>NC_088202.1:41553170-42162902 GCF_037126465.1 Ornithodoros turicata | reverse complement strand
CTCCTTCGATGCAAGTTCTGCCTGATAGCAGAAGAACATGTAGGAAAGCCAACTTGAAAGAAAAGTATAAGGTGAGGAGGAAGGAAGATGGAAAGAGAAGTGGGCAGACAAGAAAGGGAACATCAGATATCGCGCGCCGAGGCTGGCTATCAGCACCAATTGCCTAACGCCCCAAGCAGCACAATGTACTGAAAGTCGAGTGCAACAGGGGTGGACGGGTAAGTGAAAGACCTTGAACAGACTCGTGAAACTAAAGAACATTGATAAGACACATACCGTCCACCCCTATTGCACTCGACTTAGTACATTGTGCTGCTTGGGGCAGAATGAAAACGTGATAATCAGCTCTGATGACTTTTGCCAATCCTTTCTTTGCTGTACTGCTGCTGATAATTCTGGGCTGCTACTCGTAGCGTGTGGAACGGGATGACCGGCACTCGTATAGGCTGGTCAATATTCATTTTTGTTCTCTCTGTGGGAAATCGGGATGCCGTCGACGACGAGAAATGTGCGTCCTGGGGCGACTTCTAAGGGGACTGTGTCGGTGTATGTGTGACAGCATCGGAGGTAACCCTCAGAAATTACCCTACATTATGATGAAAAAAATATATACTCTATAGGCTACGAAGATGAATTCAGTAACTGCACTTCACTTTGTTACTTGTGGTGGTGGTGGTGGTGGTGGTGGTGGCGGCGGCGATAGGGCTTGCCGTTGTCGGCCTCACGTATGTGGGCAACGTCACGACTGACGCCCTGGGGGAATGTGCGTCCTGGGCCGACTTCTAAGGGAACTGTGCCGACATGTGTCTGAAAGCGTCTGAGGAAAACCCAGCAAAAACCCCAGACAGCACAGCCGGCACCGGGATTCAAACCCGGGTACCTCCCAGTTTCGATGTGACAGGGTACCCGGGTTCGAATCCCGGGCACAGGGAAAATGTGTGTTCTGCCCTCGATAACATGACCTGCTCATGGGTTTGGGATGAAATGCAACACGTCAAAGCTGGCCCAGGAATTTCAGGGTGACTCATGATGTTCTTTGTGGCAATGGCCAGCATATACCTGACAGGGTAGTGTCCTTAGTTATCTGGCCGTTGGGACGTGGTTCAGCAGATACAGCTAACAGCCGGAACTAGGAAGCGAACGGGTGAAAACATGGTCCCGGAAAAAATTATCCCTGGTTGTATGGGCGGAAAAAAAGTGGTCCCGCAGGCGCCAGCGCGGCTTAAAATACAGGGGCGTAATTGTGGGTAGTTGGTGAAACACATCACAGCCGACGGAGTGTTATCATTTGCTCTCCCGATTTGTTGAAATTGGGATGCGTAGTTATTTCTTTTCTTTCTTTCTTTTTTTTTTTTCTTGTGTGAATGGAGAATGAATTCTACACGCCAATGAATGGTAACATAAAACTATATCATTCGCTGCACTACTTCGCTAGCGATATCGCGATATCTACTGTTGGTCAGCCACGGGTTTTTACAATTGTCCCCTGCATCTTTTCTGTGTCGATATTTATGAACAGCAAAACAAATAACAAAAGCTGTACACCTACTCGTTCATTGCTTCACTGCGCTTACAACTCCGCTTCTGCTGAAGGTGCGGCTCATCGACGTAGAATACTAGCATCCAGGATGAGTTCGGAAGTACATCCAAGGACACCCATGTACAGCGAGCGCGAAGTCTGAACCTCAGGATAGTGAACTCAGTTTAAAGCGTTTATATGCGTTTGGTTTCATTGGTATGATTGGATTGGATTGGATTGGAAAAGAAAGAAAAATATGGAGAGGTTAGTCCCGACCCAGTCAGAACTGGCTACTCGAAAACGCGTTTGTTGGTAAACAAAAAGAAGACAAAAAGAAGACAAATGAGTACAGTAGGGTATGAATTGATTGAATGATTGATATCAACGATTGGTATCAATTCATTTGGTTCACTAATCTACTACGGTAAAACGTCCGAAGCCGGACACCTACCCACCTCGGGCAACTCCCCATGTCGGACAAGATTTCATTGCACCGGCTTGCTCCCGTTGAAAATGCATGGGGATGAAATTCTCTATGCCGGACAACTCCTCATCTCGGAAGTAGGATAGTGTTTTCCCAGAGATAGTGTTTCCAAAGGCAAGTCCTTCAGTTTAATACCAAGTAGGATTGAACTCTCAAGCAAGCTGCACGTTACTCGAAAAGCTCCAAAGGTAATGCCATTGAATGGAATCCGCGCGGAATTGAAGCTACCAAAATTAGCATTAATTATCAGTGAATAGTGGGTAGAGAGGTACGAGGTAACACTAGTGAACATGAATTGAATGGGAAGGGGACGTTTCTGGCAACACAGCTGTGTTGCTTTCCTTTTTTTTTTTTTTCCTTGTATTCTGTAGCTCGGCTACACCACGGGTGTCCAAGAGAGGGAGGCTTCACCGCACTTCGTTTTATAAACAACGCAAGTACCATTTTCCCAGCCTTATCTGTCAGAAACACGCGCGCACGCGCACTCACACTGGATGGTGATGAGATGGGCGATTCACCGCCGCTCGGGCGGCACGCGCTGCCCTATTGCGCATTGGGGACGGATGAGGGGATGATGATAGGGGCAACTCTTTCAGAGAGCCGTCACCACACCGGTGGAGGGCAAGTACTCCGCAAGAAGACGGCGGCCTTGCCGGGGACGGTGACGGTGGGTATCGTTCGACCACGGTCCGAGGATCTTCGTGAGGTTGAACGGCCGCTTGTCAATACGTTGCACAGAAACTTCCGTCAGTGCACGCTCGTGGTGATATCGCCTGCAAGCCGGGGTGATGTGGCAGAGGTCGCCGTGCACTCCACAAGAGGGGCAAAGGGTGTTAAATTAACTCGGTCATATGCTTCGTACATTAGGCCCGAGCAACCACCCAGTCCGTGATCCGTTTCAGAATGAGCGTGCTGCTGTTGTTGCTCGCTCTCTGCCTTTATTCACACGCAGATAAAAATGAAGGAAACCGAAAACAACAAAACGATACCCGAAGTAGAGTTGATACCTAGTAGTTTGCAACGTGTTAGTCAACACTCCCCCTGTGCACGTTGAACAAGCTAATGTTATGGGTAGCAGATCATATCCTCCAAACGCCCATTTCCACCGACGTCCCAATTCAACCAAAAGCTCATTTCCTCCAAAAAAATATTCGGAGGTTCTGGGCTTTCGGTTGATCTGGGCATGCGGGTGGCAGTGACCCATATCCCCCAAATGATCTCTTCATCCAAGCGCCCAGAACCACCGAAAGCGGGATACTTCAAAGGACACGCGTCCACCGCTTAACAGGGAGAGCAGGAAGGGTGAGCGGTTCCCAAGTATGCCGGAATCCGATGTACATCTCGAGGCAGAGTTAACTGGAACGCCACTTCGACTGGCGGAGCTAAACTCGGGGAGAGAGCAACCCTAGCGACTCTTACGAGAAATAAAGGCAAATAGTGTTTCGACTGTCCCACTGTGGCTGTGTTGCTGTGGAGGTGTAAGCCTTGCCATGAGCTATTGACTCGGCATTGCCCTTAGTTGTGGTTATCGTCGCGATGTTTGTTTGTTTTTGCGGCGATTATGTGAATGTGTATGCCGGCTGATATCGCAGGGATACGATGCCTTTATCTCATTGATACACGCCAAAGTGGTCGCGTTCGCTCAGTGGGGCATTTTCAGATTTGTGATAAAACAAACGAGGATACACGGGGTCTAGTGGAAAATTTATTGGAGTTGCTGTCCACCTTTGCGCGTATCAATGAGATAACAGCACTGTATCCGCGTGATATCGGCCAGCATACATCTTTACATAATCGTCTCAAACCCAAACAAACATCACGATGATAACCACCGTTGAGAGTAATGCCGAGTCAACAACTCATGCCAAGGCGGACACCCTCGCACAGTGGCGTATCTAGAGCTACCTGCGCCCATGGCAACATGGTTAACATGATGTCCTTGGGGATGCGTTTTCGTGTGGTCCGCACTAGGTTTCACACTACAACCTCCCTAATGGCGGGTGCTTTAGATCATTTATGAATGTGCCAGGTTGAGTGCCCTATCTGGGACATTCACACCCGACCACATACTGGCGCCCCTGTTCACCTGGCGCCCATGGCACCTGTCCACACCTGCCACACCCTAGATACGCCACTGCCCTCGCAGCATCATGGCGAGTGGTGATCATTTGGTGGCAACGTTTCTTTTTTTGCCAGATTCCGAGCAGTCAAGCAATCTTGCATGTTCGCGTGGCACTTTCCGTGCGCTACGGAATTTCCCAGCTATTACTTTTTTCGTCCGGTCTCGAAACGATCGAGAAGTGGGTTGCCCAACTATATCCGGTGTCGTCAAATCCGCACTGCAACGGTGGCGAGTGCTCTCATTGGACCGCACGTCGAAGTTCACGTGATTTAGCAGACGACGGAACCCGAAGACAGGCGACCGCGATGGCCCTAGCGTGATCCAAGTGTACGAACTCTGCCCTGATTCAAAAGGGATGAGGCGAGCCTGATCCTGATCCTAAAACCGCCAGATCCCTGGCACTCATGTTCGGGTGGCAACTGTCACATGATCCAGCTCCGGAGCCGACCTAGCAATTTCGGAGCGCCAAGCACTGTTGTAATTAAATGACCACCACGATTCGCCATAAGTAGGACAGTGGAAACATTATTTCCCTTTATTTCTCCTAAGCGCAGCTAGGGTGATTCTCTTCCCGATTCAGCGGTCGAAGTGGCGTTCCAGTTAACTCTGCTTCGAGCTGTACTTCCTTCAACTCGCCAGAGAGGGTCACGTGGGTTCCTGACTGCTGCTCATCCGGTGCTCGAAATGTTCTGTAGCATGAGGTATGCGGTCGGTTGATTGGCACAGCTGCCTTTGTTCCCCTGCTTACGAATAATTCTCCTTAGAGATGTAACATATATGACTAATATAAATATGAGAGCTGATGCACGAGATCTATATTAAAGAAGCTTGATCGTAGTTGGACAGCAATGACACCACACTCGGTGTGTACAAATGAGATCGCGTTCAAGAAGTGATCTGAACGGAGAGGTATCCCGAAAATGAATTTTATTGGTATGCACGTTGCTGACGGGAGAAGCACTATCTTCGGAAGGTCATGGAAGTCCGCGTCATGATTCACGGAAAAAGAGCACGGTGGGAGTGGTATGTTCCGTGGCTGGAACATTTAGAGGGACGGCGAAAAACAAACAAACCTCAAGCGCCTTCAGAGGAGATCGACAGTTCAGAACTTCAGACGATATGTTGGTTTCATGCATTCATACTGTTTGCAAGCTTTTTCTAGGGGTTGTTTCAGCCGGTTAATAGCGTGTATTCTGAACGTCTGAACTGTATTAACAGAACGCATAAAAGAAAAGTAAAGGAGGAGGCCTCTTTTTTAACCTTCTTCGAGACCTGTGAAGTGGGCGCTTTGTTACTATATTTGCTTTCCACTATGATGACCTACACAGTGCCTGGAGTCCTGTCACTCACATGGAAAATATCTCTCTGTTCGGATGGGATCATTTCTTGAACGCGATCGACATCAATAATACCTTTCCTTTGCAAACTTCACTTCTGACTCAGTTGCAGGATTGGATTCCCGCACATCCAAAAACCGCTCAGCCTTCCTCCTCTCCCTGACAAACAGAGGAATCGTGTCCTTTCAAGTATCCCGCTTTCGGTGGTTCTGGGCGCTCGGATGAAAAGAGCTTTTGGGGGATATGGGTCACTGCCACCCGCGTGCACAGATCAACCGAAAGCCCAGAACCTCCGAACATTTTTTCGGATGAAATGAGCTTTCGGTTGATTTGGGACGTCGGTGGAAATGGGCATTTGAAGGATATGAGGCCTAACCTTTCCACCGACGTCCCAATTCAACCATAATCTCATTTCATAATATTCGGAGGTTCTGGGCTTTCAGTTGATCTGGGCATGCGGGTGGCAATGACCCATATCCCCCAAATGATCTTTTCATCCAAGCGCCCAGAACCACCGAAAGCGGGATACTTCAAAGGACACGCGTCCACCGTTTAACAGGCGGAGGAGGAAGTGTGAGCGGTTCCCAAGTATGCGGGAATCTGATGTGCAGCTCGAGGCAGAGTTAACTGGAACGCCACTTCGACTGGCGGAGCTAAACTCGGGGAGAGAGCAACCCTGGTGGCTCTTACGAGAAATAAAGGCAAATAGTGTCCCGACTGTCCCACTGTTGCTGTGGAGGTCTAAGCCTTGCCATGAGCTATTAGTGAGTTTTAGTATACCGTTGATAAAGTTATCGTGCCTATCGGAACCAATCGCAGTGGTGCGTGACTCCAAATCTTGTCCACTGATTGGTTCCGGTTGACACGGTTCCACGCAGGCCACGTTATCAACGGTCTTCTAAAACTCTATATTGACTCGGCATTGCCCTTAGCTGTGGTTATCGTCGCGATGTTTGTTTGTGTTTTCGAGGATTATGTGAAGGTGTATGCCGGCTGATATCGCACGGATCCGATGCCTTTATCTCATTGATACACGCGAAAGTGGTCGCGTTCGCTCAGTGGGGCATTTTCACATTTGTGATAAAACAAACGAGGATGCACGGGGTCTAGTGGAAAATGTATTGGGGTTGCTGTTCACCTTTGCGCGTATGAATGAGATACCAGCATCGTATCCGCATGTTGAGAAAATAAGTGCAGATGGCCAAAAGGCCATGCATGTTGAGTGGACGCTCCCTTTTCACGGAACCCCACTGTGAGCTGCGACGACGCTCGTCCCCGGCTGTAACCTGAGCCGTCACTGAGCAGTGTCTTTTCTCCTTTCACGCTTTCCCGCTTTTTCCCGGTTTCTCTGTAAATAAAGTTAGTTGCATTCTTGTTCTCGAACTGACTGCCTCGTCGCCTTCTTTCTTCGAGTTTTCAGCCGACCCCATCGAACGTTTAACTTGTAGAGAGGGAGATCTTCAATTTGTGCTACTTTCTCCTAATTTCTACTACATTTTGGTGCCGAAACCCGGGAAGCTGGAACTCTAACTGTGAACTGCGTCGACAGTCCTACGTGAATGCAACGAACATGGATCGCCTGAAAGTGAAACGTGCCAGCCGTCGTACACAAACAACGAAGCTCATCAACGACGCCACGGCTGCGCTGAACGATGGATCTACCAGATTGGATGTGATCAACAGCCTACTGGAACGACTCACAGTAAGTCACAGTGACTTGACTACTCTCAACAAAGAGGTAGAACCGCATGTGCGAGAGGAGGAACTCGAGAGCGAGTACGTCACTGTAATGGACTATGAAGACAGAGCGACGGAAACGATTGCCAACCTGCGTTGGAGACTGTCGCAATCACAGACGTCGCCGTCTCCACCGCAGCTTTCTAACGTACAGACAGACGTATCAAGAACGCCGCATGCCCCACGTCCTGGAGTGAAACTTCCTAAGCTTAGCCTAGAGCAATTTCGTGGAGACCTCTCTGATTGGCAAGGGTTCTGGGAACAGTTCAGAACAACGGTTCACGACAACGAGGGGCTAAGCAAGATCGAAAAGTTCCACTATCTCCGTTCGCTACTGCATGGTCCAGCAGCTGGAGCTATCGCCGGCTTGCAGACGTCGGAGGCATCATACGACGACGCGGTGGAAATCCTTACACAGCGTTTTGGTGACCGCGGGCGGATAGAAAAACAATATCTCTCTAAGCTCCGCAACCTATCGGCCGTTACATCAGCAGATGACATATATGGACTGCGTAAGCTATACGACAACGTACAGATGAACGTCCGTGGTCTCCGATCCCTGGGAGTTTCCAGCGCGAACTATTCTGCTATGCTGTCTGAAATCCTATTGTCGTCACTCCCTACGGACATTGTAGTGGAATACCATCGCTCTACAAATCGTAAACAGCAGGACGAGGACAGCTCCGAATCAAACTCAACGCACGGCGCTTCGGACGCATCGACGGACGCCACATCCGAGGCCACGAGAGAACTAAACAATATACTTCGTTTCTTTCGGATCGAGGTAGAAAGTCGAGAACGCAGCGGATTGGCTCCAGATAGAAAGAAACCTTCCATAGCGCCCAAGAAACGACAGGGCTTCAACCACCGCAGTACGCCTTCGGCCGCGGTACTACACAGCGCCTCAGTTCCTAAGTACGGCTGCCTCTTTTGTTCGGATTCTGCGCATACAACGGAGAGCTGTACTGGACCACTTCCCCTGGATCTGCGGAAGAAGAGGCTGGCTGATGATCGACGCTGTTTTCGGTGTACTAAACGAGGTCACAGTGCTAAAGAATGCCGAGGAAAAATGCGTTGTCAGAGATGTGGTGGGAGGCATGCGGTGGCGATGTGCGACCCATCCTGGACGACCCCTAAGAAAAACGCGGACGGTGCAACAGCTACTATGCTGGCAGCTGAAGACACCCCTGCGGAGAGTAACACTGTGCTGCTGCAAACTTTCCGCAGTTGGGTCATGGGCGACCATAAATGCTCGTACATACGGGGCGTAATTGATGGAGGCAGTCAGCAGACCTTTATCCGAAAAGATGTGGCCGACAAACTTCGCCTCAATGTGCTAGGCAACATCACAGTGAGCCTTAACACTTTTGGCAGTACTACCGCCACTCAACAACGACAACGATGCAATGTAGTGGAAGTCCGGTTGCGGAGTCAGTTCGCACCATCGGAATTTACTGTGCAAGCTGTCACCGTACCCTTCATCTGCCGTGACATTTGCAAAACTACAATGGAAGACGAACTCGCTCGGGCCATACGTGCGGATGGTGGCTACATAGCTGACGAACTGCTGTTCCCCGACATACCCACTGAGTCCGGTGTTTCTCTGCTGTTGGGCTGCGATCAACTCTGGAATCTCACTACCGGAAAAATTAAACGCAGCACATTCACCGGAGGACTGGTTGCCATCGAGACAAGGCTGGGCTGGACTTTCCAGGGCCCCATGTCTACATATAGCTGCACATCAGACTCGAACGCTATGATTTGTGTGTTGAAGGCAGGAGTACACCTACAAGAGGAAACAGCCACTTCGCTTCGCACCTTGCGGGAGCTGGAGGGCAGCGGTATCGCTGACGAACCCGAAAGCGACCGTGAAATCGACGACCGTGTATGGGACGACTTCCAGCAAAATGTCACAATGCAAGAGGGGCGATACGTCGTTGCACTGCCTTGGAAGTCCGCTGAATGCCATCTTCATGACAACCGCGAGGTGGCCCAGGGCCGACTGGTAAGACTCGTTCGTCGCTTGGAGAAAGAGAGAGCTCTCGATGAATACGATCGAGCTATCCGCAGCTACCTGGACAACGGACATGCCGAAAGGGTTCCGGTCGAAACGTCTGAGGACGATCGGACATATTACATGCCTCACCGAGCCGTTGTTCGACTGGATTCAAAGTCCACGAGCGTGAGAGTAGTGTTCGACGCGTCTTCTCATGCGCCCGGGGAACTGTCGCTCAATGACTGTTTGGAAAGGGGACCAAAACTGAACACGGACCTGGTCCCCATCCTATTGCGTTTCCGCATGTACAACGTGGCAGTCATAGCCGACATCAAGAAGGCCTTCCTCCAGGTTTCTGTCAACCAGCAGGACCGTAACGCTCTGCGCTTCCTCTGGTTCTCGCGCTCTCCAGAGGAAGGTCAGCCACTCCCTAATGTTGAAGAATGGAGGATGACCAGGGTGCCATTCGGCACCAAAGCAAGTCCGTTCCTGCTAGGAGCTACTCTCCGTCACCATCTGAGCAGCATCCAGGGACCGGACCAGGAGATCGCCAAAACAATTGCCAGCTCATTCTACGTGGACGATCTTCTCGCCGGCGCATCTACACCTGAGGAGGCGAGGAACCTCGTCGACGCGACGAGCCGGATAATGAGCGCAGCTGGAATGGAACTGAAAAAATGGGCATCGAACTCGACTGACCTGCAAAACTACTTCGATGACCAGTTTTCGGAGGTGCCAGAGACACATCGGGCGATAACGACTGAAGAGGTGACAAGAGTTCTTGGGATCACCTGGGACAGAAAAAGCGACACTTTGACGTTCACGGGTAACAACATCCTGGACGCTCTGCACCCGTCTCACAACACCAAACGATGCGTGCTGCAAGCTGCTTCGAGGGTGTTCGATCCACTGGGGCTCATCGCACCGTTTACAATAAGAGCAAAACTACTGTTCCAGCGTCTCTGGGAGAGAAGCATCGACTGGGATGAACAACTACCGGTTGACCTACGTCAAGAATGGTGCGCCTGGCGTTCGGAGCTGCTTGATGTACTCAGTATCTCAATCGACCGTCACTTACAACGAGATCTGGATGGCCCGAACACTCTACAGCTCCACGTATTCGCAGACGCCAGCCCACTAGCCTATGGAGCATCTGCCTACCTGCGGGTCGAGGACAGTGCTGGCAATACACAGGTCAACCTACTTTTCGCCAAGACCCGTGTTGCTCCTCTGAAGAAATTGACACTCCCAAGACTAGAGCTACTGGGCGCACTTATCGCGGCCAGAACAGCAGATTTTCTTAAAGAAGGACTCCGAGTGGGCGCTCTTCCGGTCTATTTCTGGACGGACTCATGTATAGTGCTGCACTGGATCAAAGGATCTGCGGCGAGATGGAAGCCATTCGTCTGCAACCGCGTAAACGAAATTCAGTCCATCTGTAACCCCGACGACTGGCGCTACTGTCCAGGGAAGGAGAACCCTGCTGATTGCACAACCAGAGGAATGACCGTCGAAGCGCTCAGAGCCTGTGCCGCTTGGTGGCACGGACCTGACTGGCTCAGACGGGGCCTTGAGAGTTGGCCAGATGTCGAGACCCGGCCCGTGCCGCACAGCGAAATGGACGACGAGGCACGTCGTCCCTCGGCTACAGTCATTCAGGTAGTGGTCGTTCCCCAGGCCCCTCTGCTAAAGCTTGAAGACTTTAGCCGCTTTTCGAGAGTTCTCCGTGTGACAGCTTGGGTTATGCGCTTTATCAACAAATGTCGTAAAGTTTCACCGGAGGCTTCCCCGTGGCTTACAGCCGAGGAGATAACGACTGCGGAGACGTTCTGGGTGAAACGAGCACAAAGAGACAGTTATGCTCCAGAAATTGATCGTCTCGAAGATGGAGCCGCTGTTCCCTCGACATCCAAGATAGCCGACCTGCAACCCTTCCTCGACGAGGAGGGCATCATGCGTCTGAAAGGTAGGCTGCACTACGCAAACGAAGAAGAACATGTAAAACATCCCATCATCTTGGCAAAGGATCACCGTCTCGCGTATATGATCGCGGAAGCCGCGCACTACCGCACACTGCACGGAGGAGTGCAAGCCACTCTCAACGAACTACGAGAGAGGTGGTGGATCACGCGTGCTCGACAGCTGGTGAAAAGAGTCATTTTCAAGTGTCAAGTTTGCCTTCGTTTCCGTCTAGAGCCAGCGGCTGCACCCACAGCTCCACTTCCGGCGGATCGCACACACCGCTGCCATCCTTTCGAAGTTGTCGGTATCGATTTTGCCGGACCGCTCTTCACCAAGTCACACGAAGGATCTAACAAATCCTACATCGCTTTATTCACCTGTGCGACGACGAGGGCGATACACCTGGAGCTGGTGTCCGACCTAACCGCGGCGTCGTTTATGCTCGCTTTTCGAAGGTTCATTGCACGAAGAGGACTTCCAGCGACAATATATTCCGATAACGCGCTCACTTTCAAACGTGCCTCCAGGGAGATCCAAGCTCTATGGAAGATGCTACGTCAAAGGGAGACCCAGGATTTCATTGCCACGCAGAGGGTGAAATGGAGATTTATCGTGGAACGTGCAGCGTGGTGGGGTGGCTGGTGGGAGCGGCTAGTCCGTACCGTTAAACAGTCTCTCCGAAGGGTGCTCGGACGACAAACGCTGACCTTCGAGGAACTCGAAACCGTCCTACTGGATGCTGAGGCTGCCATAAACTCTCGTCCGCTCACATATCTAGAATCAAGACCGACGGAGCCGGACGCTCTCACACCGGCCCACCTGCTCATCGGACGACGACTGACCGCACTTCCCGATCGACCTGCATCCCGACCGGAAAGTTCGTCCGCCGATTCAGTTACCCGACGATGGTTACATAGCCAGAAAGTGGCAGACCAGTTTTGGCAACGCTGGCGAAAAGAGTATATGCTACAACTAAGGTCTGCGCATCACTCTTCGGTTTCCGGTGGACACACGATCCAGAAAGGGGACTTGGTGCTGCTACACGAAGACAAGGTCCCGCGACACGTGTGGAGAGCTGCACGAGTCACCGAGCTTCATTATGGGAGAGATGGACAAGTTCGCGCGTGCGAAATTCTACTTCCCTCAGGAAGGATTACAAGGCGACCTGTTCAGCACCTCTACCCCATCGAGACAGACTTTGAAAGGAGTTAAAAATTTATCTCCTTTCGGGGGGGAGGATGTTGAGAAAATAAGTGCAGATGGCCAAAAGGCCATGCATGTTGAGTGGACGCTCCCTTTTCACGGAACCCCACTGTGAGCTGCGACGACGCTCGTCCCCGGCTGTAACCTGAGCCGTCACTGAGCAGTGTCTTTTCTCCTTTCACGCTTTCCCGCTTTTTCCCGGTTTCTCTGTAAATAAAGTTAGTTGCATTTTTGTTCTCGAACTGACTGCCTCGTCGCCTTCTTTCTTCGAGTTTTCAGCCGACCCCATCGAACGTTTAACTTGTAGAGAGGGAGATCTTCAATTTGTGCTACTTTCTCCTAATTTCTACTACACGCATGATATCGGCCAGCATATACCTTTACATAATCGTCTCAAACCCAAACAAACATCGCGATGATAACCACCCTTGAGAATAATGCCGGTTCAAACACTCATGCCAAGGCGGACACCCTCGCAGCATCATGGTGAGTGATGGTTATTTGGTGGCCACTTTTTTTCTTTCTTCGCCAGATCCCGAGCAGTCAAGCGATCTTGCATGTTCGCGCGACACTTTCTGTGCGCCCGGAATTGCCCAGCTATTACTTTTTAGTCCGGTCTCGAAGCGATCGAGCAGCGGGTTGCCCAACTATATCCGGTGTCGTCAAATCCGCACTGCAACGGTGGCGAGTGCTCTCATTGGACCGCACGTCGAAGTTCACGTTATTTAGCAGACGACGGAACCCGAAGACAGGCGGCCGCGATGGCCCTAGCGTGATCCAAGTGTACGAACTCTGCCTTGATTCAAAAGAGATGAGGCGAGCCTGATCCTGATCCTAAAACCGCCAGATCCCTGGAACTCATGTTCGGGTGGCAACTGTCACATGATCCAGCTCCGGAGCCGACCTAGCAATTTCCGAGCGCCAGGCAGTGTTGTAATTAAATGATCACCCGAATCACCCGAAAAAAAAAGAAAAAAAGTGGCCACCTAATGACCACCACTCGCCATGATGCTGCGATGGTGTCCGCCTTGGCATGAGTGTTTGAATCGGCATTATTCTCAAGGGTGGTTATCATCGCGATGTTTGTTTGGGTTTGAGACGATTATGTAAAGGTATATGCTGGCCGATATCACGCGGATACGATGCTGTTATCTCATTGATACGCGCAAAGGTGAACAGCAACCCCAATAAATTTTCCACTATAGACCCCGTGCATCCTCGTTTGTTTTATCACAAATCTGGAAATGCCCCACAGAGCGAACGCGACCACTTTCGCGTGTATCAACGAGATAAAGGCATCGCATCCATGCGATATCAGCCGGCATACACCTTCACATAATCCCCGAAAACACAAACAAACATCACGGCGATAACCCCGGGCCCAGCTAAGGGCAATGCCGAGTCAATAGCTCGTGGCAAGGCTTAGACCTCCAAAGCAACACAGCAACAGTGGGACAGTCGGAACACTATTTGCCTTTATTTATCGTAAGGGCCGTTACACTCTAAATCAGGTAACGCATATGTAACGGTTAAGTACCGCTTGGCCAAGAGGTACACTTTTTTTAAAATGTACCTCTTAAAATTAAGAGGTACATGCGCCCTCACATGCAGTACATGTAACGGATAGCGCGCAGCGATTTAGGCCTACCCGTCGGGGTGCTTCCCCTCCTCTACGATATATTAACAGCCCCAGGAAGCTACGCTGCACGACAAATACAACAAACAAATACCTTTATTAGAAAATTATATCCATTTCAGGGGTGATGCTTGTCCATCGCGAGCGTGCATTGCCATGATGCACAAACGCCCAACACACGGGGCACAACGTATACGGATGAACGATGACCACTGCATCTCTCCTTCACCATTGCAGCTGCTCTATGGTCACGCTTCTTTATCTCTTCCACACCTTTGGGTTGCTGTTCCTCCCCAACTTCCGTTTCTTCCGCAGAACATAACACCAACCACAGTAGACGATTGACTCACTCATTTACGACATCGCCTGGACGTAACCTAGGAGAAAATACAATGTAAAAAAAAAAAAAAACATCCAACAACCGAAATAGCTTGCCTGAAAAACATGCCTACTTGCATGTATAATCCAGGTGTAAAGTGCAATCTAGGCTCCTCTAATTCACACATCAACGTTCGTGCATGAAGCACAAAGTTCGTTGTCTCCGTCCCTCAGTCTTTGTGTCCAGCCTGCCGGTGATCAGGACCAGTGGCGTAGCCAGACCTCCAAGGTAGATGGGGCTCGATACGAAAACTACCCCCCCCCCCCCTGATCCTGGGTGACATACTTGTGCACACTGCAAAATGCGGATGCAAAAAAATAAAAAATGGAACGAAAATAATTGATTGGGACACAATACGATTACATGTATAGGCTGTCGATGGATTTCGTTGCCACACACCACTGTTCGCGTCAAGAAGCATCCATTCTACACCGACTACGCCTTAATGTCGCCAGGACACCTCTACTTCTCTGTAAAATGGGTCTTCTCCAGTCGCCCAAATGCCCCACTTGCTCTGTTGAAGCTGATGGGCCACACCTTCTCCTCGACTGTCACAGATTCGACACCCCTCGAGCCACGCTGAGACGACGCCTACTCGAGCTGCGGTGCACGGGCTTTTCTCTGGCCACTCTGCTCGGCCCAGTACGAGATCACACACAGCAGTCTGTGACCAAAGCAGTTCTGACTTTCTTGAGAGATTCAGGTCTGATGAACAGCCTGTGAACTCAGTCGTGAAATCTCATTCTTCTTCTGTGCCCTACTCTCACCTTCAACGCATTAACCTCATGCTTTCTTTCTAAAGTCATCTTCTGTGATTCATCTCATCATTCCTTCACCGTTTGTTAGTCATCTTTTTTTGTCATCTTTGTCTTTAATCTACCTCATCCTTCTTTCATCATCTGGTAGTTTTTCGTTTTCTCCCTACTTCTTTTTCTTTTTCTTTATTTCTTACTTCTTAATTTTCTTTCTTTATTTATTTATTTCTTATTCCTTCCTATTTCTTTCTTTCTTTCTTTAATTATTCTCTTTTCTTTTTATTTATTTATTATTACTTCTTATTTCTGGAATAGCAAGCCGACGTCCCGTTTGGCTGACCTTTCCCCGTTCTTTTTCCTTTTCGTCTAATAAACATATACCCCCCCCCCCCTGTCATGACCAGGGTTGGCTACCGGAAACGAGAAACGGTAATTACCGAAATTGAACACGAAACGGAAGCAAAATTGCTTTAGTTTCCACTACCAGAAACCGAAACGGAAATGAAATTCAAAAGTGGTAACGTTAACGGAAACCAAATTCGCAGGACGTTTCCCTGAGTGTTTTCGCGTTAATATGAAAATTATATATATCCGCACTATTCTTCCAGTCATCATTCATTCATTCATGGACGCGAAAGTTTGGGATGACGTGTTATTTTTGCGCACGAGTGGGTACTTTTGAAACTTAAAGGCATGTATTTCTGCAATCTAGAGAGGCATCTACTGCGGTGTATAAGATTCGTGACGAACTTTGCATTAAAGTCTTTAGTGTTACTGTTTGGTGTGGCTGTACATTTGCATCCATTATGTAACTAGAATATCTGACATGAAAAAGCCAAAACCAGACAGTACGAGTTCCGGATGAGGTATAGAAACCAGTACCGAAATTACCTCGGACACGGAAACGAAATTCTTAAAAGGAAACGGAAACAGAGACCGCTACCGAAACTGAAACGGAAACAGAAACGGGAACGAAAAGCCGAGTTTTTCAGTTACCGGAAACCGAACCGGAAACAATAATATTTTCGGTAACAAACCCTGGTCATGATCAATGAGGTCGGTGTCACGAGATTGGAAGTATTTTGAAAAGCTAATAGTTTGCAAACTATTCAAGAGTGCTGCTTAGATAGACGCCATGAACTGCAAGAACTTGCGCGATCGTCACACTGTCCCCTCCCCCCATATATTATACTCTCCTCGGATTTGCACGATTTGCGTGGGTCGGTCCGTGGCAGGTAGGGGGGGCTCGAGCCCCCCCCCCCCTAGCCCCCCCCCCCCCCCCGTGGCTACGCCACTGATTAGGACCACTGGGAATCAGGGCGAAGATGAACGAAAATGCGTCGTGCAGACGAATAGTTACTTCAGATATATAATACGCACCTTAAATGACTCCAATCTTGAAAGCGTCGAACGAATTTCTTCGAAGACCGAGCAGACTCGTCCTCGCTCCCCGACGTTTCAAAACAAACCAGTCTTGTACCCGTTACCGAAATATGGTATCGCGATACCGATACTCGTTACTTGAGTAAAAAGTATCGAAATACCGATATCGATACTTCTTTTTTAAAGTAACGGAGTACCGCTACCGTTACTAAAAAAAGTAACGCGATACTTGGGGCGATACTTTTGTTTGAAATACGGAGATGACGCAACATAGAAATATCGCTTACGTGAACAGTTTTGCAGTGAAAAAACAGCATATTTCATATGGAGCTCGGAAACGTTATGCTTTATCAATAGCTGGTTCTTGAAATCATCTTCTGCCATCCTTGCAAGCCGTGGTCTCTCCGGCAGCTGACAGAGGCCAATGTGACAATTACGTTAGTGTCAGGCCCACACATACCATGGAGTCCAATGACCAAGGAATCCTATCCGAAGTTAACAATGCCACAGTATATGTGAGCGTGACTCAGTGCGACACCGCATCTTAGCAGTGGAATCCAGAGCGCACTGTCAAAGTCTTGACCTGTCTTCGTTGACCTCAACTCTTTTGTTGAACACAGCGTGGTTATTTTCTTCAGTTTCAAAGAAAAACGGTGAACGCGTGTTTGGTATAATTCCATAATTCCCGTTACGGAGCACGTAGGCGTGTCCACAAGCTTCTTGACGAGGGCGACTATTCTCTAGAGATCTGGCCTAGGATTTTCCCTCTCCCTCGCGCGCCCCGCCCACCCGGAGCGCGCCAATGGGAGGACGCGTGGGCGGAGTCGACTTTCATTGCCATCTGGGGGCAGAGGTTCGAACGTAGACGGAGACGTGCTTTTCGCGCTGCTACGTCCACTGGGTCGTTCCATTCACCATGGCCCTGAGTTGGCCCGTGTTCCAGAGACGGCGCTGCTCGATCTGTGAACCTAGGGACGCGCGTTCCTTGGGACCACGAAAATGGTCGGCGATAAGCACTGTGTCTGAGCGATGATCGCGTTTGTTTGTTTGTTTTTGCTTTTAATGAACGTTTTATGATGGCTTGTTTTTGCTTTTAATAAACGCTTCATGATCGGCGTCCTTGGGCGATGCCCGCGTTTGTTTGTTATTAAACATATGGAACACGCGTTGTTAGAATGATCTTGATAAGACGTCCGCGGAATCGTTGCGCCCGTGTTTGGTTGATAGTAGTTTATTAAAAACAAAAACAAGCCATCATAAAACGTTCATTAAAAGCAAAAACAAACAAGCAAACGCGGGCATCGCTCAGAGACGCCGATCATGAAGCGTTTATTAAAAGCAAAAACAAACAAACAAACGCAGGCATCGCTCAGAGACGCCGATCATGAAGCGTTTATTAAAAGCAAAAACAAGCCATCATAAAACGTTCATTAAAAGCAAAAACAAACAAACGCGGGCATCAATCAGAGACGCCGATCATGAAGCGTTTATTAACAAGCCATCATAAAACGTTCATTAAAAGCAAAAACAAACAAACAAACAAACGCAGGTATCGCTCAGAGACGCCGATCATGAAGCGTTTATTAAAAGCAAAAACAAGCCATCATAAAACGTTCATTAAAAGCAAAAACAAACAAACAAGCAAACGCGGGCATCGCTCAGAGACGCCGATCATGAAGCGTTTATTAACAAGCCATCATAAAACGTTCATTAAAAGCAAAAACAAACAAACAAACGCGGGCATCGCTCAGAGACGCCGATCATGAAGCGTTTATTAAAAACAAAAACAAGCCATCATAAAACGTTCATTAAAAGCAAAAACAAACAAACAGACAAACGCGATCATCGCTCAGACACAGTACTTATCGCCGACCATTTTCGTGGTCCCAAGGAACGCGCGTCCCTAGGTTCACAGATCGAGCAGCGCCATCTCTGGAACACGGGCCAACTCAGGGCCATGGTGAATGGAACGACCCAGTGGACGGAGCATCGCGAAAAGCACGTCTCCGTCTACGTTCGAACCTCTGCCCCCAGATTGCAATGAAAGTCGACTCCGCCCACGCGTTCTCCCATTGGCGCGCTCCGGGTGGGCGGGGCGCGCGAGGGAGAGGGAAAATCCTAGGCCAGATCTCTAGAGAATAGTCGAGGGCTAGGCGGACCATTGGCAATGAATAAGAGTGAGAAATATGGTCGGAGAAGAAAGGGTGGGGCATTAAGAAGTATCGGTATCGGTAACGATACAGAGATCGCGTTACCATAAATTTGTAACGGAAATACTTTTCCGATACCGACTTAAGAAAGTATCGCGATACGCACTCAGATACCGAAAAAGTATCGATTACTGTAACGGCGTTACTTGTAACGCCGATACGTACAACACTGAAACAAACTGATTTGTAGCGGTTGCAAGAAACGCATTCTTCCCAAACGTGCGATCCCTCACGGTCACGGGTTTTAGTTATTGCACCTCTTTGACAGCAGAGTACTGCTCATCCATTACGGCACTGCTGCATAAGGGAATTTATTCACTGGTATTCGGAATCACACGAAATATTTTTGCAGCGCATGGATATCGTGAGAAGGCGTTCGTACTCATGCGCCTGAAACAGCGGTACACATGTTAAAAGGTTCCTAGCCGGTACGGATGGGTCTCGGAGCCCTTGTACCGTTTGAATTTCGCAGTGGTCGCGAACTGTACCAGCTGGTTGAGGACTGCACCTCATGTGTACCGCTTGGCCCAGGTGCGGGTCCTCTTTCATGCGGACATATCGGATGCCGGATTTAGAGTGTAGGGTTGCTCTCTCCCTGAGTTTAGCTCCGCCAGTCGAAGTGGCGTTCCAGTTAACTCTGCCTCGAGCTGTACATCAGATTCTTGCATACTTGGGAACCGCTCACCCTTCCTCGTCTCCCTGTTAAACGGTGGACGCGTGTCCTTTGAAGTATCCCGCTTTCGGTGGTTCTGGGCGCTTGGATGAAAAGATCATTTGGGGGATATGGGTACGGGAACCGGAAAAAATGGTCCCGGAAAAAATGTCCCCGGAAGAAATGTCCCCAGAAAAAATGTTCCCGGAAGAAATGTCCCCTGGAGAAAATGTCCCCGGAAAAAATGTCCCCTGAGAAACATGCACTTTTGGTACGCGTGGAATTTTTGCGCAATCCCCGGTTGCGATATTGCCGGCCTTGAAGTCCTCGGATTCAAAATAAATACGAAAATATCTAACCACTTATTAAGTGTTTTTACTTTGAAAGCTTGGGCCACTTTCACTTATGATTTCGCGTAGAGAATACACTGCAATCAATTGTCACGTTTGTTGATACAACGTGCACACTTGGCTGGGATATCCTTATTTTGTTTCTTTCTTCTTGTACTAAGAAGTATATCCTGCATGACGTCACACTGACTCGTGTGCAGTCAGAACGTCGTGCCATCTGTGCCGTCTGGGGTTTTTCCTGGGTTTCCCTCAGATGTGTAATAGGCGTATGCCGGCACAGTTCCCCTGAAGTCGGCCCATGGACGCAGCTATCCTCCCCCCGAGCGGATTGCGCTCGGTCTTCCACTTCACCCTTTCCTCTCCTCCTCTCCACCACCTTTCCCTTCCCGAGAAACATGCCGCCTAATCAGGCAGGCAGACCTCTCGGGTTCCTCCCAACTACAGTGCCTTCTAGGGCACTGTATCCCAACGACACTCCTCCCTCCTCCCCTCCCCTAGATTTTAGGCCTGATGACACAGCTATCCTTTAAGGTTTGAGGGAATTAAAAGCGGGACGTACATTTTTCTGTACCAGCTCGCGTGGAGTAGCGGTTAGGATGATCGCCTTCACGCCGAGACTGGGACGCGGCGCGGGTTCGAATCCCCGTGCCGGCTGTGCTGTCTGAGGTTTTTCCTGGGTTTTCCATCGGACTTTCCTGACGAATGTCGGCAAACCTAGCCCTGAAGTCGGTCCTGGACGCATACTAACCCCCTGCTGTCCACGCCTGTACACCGCGTACAGCAATAGTTGCTTCGCGGCGCTAACACGGAAAAACATTTTCTATGCTAATTCGCACAAATGTGAAGTGTCGCAGAAAGGCGTACGCCGCCCAGTTTCAACAAATCAGGAGAGAAGATGTCATTCGGAATGGCTAGGAGCATGTCAAGTTCTTTTTTAAAAGTGCGCGGATCGACGTGCAGGGTGATGTGTAAAAAGGAAAATAAAATGCGGGGGGAAAGCAACAAAATTAACAGGCAAAAATGTATTTCAATATGCCTAGCGGTGTCATGCGTTGGGTCTCGGGAGCCCCATGACTGTATAGGCAAGACACAACGAAGTAAATTCAGCAAAACTGACCCTAGTCACCCGCAGCGACTCCCTAGGCAAAGAAATGCTATGTGTGAATAGTAATTTTAAAACGGAATTGAATACGAATAAATTAAGCGACTCGTCGAATAACCGTAATTGGATACATATACAGCATATATGGAATATAAACATGTACGGTATGCGTAAGTATAGCGCTCACTCTGTTCTATGCCCTCCATGAGCCGGCCTTACGTGTGCAACTTCGGGACTATTCCAAAATATTCGGTTTAGAAGAAACATCAATTCGATTTGGAATTCGAACATTGAATTCCATATTTGATTCGGAAATGGAATATGATATACGATTACTCGCTTCGGTGCTCAAAAACCCACACCGTCCTATATAGTAAAAAGTCAACGTCCGAAGTCAACCAGTCCACGCGTACCAAAAGTGAATTTTCCTCAGGGGACATTTCTTCCGGGGACATTTCTTCCAGGGGACATTTTTTCCGGGAACAATTTTCCCGGGGGCATTTCTTCCGGGGACATTTCTTCCTGGACCTTATGGGTGCTGCCACCCGCATGCCCAGATCAACCGAAAACCCAGAACCTCCGAATATTAGGTATTTTGGAGGAAATGAGCTTTTGGTTGAATTGGGACGTCGGTGGAAATGGGCGTTTGGGGGATATGATCTGCTACCGCGGCGTTCTAGGTCAATCCCTTTCTTCTTCTCACAGACATGGGAGGAAAGGCCCTGTACATAGTACTGGTCGTGTGCAGGTCAACTAGTTGATTTTACCTGTTCTCATTCATTATCACTCAGGGCACTGAACAGTTCGGTTGAGATGTAGTGCTATCAATATCATACAAGCTGGTTTTGAGAAGGCGGGGAAAGCCATGTTGCGACTCCGTGATATAGTGGTATATATGTACAGTGCAATGCGTTTGTAGGAGTAACAAAAGCGTGATCAATTTTCATTTCTTTACATCTCGCCTGATGGGATAAAACAATCTTCTGCGGCTTGCTTAAATTGCCTACGCTGCATGGAGTAGAAAGGGTTAACGTAGTCATGGTATAGTGTCGAACGCCACACGATTTTCGCCCTCATATGGCGAGAGTTATTCTCGGGAACTTAAATTCGCGATTTTGGAGGTATGCGCGAAAAACGCGAAAAATAATTCCGCGCAAAAAAAAAAAAAAACAACAACTTCTACAGTACTATGCTTTGCCCCGAATAGTCAAAACCATAATTTCCACGATAGAAAACCGCTGACGAACAGCGGGCCAAAGGAACAGCGAATAGAAACACCACCCATATTGTCACAGTTCCTACGAAACCTTCAAGCTACGCTCACAAATAACGACGCCGTTTTTAACTACACCCTCTGGCCCAGTTTCATATCGAAGCCAATAAAAGACGACGTGAAAGTAGGTGCAGATAAGCGCGTCAATGAAACGTGACCTTGTTTCCATAGCCGCAATCCTAACAAAAACTGTGGCAGAGATTGTATCGCTGAGCAATGCAAGTGTCTCAAAGAATTGCGGTGTGTTCCTTTCGCCAATGGATATTTCCAGCAGGACCTCTCCTACTTCTTTGACAGACGAGGAAACCTCCAGGAACCACTCCTGTCCTCATTCCCCAGAAAGAAGAGCCGAGCTTTGATCGTGTGGGACGGCCCCGGCTCCAAACAAGAGCACGGAAGAGAAAGTAGAGAAAGAAAAGAGAAAGAATCACTTTTCCCGGGGGAGCCCAAAAGGGCTGGGTAATCCGTAGCCACAGCGAAGAAATTGTTGGACATTCAAAGAGCTGTGAGTCAACAATATGAAAGATATTCGAAAGAATAAGTAAGCACGGAACACGGTTACGGGTGTAGTTGGGATGTGCTTGATCCCGATGAGTTAAGACCAGATTGTAACTCGAGTTGAGTTGAGTTGAGTCGATAAGAAAAGAAAAAAAATCGAGAAATAGGCACTCTTTACGAGAGCCGGCTACTCCAGATCACTTAGGAACACACAAATGTAACTCTATCGTAACTCGAGTTTCTTATGGATATCAATGTTTGTCGTGATTCCTTTGTAGCAATATGCCTTGGGTAAACATGTAGTTCAAAAACGCTGTTGGAAGGTAAGTGAGCACCCGTAACGCATGATAAACCATGAGAGTCACGTGTACAAGCTTTTATGGTGCTGTGGAGATGAATGGATGCGTGTACACGTAGCGTTTTAATCTGTATGCAAAGCTCTTAAAATAGCATTGCCCCCGAAAATATACGAGCCAATGTACTACGTTCAGCCTTCACGGCAACGCACAGAGGAAAATGCATTAGGAATAATTTGAGACTATTTATCCCCGTCTTAATACAATGCTGATGGAGTACGAGCAAGCTTTCTTCATTAAAGCGTAAGTGATTCAAATAAAATTTGAAGGTGTTGCGACACGTCAGCCCAGGTTAACGTATAACTTTTATAAAAGGTTGTATTATTAGAGTAGAGAGCAAAATGGCACGTTACCTTCTGTATTCGTACCAATGACCAATGAAATTAAACGCATATAAACGCTTTAAATTGCACTCACTATCCCAGTGACCTACGACCTTTCAGTGCCGACCTACGCTTCAATTTGTTTCTTTCTATTTCTATTCTGTACTCACTATCCTGAGGCTCCGACTTCACGCTCGCTGTACGTGGGTGTCGTCGGATGTAGTCGAGTATAGTTCTAGTTCCCAACTCAACCTGGACGACATAGTTTCCTAGTGTTGGTCACACAAATATTTTGCAGTTGTTCTCTGATACTTTCTATGTCGATGAAACGCGTCTTCAGTAGAAGTGGAGTTGTAAGGGCAATGAGACAATGAATGAGTGGGTGTACAGCTTTCATTGTCCACAAATATCGGCACAGAAAAGATGCCCGGGAAAACTGCAAAATCCGTGTCTCAAATTTTCAACAAAAATTTCAACAAATCGGGATAGCGAACAATAACACCCGGTCAGCTGTGATATGCTTCATCGGCTATTCGCAACTAGGCCCCTGTATTTTTGGCCGCGCAGGCGCCAGCGGGAGACAACGGAACCATTTTTTCCGTGACCATTTTTTCCTACACCCGTTGCCGCCAGTGAGGCAATGCGAGAGAGGTCACGTGCTTACGGCTACCAATGGGAGTGACCGCCGGAGTCCTCTGACGTCTGTGCTTTACCCGTGCGTGTGTTCGAGGGTTTCTATCTGGCTACGTACGCCACGTAGAAGTAATTTTGTTCCTCAGTATTCTGGAATGCAGTACAATGCGTGCATGATGTAACGAACCACACCTATCAAAGTGTCACATCCCCTTTATGCTAATATAAGTACAAGAAATTGTACTGCACAATTAAGTGTATTTTGACACATTAAATATCGTAAACAAGGAGTTCATTATTTAAACGAATATATGTGAAATGAAAAAAAAAGGTCCTGTCTTTAATTTGGTAGCACTCTCTTACTGCAAAAAAAGGACAAAATATCTATACGGTAGCAAAAATAGAGCGAAAATATGTACGCAGACAGCATCTCTGCAAACATCAAACATATACACACAAAAGGACGAGTCGGACAAAAGCTTTCGTCTGTATCGTGTTTGTGTGTGTCTGCTGCCCAGGCTCACGCTGTTTCCTTCATGGGCACCATCCACAAGCTTGCTATGGCATATTATCTAGTATCCCATGCACTTTCGGCCAGTGATGTACGTTGGCTATACCGACATCGTCAGACGTTTCCTGCTACAGTACAATTCTTCGAAATTTCTCGTTTGTTGGTTTGCTCGTAAGGGGGGGAAAAAAGAGGAGAAATTGAACTCGTCTCCCGACTTGTTCTGCATCTCCTAGCATAAATTCTCACCCCCCCCCCCCCCCCCCACCACCACAAAAAAAAAAAAGTTCTTCTTATGTACTCTACTCGCATGTTCGCTACTCACTATTCACATGTTGGCTATTCAGAAGTCTACTATTCACAATTATCCCTGTTCACAATTATCCCAAGATCATACACAGAGAATCCTGAAAAGTTCTATCGTAAAGGTTCCTAAAAAATTCTCGTAAATTACCGCGTTATGAACAGTTGTGTTCGTAAGTCAGCAACATAGCTTCAATGTAGCTTCGGAGTCACCCGCTTTGTATGGGATCATGTCTGTGTAACATTGGGATCCTCTTCGCTGCCAGTGTTTACGTACCCCGTAGCTCAGTAGCGCGATGTAAATTATCCCGTCACAGGCGTGCGACATTCTTCGAACCCTTCTGGAACTGATATGTCCGGCGAAAGTTCAAAATTCAACATTCTCAAAAACCACTTTGCGTTCCCTTTGAATATCGAAGTTTCGACAAACCGTCCCCAAAGATTGGAAGCCCTTCTGAAAGGCGCACGACACAACCCCCGCTCATGTAATGAAAATTATGGAAACGTTGCATGAACCCCGTAGTCAACATTACGTAAAGGAGGGTACCCACTTGTGAAGAAGGGGAAGATCCTCTCTTGTAGTCAGTCAGGTCTGCTGACCCAGATTCCGCCTCCTCTCGCTTGACCCCCTCTCAAGAAGTCTCTTCGACATTATAAACACGCCGGTTGCCTAGTGTAGAGGATTCCGGCTATACGCCACCGAATGACGGTGCTAACCCAGTTCTATTGACTTCATCTGTCCCTGTCCTTGTCGCGGCGTCGTCACCGTCTTGTACCGCTCCTGCTGCCAGTGCGTTCTGTGATTACCCAGCTGTGTTTGTGAAAGTGAAGTTCAATGTCAAGTTCAGTGTTACTCCATAAGATGACGATGTCGCTGCAGTGAAGCCCGGAATTCTATGTACACGAGGGACTGACGGAGAGGTGAGTTTTGGATGGGCGTTTTCAAATGTGCGTAGTGCTGGTTGAAGCTCGCCTTGATGGTTCATCACAGGGACAGCGTTTGCGCTTTCGATTGTCTACAGTAACAAACCAAAAATATGTATATCAAGCTTAGTTATCGCGCGCATGTACTGGGATTACATGGTGACAACGATGTGGTATGCAAGTGCTTAGATATATTTCTTCCCTTATTCTTTATATTTGAAGGGTGATATTAAACGGTAGGAGCAACTTATTTATTTACACATGGTAAACAAGACTTTCGTGCACGAGACTGCACTTCTTCGGGTTACAAAGTAAATAAGTTGCTCGTACCGTTTAATGTCACTCTTTGATTTACTCACCACCGGCAACTTGACATTGCCTATTTGTCAGCCTTCGCATCTTCTTTATATTTGCAAAGATTAGAGGGCGTTCTTCGGAGTCTATGTTGATTCATTGATTAAAGTATTTGAAGTCCAGAAGTCTGCAGAGTACTGAAAACAAATTAATGCGGTACGCCACAGGCAAACTAAAAGAGTAATGTGTTTTCGTGGAAAAAAATAAGAAAATTCACCATTAGCCGGCTGGATTTCCCATTGTTTTTCTTTTATATTTAATGTGTACTATGCTTTAAAAAGCTTGAGCTTGGACAAACTAGTGGTTGTAACACAGCTACAATATGCTCTGCTCTTTTCGAAAGTATCTAAAATGTGCAAGTACAGATGCAAGCAACTTCGAAGAGTAAAGCGTCATTGGCAGGAAAGCTAAATTCCATCAGATTCTTGTTCTTTATTGAAGCAGCCCCCAAAACAGATCCACGAAAGGGATGTCATATAACCCTGTGAAAATAGTTAGTTTTACTATATTGTAATTCGTACGCTGTCGAGGGATACCGTGGTGGTTCTGCGCAATGCGCGAAGCTCTATTTATTTCTTGCGCGTTCGTAGAACCACTAACGCCATCCCTTGCGTACGCAAAGGTGATAACGTACGATATACTAAAACTCACTATTAACTCTGACACTCGGAAGGTTTTGCTAGTGAAGTAACTTTGCGCCTGGTCACGTGTTTAGATGTAAAAGGGGAAACTCACACGACAGCCAAGTGGGAGCGCCACGAGCACAGAAGCGCGCCAAATAGACGACACTACCTCTACGGGACGCTTCCTGAGAACGATGCTGAGAAATAGGGTCTGACTCTTTTTGGGTTAAATCCGATTATTCTCTCCCGAATCAGTTCAGGGCCAATTCGGGTTCAACACGATTTCTCCCCGAATCCCAGTCACGTCTCTCATTGTATCGCGTCCACTATTTAGTATTAACTTGTACGTATGTCTCATGTAACTACTTTTGTGCAACAATAAGCTATGCGAAGCACATTTGATGTTACAGCATATGGTGTTTGTCACCATAAATCGCGAGGTATGTATGTTTGACCAATATATGCGCTTTAACTGCGGGCGGCTTGCTGGACAGAAAGAAACGGTAATAACCACATAACACCTGCGTGTATCAGTAGCATCTGATTCCATTCCGAATTACAAATTTAAAAAATAGCGCACTACCAGCCCCCCCCCCCCCCCCCCTGAATCCGAGACAGGCATTTAGCACGAAAAATATTAGAACCTACTTGTTAGTGTGTTGAGCGGAACTCGGGTGACTTCACTGCACACAGGCGAATGTCGGGTCTTGCATTATTGGAGAACAGTCACGTTCATGAAACGGTAAACAACCGGGGTTAGTTTATTTCGTAAATTCATCGCTGCTTCCGACAATCGACCTTTATGATGAAATATCACAATGTACCCCCCCCCCCCCCCCACACACACACATAACCTTTTTCATGTGAGACCTTTCTAGTCGGCATGGAGTTAGAAAGTGCGCATACGCAAGGCTTTATTTTCACTTGGCGTCTTATTGTTATGATTACCTGGGTACCCAGCAGCCGAACAGATGAACCGTGAATGAGAGGATGGCAATCGCGTAGAAGTTGATTGTTAGCAAAGGCAAGGATCGTTTCACGAAGGCGATACAAGGCATTATTTGCATCTGATCGACAACAACGTCCAAGAACAGCCAGACAGAATTTTTCCCACACCGAATTAGCATTTTGAAAGTTGGCAGCGAGGTTGGCAGCCTCAACGAACATGTGGGAATCATCAGCATAGAGAAATTACACATTCGAGAGCTAGTTGGGTAGATATGATATGGGTAGATTGGGATGGCAGCTTTCTTTCAGCCAACCAGCTAACAGTGTTGTTGACCATTAGTCTCCAGATCGTATGGGAGGAGCTACGGCTTGGTCCGCGAGCGATGTCTCTGCTGAAAGCTCTCCTTCTCGAATTCCTATCAGTCATCGTATGTGACTGCTGATTCCTTTCCCGACTGCTGTTTCCAGTCCCGACACTCTGCTTCCAGAATTCTTATAAGTCAACAGCAGCACTTTTATTTTAATGATGGTGATTGGAGAGTTTCGTCCTCAGGGGCGATGCTCTACCCTATTACTGGTGGTAATGTGGTGAAATGGAATAATGAGTACGAGACAATTGATGTTCTGGGGCTGGAACACATATAGAAAGGAGCTGGGGAGGTGTGTATGACCGTGGTACTACGATACATCCTCAGCCTTCCCTTTGACGATCTACATTAGCGAACTCACTACAGCGAGCTCGCTGTTCATTTCGATTGTGGTCCTTAATATACCCTCTGTTTTGGCAAACAAACACATAATTTTGCTGTTAATTAACTTTCAATGTGTATCTGTTGGCTGCCTACGTGAAGGACACGTTAGAAGAACGGCATCGGCTTTTGGACCCCTCAATGGGGATTACGGTACTTTCTAGGTCGTCCGGAGCCAGCGTCTCTTTCAAACCATCAGAACGTCCGGCTGAGAGTCGTGGAAAGCGGGTCAGCTGGATCAGTATGCCTTTGTTACCCACTTCGGAGAAAGCTATGTTTGAAAACGTGAAAGTTTTCCATATCAGCCCATGTTCACGTGCGTCCATGTTGACGTCAGTTTCAAATTCTCTGATTGGTGAAGGAGGTGTGGCCTTTCTGTTAAAAGGCGACGCTTCTTGACCACTCAGTTTGATTGTCGGTTGCCGACGTGCCATCATATGTTGTAAATAAATGTAAATAGTTGTTTGTCTACGAGAGAATAGAGAGGTAGTAAGCGAGCTGGTGTTATAGATCCATAACTTAAAAACCCGAGACTAGGGGACAAAAAAACGACAACACAGACAAGGTCACAAACACAGCTCGAGTGTTCGCCTGCGAGTCCGTTCTTCAAGCAAGATGTCGGTACAATCCGGGATTTGGGCCGCCGAATATCTCACCATAGGCCCACCCCGAGGAGGAACTTAACTCCCTCCCTCCCTTTTTTTTTATTTGTTCTACTAAATATATCTCCCCTAATAAAAATCACTTCCGTTTGACTTTTGCTGCCGCTCGTGCTTCGTGTAATTTGAAAGAACGCGGGATGGTCGCAAACGCGAAAGAGACGACGATTGATCGATTGATTTTTAAAAGAAAGAAATGAAGATGTTAGTCTCGAGACGACGATGTTTCAATTATACAGTAGTCCAATAATGATTTAGAGGAAATATAATACCAATAGGTTCGAGACGTTCGACCACAAATGCGTTTTGGAGCAGCCAGTCCTGACTGGGTCGGGACTAACATCTCCGTATTTTTCTTTCATTTCCAATTCCACCGTTCTTGGAGCTTCTTTCACGCAATCAGCAAAGCTTCATTATTACTCTGCGACAAGTTCCGCGGTATTCTGACGGCTACCTCGTGTGCATGACTGAAGAAAAGATACAAAGGTGCTTGGTTAATTTTTTTCCCCTTAAGCATTACCGACGTGTAACATATTTAAATCTGTGCAGAACATCCTCGGTCAAATGCTATTCCACGTTTCGTAAGGAACAACGGTGAGTTTTTGTTACGCTGTCGCCTTTGCGTGCGTAAGAAATAGTGTGGTGGGTCTGCGCATGCGCACATAGCGCTTTGGGCATTCCGCAGAACTACCAACGATGCATGCAACGCTACTTACGCATGCAAATGCGATAGCGTACGATATACTAAAACTCACTAATAATAATAATCCGGTGCAGATTTATCCGCAAGGTGAATCAGTCTGCACAATTTTGTGGCGACGTGCCGCAGGGTAATTATGACCACCTGGGTTCTTTAACGTGAGCTAGAAAGCTCCGACACACTGTGCTGGAAACAATGGTACATAAGGAACAAACATCCCCCTAAGAAATGAGAAACCTAAATCTTGAGGAACTGATAGCATTATACGGGGTGTTTCACGAAGGTCCCTCGGTAGAATAATTCGTAAACAGGGGGCGCTATCCAAAAACCTTTCTTTTTAGTGATCATCTCTGAGGCAGTGAGCGGCTCATTTGCGTACGCTCATTAATGAAATAAAACTCCTAACTTTTCAATTGTTCCTTCGGGCGCTTTCGGAACCCCTGTCCTACCTATCGGGACATCCAGCGAAAACTATTCCAGGAAAAAACCCGCGTCGACATTTGGTGATTTTTTTTGTGTGTAATTAATTGATGTCGGTTTACATATTTCTTGCGCGGAGCAGTGTACCAACGCGCTCACTCGCTCAGCTTTCCGACGCAAATTACGTGTTCATCCGTCTGGTTCACACGCGGGGGTAACAGAAGATAAGAAACCGACAGAAGAGACACTTCGGTGCATTCGTCATCATCACGGTCATTTATGGTAGGAGAAGCAGAACAAGTTCGGAGACGAGTTCAATTTCTCTTCTTTCTTTTTCCCCTGACAAACAAACAAACAAGGATAAAGGCACGCTCTGCTGCGGTTCCCGACATTCCGTCACACCCGCGTGTGAACCAGGCGGATGAACACGTAATCGGTAGTCGGATAGGTGAGCGAAAGAGTGCATTGGTATACGCTGCTCCGCGAAAGAAATATGTAAGCCGAAACCAATTAGTTGTAAAAAAAATAACTGTGTTGATTCGTTTTTTTTTTTTGTTACATTTTTTTCTGGGGCATTTTTCGCTGCAGGTCCGGGTCGGTAAAACAGAGCTTCCGAAAGCGTCCGAAGTAAAATTTAAAGTTATGGGTTTTGTATAATTAATGAGCGTATGGAAATGAACTGCACAGTTCTTGGTCGATGTCTCAGGGATGGTCCCTGAAAAGGAAACTTTTCGGTAGCCCCACCTGTTTACGAACTATTCAGCCCGGAGACCTTCGTGGAGCACCCTATAGGGTTTATTCACATGAAGTCGTCAGCAGGAGACCGCTACTGTCGCTAGCACGTAGACGTGCTGCCATCGGCCGCCATATTGTAAGTCCCATCCAAGCTGCTACCCATATCGCACACACCGTATATTTGGAGTTTCAAAGTTATTGTGCTGTGTCAGTTGAGTTGAGTTGATAAGAAAATAAAAACAAATGCAGAAATAGGCACTCATTACGAGAGCCGGCTACTCCAGCTCAGTTAGGAAAACAAAAATGGCTAACTACAGTAGGACCAATGAGTGACAAAGGCACTCGGCCAGTCACTCACACCACACTGTCCACACACACTGCCAGTCACACTGTGTCCACCAACTTGGAGTCTCCGCAAAATCGTACAAATGCCTACATGGCGTGGAACTGATGGTCGGGTGTGAAAGGGCCCAGAACCTTAACACGGAGGCATTGTAACTGTGTGATTTGTAGTATATCCAATCATTTCTATGTTTTCGACGTCAATGGTCATCCAAACAGCGTATGGCAGCGTACAAATGCGGGAACTTAACTTCGAGGGACCTACAGTATGGCGGCGAGACGACGTCAGTGAATAAACCCTATACCATAGCTGAATGAATAGTGGAACATATTTATCTGCGAAATTCGAAGGCACAAAATTCCGGTATTTCTCACCCTTATAGATTCGTAATACTCGTTCTTAGCAGAAAACAATTAGAGGAAAACAAAGAGATAGTACAGGTATGTTTTCCCGAAGACATCCTCGTTTTCGGAGCACCGCCTCTCGACATAACGGGGTTCAATCACCCCGATGCGGCAAAATCGGTTGGGTTTCGAAAGCTGTCTCAATTTACATATAGGATCTGCTCCATTCAAGTTCAAGGTCTCGATATCGCTTTTCAAGGGGAGAGATTCGCGCGCACTGCATGGAAATGGTTCCAGTAGGACATCCGCAAATGTAGGTCGGTGGAGGGCGTGCAAAGAGAAGGCGCAGAATAAAAGCGTATCCTTTTTCGCTGTGGTCCGAATTTCACGCTCGAGAGAAGGGACTGTGTGATTTCCCTGTATTGTAGCCCACTAGTGGCCGGTCACCCCTGACCCGCTCCCACGCTGGAGGCATGACACACGGCAGGAGGGACACACGCGAACCGTACTCTTCAGTCACTATTTCTCACATTCGGTATCAATCCTTCACGGCAAATAAATCCTTCGTTTGGATGCCTCTGTTTACCGCATGGTCACGCGCACGTATGTTTTCAGGACATCTTTAGAAAAAATCTTCCCGGAAACAACACCGCAAGCGATGTTGCCCCGACGACCGTTTTACGGGCCGCGCATAGCTTCCGGACATAGCTTCCGGTCGTTTAATAAAATGTCTTTCTTGTACGAGGCCGTGATTACTTTCTAGCGTGTATTCCATCTTCACGAACGCTTTCACTGGTGAAGAAGTTTTGTGGTGCTATAACTTGATCGTGCCTGTGAATGTGTGTTTTCTTTCTTCTTCTCCCCCCCCCCCCCCTTACGAAATGTTAATAGCCGACTTCATCACGACAATATCCCATTTTTCTTGCGGCGGTTGATACGTTGAGAGGGGAGTATAGCGAGACAATCTCAACAAATGGCGCCGTGACCAGGACGACAGCGGACGAATGGGCGCAAGTGAAGTATGTTATGCCGGCTCGCTCTTACTACACCAAACTGCTAACTTTGGCTGCATACAATGTCATCGTGCTGCACGCAGGCACGGCGTTGATGAAACGCAGAATCCATGCGGTGGCTCGAAAAGTCCCGTATTAAGTGTACTGGGGTAGCCAGTTTGACTTCGTCGAAACTCACATCCCCATTTTTTTTCTTTATTCACATCACATCACATCCCGAATTATTATTATCATTAGTACAGGAGTTTTCTATCGAGGTAACTGGTGCAAGTGATGTGGAGCTGCGGGCCTCACACTAGTGAAGCCAAAATCTCCTTTTTTTTTTTTCTTGAATTCAAATCAAATCAAATTATTATTAAAGTTCCGTATGGTCAACAGTTTCTTCATAAAGTCGGCAGGGCTAGTTCAGCAAACTGTCCAGTGTGTGCATCAGTGGAAAACACGAAAACACATCGTTGTGCACTGCACAAGATATGCATCCCAAAGAGCTACATTGAAGTCTGCTCTAGACCGCTTGGATAATACGACTTTCGGCATAAGTCATGGTGCTGGGTGTATGGGAACCCAAGAAGAGAGATGCGGCGTTATCAGCACTTGTCAACTTCATTGTGAGAAGTGATATGAAATATGTATTTTAGGACCGCATTCTAGGCATGTGTGGTTGAGTTCCCTGTTCGTACATTGTTCGTTTCTCGCAATTCAGTTCACTTCTAGTGGATGCAGCTACGCATGTGCACATACATTTTTCCATTTTTTCTTTCTATTTCTATTCTATTCTATTGTATTCTATATGCACATACAGATCGGGGAGCGGGACGAACGATGTTTCTCTATTTTTATCTTTTCATTTTTTCTTTTTCTGTGGGGTTCATTTTAGGGGATCCTTGTGGGAGTAGCAGAATTAGTCAGGTCACATATATATAGGTCAGGTCAGGTATATATATACATGTTCAAACTCAAACTCAATTATTATTACTATTAGGAGTGTCGGTTAAATTATCGCAAGCTCTATCCCGCCCAAAGACGGCAGCATTGTGGGCATAGGTGGGGAAGTTACTTTTATTTTGTAGTGCACTACCGTTACTCACTACTTTTTCGAAAAGTAACGCGTTACGTTATTCGTTACTGTTGCGGTAGTAGGTAACGCGTTACTAACGCCGTTACTTTTGCATTACTTCACCAGTTGTCCTTATAATATGTACCATTTTTGGTTGAGTCACATAAGTGCATTCCGCAAATCAATACAAGCAATGTTGGGCACAAACAAGGGTCACGCATGAACACAACTTACATCTACGATTTATTGCAACGCATAATTTCATATGATTTCATATAATTTCATATAATAAAACGATGTTCAAAATTTTCATCGGTGAGCTTCGCCCGTTGGGCTGAGAGGACGCCTAATGACCAGTGAGTGCTCCTTGTCAAGGTTGATAGAGACCATGACCTTTTATCTCATACAGTACAAATCCAAACAGCCAATTCCTTGGTACTTTGTTACTTGTTCAGAGGGTAGAGGCTATTTTTCGGTTAGGCCTCATATCCTCCAAATGCCCATTTCCACCGACGTCCCAAATCAACCAAAAGCTCATTTCATCCGAAAAAATGTTCGGAGGTTCGGGGCTTTCGGTTGATCTGGGCACGCGGGTGGCAGTGACCCATATCCCCCAAAAGCTCTTTTCATCCGAGCGCCCAGAACCACCGAAAGCGGGATACTTGAAAGGACACGATTCCTCTGTTTGTCAGGGAGAGGAGGAAGGCTGAGCGGTTTTTGGGTGTGTGGGAATCCAATCCTGCAACTGAGTCAGAAGTGAAGTTTGCAAAGAAAATGTATTATTGATGTCGATCGCGCACAAGAAATGATCCGATCCGAACAGAGGAATATTTTCCATGTGAGTGACAGGGCTCCAGGCACTGTGTAGGTCATCATAGTGGAAAGCAAATATAGTAACAAAGCGCCCACTTCACAGGTCTCGAAGAAGGTTACAAAAAGGACCTCCTCCTTTACTTTTCTTTTATGCGTTCTGTTAATACAGTTCAGACGTTCAGAAAACACGCTATTAACCGGCTGAAACAACCCCTAGAAAAAGCTTGCAAACAGTATGAATGCATGAAACCAACATATCGTCTGAACTGTCGATCTCCTCTGAAGGCGCTTGAGGTTTGTTTGTTTTCCGCCGTCCCGCTAAATGTTCCAGCCACAGAACATACCACTCCCACCATGCTCTTCTTCCGTGAATCATGACGCGGACTTCCATGACCTTCCGAAGATAGTGCTTCTCCCGTCAGCAACGTGCATACCAATAAAATTCATTTTCGGGATACCTCTCCGTTCAAATCACTTCTTGAACGCGATCTCATTTGTACACACCGAGTGTCGTGTCATTTCTATCGAGCTACGATCAAGCTTCTTTAACATAGATCTCGTGCATCAGGTCTCATATTTATATTAGTCATATATGTTACATCTCTAAGGAAAATTATTAGTAAGCAGGGGAACAAAGGAAGCTGTGCAAATCAATGAACCGCATACCTCATGCTACAGAACATTTCGAGCACCGGATGAGCAGCAGTCAGGAACCCACGTGACCCTCTCTGGCGAGTTGAAGGAAGTACAGCTCGAAGCAGAGTTAACTGTAACGCTACTTCGACCGCTGAATCGGGAAGAGAATCACCCTAGCGGCGCTTAGGAGAAATAAAGGGAAATAATGTTTCCACTGTCCTACTTATGGCGAATTGTGGCGGTCGTTTAATTACAACACTGCCTGGCGCTCGGAAATTGCTAGGTCGGCTCCGGAGCTGGATCATGTGACAGTTGCCACCCGAACAGGGAACTGGCGGTTTTAGGATAGGATCAGGCTCGCCTGATCCCTTTTGAATCAGGGCAGAGTTCGTACACTTAGATCACGCTAGGGCCATCGCGGTCGCCTGTCTTCGGGTTCCGTCGTCTGCTAAATCACGTGAACTTCGACGTGCGGTCCAATGAGAGCACTCGCCACCGTTGCAGTGCGGATTTGACGACACCGGATATAGTTGGGCAACCCGCTGCTCGATCGTTTCGAGACCGGACGAAAAAAGTAATAGCTGGGAAATTCCGGGCGCACGGAATGTGCCACGCGAACACGCAAGATTGCTTGACTGCTCGGGATCTGGCAAAAAAAAAAAAAAAGAAAGAAAGAAAAGTTGCCACCAAATGACCACCACTCGCCATGATGCTGCGAGGGTGTCCGCCTTGGCATGAGTTGTTGACTCGGCATTACTCTCAACGGTGGTTATCATCGCGATGTTTGTTTGGGTTTGAGACGATTATGTAAAGATGTATGCTGGCCGATATCACGCGGATACGATGCTGTTATCTCATTGCTACGCGCAAAGGTGGACAGCAACTCCAATAAATTTTCCACTAGACCCCGTGCATCCTCATTTGTTTTATCACATATCTGAAAATGCCCCACTGAGCGAACGCGACCACTTTCGCGTGTATCAATGAGATAAAGGCATCGTATCCGTGCGATATCAGCCGGCATACAGCTTCACATAATCGCCGCAAACACAAACAAACATCGCGACTATAACCACAGCTAAGGGCAATGCCGAGTCAATAGCTCATGGCAAGGCTTACACCTCCACAGCAACAGTGGGACACTCCGAACACTATTTGCCTTTATTTCTCGTAAGAGCCGCTAGGGTTGCTCTCTCCCCGAGTTTAGCTCCGCCAGTCGAAGTGGCGTTCCAGTTAACTCTGCCTCAAGCTGTACATCGGATTCCCGCATACTTGAGAACCGCTCACCCTTCCTCCTCTCCCTGTTAAACGGTGGACGCATGTCCTTTGAAGTATCCCGCTTTCGGTGGTTCTGGGCGCTTGGATGAAAATATCATTTGGGGGATATGGGTCACTGCCACCCGCATGCCCAGATCAACCGAAAGCCCAGAACCTCCGAATATTAGGTATTTTGGAGGAAATGAGCTTTTGGTTGAATTGGGACGTCGGTGGAAATGGGCGTTTGGAGGATATGATCTGCTACCGCGGCGTTCTAGGTCAATCCCTTTCTTCTCCTCACAGACATGGGAGGAAAGGCTCTGTACATAGTACTGGTGCAGTGACCGACCTATACATCTTAACACTTCATCTCATGTCATATCACATCATCATGTCTGGGCTACGGTCGTCACGCTGCCCACATGTGTGAGAAAAACAACGGCAAGCCGGTCTCGTCACCACAACCACCACCATCTGCACTGCGACATTCTTTCATGACCCGCACTTTTCATCTCTATAATGTCAATAGGGCGTCTTCTTACGCACAAAATAGTTACAATCTGAAAATGCACGCGACCAATCCTTTCTTGAAATTACGTATTAATTATTAACGCCCGTTAATGGTTCGTCTCGCGTGCACCGCCCGTATCCACTGCGAATTGCGAGCACACTCAAGCGAGACATCTTTGTATTTCGTCTGCTCTATTTCCGCCGGCGCCAGCCAGCGATTTCCTGCAGATCGCCCTCGTCCTCCTAGCATGGTTGACCCTTACCTCTTTGTTTCGACCTTGCACCATCACAAAGGATGTTCCGGTACCACTTCAAAGGGTCTTGTGCGATACGATGGAGTAACTAGATGAGACGCTGCTTCTCTACTACCCCCATTAGTTACGACGCACCCGCGTGTGTGATTATCTCATTTGCGTGTGTCATGTATGTGTGTATGCCTCGTCATTTTTATTGCCATCCCACTCATACATGGGACTTACATGGGACTAAGATGTGTATATTATCCCACTTGCGCTGAGGTATGGTACGGCAATCGTTGCGGTGAATCATCTCATCCCATAGTCATTCATGTAGTAGTTGTTGTTGCTGATCCACGTAAGATTGGCCACCGGCTAATGACTGTCATTGTCGCTGGCTTCAATGTGCATGCATTGCTGCAGAATGCTTCGTCGATCAAGTTCTGTTATAATGACGTGTGTTAGACTACACTAGTTTATTTCACAGCTCATTCTATCGGGTTTTCGTGCTGCTATTGAGGGATGGAACGTTGAAACTGTGGGCCCGTGGTGCGACTTGCTGCTCCATGACACTTGGCTCGTGGGAACACTGGTAACCCAGTGTCGCGCTGTCCTAATTCCTATTCCCTCGCATGGCTTAGCCGAATTGACATTGCTGAGTTCAAAGAGCAGCTAATAGCTGTTCCATCTAGCAAGAGTAACCCATGACTTGACACAAACGGAAAGCACTTTTTTTTTTTCACATTATCGGAAGTTAGGAAATACCATGCCTTGGATCGGAATCTGAAGGAATCGGGAAGACATCATGTGTATCACTCTCCCAGACCCTTCCCTGTTGCACCGTTCCCGGTTGCACAGTCCACCTGCAGCCATGCTTCACCATATGTGTCTAAATGTCACGTTTGTCCCCCTACACTGAAGGAGCGACTCGGCCTTGTGGTGCGACTTGCAGTATAGATACTCATGGCGTGCGTCCATTGCCGGTACGAACTGCAGGCCCAGAAGAGCGGCATGCAGAATCCATGCAGCAAATCGATGATATATATATATATATATACAGCTAAATATTAACTTTCTTGACACGCGTCCCTGTGAGAGTTACGTGTATTGCAATAGCGTCACTTGTATTTTGACACTCCCTCAGTTGTTAAATGCTTAATTGGATGCAATTGAAACGCAGAATTGTTAAATTCGTTAGTAGCTAAATGATGCGCTTCGTGGGAAGTTTCTGTAGCGAAGTGTCCTCTATTAGTTGCTATTGTGGCCATTCATTGGTACACAAACATAAGATCATGGTCCAATTGAATAATGACGGTCATCATGATGGTCACCACACTAATTCAACGTTGCTGCCGTAATAACTTCGTGTAAGCGGTGCAGAACAAAAATCAGTGAACCCTGCAGGCTGGCGTGCAGGGCTTGCTCCTTCTGGCAACAGGTTTGTAGACGTGGCTTCAGGCAACGTATGAACAAGGTAGTCATACCGAGAGTCAGCCTAGCACAAGGTTAGCGGGCCAAGCGCGAACTCACGTTGCGGTCTTGCCACGGTCAGCCATGTCCTCCGGGCCACTCCCCTCCCTTCGGTTGCAATGCAGCCACTCATCCATTGCAAATTTGTGTCCGTCATCCTTCCTATTACGCACGATCGCTTAAGAAAAAAAAAGCAACCAGTAACAATTCGCCTTTGGCCCAAGTATATGGTGATGTGTGCATAAAGAAACAAGCAGTAGAAACGAGGGGAAGGAGAGAACCGCTTTGGCAATCCTGATAGCAACCGACAAGTCAACAGGAAAAGCGCGTGATTCCTATTTCTAGTTCTCGCTAGTGGCATTTTGGAAGTTTGGGTATATTTTTACCACAAGTACCCTGGGCACATAATACTGTTCTCACAAATGTTACTCCGCATTTTTCACCAAGTGATTCCCTTTCCCAATCAACGTCATCATGCAGATGTTCCTTGTTAAACGCGACCAACTTGTGTAGCGTGTCTTATCTTTTTTTCTTTCTTCATCTTTTTTTTTTTTTTTTTTTGCGTTTCTTCACCGGTAACTAGCAGTGCGTTTAGAATATTGTTTCGGATTCCGTTGCGGTTTCATTTCTTTCCACGATATTCAGCGATGAAGAATTCCAACAGCTCGAATGATGCATGAAACGCGCTTCTGTCTGTACGTCCGTTCGTCTAATTCCGGAATGTTCTACGTCTTGTTCCGGAATATTTTTTCTTTGGTTTGCGTCTTTCATGATAATGCTCGTGGTTGCTTTGTGAACTTAAATGCTTGTTTTGGTACTTCAAGTACTAGTCTGAAGTAACCAGATGCATCCAGGGAGTTTTATAGGATCGGAAGTACACTGCGAGAGCGATATTTTGGACGAAGCCATCCAATCTAAGCCCAGCAGGAATGTGATGTCTGCCACTTCAAAGGAAGAGCGTCATCAGGAAATGTTATCGCCTCGAGATCGAGCAGCGTCGCCACCACGCGGCTGCTCCGTGAACTGCCTTTAGTGGGGACGCGCCGCTTGAGCCGGTGCTTTCGCTGTGGTCATCGTGCTCGAAAACGTGCCCGGAAGGATCAATTTCTGGACATTTGAGCTTTTAAAATCCCTTCAAAATGAGTGAAAATGATTTGGTGGAAAACTTTTTTCAACTTCTCTAGTTCTCTGCACCAGCGTGCTTAGCAGAGAAGAAAACTACAGAAAGTGCATACGTTCTAGTATGCGGATTCCACTCGGCCTTTGTTATATTATATTTGTCGCTGCTGTTCTGTGTGTCAAACAAAATGTACCAAGAACTAAGGTCAATGTTGTAACAGTTTTTTTATCATAAGCATACAACTATGTCACAGTTATTTATAGAATGGCTTCTGTGCTAGCGGTTTGGAGTTACTTCATAATGCTAAGTTAGGATATTCTGCACGCTCTAAACACAAGTTGCATCGAATATATGAATATATGGAATATATGAATGCATGAATATATATATATATATATATATTTATGACACGGGTGTTTTTAAATGTGTGAATTTCAAGCTTTCGTCTCATTCTCATCTGACCGTCTGACAGGCTAGAGTTTTATCTTTCACATACGTAATCATTGGAACACACGCATTCAAGGTAAAATGCACCATCCCTGAACGTTCTATGTAAAACACGCGTGTATTGGGGGGGGGGGGGGGTGAAGCACGTCTGCAACAGCGTGTTTCAGAATATACCTGCCGCTCGAACCAAAAACTTAGTATATATGTATTTCATGACCGGTAGCACCCCACACAAAGTCAAGTCCACCACACAGGTGTGGTCATCTGCTAACATACTTCAGCACCATTTAATGAATGCCCGCATGCAAACAAATCAAACCTGGAACCTCTCCCGGACTCGCACGACCTGAATAACCACTGCTGTTATTCGACGAAAAAACTGTAGCGAAGGGCCCTTATATTGCATTCGTGCACATTTGTACATTTAGATTCATTGTTATTGTTGATTAGTACATTGTACATTGAGATCAGTAGAGACAGGCATTTTGAGTTATTTTATTTTTTTAATCCTTGTTGTCGCAATGTAAGGTAGAAAGGTACAGGGAAAAACAGCTATACACAAGCGACGAATAAATATTCTAGCGAGAGCAGCAAAAGACTAAAACAAAATCTCGCTTGGAACAAAGGAGGCAGTGTTTCTCTTCAAAAGCACATAGGAAATTATATTTTCACAACTTCGCGACTTGAGCGTTTCGCAGTGCAGCACTTTTGTCAACTTCCACACCATATCAGCGTTCTAAATATCGCATTTCAACACATCCACAATATGTGAGACACTGACAGCAGCATTTCATCCAGAAACACTGCGATATCTGCGCAGAAAAGCAAGAGCCTGCTGCGTCCGATCATGCCGTATCCCCACTAGGGCATCCGTCGCAGCGCCACCTACAGTTCGATCTCGAGGCGAATAGAGAGTTTATGGCGTGACCGTGAAGCTACCCCACATACAAGGACCAATGGTAGCGTACGATGTTTGATGACGCGCGCTCATTAAGTAAAATGTAAGTTGCGCTACTTTAGAATAACATGGTCGGTGCCGGTGGTGCTTCTGAAAGACCTCGGTGTTGTCTGCTTCACAGATGTGTGCAACATCACGGCTCAGTGGGGGAATGTGGATCCTGGGCCGACTTCTGGGGGAACTTTGCCGACATATGTCTAACAGAGTCTGAGGAAGACCCAGGAAAAAAAAAGACAGACAGCACAGCCGGCACCGGGATTCGAACCCACTGGTGCCTCCCAGTCCAGGGAAACACGGTCAGTTAAGGTATTTGCTAGCCGTTGCAGAATCCAAACCAAGCAATATGACGGCACCTCAAGTTCTTTTCCTGTTGTCGATAAAAATTTCTAACAACTTTCGACTTCTTTTGCCAAAAGATGTGTAAGAAAGATCAAATTTATGAAATCACATTGTATTTACAGTAAAATGTGGTTTTACGCAAACTACACTTGTTACTGTGTGCATAGCAATTGGAGCGAGAGTACATGCATTTCATGGGCGAATGAAGTGTGCTGAACTCAGTGAGCACCAGTGGCATGGCCGAGCGGGTTAAGGTGTCCTGCTCGTTGGTGGTAGCCAAGGTCATGCTGTAGACTGGGAGGTGGTGGGTTCGAATCCTACCACCGGCTGTGCTGTCTGGGGTTTTCCCTGAGATTTCCGAAGACTTTCTAGACGAATGTCGGCACAGTTCCCCCTGAAGTCGGCCCAGGACGCATACTAACCTACCTATCCCCCACTGTCCTCTCTCCATCTGTCCCCATCTGTACGCCACTCATAGCCACAGCTGCTTCGCGGCGCTAACACAAAATTAAAAAAAAACTCAGTAAGCAGCAAATGTTATTGAGCAAATCCCACTAAAACTGTCCGTGTTGCACCGCGCGAATGACATCACAAGTCAACTCACTAAGCCCTTAATGTAATTTTTCGTGCCCGTGCGACAGGGGTATACCACTATGCACTGGCGTCTGGAAACATGGTAGCTGATACTGATCAATGTAGGTAACAGAGCACAAACAGCCACAGAACACAGGCGACAACACAACTAGGAACTCTCAAGTTGATATAGCTTATTTTACAGTGCACACATCACACAGATACAGCTGACATCAGCAACTGGCACAACATGGCTGAGCAAAGAAGAGACACACATCACGATAAGATCACCGATGTGTTTTTTATGTGATCTGGAGTAGCCGGCTCTCGTAATGAGTGCCCTATTTCTCCTCTTTTTTTTTCTTCTTTTCTTATCAACTCAACTCAATCACGGAGGTGGGCCCTGTTGTGCCTGTTGCTGACGTCAGTGCTAGTGTTATGGTATCTATTTAAGTGAGCGCTCTAAAAAAGCTATACAAGTTTGCAGTTGTCTTGGTTAACAAATGACCAAGAGAGAGAGAGAGAGAGAGAAATTTCCAACAATTGATTGATTGATTGGTAAACGGCAAAATGGAGAAGAGAAGTCCAAAACTAGTCGGGTGGCTACCACATCACGTCTCATTTATGGCTCATTACATGTAAAACAAATCAAGATAATTCACATAATTACCACAGAAACTCAACTCAACTCAATTACCACAGCGTTCTGCATTACTTGCTGTTTGCGTAGGAATCAATTGGCAGAAAAGAGACGATACGACACCCACAAAACCAATGGAAACGTTGATTGTGATACGAATGTAAAGAGACGTCGATATTTGACGACAAGATTGACGGGAACTGTTTGCTCAGTGAATTCCTGCATTGAGCTTGTCCGTTGCCATAGAGTGGCTTTTTGAGGGCAGACAATGCGCTGAGCTCGTTCATCGTGATGAGTTATATCGAGTACAAAGGCCAACGACAGACAACAAACATCCGAAATGGGTCGCACGTGTCCTGATTGCCAAGGCCATGCTGGGGTCTTCCGCCTGAACCTCTCACCTTTGTAATACACCCCATATCTTTGTACGGTACATTGCTGATGCTCTTCGTACAGTGACGGGCAATTTGAGATCGCAATATGGTGAGTGAAGTAGAGCTCACGAACAACTCACAAAGCTGGGTATGTTGGTTGATTGGTCGGTGTGTGTGTGTGTGGGGGGGGTACTGTCTTAATCGGCTCGCCGTTGTTGGCCTCATAGAAGTGCCGGTGAGCCATTATTACAAGACACAGATTCAACCTGTAGTGAGACACTTTTTGCTGGCGCGTGACTTTCTGGTATTTGCAATTTTGGCATAAAAGAAGACAAAACCAGTGGCATGACATTCTTTTTCTTTTGAAGAGTAGCAAGCCAAATATTGGCTGACCTCTCACAACACTTAAAAAGACGAAGAGAGACACTATGCAATAATGATGCGCGTCTAAATATTTATCTACACAGCCACGCTAAGCTTCAATCGCTATTCTGCGTGATCACTATAATAAAATGCATTTGAACAATGTATTGCCGGATCCCATTGACACAGCTGGCTCAAAGTGTAAAGGTTGCTCATTTGGCAGTCAGGGAAGGGGAGGCAATCTTTTCTCAGACAATTGCTCGCCGTCGAAGCGGTGAAGTCGTGCTCTTGATGGTCACTTAGCATCAAATGAGCAACAAATACGAATACGTCAATGAGCAACAAATACGAAATATGTGACTCCATGATGGTAAACCTGGGCGATGAGCAAAGTTACATACAGGACGAACACACAACTGATGAGCATGCATGTTACTGCAATTGTGTTCGGAGCACGTGCTGGTCACATGCCGACGCTTTGACTCTAGTCGGCGAACGCTGAAGAACACCTTCGCGAAACTTGACAACCGACATTAGTAATAATAATTTAGGTCGCGAAACAACTGAGATCATGAGGGACACCACGGCGATCGGTCTGTGGATTGCTGTTGCCCACCTGAGGGTTCTTTAACTCGCTATGAAAGCACACCACACGACACCCCGTATTTAACGACCATCGCGGAAGACGGCGTGTGCAACTTGTACACTGCCACCAAGTTGCTGGCGTCCTCAGCCGGGTTCGAACCCGCGATCTCGGGATCAGAAGGCAAACTCGCCGACTTTTTAGTGTTGAGAAGGTACTGGGGAGCTGGCCGAAGCAGCACAAGCAACCTGCGCTGTGTGCACCGGCGAACTACCCCAAGGACATATGTGACGGACCCTTCTGGTGAACGTGCTGGGTGGGTCAGGTAATGGAGACCAGGTGACGTACAAAGGGGCAAGCGATGCGACAAGGCTCCGTGTCTGCATGGGAGCAATTAGAGGACCCCATCACCTCCGGCGACACGGTGGCACCTGATGGCTGCATCAAAGGGGCGCGTACTTCGAACCGAATGAAAACCATATGTGCGGGGTGTTCGAAGGGAAAGAAGCAGGCGAGCGAGAAACAAAGGGACCGAGCCTTCGCGTTAAGGAAGAGCTTGGACGGTGGACAGAGGAGACCCGACAACCAGCGAGAAAACATCTCCTGACGATTCGGAGCTCTGAGATCGCCTGTTCGCCGGTTGACACTAACCGCCTCACGGAACAACGCCGACCAGGCCCTGCGTCCCCGGATCTGACCTGAACACCAACGTGGTGTGACCGAGACCATCGGCCAGGGTGTCGTCGTCAACGAAGGCCTGTCAGGTAGAACAGCCTGCAAGCCGCGTCGAAAGGGTGAGCCTGTCACACATGATGCGATGTTGTACGGCTAGGAAAGTAAAGATGCTATAACTATAAAGCGGTCTCGTCTCGTTTTTCCTCGCCTCAGCGTGGGCCCACCCGTTTTGGTTGTGTTAAACATTAATGTGGATGCAACGCGAGCAGGCTGATGCATCACACATACGTGCTGAAATAATCTTTTAAATAATTCAGTGCTTTCATACGTCAAGCGTCCTGGAACAGCTGGTCGCACAAGTGCGACCTACGTTTCAATTTTTTAGAAGTCTTTAATAAAGTCACGTGTAGTGTTTGCAGCGCGTGTACAGTGAAGAGACGTGGTTTACGTCGTTGTTTGCTTTTACTTCGTTGCGAATTTTCGATGATAGTAATTAGGGTTTAAAATCTGTAAGGATGAATGATTTCGTGGTGGGATGAAAGCAGTATACATAATCTGAATGAGCAGTAAGACACACATAGGCAGTATAGACACAATAGGCGACTTCAGAATATCCCAAAGAGCCTAGCGCCGCTTCGAGCTATGTGGTGGGTGGGTGTGGAATATAGATTTATTGCAAAAAAAAAAAAACAAAGAAAGAGGGGAAAGGTTACTGGACTATGGGAACTTGCTTATCGTAAAGGAGGAGAAGGTCTCCAAACTGTTTCGCTTTCTCCTCTCTCGGTTCATTGTCCACTAGGTGTCAAAGTCAGCGAAAACGAAACGTGAAGGACAGTTCTCCCTTCCTCATAACAGTAATCTCTCAGGATAAAACGCGTGCGCAAGGAGCACTGGGATGCACTACTTTCAAGAAGCACTCAAAGGAGCACTGCTTTCTGGAAGCGTTTCTGTAAATTTCATCGCGCGGTGACAATACACTCCACAGCGAAAGAATGTGCAGAGTGGCTCCTGATAGCTTGACGAAAGAAGCAGGGTGTCGACTGTTGAGTCATGTTAAACGTCACTTCCTTGCTCTTTAGGGCCTCCAGAGAACTGGTTCAGCCCTCTGAACGGGCACAAGTGCACGAGTCCGATGCTCAACTTTTCGTTATTCCGTACCGCGCAATAAATGCACGGCTTCGCTATGATTCGTCACAAGCTCACGCGTAATGGCCAGTCGTTTCGTTTCTTTGAAATCTCAGTATACCGAAACGGTTTTCACGTGCCGTTACGTGATGTTTGAAGCGCGCGCGCCAAATTCAAATAATAACAATAACGAACGGTATGTTCAGTTCAACATCAGGCCCCAGGTATCGCCGATGGGGATGGTGACGGCGTTCCCGGGACCCGCAAACTTTCTTTCAGCTCTGCACGCAGGCTGCGCAGTGCTGTTGTCTACACCGATCTCTGAGAAAAGCAACGCGTCGCGTGATACACGCGGAACTCCTTTGTCAATTAGACTCCTTCGCAATGTCAATGTCCTACTCAATCTAAAAATAAAAAAAGTAAGTGGCACGAGGTAGCGGAGAAATGTTCCTCTGAAATGGACCACGTGAGTCGTGATGCGCAGAGCGAGGGGAGCGGCCCTTCTGGAAGGACGCTTCTGCTCGCACGACATGTAGAGCAGGAAGGCCATTGAGTGAAAAGGAAAGGCTCGCCACGCTACGAGCGTCTGCAGAACGGAAGCGGAACTGCTCATCTGTGTCTGAAGGCAATGAAAATCGCCATTCGCATTATAGTCGAATGTGTACCCTTTCCGCGATGTCACACAATGCGGTTTTCCGAAACAACGCCCTTTTGTACTGGGTGGACACTGCGCCTGAACGTCATCCCCCAGACCCACTCATCGACAAACGCAAAGACCAGGTTGGAAAATAGAAAAGGAAAGACAACGTTGATGTCAGCTATTGGAATTGGAAATGAAAGAAAAATATGGAGATGTTGGATGTGACGGAGGTGTCAGCTATCCTGCAAATAGTGCTGATCGTTTTGCATCATTGATCTTTTGGATGTCGATCCGGGATCACGCTGAAAACTGGGATGTGGTGGGTTCCAATTCTGCCACCAGCTTTATCACGTGTTCATTGTGACTTTCTAAACGGATGTCCAAATCGAACCAGATGACGTCGAAGATCAGTGTTATACTCTTGTCTACGGCCACCGATATAGTGTTCAGTGAGCGCGCAGAGTAATAGCGCAACATACTATAGGCAGGCAAACCTTACGTGTAACATTACAGCACCAGAGTAATAGCGAGGCCAGCTCGTCAGTTCTGATGGCAGCTTAGGTAAGAGTTTATTTGAGGAGGACCTTATGAGCATAATTCCGTACTCATTGAACTGCTAGTTCACCTCCACTGAGTCAACATGATACGCTGGCGTTCCTAGCTATATTAAATTACGTGCGTCATCGTGGGAGCTTTAATGGGAAGTGTCACGAGAGCTGTGTTTAGGCAAAGAACAACAACAGCAATTAAATTGTGAATGACAATGCCATGACGGGTCTGGGGTTACTACGTCCAACGAGACAATACATCAGGTGATACAGCCGTTACATCCATCGGTGGACGTAACGGCGCATTGGATGCAACGGCTCGTTGGCTGTAACAGCACGGTATGGATGTACCGACACGTTGGATGTAGCTGCACGGTGGGCTTGGTAGCCTTTTGGACGTAACTGCTCGTTGGATAAACGGCTTCAGGGTATGTCATGTCCGTAACTAATGTGGCATAGATGCAGTTTTGGAACCAGCCAACTCTGTAACAAATATTTCGCGGCTAATGTTTTTGTTTGTTCGTTCGTTCGTTTGTTTTTATGAGAATCCGTCAAATTGCGCTGTTTTATGATTTGATAGGTTCATAAGTAAGGTACAGATTTGATATCATGAGATAATAAATTAGGTCGGGTTGTAAATTACGAGGTTGGTGCACAAGTTGAAACCCCCAAATCTCAAAATATTCACTAAGTAATATAGTTGCGTATTAAGTAAAAAAAGCTGGCGGTGGTATGCGTCGTATTCTGTTTGCGGTAGTTGGCCTCGCTGAGAGGGGGCCTCTCGTCACGACCAACGCAAGGCGTCATTTAATGGGAGGGGGCAGCGCGCGTCCTAGGCCGACTTCCAAGGAAACCGTACCGGCAAGCGCTATCGTCGGGGGTAGAGTCACTAAATAAGTTTCGTAGCTCATTTAGTGACTCTAGTCGGGGGAAACCTGGGCAAAACCTCCTGGCAGCACGGCAGGACTGGGCATAAATAAGAAAGCACCAACACGCCTTTACGACAACGAATGGCGCGAAGGCAGCGAACGATGAAAGTAACAACAAAGCAGCAACAAAGATAACTTCCCGGAACGCAGATGCGGCATTGCGATTTCCTCTATTTTCAATGAGCCGTCCGTTGACAATACAAAAAGTCATCTGCTGTACACCTAACATTTTATTAATATGCGCGTTGCGCCACAAATGCGCGTTACTTAGAATACAGTAACCTGCATCATACACGGTCATACTCTAACAAAATCTTCGTTTTGTGGTTGTACCAATATAGCAGCTGTCTATATGAATCAATCAATGGCAATCTGTATTACAGATCACTTCTTATTTATTTAGTTAGTTTTTTTCCTATTCAAAGAAGGACCCATGAGGTACCTCGTTAGTATCTAGGTTTCAAGGCGACTATATTCACCTGCGTTGTATGCGCTGGCATTGGAATCACTGTTCCACACTTTCCTATATCTGTGGATGTAATAGCTTAACGGACGTAACAGATCGTTGGGTATGGTTTTCCGTTGGATGTAACGGCTCGTTGTACGTATCTACTTCGTATCGGCCAGAGACGGACGTAAAGTTGATGTTGATGAAGAAAAAATAATAGGGAGAGGTACAGGAGTTAGGGAGAGGTAAAGGGTGGGAGGGGGTTGTTGACGTAAAGTTGGAGTTGGACTGACTAAACATAATACAGAGGACGTAAAGTCTTTTTGGGTATAACTATCGTTTGTATGTAATAGCAAGGTGGATGTAACGACTCGTTTTTGGATGTAAGAGCACGATGAACGTCACGGCGCGTTGGATGTAGTGGCACGGAATCCATACCGTTTGGCTGACCTTTCCCCCTTTTTTCCTTTGTTCTAATAAATATGTCACGCTGCCCCTCAACACTCGAATCGCCATCCAACGCGCCGATTCGAGTGTTGGGGGGAGGAGGGATATATTTATTAGAACAGAGGGGGAAAAGGGGGAAAGGTCAGCAAAACGGTATGTCGGCTTGCTATTCGGCAAAAAAAAAATCAAAATTAGAGTTGAATAAAAAGAAAAGAAAAGAAGTAGGAAATCAGTTATAAAGTAAGAAGAGGTGAAAGAAGGATGAGAAGAAGGAGGAGGTTACGACTCGTGTAACGCGAAAGTCAGCGTTAGCTGTGCGTGTGGTGAAATGAGGCCGGATGAAAGTGTGTAGAAAAATTTATTGAAGTGTGATGAGTATTGATTTGTGGTCGCTGAACTCTTTGGCGAGGTGAGTGGTGTCGTGAACGAGGGGGTTGTTCTGGAACACCAGGTCTATGCATGAGCCATGCCTAGTTGTGGATTGGCGGATGTCGGTGCAGAGCGTATTGTCCAGTTGTTCGGACATACCACTTAGGAAAGTGGTGCTCTTGGCCAGTGAAACGTCCACGTTCAAATCTCCGACGATGAGAAGCTTGTGCGTTCGGTAAAGCGCGAGTACATACACGATAAAGTCGCGGACGCGTTCCGGCGCGGCGCGTGGCGAGAAGTAGCAGCACAGCCACCACGAGCCCTATGGGAAGTTGCACGGCACAGCTGACGCCGTAAAACTGACGTACTTTGGTTTGTATCTCACTTTCCATCGATAGCGGTTGTAAACTGGCGGGATTCTCCTTACTCTCAGTGCTGAGCGCACATGCGATAAGAGTTTTGTGCGGACATCCCAATGCCGACGACGCCGACGTCACCTCGGGAACGTCTCCATTATACCACGGCCACTTGCACGCGTCGCTATACAGCTGACGCCGTAAAAAAGATTTAAGAGAAAAATGAGACGTGTATGAGGGTGAGAGTGGAGCACTGTGTTGGTTTTTCTCGTTCGCCATAGGTTAGTCGACGGAGAAACGAAAAGACAATGAATTACGCATCTGTGAAAATGCCCATCTCATATCTGTTTTTTTACACATATTTCGGATACCACTGGTATGCTGTCACGGCCTCGTCACGCACTTAGTGCCTTTAGCCATGCCTCCCAAGACAATCCGTCTTAAATAATTAAGTAAAAATAAATTACCAAGTATTCTAAGGAACAAGTATACGTATTGTCGTAACGCATCCCAAGATATTCTCTTTAAATTCATACCGCTATCCCCGAATAATGCGGGGCGTCCACAGCTGCCCTGATTGCGTAAAGACAGGCGATCCGTTGCACCGCAACAATAGAGATTGTGCCCTTCACAAACAAACTCCAAGGAATACCTCATTGTGTTGCATGTCACGCGTGCCAGGCATATTCCGCATGTTGTTTCCTGTTGTCAGAACGCCATGTTCTGCCCCCAATACAAACACAGCCAGATAAAGAAGCCACCTCGCCATATCCTCGTTTGCATTGTATTCATGCAAAGCTGACAGGAGAAATGGCTGCCCTTTGCACTCCTCCAGGGAAGTCCAGGTTCGCTATAAACGGCAACACGGGCTCTCCCAGCATCCACAGGAAGGAAAGTAGGTCACGAATCCGGCTACGTAGTGACGTAAGAAGGCAGCCTACGTAACCTGTCCGCTTCTAGAGGGGCCATTCACCGGGGAAACCCAATTTTCTCTGGATGGCTACTCGTTTTCATCGCATCAAGCCTTTGTTTTTTATATATATTTATCCTCGCTCTTTTGTCAGACGCGTCGAGTTGGGACTCGAAACAATACGTAGCATTCGAAGACCATCAGTGGTAGTTAGCTGGTCGGCACATAATGAGCACGAGAGCAATGATGTATCTGTACATTTCCCTCCGTTGCTGTTGTGTAGTTGTCCGAAGCCCCCTGGGAAAGAGTTAATTGTACTCTCTTTATATCGCACGGCACCATATCTCTTTGCCCATTGTTCATCGTCATAATGTGAAAATGGCGCGAAAAGTATTCCTAGAAGACCGCACTATTATTTGAATGATCGTGTATTAAAAAATGTGCGGTAAACGACATTTCATCGTGGTACATTTTGCGCCTGGCAAGTCTTATGTTGTCTTTGAGGACGGGCTATGAACAAACATTGTAAGATGGTACTCGAGCTTCGTCGTTCTTACTCTCTAAAATAAAATAAAAAATAAATAAGAATCAGTTCATCATACTTCTGGCCAACTGTCATTCCGAATAATATCGTCAGTTACAGCAAAGACGAGGAAGGTGACACGGTGAAAATCGTATTTATATTAATCGTATTATGGTATAACGGTATCATATTATTTATGACATTATGGGGGGTATCATATTATTAATGGAAAATTTATATTGATGGTCACTAAGGCGGTGGTGATGTAGTTGCTTGCCTTGGTGGTTACTGGCGGGGGGGGAGGGTGATGGCAGGATAGGGGGATAGGGGGATAGGGATAGGGGTTACTGGCAAAGGTATACGGTCCGCTCTCTTCTCAAATCATAGACAACGAAACTGTCTTCTGTAGCCGACAATTAATTATCGATCGACCTATTTACTCTCAAACGTCCATCGGGAGTACGTTACATGAGAGGAACAGGATATCAGCCGAACAGGAACGAAAACAGCGACAATAATACAAAATAAGCACGCTTTCGGCAAACCTATACAAGCGTCAAACAAGCATATAGAAAGAGAAAAATAGTAAAAATCAAGTGAAACACATGACAGCGAAATGAAACGTAATGAAACGTTAAATAGTAATGCTTGACGAGGAATTGCGAAATCTGCGAGGGTCAGTTATGACTGCAATATGTAAGGTAGCTATAATTGCAATACTTTGCACTTGTAGTTCCAGTCTTTCAACTGTCTATGTCAAAAACGCAGACGACTTGCTTGCAGCCATCTGTCATTGCCTTAACCCCGCGAGGCCTTGTCAAGCCACTCTTACTTTTTGTCTCGGGTTGCCACACATGTCTGATAGATATTAGCTGTAAGTTTGTTCCATTCGGCGGGCATTTTAGGAAAGAATGCATTCGAGGAGGAGGAGGACGTGCTATATACTTGAAACGATCCAGTCTGAATTCATGACCAAGATGGGATGAGTTCCGATAAGGAAGATTGATGCAACATGATTAAGAACGATGGAAACTCGGATACACGGAGAAAACAAACACGGCACGATATCTGCTTTTGGTTTCTCTGCTTTCCGTTTGTGTTTGTTCGTTTGTCTCTGTTCACCACCAGCGTTGGGGTAGCGTATCGCCCGTAGATGAAACTCCCCATTCATCATATAAAAAATAAAGTAGTTGTTGTTGTTCTCTTTTCTTTTTCTTTTTCTACATGACTCGGGTTTCCACCGTACTTAATCATGAACCAGCTCACCATTACCATGTAGCCTTTGGAGTAGCATGACAGGAAAAGTTTTTCTCTCTCTCTTTTTTTTTAATAGTGTACCATGAATGCGACTATGCAGGCGGATACCGTCTCCAAAAGCAATTGATTAATGTGTGAGTGGATGAGTGCAGGGTTGCCAGCGTGCAATAATAGTATAGTCCGAGAAAGTTTAGAAGAAGTATTTACTTTGGGCTACATTTCTTACCCTGTGCTGTTAAGTCGAATCCCGTACGTAGCACTTGGCTAATTCCGGTGGCGGTGTTCGTATAAGTGTGAAATGTAGTGTAAGTGTATTAAGCGTGTAACAGTGTAATGTACCGGTGTGGGTTCAGTGTGGAAGCGAACGGAACGACCAATGAAACGCTAGACACGTGGCGCTGAAGCGACCAGAGTAACATGCACACTCAAGCCACTCAAAGATTTTCTGCTACAACAACAACCAGGAGAATTGCCATTCTAACAGCTACATCTCGTTGCAGTGTACAGTAACAACTACTGCAGTTCAAACACATGTGGTTGAACTACCTCCCATATCACCAGCGATAACTGCTGTGTCGACGGAAGAAAGGCGAAAGGAGTGAGCTTGGAGAGGGACGAAAGGAGTACGGCTCGCGCGTACGGGATACTTGCATTGGTGTTGCCCATCGGAAGAAGACAGCCATTGTCAAATTAAAGTCTCTTCCATTTGGCTGCACTCGCTGCACCAGTGCAAGCAGTGAAGCACTTTCGTATTCGCTTTTCCAGTGCTGCTCACGTCCCGTGCTTTTTCCTACTTGTAAATGTGCGTACTGAGTGCATGCCTAAAAAGCGATAAAAACCGGGCTGTTTGGTGGTACATTCTAAAAGCGATAAAACCCCAGTGCAGGGGACACGGACAGACGAAACACAGACGAAGCACTGACTTCAGTGACATCAGCACTGAAGCAGTGCTTCGTCTGTGTTTCGTCTGTCCGTGTCCCCTGCACTGGGGTTTTATCGCTTTTAGAACGTACCATGCATAACCCCCCCTGCACTTGCTGGATAGGATGTGCAGCGATAGTGCAGCTACATCGAACCATAGCCTCCTATATACTACATGCCTGCCCAATGAGGCAAATGCGGCCGTTCACGCAACCGTACGGGGGGCGCCCGTTTCCTAGGTCGGAAACATGGACAGTCAGAGCAGTGACAACCTTTGCCTACCTCGTAAGTGTACGCTGCCGTGGGCTCGGTGCATACGTTGCTCTACAGTTCTTTGCGGAGATAGGCGTCCTGGATGTGCGCATGCTGTGCAGGCTGTGTCCTTGCTCGATAAGCCAGTGATTATCGAAAGACGCCGTGCCAGTTAGCGTTGGTACAGTCTCTTTTGGGTATCATGTCATTTCTCCGCCTGTCAGACGCCACCGGATGTAATCTGCAATCTGTGTGCAGGAAGACGGCGTCAAGACCAATACTGCTGATATCGCATCGAGGTAGCTATCACCGACCTAGGAAACTGGCGCCACTAATGTAGACGACCGGCGCCTGTGTATTCCGGTATCATTGGGCAGGCATGTAGTATATAGAAGCCTATGATCGAACAGACGATAACGTGAGCACGCGTCAGAGGGAGAGAAACGGACGTCACGGTCGTTTGGTAATTTATTGTGTTATGTCTTCGTGTAGACGATAAGATTGTGATCCTACACGTGTTATCACAGAGACGTGATAACTGCTGTTTTGGGGCGTATCTTCTTTTGTATTTATTGTGCACACGAATAAACTATACCTACTTTGTTCTTGTCAACGCACGAAGGCAGTCGTGTCTTTCCTCGGGCAGATGCAACATTTTGGCGACGAGCAATATGCCGAAGTTTCACAACTTCAAGCCGGACGAGGAGACTTTTGAGGACTTCCTGGAACGCTTCAATATTTACGTCAGCATTAACGCGGTAAAACCAGAAAGTAAGGCTGCAACGTTTTTGAACTTCCTGGGTAAGACAAGACGTTAAAGAACTTATTGGTTCCTCACCTGCCTGCGAGCAAAGTCATTTGATGAGTTGGCCTATCCTGCCATCACCCCCCCCCCCCCCCCCATTTGATGAGTTGACGGCAGTTCTGAAGAAACACTATTCACCGTCGAAACCTGTGATTGCGGAACGGACAAAGTTCCACAGAAGGCACCAGCAGGACAAAGAAAGCTTGGCGGACTTCGCTGTTGTTTTAAAGAAGCTGGGGAACACGTGCAATTTTGGACAGTTTCTTGATGAGTCACTTCGGGATACGCTTGTCACCGGGTGTCGGGTTTACGACATTCACCAGTCCTTGCTGGAGCTCGACGGCAGCTGCAAGTTCGAAGTCTTGTATAAACTGGCTCAAGCCAAAGAACTGGCTATGCAAGACGCTTCATCACCCGACGGATACGGCGACAGAAGACTTCCATCTCCTTCGCAGTTCTCGTCAGGACGTTCCACAGAAGGCAACAACAGACAGCCGACCGGTACGAAACTGTCTCCGTTGTGGTTCTCTCTCTCATGTGCCTCAAAGATGCCCATTTTTGAAAGCTGAATTCAATAAATGTGGAAAAAGAGGCCACATAAAGAGCCGCTGCCTTTCTGGCAAGTCAAAGGATAAGCCACGACAGGGTATAGGACTCAGTGTGGTGTGGTGTAATACTGCCACCGGCATTCCACCTTTAGAGTCAACGTTAAAAGTAGGACAGAATGTTGAATTCGAAGTAGGTACGGGTTCAGTTGTAAGACTTATGCCGGAGGGAATGTATCGCAAATTGCAGCCCGCGGGCAAGATAAATGCATGCGACCTTGAGGTTCCTGTCGTGGGAGTCAGTAATGTCTGTGTATAAAGTGAACTAGGCAAAGAAGTGTTGCCTTTGATTGTTGCCAAGAGTTCGAGGGCAGATGTTCCAGCCTTACTTGGTAGAAACTGGTTACAACAGTTGAGGCTGGAATGGGCTGTTTTTCATCATTCGTCACAACGGAAAACATTGCAGTCCATGAAAGAAATGTTCCCATCTGTGTTCAGCAAATATAAGAGTACCATCAGTGGGTTCACGGCTAGTCTTGTGTTTAAGGATGGTGTTCAGCCTGTTTTCTCTAAGCACCGTAACATTCCTTTCGCTTTCCGCGAAGCAGTAGAAAGAGTTGAGAGGCATGATCGATCAAGGGGTATTGACGCCGGTTGGGACGAGTGACTGGGCCACTCCTTTAGTAGTTGTGCCGAAGCCTGGGGGAAAGGTTCGAATATGTTGTGACTATAAAAAACGGATGGCCCAACAAGGTGGAAGATCCGGACCTTCAACCTTACTTTCAGAGAAGATCTGTCCACCGATAAAGACTGCTTAGTTTGGGAGTTGTCGTTCCTAGGAAGCTCCGGAACGTTGTTTTGGAACTTCTTCACGAAGGGCACCCCGGAATGGTCAACATGAAAATGTTAAGCCGACAACATGTTTGGTGGCCAGGATTTGACTCTGCCATTGAAAATGTGGTGCGATCAAAGGGAGGAAGAGGGGGAGTTGGTGATAGTTCATGTCGCTACAATGCAGCACTGAGACGGGACGAAGGGCGGTTAAAACAAGGAGACAAACGCATCTGCAAACTCTCAGCTGACAGGAATTTATTTGCGCAGGCATATTTTAACAATCAAAAGGAAAATAGGTGGCGCACTAGCTACACAAAATTCTATGCCCCTAGTGTGGTCCACGTGGGCCCACGGCCCACGTGGACCACACTAGGGGCATAGAATTATATACATTAAATAAACAAGTAGATGACACTAGACGTGTTTGTTATTCAAAATTACATATTAAGATGGCTTCTGTGACTGCACGCAGTGAAACAGATACTCATGAAACGATGCGACAGCACCAGAGGACACGTGTTTCGCCGTGTTTGCGGCTCGTCAGCTCTGGGTAGCTGCGCATCGTTCGGAATTGGCAAACCCAGTTTGACCCCTGGTTTGCCAATTCCGAACGATGCGCAGCTACCCAGAGCTGACGAGCCGCAAACACGACGAAACACGTGTCCTCTGGTGCTGTCGCATCGTTCCATGAGTAATATATATATATATAATAAAAACATATCCCCCTCCCCCAGAGGCGCATATTCATTAAACGAAAAAGAGACTTTTATTCGTGTGTATGAATACGCATAGTACCACCATTTCATGTCATTGAACCCCGAATATGCTTTTATGCAAGTTGCACTTGTGTGAGAGACCGCTCTCATTGTTTTATGGAAGCGCGCATGTGATTTACCATGCTGATTAATATGCGCTCAGCGTCCACGAATGGAAAGTGTAACGGTCATTCCACTCGATGTTTTCTTCCTCACTGGAATTCCCGCCGCTGAGAATGGCACGCCGGCGTATTTCTCGGGGAGCACGCCTGCAGTCCATCCACATTTACCAGGAAAGTTGCGGCTACTGCAGGGTATTGCGGGACAACGGGATACACCGTTAGTGGGTGTGCGTGTCTACGTGTGTCACTGTGTCGATAGTGCTTGCGCGTAGCGGTTGACCGTGGGTATATTCCACCGAAGCACGAATAGAGACGAGTTTCGTTTTGGGTAAGTTGAACATGTTACGCTTGTAGCTTCAGAGGTTAGCATTACAACGGAGCAACGGAGACATGCTAATGAACGTAAGTGATTGCCTTTATCGACATCACAGCGTATTGCTCCTCGTAAAAGGAAATGTGAGCTTTTGTCCGCTTTGTGCCGATTTGTGTCACTATGGTCGCAGGGAATGACTGTGAAGAGGTATATGGTGACGTTACTTGAAGTTGCACAGGAGTGACCTTGATCACCAGCCCTGCGTGAAATTGTTTTCTGTACGTTTTTTTTAAATACAATACTTGTGGAATAGTCGAATGTATTCTGAATTTGTGATGATTTTACAAAGGGTCAGGAGAGTATGTCCGGGGTCACTGTTTCTCAGCTGAAACGTCGTACCGCTGTCTTGTCTGAACAGCTGCTAATCAACCACCAGAACATCAGTTCTTGGTCGGCCTTTCTCTAAGAACGCCTGGAATCGTCTTCCTGTTCATAATATTTTGGCACACATCGACAAACACGAAGCAACAATAATTAGTTATTTTGTATTTCCGATGCCCACATGGGTACTTGGTGGGCTGTCAATTCATGCAATGGAAAAATTGTTTCAGAAAGCAATAAGCACCAGCAAGGTGCTATGGACGACGTTAATGTGTAAAAAAAAAAAAAAAAAAGACTGATTCATAGTGAGCAAGCGTACGCGTGCAAGTACGTGAGCAAGCGTACGGCCAGGCTGCGGCCATTGATATCTCTCATTTTTGTCTGTTTGCAGAATGCCCTCGTGGACCACTGTCTCTGCGACGGGAGCAGCATGTTTCCTTATGACACTCTTCGTCACGTTAAGCAGAACAGAGGCAGGCCTCTTCGGTGGCAGCAGTGGCAGCAGCGAGAGCAGCATGCTGAGTCAAGGTAAAAGCGGCTGGGGTCCCCCTCCTTGGCATCATGGCTCTTCCATCAACGACGTCTGGTCGCGGCGCCAAGAAACCCCCAACAAGCAATTCGATGTGCAAACTCTAACCAATATCATCAACGTGGCGCGCTATCTGCTCTGTGAGTGCCGCTCGATCCTAACCCTCGCATGAAGCATCAACCATGGAGAAATTCTAGAGGTGCACGGCCCTCGCGTTGCCTTCCGTTTTTGCTCTCCGCCATGTAGGTGAATGTGTCTCGGCCAAGGTAAAAGGCTCGGAACATAGGTATGTGTCGCTAGAGACACTCGAAGCATTTTGAGGAAATGTGAGACTCTTAACCACTGTTCCCCATTAATAGCTTTCAAGCACTCGAGAACGGGACGTTGTACACCTCCAGAATTCTCCAGTTGATTAATGACAATAACGTCTCAGTAAAAATTATGCGACTGGAAACTTATTGTCGGTCGTTGTGGTAGGCGTGACGGCGAACGGGTACTCCACATGCATTCCAGTATTCCAGGAGTCGTAAGAAAGGATACATCATCCCCCCGCCCCCCACGCATGGTACATGTCACCGCTACGTCAGTAACTGCCGTTCACCTGTATTCGAGTATTCACCGGCTGACGCGCAGCACGAATTTGACATTGGGTGGTGAAATTCGAATGACGAAAATTGGTTGTACTAGGATTTTAGTAGTGCATCCTGTTCTGGTACATAAATGGGATGTGGCAGTTCGCAATGAGTTTCTTTGAATGGACGAACCGAATGATTGTTATAGGAAAATTTAATGAGACAGGTATGAGACAGGTATGATTGTTGGTATCATGAGAACTCTATATCCAAATTCCGCAGCGCATATCAGGAGGAAGTCACGTCGAAGACCACATCCGAGCTTCATTATATCTCGCCCCGCTCTGCGATTTCGGAATATGCGGCTATCACTCGCGCGCGTCACACATAAGCACAAACAAAGGATCGAGTGCAATGATGTTCGCGTGCTGGACGTATTACAGTCGCTATAGCCCATGCGTACAGTACCTTGCTTGCGCGCGTCTTGACACTAAAACCATATCGTCTTAACTATTCTGCGGCCAAGCGAATAACTGTTTATGCTCATTCATGAACTTTCTTTTCTGCTTGCGTTATTCGTTGCTGAATATACAACGAGGTACAGAGAAGTTTCCATTAGTCTGATTTTTACTGAAGTGGTGGGTTCACATTGCATCCTTGAAAGCTTTGGCTACGTTAAATTCTCAACTGCCTAAAGCAGCTTCCTGCAGTCTCGTACAACTGAACGAGACTTTCGTCTATTGACTGTTACTATTATTACCCATCGAGAGCAACGCCTCACCCTTATTTTACCGGGACCATGACCCGGTCTCCTCATACATTCAGAAATCGAGGCTTTTGAGGATGAAGTGTGGATAACAGGATCCAGCGGCATTCGTGGCAGTGTTTCACTGGTAGCCAAAGCTTTCGAGGACGTTGTGTGGAAGCAGCGGCCCACCCTTATCTGGGGTGAAAAAAAGGTGGGATTCCACATAACAACCTTTCTTATGAAGCACCCTTGGGAGCAGTAGTAGCATCGATCGGCGAAACTTGCGGGAGGTAGAGGCACATTGCAAATCTTATATCTAGTCAAGAAATACTTTTGAAACCAATGACACCCTATGACATGCACCCGTAGCATCACTGGTATCCAGCCATCACCATTCATTCATTGTGATATATATGACGCAACTTTTCAGTGTTGTGTGTTGCGTGAATAAAAGGAAGAAACTATACAAAGACAGTAAAGAAAATTTGGTTGTCTGCCACGGACATAACAACTTTATTACAAGATGATGACTGGGGAGTTTCATCGCCAGGGGCTTATGCCACATTAAAGTTATTCGAGATGTTTCATTCTCAATTACTTTCGACAGAGGTTGGAAGCTGAAAACAGTCCTATTCTCGCAAGGCTCGTGTTGTGAAATTCTGATTTTGGGCTGCGACTATGCACTACAACTGCTACTGAGGAAAACCACCACTGATTCGGCAACAGTTTATTTTTCTCGTCGGCCATGAGGGAAATCATTTCCCCGGTCACTTCCGTCACCCCGCCAGCAAGATTTGCTGCCAACACTAGAAATACGAGTAAGGCTCGAGCGTTGCGTATGAAAAGCTTCATTACCCGCACCCTGCTGGTTTCGATACCGCCATGTCGAAGAACTTGTACAAACCGATTACGGCAGCCTCCTCTATCAACGGGAGGTCCGTTAGATACACGACCTTAACACGACCAAACAAAAGGTCACGCGAGAAGTGTATGGCACGGTGTCTCATTGCGCTAACAGAAACGTGGTACGCTTACGGATACCCAATAGATAGATCGGTGCGTAGCTGCGTTCCGCCTTCAGGATGAAACTAAGAAATCAAAAACCGGACGACACGCGATAACTTAGCAAGGAGCAACCTAGCTCTTAGTTCCTATCGTTTCGCTCAGTGAGCTCTAAAGCAACATACCTTTTGAGATACGAACTCTTGTTGCATTCTTGTTCCCCACATCATCACCAGCAATGGGGTAGAGTATCGCCCCTGGCGATGACTCCTCATTCGTCATCTTTAAAGAAAGTTGTTTGTTGCATTTGTGACAATTTTCTATGTGACTGGCGCAACGCCGAAATGACTGTCCTGCACCAGTTACTGGAATTACAAACTCTCGTGATTAAAAAAAAAATTGTTTCTAAGGTAGGGAAGGTGGCAACAAGGTTCTTTAAAAAAAAGGAAAGACTGACGACGGGCAGGTACGCACAACGTGATTACTGGTGACTGAGTATCGAAATGTCAGCATATAATCGCTGCCGCTACAGTTGTCCTGTCGACTTTTCTGTGAATGACTGCGGTCCGCTTGTCATTGTTATGTACTTACGTGTTATTATACCAGTGCCAACTAGCAAGATGACTACTATGATGCGTTACAGCGTTTCCACAGAAATGCTTCTACCGAGGCGGTGCCTACTCTTGCGGCTTCGGTCTCACTTGTTGGATACAAGGCAAGCGACCCGTCGACCTCTGCAACGGTGGCGTTGTCTGGAGTTGCTGCATTCCACGGGACGCAGAACCATCAAAAGCTGGCATGGTTGAGGATGCCTGTAAGTACCTATATGTGTATCTCGGGACGCGCTTTTTACCTAGCCGTTTCTTGATCGTCATCATGCTGGTGATTTTGGATCATAACAGTATAGCCGTGTATTCACACGAACGACATCCCCACGGAATATTCTAGGGGAGGAAACAAAGTGCCCACGGGGCAGAAGGTCCGCCGCGTTTTATGTTGAGAATTCGCACGGTGCTGGAATATCGGAAGCGGCGTATATACCGCACACTTAGCAGATGACACCTGTCGTCTGCTAAGGAGTATGTTGTGGCTGTGCTGTACGATCTTCCCCACGGTTATTAGCGGGGCACGAAAAGGCATCACATTGAGAGGTAGCGCTTACGGTGGCATTAGAAAGCTATGACGTTTCTCGCATCTTCCGCAAGAGTATTCTAGGGAATATCGCTCATGCGAATAAACAGTAATAGTATAGACACGTCGCACGCATTCATACCTCAGTCCCTAATCGAAATGTAAATAATCAACGAATTTTGTGTTGACTAATGGACCATATCCTGTTTTCAGTATGCGGGAAAACATACATGCGAAACTCGAAAGTCGTTGGTGGTGAAAATGCCAAGTTTGGCCAGCAACCATGGCAGGTAAGCTATGCCACCAACCAGTTATACGTTTTTGGCAGTGCTCAACAACTTTTGTGAATGCATGTTAACAAAAGATAAACGTGCCAGTAACGCGCGTAGTGAACTATAACTGTGAACTGCGTAAAAGTGAACTGAACAGCAATATTGAGTAGAATTGCACGTAATGGTGACTCAATCTATATTAGTGAACTATCTCGCTTTTATTGTTCACAGGCAGCCGTAGTAAAGCGAAGTTTCCTGTCACAGAAAATATCATGCGGCGGTGCACTGGTGCACGAAAGATGGGTAATCACAGCTGCGCACTGTGTGGACAGGTGAGAACATACTCAGTGCCCCGTTAACTTACATACGGCTGCAGCAGTTCCACGAGTTATAGGATCTGTAGGAAGTTCTGTCGTTCTTGAGCTGACGATGTTTATTACCTTCTCGTGCGAACTTGCGACGGGATACGAACGAGTAACTACATATATGAATGTGCATGCATGGTATGAAATAAGATACGAAGTCACTTTGAATTTGTCCTTTGGTTCCTCAAGTTTCGTTTCTGTGCGAAAAAGAAGTGGTTGTGGAAAAGGAACGTCATCGTCTCCTTTTCGAATTTCAAAGACGATATAGGGCCAGTTTCACCAACCACATTACGTCACTAACTAACGTTATTGAGAAAGAACTGACGGCTCTTTCAAGTTTAAGAGACGCTTCACTTGGTTTCAAGTTAATCGGCGTTGGTGAAACCGGGCCATTATAACGTAACCGCTGCGTGCGTGAACCTGTCAGTCTTTGAAGTGGCGGAGTGGACGACGAGCTCTTGAAAAGCTTTTGAACCAGGTCCCGTGGCCCAGTGGTTACGGCGATGGCATTCTATGACGGGACAGGGAGGTGAGCCGGGTTCGAGTCCAGCCGCGGACTGGAGTGCCTGGGTGCATGCTTTCCCTGGGTTTTACTCAGGGTCAGACGCTTTAAGACAAATGTCGGCCCAGTTCCCCCTGCGATAGTCGTGACGTTGCCCGCATAAGCGTGGCCGGCTACGGGGAACAGTTCCACCACCAACACCACGAGCTTTTGAAAAGAATGCTGGAATAGAAGAGGATCCCCAACTAATTTCGGTTGCGATTGAAGTACAGCATGGTGTGCGCCATTCAGCCGTTGTCGAGCGGATTCAGCGCATAGAATTTGCTTTGAAGTACTGCATGTCATCAACTAACAGAAAAAGAAATTGACGGAACGGATACGCTCATCTCTCCTAGTGCGTAACGACATCGCCCCATTTTAGAACCGCCTTGATTCATGTCATGGGACGAAAAGTGGCTTCTCTACGACAACTCAAAAGCGCGTAATGCGTGCCTGGATTATCCGTTCCATCTCTCTGAAAACCAGAGCTTCATTAGAGGAATGTAATGTTGACAGGTTGATGGGACAATGAAGTTCCGGTGCGCTATGAACTATGGAGAACCACGAGACGATCACTTCTGAATGATACCGCTGCAAACTTCAGCGGTTAAGCGATGCGATGAAAGAATGGCGGACAACACTGGCACACAGAAAGGGCATTGTCTTCCACAATGACAACGCTCGGCTACACCCCGAAATGGTCACCCAGAAAAAAAAAAATAATAATCAGCCTGGATTGGGACGTTCTTAGTCACTCTACGGTACTCTCCAGATCTTGCCCCTTCGGACCACTAATTGTTGCGGCCCACTCAAAATTATTTGAAGGACAAGTGTTTCGCTTCTCGCGGGGATACCTCCAATGCTCTCAATGAGTAGTTTCTTTCTGAGTACGAGAAGTTCTACAGAGATTGCGTCGAAAGATTGCCTGAGAGATGGTAGCGAGCAATGGTTCACAATGGAGACTACGTCCAGGATTAGGTGTACTGACACAAAAATGGAAAAGTGGCGCGACAATGTTTGTTCCTCACAAACGACATTACTTTCCCAAAGGTCTAATATTAAAGGGACAGTTGTGCTTGGGTTTTAAAATATCTGGATCCAAGACGGACGACACACAGAGATCCACTGTCAACAAGTTTTACGTGGCCAACCTGGGGCTCGATGTTCAACTTTTCGTTATTCCATACTGCAGAGCGTTCCACGCCGAGACTGGGAGGTAACCAGAGTTCGAATCCGGGAGCCGGCTGTGCTGTCTCGGTGTTTTCCATGGGTTTTCCACAGACGACTTTAAGACAAATGTCGGCATAGTTTCCCCGTGAAGTCTGCCCAAGACGTACGACCGATCCCCCCCTCGAGCAACATGCCGCCACACTGGCAGGCAGACTGCTGGGAAATTGCACGCATTAGATTTCAAAACGGAAATTCAGTTTTTGTGTGTTTGTGTGTGATGCCTGACGTGACTTTTGGGTCTCCTTGTGCTCGAAAATAGTGCTGCTTTATGCCTTTCACCGCCACAGTTTCCGGCGGATCGTAGCGTCTAATCCTATAGTGTCACAAGATATAACAGCGTATCCGAATGTGCGCAAGACGCATCTACAGAAGCCAAACAACCCGTACTTTTTCGGGAGGTCCTGTCCTCGTCCAACAACAACAACATATATATTGTGATGATGCTTGCTCTCTGAAATCGCGATACGCATGCTTCAAGTTCCGATGTTTTCGAGTCGGCTGACAAAGAGAGATTCAGGAAAATGGGAATTTTGTTCCGCTTCCAATGCGAGAGCTTGAAAGAGAAAAATGTAGCCGAATTGCTATAGCTCTGCTTTAATTATGTGGCACTGTAGAGAACGCAGCATTTCTACACTTCGTAGCGATGTGTGTCACGACGGGGCGCAAGTAACCGGGTACATGGAGCCTGAAAATACATTATCTGATTAGATTTTAGCCAGATATTGTACGAAACATCTGTTTAACGTTTCAATGTGTTTTCTTTTCCAATCAATCACCGTTCGCGTGGAGAGTTGCGACAGGGGTGAATTACTATGCCAGCGTGGGACCAATATTATGTAATTTTTTTTCCGCGGAAAGCTAGGACCCCTGATGGTCAACGCCATGTTGCATGCGAACGTTTGACAACCCTGCAAGGACTGTTATTGGGCATATGGTGTCGTGATCTTGAAGGGCTCATGACGTCACTAGCTGTTTACATGAATACAAAATGGCGGACAACGACGTTGGCTTGACAACATAACGTGATTTTCGAGACTGAGCAGAAGGGGGAAAATGGGCTGATGAAATGATTGAATCCAACGAGAAACATATAGAAGATTATCGGTAGTCATCATTGACTTGGACCTTGTGCTCAGGGTAGATGCACAAGTTTTATGCGTACCAGCAGGCCGAGGAATGCAGAGGCACCTAAGAACTGTCTGGGAGAGATCGACCCTCAAAGCTGCGTAGATTGGGGTAATCCGAACACAAGGCATGATAAATGAATGAAGATCAAACAGATTACAGTAAAACAGACATTACGCTGTTAGGGACACGAAATGTTTAAAACGCGGGAACCGCTGTCTTCGTGCGCAAGCAACACTTTTGAGTAAATCTGCGTACGCCAGTATAGTAAAACTCTGTAATACTTCGAGAAAGTAAACAAGCTGACTGCCCTGGTGCGGCCTTACGTCTCGATTTTTGTGTTTTGTTTCGGATCTACCTCACTCACTCACTTGGAACACCTGCACATTGTGCTATTTCACTCTAACTCAAGAACCTTCACGAAACCCTGCGCAGGACGCCCGCATCCAACCTTCGCATTCGGCTGGGAGAGCACAGCATACGTGACACATCGGAGAGGTATCCTCATGAAGAATACACTGTCAAGCGAAAAGTGGTCAACGAAGGCTTCGACAGGAGGAACTTCAAGAACGATATCGCATTGCTGGAATTATCGCACCCGGTTATATTCAGGGAACATATCATTCCAATATGCTTACCTGAGAAAGGAGAGAATTTCACTGGAGACAAAGCCACTGTGTCCGGGTGGGGCAGACTCAAATACGGTACGTATTGACAGAATTTCCAAGCTGTTGCTCGTGTCGCGCGTTACCACAGACGCGAAGTGTGTTTTCCCTAGGTCGGTCGCTTGATGTCGCTTCTAAGTTCTGCTTCTGCTGAAATGTCAGCGCCGCCATATTTATGCTACGGCTCATCGGGCGAGCGATCGAAACAGACCCTCAACAATAGTTTTAGTGTACCGTACGCTATCTCCTCTGCGTACGTAAGGTATAGCGTTGGTGGTTCTGCGCACGCGCAAGCCATAAAGAGTGCTTCGCGCAGTGCGCAGAACGGCCACGCTACCCTTTACGTGCACAAAGGCGAGAGCATACTATGCACTAAAACTCACTATTCTTTGGGGAACCGTGCTATCCGATGTTTGTGAAACGGACCAACGCGTTTCGCTCGAGGTTTACAAGTAGGGAGTGACTTTTTCGGGTTAAACCCGAGTTCTCCCCGAATTCCAGTCACCATGAAATCCTCAAGTGACGTTTCCACGGTTTCCACTGAAGACGAACAAAGGTCGCCACGTATAACACATGTAAGAATGGGTCACTCACGTTCCCAGCAATACACGCATGTGTGTCAATACTGTCTATGCCTTCGGGGATTACTGCTGGAAGATCACAATCCCGCAAAAAAAAAAAAAAGATTAGGAAAGGACTTAATAGACAAGAGGAGAAACAAAAACACCCGAAGGCACAATTATCGCCCGATTTCTCCCCGAATTGCAGATTTCAAAATAGCGCCCGATTTTTACACCCCGAATCTGAGAAAAGCATTTAACCCGAAAAAGTCACTCCCTATTTACAAGTCTCGTATTTGAAAATTCTGCTAAAACTTGTATGTAAAAAGTAATGCGGACGGCGATAACATGACTTGTGAAGAGCAGCAGCTGCTCTCAATGACAGAGCAAGAACTACAACACTGTCTCCAGGCAAGAAGCCAGTGGCTAGCTCCATTTTGTGCATAACCGTCCACCCTCGTCCGTGAAAATGATGTAATAAAACGGGTCTGTCGGATGTCCTACTAGCCATGTCGTTTGCAATGTATGAGAAAGGGAGGTACGAGCTGGTTTCGTCGGAAACATGTGACCCTAACGACATATGCATCTCTTCTTTATTTATTCCAGGTCAATCGTACATACCCAACATCCTCCAGAAAGTAGACGTAGAAGTATTGCCTAATGAGAAGTGTAGGCAGTGGTTTAAAGATAAAGGCCGCAGAGAACAAATCTACGACACCATGATGTGTGCCGGATACAAGGAAGGGGGAAGAGACTCTTGTCAGGTATTCACTGGTCGCTCATCCTGCATCAATCCTCCACTTGTCTCAGAAGACATGACGTTGCGATCACGACGGCATCACAGCCTAACGAACAAGCAATTGCCCCCATTCCTAATTGAGAGCCACGTGACAGCAGCGGCGCGTACTGTCGTAGACAATAGAAGGGCACTACTGCTATTTGTGGTTTTTCTTTCGCACAGTGTCTGGAGCATGGTTCGGTTGGTACAGCCGCACTAGTCAGCCTTTTACAACGATAGCAACTGAAAACCTGTTATCGTGTAAAAGTTGCAGCCGCAGTCACTGCCGAGCACGCCTGTTTAATGACTTCATGTATTGACGTCAAAGGAAGCAGCGAGGGCTGGATCATTAGAAAAGCCTCACGTGCTTCTCCAAATCAGGGACGCGCAGTTGAACTGGAATATAGTATAGTGTATTAAGCTATTACTAGTGTCCGTAGTGAATTGTACCTAGTGTTGATAGACGCTTAAAGGGAGACTCCGCACCAAAAACGTGTTGAGGTAACAGTGTGACATCAATCCGTACCGTACGATATTTCAGTGAATACAATTTATCATCCCCAGGTGGCACAGATGATTAGAAAAGGAATATTTTCATTTGAGTGATTAAGCGCTCCTCCACGAAAAAGTGGTCCAGCGACACTGGGCTTCGCCTCACCGGTATTCCTCGTATACAGCTCTCTGTAGGCTTTACTTTTACCGCTGGCGAATATTTTAGAACGGAATCGAGGAAGCAGATGACTGATCAACCAAGTTGCACAGCGCGTGCCCGAAAAACAGGCGGTGGCCCACACGAGACTACCAGTGACGTCACGCAGGATACAGGAGGTAGTGGAGGGAACCATCAGAAATTTCGGGTTCGTTTTGAGCTTAATTCCCAGCTCTCTTTGCAACTAACGAGACCCCGACTTCCAAACCAACTTCATTTCTCATTTCGGAAGAATGTACCGAACTTATTTACACAGTCATTATAATTGTCCCGGAGTCTCCCTTTAATTTACTTTCCCAAACAATATATTATTACATGTTATTTTTTTACATAGAAAAATGAAATTCAGGAAAATAAACGAAAGATAATTTCTTTATCAAAGCAGCAGAAAACGGGAAAGGGGGGGGGGGGATCCCGAATCCACTAGCAGCCCACTAGTCAGGCGACAAGTAAAAAGTATCTCATCGGTGCTCGACCGTAGCGACAAAATAGCTTCGAAACGATTTTTGTCCGGAATCGTGCTGAGAAACAGTCACCCGCAAATTTCTTACGCAGACAAGCTCACTAAATGTTTCCTCAAACTGTTTTCTGCACTGAAAGAACGCGTGGACACGTATTCGCACGTGAGATAGAAAGCTCCAGCGTTACATCCACTGCATCTCTTGACTTGAGACTCGACTTGAGAACTTACACACTTGTATCTCGTTTCAGGGCGACTCAGGCGGTCCTCTAACATTCAAGAAGAACGAACGCTTCGTTCTTATTGGTCTTGTGTCTTGGGGCGTCCAGTGCGCCCTCCCTTCACTTCCGGGTGTGTACACGAGGGTGTCGGAATACGTGGACTGGGTGAACATCTACGTCAAGTAAGGACCTTTCGAAGATGCCATCTATGAGAAGCCGCTTTTACTCCCTTCGATCACCGCACTGCGTGGCGATGCGCTGCTGAAGTGAGCAACGGTGGATTTTCTTCCTACAATCCTCTTCCTCCGTATCGTCCAACTTCTCAAAGAAGATGGAAAGCGGGACCTCCATGTTTAGTCTTCAGGGTGCCCTCTTGGGAAGAAATGTACAGCTGTGGAATATCTTCGTGTTCCACGAAAACTCTACTGTGTAAATTTGGCCAGCTGCAAGGACAGCGTCCTCCTTTTTGTGGATCACCGCATGTGGCTTAGTTTTCGGCAGGTTTCTTCGGTTTCATCTCTCAACATAATTGGTGGGGTCTTGCCACGTGACCCGTAAAGTCGTCATAAATGGTGAGCACCTTAAAGTCCGCCATCCATTTCCATGTACAACCTCGTGAAAAATATTTGTCGCCATAAGGGACGATGTGTGCTGGTGAATAATGTGCTGACGTGAGTTTCACCGTCTTGAGGCTTCGCTTGTGCTTCGTGTTTCGTTCAGGAGAGGACAGCTGAATAAACGTGTATGATGACGCAAGAGTCGTCGATGATAGGAACGTGCCTTTTGTTGTTGAGTATTGTTGCATTTCAAAGTATATTGATACGGTCACAATTTACAGCTCTTTCCTGGTGTTCGCACGAGCGACATTCCCTAGAATATCCCAACGAAAGGTGAGCAAAGTGTCATAGCTTTCTGCTGCCACCGCGAGCGCTCAGCGTCACTTTTCGTGATCTTCTGGTCATGGAGTAATACCCTGCGGCTCAGCTAACACCACCTAGAGAGAGCCTGATCGCTTGAGCGACGTGACCTAACAATTAAGTGTCCGCCAATCACGATTTTGCTTTCTGCGGCCGTAGCTATGCGAACGAGCCGCCATCAGTCGCATGGGCAGCCACTGGTAGCCACAGAAAGCCTGGGTTTTAAAACCGTTTGCGGCGATTGGCTGACACCTTGGCTGGCTGCTGCGATCCGCGGACTTCATATATCCACCTGGGAAGGAGTGACAGGAGCCATTAAGGAGGCCTTCTGTGTCTGGGTGGTGTTGGCTCAGCCACAAGGTATTACCGTAGCAGACGATGGTGTCGTCTGCTATGTGCACATTACGCAATTCCCGGCATTCCAACACCGTGCGAAAGCTCAGCATAAGACAGCAGTTTTCTGCTTTTTCTTCCACTAGAATGTTCCGTGGGAATGTCGCTCGTGTGCGAATACACGATATGAGGGCTAATCAACAGACTGAAGCGCGAAATTCTAGAGTATCTTGAACAAGTGAAACGTAACTACGACCCCGAACATGCGGGTGTTTCTGCGATAAAGTACGAAACGAAGTTCCATTTGCGATGAACCAAAAACTGAAAAAGACAAGTCATTGGGAGCACAGTCACACGTTGGAGATAGCGTTCAACGTTTGACAGTTGCATCAGGCAGTTTTAGCAAACCGTTGGTAAGGTCATCGTGCCTATCATAACCAACGGCAGCCGTGCGTGACTCAGAATTTTATCCACTGATTGGTTCCGGTTGATATGGTTCTACGCAAGCCACGCTATCGAAGTCTTGCTAAAATCCTCTATTAAAATAAACAACTCAAAATCACATTGAAACTGCCTGTTGGCTCATCTGGCCGCGCACATATTATGAAGAGGGGGGGCGGGGGGTATGTTTATTGCGAAAAAAAAAGAGGCAGGTAAAAAGGAAAGGTCAGCCAGGCAGAAGCCGACTTGCTATTCCTTGTAAAAAGAAAAGAAAGAAAAGGAAAAAAAAACAGAAACAGAAAGGGTGAAAGACGCAAGCGGCACATGGGCAGCAGGGGGGGGGGGGGGGGCATGAGTGCACGACCGCTCAGAGCCAGTCCAGGAGCCCAGTGTCACCCAGGAAGCATATGAGCGCTCTGGTAACAGCCCATTGCTTCTGCCCTACGGGGCCCACTAGGGTGGCCAAAGAGAGGTCTCTGTGCCCCAGGGCAGATAGGCGGTGCGTGAGTGCGGTCCGAGGAGCGGCATATCCTGGGCAGGTCATGAGTAAATGATGGGTGTCGGCGTCGGTGGAGCAGGAGGGGCACGCCGAAGAGGGACGCTGCTTGATCTTGAACAGGAACGATGGAGTACGGGCGACATTCAGACGATGCAGAGCTGACTCTTCCTTTCGAGACAGCCGTAGCGACACACTGAAGGCCATCTTCGGGTCAATGCGGTGGAGGAAGGTGTTGACTGCGACAGTGTTTTCCATGAAAAGGTGGGTGTCGAAGGAAAGGCGCCGGCGGATGTGTATGCGGCAGACGGATGGTGATAACGGGATGACAGTGTTGCACTCAACTGCGCCATGAGCGCGCTTCGCTGCTGTGTCGGCACGTGTGTTTCCCGGCAAGCCAATGTGGCTTGGCACCCACTGAAACCACAAACACCGGCGCCAACATGTTTACGGTTCTGACAGCAAGTAGCATTAGCACAGCTGCATTGTCGACTTTTCACTGCTTCTTTACAATTTTCAAGCATAACTGTTGCTGCGTCACCCTTGGTAAGTATGCTTTCAATGTCAAAGCGACGTCTATACTTCTGACAATAAGTTACTGACAGTGCGTAAGAGTGAGCAGTTTCTCAGTTTCCCTAATTTCGATGAAGATATGGAATCTCTCGATTTTGATTAGGATATTTAATATAACCAAGTAAACATGTGTACATTTTATACGCGATTCTCTGTGCACTTTATTTTTATTTTTTATTTATTTATTTTGAAACGTTCAGATCACAACAAATCCAGGCATTTCAGCATTCAATGCACGACGACAAATATTTCGACGTCTGCCGTACCGGTATTTTTTTTATCTGCCACTGGTACTTCTTGCAGCGCCCCAGTGCGGTATTTTTTAAACTTCGTCTTAGCGTCGCAAAGCGACTATGAGTGGCGTACAGTCGTGGACGGGACAGCAGGAAGGAGTGGGGGACAGGTGTGTCAGTATGCGTCCTGGGCCGACCTCAGAGGGCGCCAACATTCGTCTGGAAAGTCTGCCGGAAAACCCAGGGAAAGCCTCAGTCAGCACATCCATAGCCAGGATTCGAACCCATGTCACATCGCAGTCTCGGCGTGGCGAGCAATCGTCCTAACAACTATGCCAATGGGGCTGGTCCAGTGCGGATATAGATGCTGCAGGGGCTCCAGCTGTCCCTCGCTACGGTAGGGTAGAGATGCAAAATTTCCGGCAATTTTGAATCGCTCGAAAAAATCGCTCGAGACGGTTTCTTTCGGGGTTCTTTCCGAAAAACTGGAGAAAATGGGAAAATGAGAGTCGAAGCATTGCCTGCCAAGCCACAGCATACAATGAGCTAGAATCTTTAGTAGCGGTCACCCTCTCGGCATAAATGCAGAGCAGAGCGTCCCATGAGACTGCTGTCTACTCAGCGATAGGTAATTAGAACAAGCCGTCCACTCCGACTAGAACTCCAACACTATGTGAACGCGATGACGATCGTTTAGAGCGGCCAGATGGAGCTATAAGTTGGTGGTGGTTGGCGGATTAGAGGCACCTATAAGGCACTGTTGGCGATATGGAACGCATCGAAGGCACGAGAATTTACATTTTTGAATTTTGTCGCCTGGAAATTTTAGGCAATTTTTCCGGAGGCAAGGAAAAAAACAGAAAAGAAATATCAGTTTTTTTTTTAATTTCCGTTTTTTTTTTTCGGGGCTTCGCATCTCTACAGTAGGGGCGAGATGAGGTCCAGAGGGCTGGTCCATTAAAAAGACTCTGTACACAGAAAAAAAAAGGAAAAAGAAAACGCACAAATGAAGCAAGACGACTAGTAAATCACTACACGCAGTGCATATAATTACTTAAAGGGGTTGTGACACTTGATCGATGTGGTTCATTACATCGTGCATACATTGTATTGCGCACAAAAAAAAAAGAATTATTTTTCTACCTGTCGCACTTGGCAAAATATAAACACTTCAACGCAAATACCGGACAAGCTCACGCGTCAGAGCTCAGGCCATTCCCATTGGTTGTCGTAAGCACGTGACCCCTCTCGCGCTTCCTCAGTGGAGGAGACGCCTGCCGTGTCGCCAGAGCCGCACGTGTTTCGGTATTCGTAATGTCGGTTTTCCACTCGTCTATCATCCCCTGTGCTGTGAAACTTGGGATGGAGGCTCACATCGAAGCGAATAATTGCGTTTCACATTTATCCGGAATAACCTGAGGCGAGGTGTCGCAACCCCTTTAAAGTATGTTAAACCAAGTTCATTTTACTGCACTCAGTAAATTAGGCATTGACGAATCGTTCTGTGTGTGAACCAGATATGTTTGAAATAGGTCTCGTGTCAGAGGTGTAGTGATGCTTCCAGTGAATATCCTGTAAAAACTGAGCTCAATGGGTCGGCCCTTGCCTCAACTTTCCGACGTCCCTGTAACAGGCGTTTTCCTTTATCTAGGGAAATCTTGCACATCGTTACGTACAGTAGAGGGTAAAATATACAACACCACATGTGAAGTTATTGCCTCCATCAAACTTCGCTTGTAGTGGAATTTTACCGAGCCTCGAAGTGACCAGTTTAAGTGGCGACTCAAGGCTACTCCCGCCGTGGAGCTGTGGGGAAGAAAGGACTCCGTAATACACACGGAAGGTCAACCAGACTCGTCATAATGGATGAAGGTCGCGGAACGCGAAACCTACCTTGTCGCTGACCTCGGACCGAGGTGTAGCGGAAAGTGAATGTGATTGTATCGATCACTCAGGATTTGGCAGTCGGGTGGGACACTGGTCTCCCCGTGTAAATAAACTTGTATATAGTGTACTCCTAGTCTACGTTTGCTTCATGCACGGCCGCAAGGCACCGACGAACACCAACCCCTTTCCCCGTCATTACCATCATCGACTAGGGGAAAATCTTACTGGCGCAGTCGACAGGATGTTCGTCGTCGACTAACTTGGAGCAACGTTGGACAGCGGTGCAGCTTCGCAAGTTGGGCCGTCCTGAGTCAAGGAAACCTCGTCGGAACAAGTCACCGAGGTTGGAGCGGAAAAGCTGCGAGCAGCGGCCTGTAAAGTTCACTGAAGGAGGTCAGGAACAGGCGACCAGTACGGCGATTCGAGTGCGTCGAGGAAGCTGGCGCTGTGCAAAGGCTGCGAGCTACGGGCCCGGATCCAGGAACTTCTCTGCACGGAAGCCATCAGAACCGAAGGTGAGACTCTCTGATCGGTTTTCTCCGGCTCTACCATGTCTATCGTTACGCGATCGCAGAAAACGCAGAATGGGGATGTAGAGGAGGAATGCAATGAAGTTCCGGGGAAGGATTCGGATGGTGGCGCAATAGATAGTAACTTGAAATCTCAAATGGAAGCTCAGAAATTCGAGCTTGAGAAACTGAAATTGCAGCTTGAGCTAGAGCGTGTGAAACTAGCACAAATGCAGGCGGGTTCACTGAGTGTCAGTTCGGTAGCTAAGCCAAGAAGCAGGGTGGGTGAATATGCGAAGGAATTGAGGGGAGTCATCGCGCCCATGCCTGTATCTGAACCGCTGGTGCCCGCATGGTTTAAGAGTGTTGAGACGATCTTCATAAATCTCAGTGTCCCGGATGACGTTCAGGGAGCGGTGATTCTGCCGTACCTAACCGAGAAAATGCGTGCTGTTGCGACACGGTATGGAGAGGGGAAAATCCTCGCGTTTAGTGACCTTAAAGAAAAGGTACTAACCGAGCTAAAGCTGACGGCAAACGAGTACAAGCGATTATTCTACGCAGCTCGTAAAGCTGATGGGGAATCGTGGAACCAGTTCGCCTCCAACTTGCAAACTCTGTTCGAGCACTACTTAGAAAGTCGAGAGATCAAAACTCTAGAGGACCTTAAACTGCTCGTAGTGTCGGACCGCCTGAAGCAGGGACTACCTGATGATATCAGATCGTATGTCATTCTAAATGAGACAGCAGAGTGGCTGAAGCCGCAGCAGGTAGCTCAATTGGCGTCCAATTACGAGGACAGCAACGCAGGTCGGGTAAAACGACAAACTAAGGGAGCTAGCGCAGAAGTTGGGGAGGCGAAGACGCCGAAACAGGAGGCAATCCGTGTTGCGGAAACTAAGGGAGCGGAATCTAAGGTTTCGGGGCCTAGACGTAGAGGAAAGTGTCACGTGTGCCACAAATATGGACACTACAAATACGATTGCCCGGAATCGCAAACTAAGCGCGCAGTGCCTAAACGCGATGAAACAGAGCAGGAAAGTAAGCTCGTTGCGAGAGTCACGTTACTAGCGAGTAAGGACGTTGGTGATGCCGCGGGAAACGCAGGGTTCAAAGTTTCAACAGACAGTGAGATGCTTGAATTCAATGTTCAGTCGTGTGAAAAGACACTAAGAGCACGGCTTGACACAGGAGCTGACATCACGGTTGTCAGGAGAAGCTGCATTCCGCCCGAGTGTAAAAAAGAAAGCTCTAGTGACATGAAGTTAAAGAGCGCATTCGGGGATATTGAGCCCGCAAAGCTTATGTATGTGCCGTTGGGTTTGGTCACTAGAAGGGGAGAACGGTGTCAGCAGATGCTGCTGTTATGCGCGGTAGTGGATCGCATGGCAGACGGAGTAGACGTACTGTTGAATCCCGTTGACCACGAAAGCTTGGTTCGGGCACAGGAGGAGCTCGAGGCTCACGCGAAGGACGTGTTAGAAGCGGAAGCTCACGAAAAGAGGACAACACAAATGATAACACATCGGACAGAAAAACTAGTGTTCGAGCCCGATGAAAGTGCCGTGAACGCGGAGGAAGGTGTGGTTGTACGCGCCGTGGAAGTAGAATCTGGGACTAGCGCGACGCCCGACACATGTGAAGAGTCAGTATCCTTCCGGGTGGAGCAAAAGGAAGACACTACGCTAGCTGACGCGTGGAAGCAGGCAAGAGAAGGAACGCATGGCATGACTATAGATGGGGGTTTGCTTTATCATACCGACCTAGTTGCCAGAAGAAAATGCCGCCAACTTGTACTGCCGATATCGCGACGAGCCGAAGTTCTAAAGCTCGCTCATGACTCTCCATGGGGTGGGCACTTTTCCCAAAAGAAAACTAAACAACGCGTGCAGAGTGCATTTTATTGGCCTACAGTTGCGAGTGACATAAAGGCGCACTGTCAATCATGTCACAGTTGCCAGATTTTTTCAAAACCGCGGGCGAGCGATCAGGTGCCGATCACTCCGTTAACGCGCCCGGAGAAACCGTTTCAGACGGTGTTTCTAGATTGCATTGGACCGTTAGAACCGCCTTCTTCCCGTGGTTACCGATACGCGCTGTGCGTCGTAGACTTGTGTACGCGGTGGCCAGAAGTAGTTCCGTTGCGATCCCTCACGGCAAAAGCAACATGTCAGGCGTTGATAGACATATTTGCGCGATTCGGGACGCCGGAAGAAATCTGCTGTGACCAAGGCACCAACTTCACTTCCGGACTAACGCGGGAACTAACTGACAAACTAGGGGCGACGATTAGATTCTCGACACCTGACCACCCCCAAAGCAACGGCTTGGTGGAAAGGTGGAATGCGACATTTAAAGGAATGTTGCGACATGTAGTGAATGAACATAGCCGAAGCTGGGACCAGTACGTGCCGTGTTTATTATGGGCCTATCGCGAGGTTCCTAATGATACGACGGGGGTGTCACCCTTCGAGCTGATGTACGGCAGAGCACCGATGGGACCATTATGTATACTTCAACGTACATGGACAGGAGAATGGACCCCGCCGGCAGGGCTAAATAAGCCAGCCGTAGAATACTTGACCGACTTAAGATCAAAAATGGCAGATGCAGCGGACAGAGCTCGGGCCAGCGCGAATGAACGGCAGAGGTCGTACGCTAACCAGTACAACCTCCGCGCGCGACCCAAAAGTTTCGACGTTGGTGATCAGGTCCTAATCCTTGAAGGAGAAACGTCGGGAAAGCTGCAGGCAAAATGGAAAGGGCCGGCCATTGTGCTGGAGAGAAAACGGCCAGACAGCTACATTGTAAAGCTAAATGGGGAAAAGCAAAAGTGGGTCCACGCAAATAGATTGCGGCCTTATGTATCAAGGGCGAATGCGGTAGGTGTCATCTTCGAAAGTGACGCAGAGTTCGGTGACGTGGAGAGCATACCAAAGAGACAGAAGCCAGCGAACATCTCACAAATGCTAGAGGGATGCGAGTCCCTAGACAAAGCGAAAAAAGAGAAACTTATTCAGGTCATCAACTCCTTTAAGGCGGTATTCACTGACGTACCGGGACAGTGCAAAGTGGGGTCGCATGCCATCCGCGTTGTGGAAGGCGCAAAGTATGTCAAGCCTTGTAACTATCGCATCCCAGTGGCACTGCGAGAAGAGGTCGAACGGCAAATTTCCGAGCTTCTCAATTGGGGATTGATCTACCCGATAGAAAGCAGTTTTGCACACCCGATCGTATGTGTGGCTAAGAAGGACGGGTCGCTCCGTATGTGCACCGACTATCGTAACTTAAACGCAGTGTCGGAGACGGACAACTTCCCCATGCGCAACATGTCCGAATTGTTGTACAGTGTGGCTAACGCAAACTACATTTCGGTGCTCGACATGACGCGTGGATACTGGCAAATTCCGGTTGATGCTGATTCCCAAAAGTACACCGCGTTCCAGACGCCGTATGGGCTATATGCGTGGCGTGTCATGCCGTACGGGCTAAAGAACTCTGCGGCTACCTTTCAGAGAGTGATGAATGAAGTGCTACGCGAGCACAGGGAATACGCGTGTGCATACATAGACGATGTAGCCGTGTTCTCCAACAGCTGGGAAGAACATTTAGAGCATTTGCGCAAAGTACTTCAGGCAATTGCAAAGGTTGGCCTAACTGTCAAGGCGAATAAATGCAAGTTTGCACAGGGCAGCATCAAATATTTGGGCCACGTAGTGGGATCAGGATGCCATTCGGCTGACCCTGAAAGAATTGAAGCGGTAAAGCATCTCAAACCTCCAACGACTAAAAGGGACCTGAGGAGCATGTTGGGGCTCTTCAATTATTACAGAGAATATGTTCCGAACTATTCACAGATAGTGCTACCGTTGACCGAGCTCACGGGTAAAAGGGTACCGAACGCGATACCATGGAGCGAGGCAGCCCAAACCGCGTTTGAAACAGTTAAGTTGGCGCTGGCGGCAATTCCAAAATTGCATGCGCCTGACCCAATGAGAGATTTCACGCTAACAACAGACGCGTCGGAAAAGGCAGTGGGAGCCTGCCTGTCACAGTGTTTTGAGGGCGACAATATCCCAATAGCATTTTTCAGCAAAAAGCTGGCACCCTCACAAACAAAATGGTCTGCAATAGAGCGGGAGGCCTTTGCTATCGTGTGGGCACTTGGGCGCGTAGATACATGGGTATATGGAGCAAAAATCAATGTGGTGACAGACCACAATCCCTTGGTGTATCTCGCCCGATCTGCTGGAGGCAGTGCCAGACTGACACGTTGGTCACTCGCGCTGCAAAAATACAACATCGAAATAAGCCACATTAAGGGTGCGCTTAATCATTGCGCAGACGCGCTATCCCGCCTTGATAGGGATCAGTAAGATGTGTGTAATTAGCTATTGCGACGCTACCGAGTTGTTAAGTTATTATTATTATTTGGTTAATTTCATGCCTCATTATGGCAGTGTTTTGTTCAAAGACATGGTGAAGCCTGGAACGTACCGCTCAGGGTGTCAAACCTAGGTTTTCTGTGTGTGTGTGTGTGCGTAGATCGGCACTAACTTTTTTTTATTGTTGAAGTTCCACGACAGACTTCTGTGCGTAGAACATTCTTGGTGGGGAGGTGTGAAGTTATTGCCTCCATCAAACTTCGCTTGTAGTGGAATTTTACCGAGCCTCGAAGTGACCAGTTTAAGTGGCGACTCAAGGCTACTCCCGCCGTGGAGCTGTGGGGAAGAAAGGACTCCGTAATACACACGGAAGGTCAACCAGACTCGTCATAATGGATGAAGGTCGCGGAACGCGAAACCTACCTTGTCGCTGACCTCGGACCGAGGTGTAGCGGAAAGTGAATGTGATTGTATCGATCACTCAGGATTTGGCAGTCGGGTGGGACACTGGTCTCCCCGTGTAAATAAACTTGTATATAGTGTACTCCTAGTCTACGTTTGCTTCATGCACGGCCGCAAGGCACCGACGAACACCAACCCCTTTCCCCGTCATTACCATCATCGACTAGGGGAAAATCTTACTCCACAGAAAAAAAACAACATTTGATGACGATGTATGATATCACAATGGCCTGCCGACAAAAATGAAGATGCCACGCCCAGGAAGAAGTGACACGAAGACCGTGAGTTGCTCCGTTCCCCATATCGTATTCGCCGGTGTAATATGCGCATCGATGCATAACGCCCACCGCGAGGTGAAAGTACCGGCGCTATTAATGCACGGAAACTGTGACCTCTGCATCACAGTGAGCGTCCATAGTAAGATAAGTCCGTGCGTCGAGTGAGAGTACTTTTTTCTTGCATCCATCACAGACGCAATGGTTATTTGCAGCTGTCAAACACTGACGCGACAAAAGTCAGTGTCCTTGCAGACTTCGGTCTCATCGCCGCTCTTTGTCCTGCAGGAACTCCAAGCATTTTACTCACGACAAAATAACCGCCGTTTAATCTTGGATGGCCGCGGTTCAGAAGGTGTGTGACGTATGTTCAAACATACACAGTAAATTCAAAAACACCCTTTTGGGTATAAACCGCTTACACCTTTTTGTCCTATGGCTGGCACCATCTTTTACACCGCATCAACTGTCTTGTGCAAAAAACACCTGTTTAAACACCCTTTTAGGAGGGTGTTTAACACTCTTACACCCTTTCGAAAGGGTGTAAGCTCCCCCGGCAGCATGCCGAGCCATGCAGTCCGACGTTTTTGCTTGTATGTTTTTGCAACAACCACCCTAGCGACGGCACAGTTCCAGCCTCCACAGCAGAACCTAAACTGGAGCGCAGTGCGTCACTGGCAACCCTCATCGTCCTAGCAACACTGTGAGTGAGCAAAAAAAAAAAAAAAGAACAATTCAAATAAAATGAAAACAAAACAGTTGGACATATGTAAGAGAAGAGGTGAAGATCGCAACATCGTAACGCCGTCCGTGCTCGTGAAATGAGCGGCGTTACAATGCTGCCATCTTCAGACGATGCCTGTAATGAGCCCGAGCACTCTCGGTAGCCTAAATTGGCGTACCAGATTGATCATATACTGAAATGCAGTTCGTTGGAGTATATTCGCTAAGCTTAGTGCGGTAAAACTCGTCTGTAACGGTGACGAACATGTGTCTTTGCAATTAACACGTACGCCTGTAACGAGTCAAGATATCAGCGAGCTTCCTGACATCCCTCCCTGTCAAATATTGTGTTTTCAACTCAAGCTATCGTCTATAATGTGATCACCTAATGAGCGGAGCTGTCAAGCCAATGTAATTTTTCTCTCACGAATGAAAACACCGTTTTCAACACCAGTGTAGAAAGGGTGTATATAACGTAAACACCTTTTTCGACACCAGTGTTACTTGAAGGGTGTATTGACAGGTGTAAACGCATAAAAACACCCTTTTTGATAGAGCACTTGGTGTAATAAAGAGTGTATTTTCTCATACACCTTTTTAGCACCATTTTTGCGGCCTTTGGTTATCTTTGTGGAATTAAAAAAGGCGTATTTTTGCTTAAAAACACCTTTTTTTACCCAGAAAGGGTGTTTTTGAATTTACTGTGTACGTCGAGATGGGAATTAACTAGTTGATTTCAGGACTCGTGACTGTGATAGGAACACAAGCGCACATTATTTCGCGCTGAGGGCGTATTCGTCGTACGCACGATTTGAGTGACTGAAAAGCAGTGAAGAAAAAAGAATGGAAAGGAAGAACAAGAGCCCTATCAGTGCTATAGCCAGAAAAATATTTCTGGAGTGGTTCTACAGGGACTTTACATGGGAGAGCAGGACTTCACCCTCGTTTCCCTCTCCCAAATGCACTACCAAAGATACCATTTGGGGGGGGGGTTGAACCCCGGAAACCCTCCCTCCCCTCTAGCTATATAGGCCACTGGGCCCTAGGATACGTATTAGCGCAAAAAGTGGAAGTGCAGTGCCAACACCACCTAGATACAGAAAGACTGCGCGCTCGTCGATGTGACGTAACAATTAAGAGTCAGCCAATCGGGGTCGTGTTTTCAACGGCCGTAGCCAATCACGAACGTGCTTTCAGCGGTCGTGGCCATGGAGAAGAACCACCGTCGTCTGCGAGTTGAGATTGAACGTCCCCGCGTACTAAATGGGAAAACTTGGAAATGAAGCGCAAAACGGTCTCAATCTTTCTCAAAACTGATTTTCTGGAAAGCGTCTTGCACTTTGTGTCTAAATATTTGGGTCTGCAGGCTCCAGGTTAGCTGCAATCATTTGTGAATTCTTGAATTCGCAGAACGGTGAATCGTAGTAGCAGACGAATTCTGACGCTTAATTGAAAGATGGAGAGGAGGTAATGCGCAGGCTTTCTCTATCTAGGTGGTGTTGACAGTGCGCAATACTGGTACGCATGAGAACTTTTAATTTCGCGCGTCAGAACATCGGCCTCCCTCGGCTGCCAGTCTGCTACGTCATGTCAGTTGCCCAATAGTGAAGCGCGCCTTCTCTTTGTTTCATTTTGCGGCTGTATTTAGCGCCATCCGTCCCGCGTTTGAAGCAGCGGAGCAGAGCAGTCGAGCCGCCGCGCCGCCTTGCTTGCTTCCCTACCAATAAAAGTGCTTCGCTGATCTGCCGTCACAACACGCCAGAAAGAGCAGGGAGAAATCGCCGCTGTATGGGCGCGCGCACTGTTGTACACTAATTTTCACAACAAATGCGCGCTTACCAAACGAAAAATTTGCGTGACAGTTCCTGAAGGCAGAATGTTCACATCACGCTGTAGATTTCTTTTAAATTTGTTAGGTGCCTTTTAAGTCTCCCCAGGCATTGTCTTTGCCTCCGGCGTGCCGCGCAACAAGTATCATGCACTAGACTAAACTTTTTCGACACCGTATGAACTTCGGTCCACACTATGAGGCGACCCATTATTCCACTTAACCACATTATTGTTGTTACACTCTGTTGTTGTCAACGACGAGAACAGCTGAACTAGCTGAGCTGTAGCGCGCGACAGAGAGACCTGTGACATGCACACCCTTTAGAAACTCTCCCCTCTTTCAAGGAGCGTGTGTGTGAACGAGGAAAGCGGTCTGTGGAACGGTCTGTGGGAAGGTAAAACGGGTAGGAACACTTTATTACAATTAAGATGAACAAGGCTTTCGTGTAGAGCCTGCACTTCATCAGGTTAAAGAGTAACCATACAGCAGGACGTATATATACCAGTAGAAACGGATGGAGAAAGCGAAATAGAAAAGCAAAAACACAATCGAAGACACTTATCTAGCTGAGTGAGTTGAAAAAACATTAAGTAAAATAAGTAGAAAACGAAGCAGACCGGACAAGACCAAAAAATACAACCCAGGGCGTCACAGACACATAACAGGGGAAAGTTCACAGTGCGGACAGCCGAAAAACGCAAGGCGACCCTTCCGATGATCCCTGTACCCGGGAGCAGAGCCATAGCGACGTGGGTGCGAGAGGGGCAGCCGCCCCGGGCGCCCTTGCCAGAGCAAGCCCTGGCAGGTTGGTTGGACAGTATAAAGTGGGAATGAAGAAAATTTGAATTTACGGTCTCGGCAGTGTAAATGGCAGTGCTTTTCTTTCAGTGCTTGCAGTGTTTCAGTGTTACAGTGCTTTTTTGTCGGCAGTGTTTTCTTTCTTTTTTTTTTTTTTGTTTAAAGGCTTTTGACAGCAGTGATGGGGGGGGGGGGGGCGTTTTAGGTTTGCCCTGCCTCGGGCGCAAACTCGCCTCGCGACGGCTCTGCCCGGGAGTTTCGGGGAAGGCTCAAGGTCGCTCTGCGGTCCCCAGCCGGCCGCGCTGCCAGACCCCCCCCCGGCCTGTAAACACGACACTTCTCGGATCGACACTTCCTGGATAACGGAAGGACGACCCACTTGAAGCATAATTAAAAGTTGAACAACTGTGACGGGCCAGCGTATATGTTTAACCCATGTGGCTGAAGGGAGCAAAATTTAGAGATCAGGTAGGATTCGTGATTTTTTCGTTTTATGTCATTTGTATATCCGGATTCAAGGAGTACAAGTGATAGATGAGTATTAAACTCGTGTCCCGATGCATTCAAGTGTACAGAGACAGGGGCGGGGCGATTATTGACTATGTCGGATTTGTGGCCATAAATTCTTTCTCGCATGGAGTTTGATGTTTCACCAATATATTGGACGTCGCATTTTTTGCACATAATCAAGTAGCATAAATGAAATGAATTGCACTGTAAAGAGTGTCAGACCTTGAATGTAGAGGAATTAGCGTTACTAGGGATAGATATACATGGGTTTATGAAATGACATGTTTGACAGCGTGTTTTATTTGCAAGGAGAGCAACCGGGTTGCTGCCGCATTAAGCGCGAGGAGGTGAGGATGTTGCGAATACTGCGAGACCTGCGGAAAGTTACAAATGGAGCAGTTGGAAAAATATCTAAGTTTTTCATCGTTGTGCAGTATGTTTAGATGACGTTCAAAAATGGATCTAGCGTTGTTCAATGTTTTGTTGTAGACGGTGACGAAAGCTAGAGCAATGTATCTATCTGCAAAAAACTACATTTTAAGAGAGCGTTCTCTATCAGTTTGGGCGGATATTTGCGTTTTTGAAAGTCAATTGACATTTCTTAGCGCGTTCAAGAAAATCGTTGTCGTTAGAGCATATGCGCGTGTAGTGGCCGTACGGTATATTTCTTTTTTGGAAGTTCGGGTGGTGGCTTTGGAAGTGTAGGTATTGACGTTTAGAGGTCGGAATAAGTTTGCCAGATTGTATAGATATATTAAAGTCGAGGAAATTTACCGAGGTGTTAGAATGGTTACAAATGAATTTGATTGTATCGTGAATAGAGTTAAAATGGTCAAAAAACGAGCGCGGTGACCAAATAACAAAAATGTCGTCGATGTATCTAAGAAAAACTAGAGGGTTCGTTGGGAAGGAGTCCAGTGCTTTCTGTTCGAATTGCCCAATAAAAATATTTGCATAGTTCGGGGATACACGTGATCCCATAGCTGCACCTTGCACTTGGACAAAATAGTTGTCATTAAAAGTAAAGTTATTATTTTGGAGAACGAGTTGAAGAAGGTGAATTATAGCGGAAGTTTGAAGGATCTCAGAAGGGAAGGAAGAGAGGTAAGATTCGACGCCGCTAAGACCTTCGTCAAGTGGTATATTGGTGTATAGTGATGCAACGTCCATGGTAATGAGAGTCGCGTTACTCAAATCCATAAATTGGTCATTTAACAAGTTATATTTTGACTAGGAAATCATTGGTGTCCTTGATGTATGATGGAAGAAGCAACGGAATGTGTTTTATGCAGTGGTCAACATATGTTTTCAGTCGGTGTGTTGATGCGTGAAATTATCGGTCGGCCAGGGTTGTTCTTCTTATGTACTTTGATGAGGAGGTAGATGGAACCAGGTGTGGAGTTCCTTGGTTTGATGAAGTCTGCCATGTTGCGTGGAATCTGGTTTTTGTCAAGGAGCTCGGTAATACCTTTGTTGATAATTTTACAGAACGATGCCGTAGGGTCATGGTCAAGGGATCTGTAGAACGAAGGGTTAACAAGGTGCTTGTTAGCCTCACCAATGTAGTCTGAGGTATTCATAACAACGATGCCGCCGCCTTTGTCAGCGGGCCTAATAATGATATCATTCCGAGATTTAAGATACTTCAATGCGATTCTTTCTGATCTTGACAAACTGAAATTTATAGCGTTACTTGAAGACGTTAGTGTGCGTTTCATGTCATTAAAGACCGCTTTGATGTAATTATCAATTTGATGGCTAGTTTTGGAGGGTCCGGGGTCCAAATGGAGGGTTTTTTGAAAAGAGGTCGACCTATCTGTTCGTTGCCGTGAAAGACTGTTCGTAGGTGCATTCTTCTGCCTAAATTTTGTAAACCGTTAAGAATATCGAACTCGTCAATTGGTGGCGGAGTAGGGACAAAGCTTAATCCTTTAGATAGTAGTACATTGATTTCCGTTTGGTCTAAAGTGGAACTTGACAGATTGAATACAACATCCTTAGCGTTGGTAATAGGATCGGATGGAGATCAAGACACTGGAGATGTTGATATTGCTGGTATGTGTGAGATTAATGTGGTCACGTTGGGCTTTCTTATATGCTTCACATGTTGTAATTCAGACAACTTGTGAGATGCGAACAATTCAAGTGCTTCAATCTCGCTGGCTGTTAGGGAATGAGCAAGTTGTCGAAGCTGGTTGTCAATATCCTTAATTTTTAGGGAACTCCCTGATCGCAGAGAATGAAACCTAAAACCAAATAGAAAGCACAAAGCACAAACAGAAAACAGCGCGTAGCGCCATCCAACGAACTATTCCGAAAACTCGTCCACAAGGTGAAGGGCGAAGCCGATCGCCAATCCCAATCCATTGTCCGTTAGTCGAATGAATCCAATCCTGTCGGAGAGCGTTTGGTTGTGTTTGTGTTGTGCTTTGTGTTGTAACTCGCGTAATGCGATAAGATTGTTCACGAAAGGTTAATTGGGGCTTGTCTTTTATTATCTACGTAACGCTTCTATATTCCTCCATTCGTTGTTGCCAAAACGCAGGTTCGATCAGGCAGATGTCTTCAACAAATACATACTTGTCGCCAAATGAATGTTTGAAAGTCCGTGAAAAAACACTTTAATTAACTACAAATAACTACAGCACTCAAAATACGACAACTGAAATCATGAGCAGAACGCCAGCTGAAGGCATTACTGGGAATACGTCAGGTAAAGCTACTGTTCTAAAACCCATGAAACTGCACGCTCTAGCATGCAAGTGGTTCTCTTTGGACGCGTAATGTGTTTTATGTGTTGTTCACTGTTAGGTGTGGTTGGGTATGCATAGGATCAAAGAGATATATGTAATTATCTGTTCATTGTCTTCGTTTATTGCTAGTGTTTAGTGCGTGCACAGTTCGGAAGTCCTCGTAGTCGTAACATTAAACTGCGGAAGTCTGCAATAATCCCAGTCAGTTCCTATAAAGTAATTACCGTTTATTTTGTGTTTGTCACTATTTGCCATGTGCAGGTATTATATATACGTGACTGCAAAGTGATTTAAAATAAAGCATCATGCACAGGTGAGATTTTGCAAAGTATAAGGGCCACTTTCTGGGATGGTGCGTCGTAAGTGTGGTCATACCCAACGTCATGTGTAGGCAAGCGCATTAAAAACCTCCGCCCGTGCTCTTCAGCTCTCTGTCACAGTCAGGGCTTCACCTTCAAGACACCTTCAACTGGGGTGGATGTCAAGTGTATTTGTGTGTCTTCTACTACATGTGCCTGTGAAGTGTGAAATAATGTTCCCGGAATAACAAGTCCATGTAAAAAATGTCTGGTGGAGAGAGGTGTAAAAATTGGGGAGTTATACGGTTTATGAAAAGCTTTTTATCACACCACATTAGTCGTGCATGTGGGAAAATGCAGAGTTGTTTTGTGTATGTCTTTTGGTTCTGGAACTTATAGTGGTGTACATTGACAGTCGGATTTTTGTTGACGTTTAGGGCACATGACATGTATGCCGCAAATAGGTTGTTCGTCATTGTGTGTGTGCTTCTGTAGCGCACTGTGATTTTGAAGTTGGGGGTATGTGGGAAAATATCCAATTTAGCATGATCCAGACAAAGATCCATTGGGAAGGACAGGATGGAATAATGTTTTACCACGAAAGTTCAGCGTTATATCAAAATAGGGAAGCTGTTGTCACACAGCATTTGTTCTGTAGAGCACGTGATAATAAACAACCATGCATACAAAAGGAGAAAATGGAGTATGACACATGTGGTGAGCATGAAATGGTCACCTGAAGGACTACTCTTTTCTGGGACCTCTGGGTATGGTCTCACCCAGGAATGTTAACGACACTACCATGGACACAGAGCAAAGGGCTATGTGGCAACATGGAAATGACATGGAAGCATGCTTGAGCATAGTCATCTATCTGTGCACAAATTTATGACGATGTTTTGTAGCTTGACGTCGTGATACGACTTGAGTATTGAGCACGCTTAGTATCAGGTACCATGTCGGCCATGTTCAAACGAGCGCACATAAAAGTTCTTTAAAAAATGTGGATGAAACTGGCATCTGTGCACCTTCATGGAAGGCTGTGAAACCTCTGTGTGCCTATGCCGACCCCGCTTACTACACGAAGGAAGACAATAGAGCAAGTTCTCTGAGGGGTCATCTGCACTGTACTTGGTACTTAATGTGGAAACGTGTGAGTGCAAATTAAAGGAATAGAGAGGTACCTTCTGCGAATTGTATATTTTTTGTCTTATTTTATTTCACTAGGATCAGTGCTGATATTCGTCATCTGTGTAGTGTCCCTTCGCATCACCATCGTCAAGCCGGTAGCTTTACCACGCGCTTCAATAAACCATCATTCTCATCCTGCCCTTCCATGTAGCAGGTCATTCCTCCTGTCTGTTGGCCTTGCTCTACAATCTGCAATAATTATATTTGAGCACTTCTAAAATGTGACACAGTTTTAAGCCTTCAGAATATAGACATTGGTATAATATACCATGCAAGTAGGTCAGCTGTGTTTGCACAGCTTCCCAGTTCCTCCCTCTCCCCTATTGCCTGTGCAGTGACCTCATTGGTCCTTCTCCCAGACAAGGAGGTAACATTTCAAGGGTGAGGCGCAGGTGGTTTCCTTCGTGGACCCACGCTAGCATATGAATACCCCCTCATTGCTGCCTTCTGATTGAACAGACACTTTGTCACGTGGTTTCTCCCAACTTTACCCTCTCCCCTGCACAGAGACAAACTGTCATGGTGTATATCTGTCAGGAGTTCTTTTTGTGGAATCTTGGGAATTTGGGCATTCTTTCTAAAACCCCATGCAATTGGGTCCGAGAGGGAACCAACACAGTAAGTGGCAGCACTGAAACAGTCTGTTCAAATGAGTAGGGTGACATTGTGCTTGTTTGGTTATTAATGCAGCACAACAACAAATGCACAAAGTTACGAAAAGACTGAGGTGGTGGCTATCCATCAGGGAAACTCTTAAGTAAGATGATAAGTGTTATTTCATACTTTGCTTCCCTCCGTCATGCAGAAAATGGAATCCACGAAAATGGGAGGCCTGCATCGCACGAACACTCAGACCTAAGTGACGTAAGTAAAGGCATATGTTCCTCATTATTTACGTTAGAAGCATGTGTGAAACAGGCAGATACACAAGAACAACAACCATAGCTGTTTGTGCACATTAATTGCACATTATTTTTGCATCTTCGCAAGGGTGAGTCACTCTTTAGTGACTCCTTTAATCTCTAGTGCAATTGGCATATGCTTACGGCATGTATGGATGGGTCCAGTTCCTAAATTTCGAAGGGGTTAGGGGGTTAACATGATCAACAATGCACTCACACCTGATCTTCTGGGCATGTTTGCGACGCTATGTAGCATAGAGTAGTTTTACACTGTTCTGCACTGTACATTCTGATGAGTCATGCTCAGCAAACGTAAAAACACTTTCTTGTGAATGCAGAAGAAGAAAGGTGGGTGGCCGAAGGGCAAAAAGCGCAAGAAGGCAGTTCGTGACGTCAATGCGCCCAAGCAGCCCCTCACCGGTTATGTGCGCTTCCTGAACGATAGGCGAGAGAAGGTGCGGTCAGAAAACCCAGCTGCCTCATTCTCCGACATTACCAAGATCCTTGCCAACGAATGGAGCAAACTTCCACTACAAGAGAAACAGGTATGATTACTTTTTACATAGAGTTACTGAATAGAGCTTCGCTCCGGAAGAGCGAATCACGGGAGTTGTTAGCCGGGGGCACGAAAAATTTTGCTGCCATCCTTGTTATGCTAAGTATGTCTGCTACATGGACCCGTGCCACAGACAGTGTGTACGTCATTTAATTATGTGCATTGTTAACCTCAGCAGAATCTTGCACGTGATGGTGAGAGAGGGTTTAATTTTGCCACAAGTTCCGGGTTGGTTGTGATTAGGACATTTATAAGTACATGCTACTAACTGCTGTTTTTGCTGATAATCAATGGCAAACTGATTATAGATTCAGATGAGCATGTAACATTTTTTGGACTAGATAAATTACGTACCATGCATAGTAGAACTATGAGGCTAAGTTAACGCCATACAGAAAATTATAAACATTCGTTCTTCTTTTACGTGTGCCAACAATGGAATTTGCTAGTTGATTGTGTGTTCTGAAAATTTGGAGATATATCTAGACCAGGTCTCATCCTTGTTTATGTGCTTAGAGTTTTTTTTTTTTTGGTTTACATGTTTGATATGATAGTGTGATGGTGTGCACTGGAATTACATATCTTGTACTGTATATTTTGGCTGTATGTTTATTTTATATGTTTATGTATATTTTGTATGTGTATATGTATATATATAAAAGTAAAATAATAAGACGTAAACAACAGATAACAGGAAAGCTAACAAAAACTAATTTATTTAATGGGTAATATAACACATAGATTATAATATGCTATGAAACGTTGACCGTTCTTTTAAACGTTTCATAGCATATTATAATTTATGTGTTAAATTACCCATTAAATAAATTAGTTTTTGCTAACTTTCCTGTTACCTGTCGTCCACGTCTTATTATTTAACTTTTATTCAACTTCGCAGCCGTCTGATATATTGACCTCTTTAACACATATATATATATATATATATACACAGCCGACCCGCGTTTATCCGGACGGCTTCGTTTCGTGTGAAAATGTCCGGATACCGGGGTAACTGGGTAAGTGAAACACGAAAATCCAGAGTGATCCTAAACGGACATCTTTATTGACCATTACACAGAAAACTATCCATTGTCATCTGTTTCATTCTAATACACGCGTCTAGTTCTTGCAAACCTTTGCTAATGGCATTGACTTGCGAAATATTGTTCTGTTGCTCAAAAAATACTAGCGCTGTTCTCAGTGCCGCCCGCACATTTTCTACCGTCACAGCTGGTGCATCCAGGCTTTCATCGTCAGATTCTTCTTGAACACTATCGGAAGCGACGACACTCACGATGTCGTCATCTGTGATTGCAGCGCAGGGGTCCTCGTTGCGGACCTTCTCAGTCTGAAATGACCAGACTGCTCAGTGGATTACTTTTGTGTAACATGCAAAGTCGGAAAGGGAGAAAACTCTTCCCAGCAACACCGTCTTTGTGTCAGTAAAAAGGAGGCCATGACCAGGGTTCTCAACGTCGCTTGACTAGATGTGGGCCAAGTGCCATTCCTGGACGATGACCGGATAACTGAAGCCGATTGTTGGGTATTAGTCACTTCTGTTCCCTGGAATTCTCGTCCGAGTCCGGAAGTTGAAGTCCGGATAAACGAGGGCCCCATGCTTTTTTTGTCCGGATAGTGCAGGATCCGGATGAATGAAGTCCGGATAAACGCGGGTTGACTGTATATATATATATATATATATATATATGTATATAGATACTCATGGAACGATGCGACGGCACCAGAGGACACGTGTTTCGCTGTATTTGCGGCTCGTCAGCTCTGGGTAGCTGCGCATCGTTCGGAATTGGCAAACCAGGGGTCGCTCAGCGAGCGATGTACACCTTGGAGGGTGACTGAGCACTCCTCAACGCCACAGTGCAAGCCAGGGAATTATAATGAGGGAAATTTTAATAACAAATAATAATAAAAATAATAATAAAAAATAATTTCCTTTCATGGCTTTTTTCCCCTCATTATATATATATATGCAAAATGTAACGAAGGGACTTTGAAGCTTTAAGGAATTGACAAGACTACAATTTATTACATTTAAAAACTGATCAAACTAGACTATGGGAAAATTGACATTACATAAAGGAGTCAACATTTCGACGACGACTTGTTTCCACTCCTGTAATGGCCCCTTGCGGCAATAGTATAAATAACTAAAAATAAACGACCGAAGAGAAGTGTGTGCAATTTAGAGTCAGACATGAGAGGAACATGGACATTGAGAAACGATGTACGTAGCATTTGTGACACTGAGAGCTGTCCCACATGCAAAAATTTGAGGCCACCGGTGTTCGGAACTGTGTTGTACTGAGATGGCAGCCTGCTCTAAAATTCGCTGTCCCCATTTTGTTGGCACAGTAATGCGAAGTGGTACTCTGCAGTGAAGCTTATTGAAACTCTAACTGATGCCAGAACTATAGCTGCGTTTACATGAATACGACACAAGCGTATCGTATCCAGTTGTCGAATCAAATCCACCCATGTAAACGGGTCAATTCGCTAAACAGAGGTGGACCGGGACGGTGGATGTGCGCTTTCAGGTTGTGCATGTAAACAGACAATGCACATCGACGTAAGAACAGAGGATTATGGGATGGCACGTTCGGCTGCGGGCCAGTCGTGTCGTCTGCTACTCCTAGTCGGGATGACAAAATGGTGATATTATGGAGCTCTCAGCCACGCTATGTTTTGGATATGTAGGTTAGTCTACACTGACAGAAGCAGTAGGGCTTGCAGCCGTAGAGCATAGTTAATTCTGAAGTACGTTTGAAAATGGGGCATAGACGTTACATTTTAAAGTTCGGTGCGAAGGTAGTGGGACACCATCGTCTTCTCTCCAGTTTCGACTCGATTCGGTACGCTCGTGTTGTATTCATGTAAACGTGGCTTATGATTTCTCAGCAACGAGAAACTGCAGGACTAGCCTTGCATCACAGGAAATAGGGAACCCAACATGTTCAAGTATGGTGACACCTTGCGTGAGCAAGACAGCCTAGTACCACCTTTGCTGTTTTTGGTCTGTTGTGGCGACTACTGTCATGCTTCGCTTGGTTGTGTTGTTTGGGGGACTGTAGTGTGGTACCTGAATATCAGAGTGTAAATACTGTGTTTTATCTATAAAGAAACAATGTCTCGTATAATAAGATGTGCTGGACATTGTAGCGGTATCTGGATGAAGCGGAAAAAGACAGAGAACGGTACACAAAAGAGATGGAACAGTACCAGCAAACAGAAGCCTACAAGCTGTTCACAAGGAAACAGAATGAGAAGACAAAGGGTATGATTTTTATGTGGCATTTGGCAGCAGGATGCAAAACACGGAGACACATGTCTCATAGTAATAACTGAATGTTTGTAAAGGTTGGATGTGGTGGCATCCCTCTAATGTCGGTCTGCACTTAACACTGAGACACTTTGTCTGCCTCGTGATACATATTCCTGTGCAAGTCTACATTACACAACACAGTGTGTATAGAGCTGTGAGCAATGCTTGAATTTTTCAATACGGAAGCGAATAATTGTGCATTCACTTCACATTCGAAATTGAATATGAAATTTGATGTTGGGAGGTAACATTGCTTCCAGCACCATTTGTTAGAGATTTCCGGCGCCTGTTCAAAGAACCCCAGGCGGTCGACGTTCTCCGCAGTCCTACACAGCCGCACGTGCAGCACGTAGCCGCACAAGTGTGGGCGGTCTCACCTTACATGCGAATCTGCTCTCAATTATTCACTATTACAGTTGAACCTCGTTATAACGAAGTAGCACCGAGACCCAAAATGGTTTCGTTATATCCGGTATTTGCTATAAAAGTAAACATCGATGAATCACCAAACGAAGCCATGATGGGGCCTGTGAAAGTGGCATATGAACGGGGGTGGTGGCAAACTACAAAAACTTGCTATTTCGACATATGGGGAGCATTATAAAAACGTGCAAGCTCCCCTTTCACATTGAGTTGCAATGAGAAAACGACCGCTAGACACAACGAGGTCATATTCCTTCAGTCCAGAAGACAATTTATTTGAAGAAAGAAGTTATCTTGGTCTGACGGTTCTCAAGCACGTTCTCAAGAATGAACTTTTACACCGTATCTACGCAACACAACACTTTTCGACTTCGGTGGTTTTGCCTGTGGTCAGCTTCCCAAAATAGCTGCGCAGTTTGCTGGCCATGTCCGCTGCCTCCCAGCTTTTTAACGGAGGCTCTTCAATTTCGTCTGCGCTGTCTTCTTCTTCGCTGTTCTCGTCACCTCACCGGCAACGCAAGCTGGTCGATGATTTCTTTGTCAGTTAGCTCTGGTGCCACACAGAAGTTGTTGGCGGCGGAAACAAAGTCATCAAAAGATATCTCTGTCAAGCCAATCGGCGCCAATTTGCGTCGTCTGTCGACGGCTCCGATTGCGATTGACTTTCGGGCGGAGCGTCCACGGCAGGTAGAGTGAACCTGGCATTCGCAAAGCAGTTCCTTACTGTCGATAGCGTCACCTCGTTCCAAGACCCGTACGTAGTTTTGTTTCCAAAGTGATCGCTCTCCGCTTGGCTGCCATCCCGCCAACAGCGAGGCAGACCATGTAGTTTCTGCACATGCATGCGGTGGCGCCCTGTGCGCGCATCCATCGCGGTGATCGCCTCGGCAGCGCCTGGAACGAGTGAGCACGCGTATTTTCGCACATCGCGTAATATGAATGCCTGAGAGTTCGCGTTGGTTGCATAGTCTTTTTTTTTTCTTCTTTTTATGCTCGCGCTCACAGTTGAGCAACATGAAAGGTCAAATATGCTACGTTATGACCAATATCGCGTGGAATTTTGCGTTATTGGTTTCGTTATAAAAGTAGAACTGCCATTGAAATAAAGCAGAAACCTACCAAACCCTACGTTCATTTCGTTATAACTGATAATTCGTTGTATCCGTGTTTGTTATAACGAGGTTCAACTGTATTATTATTTGTTGGCACTAAACCAAAAATGTTCCTCATTGTCACTACAAAAATAAATACCTCAAGTCAATAAATGGGGTAATTGCTCAATAAACTGCTAGCTGGGCGCATGCCTTTTATGTTTTTTATTGCTTATTCAAAACTTAAAATTTTAGTGGATGAGAAACAAAGCAACGTGAATGGACCAGCAGTGGCAGAAGTCATCCAGGTGAGTTGAGCTTTGCCTTATTGTGTTTAATCATAAAGAGCAGAGGACCGGTTCTGCTTGTCATTTCTTTCACATCATAACTTTCCAAAATAGAGCTGTAGAATGACTTGCAACTAAGAAGCATCCTAAACAGAGACAAAATGAACTAGGCACACACACGCTGCTGTAACTATAGAATATTCTTATGGTCCAACTTGTTTGGGATAAACCCAGCTTTTTCTGGGAGCGGTTCCTCCTGATGATTACCCATCAAATCAGTTTGGGACCACACCAGATTAAACCCGATGTCCCCACTAATTCCAATAACATATCAATCATCAACTCAACTCTTCCACAGAGACATCACAAATTTGCCACATGTCAGTCTTATGAAATATTTACACACTTTTTAAACACTATTTCAACACTATTTAGTGGCAGTCTGAGTATACATCTGACGTAAATATTATTTGACTACAACAATAGACTACGAAGGCACATTTGATGTTGTAACATATTAAAAATGTTAAAACATGTGGTGCTTTCGAGTATAATTAGTGAGGAATGCAAGTTTGACCAGTACGTTTGCACATTTAACTGCGGGATGCTTGCTGGACAGATGTAACAATAACTGGTAATGCCCTAATTACAGATTTAAAGATAGCACCCAATATTAAATTCAAATTAGAGCAACCTCAGTGGGCCTTGTTGAAGCCCAGTGACTGTAGGAGTGCTCCTTCAAATTTTGAGCCAAGACGATTCAGGTGGAAAGTATACCTACTTTGACGTGGACTGTTCATGCACTGGACCATGTTGAAGGCCCTCAGTTTTTTGCTGCAGCAAATTCAAATTCCGTGGTACCAACTTGTAAATTCCATGATTTTCCGCGGTGAGCAGTCAACAGCTGCTTGAAATGGGAAACACTTTATTTTCTTGGATAATGTGGGAACAAAAAATATTTTATAAAATTACAGATTCAAAGCACTGTTGTGGCTCAGCATTACATACATGATATCTTGTGTTCTCCTCTGATGCGGTCTGTCGTCTGCAATCATTTTATACCTGCTTAAAGATCTTTCAGCATCTACAGAGTTTATAGGAACTTTACAGGAAGGAGTTTACAATACATGCCCTGGGGAAGTTACATCTTTAGGACACCCTTTTTTGTTCCTGGGCTGTGGGCATTACTTAAGAGTCTTAACTTTTTGAAGGCAACCTCCCAGTCATCAAATTTTAAAATCCCCCACTGCCACTGCTAAACTGCACACGGGAGGGATGCCGCTCCTTCCTTAGGCAAAATACGCACAATAAACTTGGGCTAACGTTATCTTAAGCTGCTATCTGTGTGTGTTTGTCCTGCAGCATGGACAATTTCGTAAAGCAGGCTTCACCTCATGCAGGAAAGCATCGAAAGAAACCCACTTTCGGGACGTGTGGTACGTATTCGTCGAATAGTAGTCGAATATCGGGAAACTCGAATATTGGGTATTCGATTCGCGAATCGAATGCTTTGAGTGATTGATATTCGATTCGAATTGGAGAACTCCAATATCCGCACACCACTAAAAATAAGGGATTCCGTGAAATTCTGTGCCAAACGAAGGATTCCGCGAAAACTGAGGGCCTTGGCTATGTTTCTCTCTATGCACCATCTCACGTGTACATGAAAGGTGTTTTTATCATTTACGTATCAATTTTCAGGCTCCTTGTGACGATCATAGGAAAGATGATGTACCTGGCTTTGACATTCCAATTTTTACAGAAGAATTTCTGGATCACAATAAAGGTGTGATAAATTTTGTCATGAGTATTGTACATTAGTGGTGAGAGCAGGAGGAAGCACATCCGCAAGACTCCTTGTTGCATAATAGAGAAAGGGCGCAGACTAGCTGGTTCATATTGACAATGTGGAGACCCGAGACAGGGAAGAGATAACAGACATCAATTGTTGTCTGTTATTTCCTACCTGTCACAGGTCTTCACGTCGTCCTCGTTGTATGTTGATAACAATAATTAACAGGCTACACAATCATCCTTTCTATTCAGAGAGTATTGCCAAATCATGCATGGGTGCAAATACACTTCCCCTTGACAATTTTCTTAGTTACACGAACATGTGCAGAGACATTCCTAGTCACATGTGCAGTCACTCTTGATTTCTTTTTAGCACGTGAAGCTGAGCTGAGGCAGCTGAGAAAGTCCAACACCGAATATGAGGAGCAGAACGCCATTCTCAGCAAACACATTGATACAATGAAAGCAGCAATAGAGAAGTTGGAAGTGGAGGCTGCACAGCAGAAAAACAACAACTCGGCCCTACAGCAGCACCTGGCGGCTGTACGCTCAAAGCTTGTGTCCAGTTTTGCCAACATCCCATTACCAGGTATGCGTTTTCCCTGTTTGTTCCGTGCCATTTAGTTGCGAGATTTATTTATTGATGAAAATACCTTAGGGTTCCACGGAGGCATTACATGATGGTATGTAACTAGGCTCGGAAAAAACAACAAGTATACGTATCTGATGCTCGGGTCTCGGCAAAGCCATGTGCATTTAAATGGGGGAAAACGCCCAGTAATTTGTACATGTGAAAGTACAGTAGATCCACGTTAATTCGAACTCCTTAATTCGAAATGCTGGTTAATTCGAAGGATTACAGCGGTCCCATTTTCACGCGTTGCAATCTGACTACGTAATTTGAAGTGTGTGTGTGTGCCGTGCGTCCCGCTTAATTCGTAAAGTTTTCCACAGAACACACGTTTCCCAACTGACCAAAAGCACCACAGGCTCGACGACTTCACTTTACATATCTATTCTTTCAGTGACATTCCCTTTCCCGGTTATGAGCAGCGAGTCATAGGACAGCCAGTCAGGCGACTCATGCTCAACAGCCGATTATGCGACGTACTCCCCCTTGCTCGCCTTCCTCGCCGCCTTCCTGTTTCAGCTGCGCGGCTACGCTGTTGCTGCTGTCACTTGTCATCAGGCTAGCTTGTTTGTGCTTTGGTGTTGCGCATCTTTCGGTAGTCCTTAGTTTCTGCCCGAGGTTGCGTCTCTGCAGCCCCTTCGAGAGACGAGAACGACATGGCGAAGTCAAGACACTAACTCTGAAAGAAAAAGTCGCGATCATTACAGCCGCAATATCGTCAACATGCTCCAAGTCATGCCCAGCATGTCAACGTCAACTGCCTGGCCCAGCAGTTCAATGTACCGCTGTCGATGCTTTCGACGATTTTAAAGAACAGTGGAAGGATCGTCACCGAGTACGGCAAGACCAATTTGTCAAAATGATCACATGTTCGCAGTTCAACTTTCACAGAGCTCAAGGCTGCTGTGGTCGCATGACTGAACAAGATGACCGCGGCAAAACTCCCTGTGAACGGGTCCATACCTCAGAGACCAAACGCCCCATCGTGCTGAGAAGCTGGTATGTGAAGAGTTAGAAGCACTTCACAACCTTTGCAGACAACGCTGGACAGGTTGTCAGTGTAGACCGGCTAAAGCCTGCGTACGTAGAAGACGAGCCAGTCACTCCGTTTTCTGACTCCCTGCCAGCCCATCACAGTTCCCCACCTCACCCTCCGTGGCGAGTCAGCTGGGCCCCCTCAGTCGCCCTCCTTTTTCTTGGGGAGGGGGAGCAGCTGTAGCAGCGCAGACGAAGATTGGCACCTGGCTCGTGCCACGCCCATTCCTCAGCCATCTTTCCGTCCACAATAGATCTTTCGTACGGTGCACTGTTTGAGAGTGTAGTCGCACTCCTTGACGCTCACTTACAAGTTAACATGTAGCAGCGGATGGTTCTCCCGCTTCAAGGCGAGTCATAATCTATTGTATCGACAGGCATGTGGTGTAAGCTGCAGCGTGGACGAGGAAGTTGGAAGGAAGAACGGAAAGCAGTAAGAGCGGCCGTCACGATCCAGTCTTGCCTCAGTGGACGAAAAAAGTGGAAGGAGATGGACGCATGCTCGTTAAATTGATGTCAAAGTTGCACGTCTGTGCCTTGCTTCCTTTCGGCAAGGCGGTGTAGAGTACAACCATGCTCTCAAAAATGTTTTCTCTTTCTGTCTTCTTTTGCTCTCGTTTCTCAGAAAACCCCACTTTCGATCTGCTTCGTATTTTTTAATTACATAGCTCAGGTTATGACATACATGTATCCGCGAAACGTAAGGTTCCCTTTCAGCACAATTCAGGCTAGCACGCAACAAAAATGGGAATGCCGGGCAGAATGATGCCTTGAACCGTGATACCATCAAAATGTAATAACCGCATGCAATAAAACAGCTCTAAACACTTTTTAGGCACCTAGTCGTTAAAAAATCGTGTATTTATATCAAATATTTTTCAGAAAAACGATAATACAGATCACGTAACTTGTAAGGTATAACCTGGCTGGACGCCGTTCGGAAAGTACTCTGGTTGTTCCTCGGACTACTCTACTACTCTGGACATCTTGACAGTGATGCGTCCATCTCTTTCCACGTTTTTCGTCCATGTGGCAAGACTGGATTCCGCTCGCACTGCCTTCCGTTCTTCCTTCTTTGAGGCACGGTATGTTTCTAGGGAACTTGGTTCCAATAACAAAAGCGGAGTTCTTTCGATTTTTTGGCTTAAGATAGCTACCATAGCAGCGCATAGTCGGCATAGTACAGGCGATCCATACGCTACTTGGGGTTCATGTCGGAAACACAAGCCACCGACTGAGAATGTCGCTGAACATCATGTGAAAGGCATTGAGATTCGACTGTGGGAAAAACGAGTCAGAAAGGCTCAAAATATATTGCTACGATGGGATTTGCGGTAGGTCTGCATCCTGAGCTCTGTCATTCAAGGCCGGAGACGTCGGCAGTAGCAGACGCCACTGAACCTGTTAACTCTGCGGCGTGGTTCTCTCGGTCCCTGTGTACATAGTGTGCAACGCACTCCACGTTTGTTGCAGGCTATCTCGGATTGTGCTGAGAAGGGACCTTCCGTTTTGCGAACACATGTGGGTCATACTCTGGGCTATATAACTACAAAATATGAAGGAAATCGGAGGTGGGGTTTTTGAGAAACGAGAGCCCCAAAAAAACCATTTTTGAGAACATAGCTGTACTCTACACCGCCGTGTCGAAAGGTGGCAAAGTACAGACATGTAAATTTGTCATAAATTTAAAGAGCACACTTTGACTTACACGCCGGTACCTCATATATCTCGATGGCATGTATAGGAGCAGTGCAGCGCAAAGACAAATACAGTCGACCCCCGTTTATCTGGACCAGTGTTGCGGATTTGGCCGCTCAAATCGGATTTAAATCAAATCCGCATTTTTTCTAAAGGTAGTAAATCGAATCCAAATCAAGTCCAGATTTAATTTTGAGACGTTAAATCAAATCCTTTTAAATCCGGATTTGTTTTTCCGGACCTAAATCAAATCCACTTCTAAATCCGGATTTATCGAATCTTTTGACAAATCCGGGAGCCAAAATTCGTGCAGTAGCATTACTAGACCTATAACCGTGTCTACAAATTACTAATACTGCACGTATTCACTAAACAACGCTTAAATAACAGCGTGACGTGGCACAAAGAGCAATAAATTTCGTCTGATTGACGAGGATATAAAGGGCCAACCTATCAATCCGCTGGCCGAAATTTTATTCATATTTTAGGACAAATTTTTGAGTTTAGAAAGACATTTTCGGTTACGCCTGCTCGGCATGTACCAGACTATCAGTCACCACGCATCAGTCTGTGTCAGGGGCGGATCCAGACGCTCGGTTTGGGGGGGGGGGGGGCTGTTTCTTTGTCGGAGCGCGTAGTGGGGGAGGGGGGAGAGGGAAATTCAATGTATAAACTCACGTTTTTTTGGGGGGGGGGGCGATTGGGAGGGAGCAATTTGACGAGTTGCTTCTACTTACAGCCGTATGCTCGCTGCACCGCAGGAGCTATGTAAATGATATCTATACCATTTGATAGAGAATGAGTTAGCGGTTCTAATGAATCTACCTTCAAGGGAATGCGTGTACCCGCTCAATAAAAGCTCGAAATCGTACATTTTTTGCCGGAAGTGCTGTGTTCGGGAATTTTTTCGTAGCGCCCCTTTAAAGTAGGAGTCACGGGACTTTTTCCGCGTGGTGTCTTGAACCCATAGTTTTTATCAGCCAAATTTGAAGGATGTGGTAAAACAAGAAGCGCGTCAAAGTTGGGAAAAAATTCAAACCAACATTCGCCGCCGCAACCTTCCGCCTCTCCATATCGAAAACTGTTCATCGGATGGAGCTCAAAATTGTTGCATTTGTCATCAGTCGAGATGCTATCTAACATATATTTTTTCATGGAAATTAAAAATTGTCAATTTCCCACCCTTGTCGATTTAAAATGGAACTACCCAAGAGTGGACAGGAGGCGACTTCACTGTGTCACTTCTAGCTCTCGCACGCCCCGTGCGGGCAACGGGCATGCCGAGCGTGCTCCCTCTTAGAGGTTGAAGACGCGCAGCCATTTCGGATCATTGGGATCGTTGAATGTGGATGTTGTATTTCACGCGCGACCAGCCACCATACGATTAGCTGGAAGCTAACACCGGCCGCGTCTTGGAGGGCATGAGTACTTCCCCCAGAGCTAGGCAGTCCCGAGCATTGCCCGAGCCCAGAGCTGTGTCGGCCTGCAGTGTGATAGCATTAGATTCCTCGTCACGAAAAAAACTCGTCCTCCGTCATTTAATCCCCCTTGGCTCAGACGGCTCTCCTCGCCGGCGCGTAGCCGACAACTGGCCACTCCGCCGCGCGGAACTGCGCAATGCCAGTGGAAGAGGGGCGCAAAGGGAAGCCCAACGAAAATACATGTAATGGATGAATGATGGGAGTTGAGTTGAAGGCATCCAGAAAGAAAATAGTAAAACTTTATCGAAAATCAACCGCACTTTCTGTTGCATTGCCAACACGTAATTCGTTAAGTGCCCTTAAATTTTTGTGTTACACCAAAATAGAAAAAGTGATACTGATAAAAATGTATTGAATCGTAGATGATTGGCTCACTCTGGGAGGGGCGGTGCACAACCCCCATCTCCATCATCACGTATCGTGTTGGTGTTGACTCGGGCTTCACGGGGCATGAACAGTGTGGAGTTGGTAGCTATGGTACACCTTCCCAAAAGCGGATTTTGGATCAGGAACCTCCTCGTCATTTAGCACCGGGCGAACACGCCTGAGTGAAGGAGTTCCTATCGCGGGCCTAGGCTCAGCTACGCCCAAAAACACACGCCTGCATCGATTCCTACCATCAGTACTCGGAAGACCACAGGTCGTTGGTTACTATACCCTGAGGGTCAGAATTAAATGGATCATTAATAAATCGTGGGACATGTTACGAATACTTATACTAAACATGTAGCCCATGGGTCTATTTTAATGCTGACGTTTCGGGGCTTTGTAAAAATTTTCCTCGCGCAGTACAGGCTGTTGTAACCAAGGAAGAAAAAAAAAGGGTATGCGAGGAAGAGTGGCACATCTTGCCATGATTGTCCGTGGGAGTAGGAAAGGCTTGCCTTCCCGAAATCACGAAATGATAGGACGTGATATATTTATTGTTCGTTTTCACTTTGTTTTTTTCGTGAATGGGTGTACCCATATGCAATCAATATGATGGCGAAGACCAAGAATTTCGCGACATTTGGCGACACACGATTTGGCAAGCTTGAAAGGGGTCGTGCTGGAAGACTCACCTAGAGGTCCACGGGAAAGGTGCCCTCCAATTGACAGAATAACGTTAACTGCGTTCAAAGAACTGCAGCTGGTGTTCCCTCGGTGCGGTGAGGGGAAGTGATTGCAACAAAACGGCTACTCCTGTCGCTCTGGGGAGAGGACGCCGCTAGTGCGTGTGCAGATTTCAGACAAGGTCACATCAATTCGCGTAGAATGCGAAACGGCGCTTCGCTCAATTTCAAATCCATGCATCTTGTGAGGGAGCTTGGTGAAATCCACGCGCAAATCCGCTGAAAAAGGGGCGATTCAATCCAAATCCAAATCATTCGTGGAAAATGCGATTGAATCCAAATCCAAATCATACCTGGAATATGCGATTGAGTCCAAATCCAAATCATTAATGGAAAATGCGATTCAATCCAAATCCAAATCCTGCCCATATTTTTTTGCGCAAATCAAATCCCAAATCAAATCCGCCAGCCCTCCGGTGGATTTAAATCCGGATTTAAATCAAATCCGTGGATTCAAATCCGCAACACTGATGTGGACGGTGCTGTTCCCGGCGAAATCGTCCAGATACTGGGGCATCCGGATAAATGAAACGACCGAATAGAAACGTCCTACAGAGCAAGGTTTAATTGAAACAAAGAAATCTCATCAATGACAGCTGTTACATAGTGGCGTAGGCACTTGATTCGTGCAAACTTTTGCTAATTGCATAGAGTTGAGCCACGCTGTTGCGCTGCTCGAAGAATGTCCGTGCAGATGCAAAGTGTCAATGTCGGAGCCTTGTTTCTCACTGGCGTCATCGGCACCGTCTTGCTGCACATCATCGGAGGCAACAGCAGCAATCACACCGTCATCAGTCATAGCTGCACACGCGTCATCATCCTTATCAACGTCAACATAGTCAGAAACCGCAGCATCATCTACGGCAGTCGCAGTGAGCCTCTGCATCAGGGATCGCAGCTCAGCTAGGGGAATGTCTTCATCGGCCAACGGGCCGTAAGCAGCAGGCCCTCGGGTTGGAGTTTTCCCCTCTAAAACCGGACAGTTGCTCGAGATATTTCCAAATGACTCGACTGGTCAACGTAACCCAACGCACACAAATAGAAAGTGGGGTCATTGTGCACGGTTGTCTCCCCTACGGAGGAATGTAGGTCCCAGACGTGTGATGGGAATAACCCCAACACAGCGAAAAGGGTGACGAAGTGGGGGTCAGCGTCTCCTCTTACTCACGGTAGTCCGGATAACTGAAGCTGGATTACAAGAATTTTCGACTTTCGTTCCCTGGAGTTCTTGTCCGAGTCCGGAATCTGAAGTCGGGATAAACGAGAACAATATTCATTTAGGAAAATCCGTTCCCGTGCCTTTTGTCCGGATACCGCAGGATCCGGATAAATGAAGTCCGGATAAACGGGGGTCGACTGTGTGAGCAAAATGTGAATTTTGTTGCAACTTTGGCGACTTTTAATTGAAGATCAAAATAGAATTGACCGGTGCTGTCTATGCACACTAAAAGTCGTTGTAGCTGACATATTGTGCAAAAAAATATCTATAGATTGGGACCTTCCGATGGTGAGGAATAAAATGTCAAAGTCGCTCTGTCAGAAAGCTCCGTCGCCAAGTGAATTTCTTTGGGAATTTTTTCCTGGCGGACCACAACACAGAGAGCCAAAATATTTATTGCTCCCGTGTGTATGGGTGTTGCGGTACAACATATATTTTTTCAAGGGAAATCGGTGATGATGCACGGACCACCCTGCCTGAGTTGAGATGGAATTACCCATCAAAGCCGCACTTCTGCCAGAGGAACAAGGAATAAACCACCGTTAATGGTGTGCACCCACATGACTGGGGCATGGAACGATGCTGCTTACTTGTCGTCAGCAAAACAAGCAAGCCTCGCTGTTTTAAGGGAATCAAGGCCCTTCCAGTTCTGACTACACAGCCAAGAAAAAGGCAGTAACTGGATATTTTCTCCAATTCGGTCGGCGACATTCATGTTCGCGGGGTTCGCAGGGTTCGCGATTGGGTTGGACTTAACATCGCAAATTAAATTTATGCCGTCGCGGTGAAAAGGAACGAACGCAGACGCACTGTAGATTATTTTCTGCCCTGAGCTGTTTTGATACTTGCCTCGAAATAAATATTCTGGAAAGAATGAGCCTTTGGCATTTCCACCATCGCATGACCACGAGCAAGCAGCAAGGCATAGCGAGTCACGACGCGTCTCAGACGCAGCTAGTATGCATCAAGCCCTCATCCAGAACGTCTCCCTTTAGTGCAAACTCTGCTTTATCCAAACAGACCTTTGATCCCCTTCAAGTTTGAATAAATGGGATCGCACTGTATCACGGTAAAACCCAGAGACGGGACGACGAGAACAGACATACAGACGGTGTGTGTTTTGACTGATGTGTTCTGTTTTGTATTAAACTTCATCTGTGTGTGTCTTTCTTGTCGTCCCTAGTTTCGGGGGTTTTACCGTCTAATCCTAGTCACCAGCTCGCTTGCTATTCAGCAATCCTCTCAGTAACAAATATGGTTTACGCACTTCACTGGTACAGAAGGTACACAGATTGTTCTGAAATGCAAGGGTCATTCACGGTTGACCATGTCTTTTGTTTCTTTCAATACAATGAAAAATTCGGGAAGCAGCAAACTATGTGAGTTTTTGAAAGCATTCACCATACACATCTAGACACCATTGCCATCACTGTGGCAACTCTTTGATGCCTTTGGCATAGAAAGAAGTGGGCTGGTGTCGTAGCCACTGCACGACATCTTCCTGGAGGGCTTCATCTGTGTTGAAAGATGAAAGTCACTGAAAAGGTTAGCCAGCTGTAGGACTCGAACCCACATCTTCTCTAGGCAACTTGAGGCCTTGTATGTGATTATCCCTTCTATGTTGTTCCAGCCTCAGAACATAAGTTCTCTCATGTTCGTCTGTGTTGATCAACATCCCAGGCCATTTCTTGCAAATTGCATTTTGCACGGCACCCTGTATTAACATGTAGCAGTACTGGGCATTAATTGTGACCCCTTGTTCCAAGTAATCCACATGAGTGACACCCAGCATGTCCCAGAAGACAGTTCCCAAGGACTACCCAGCAGACGGCTGCAGTTTGCTTTTCTTCGGCAGCGGGACAGCCTTATGTCGCCATTCCTTGTCGCTTCCTTTTGTCTCTGGGGTGAAATGATGCATCCAGGTTTCATCACATGTGATAATTGACTGCAAAAATTCGTCCCCCTGGGATTCAAACTGGCTGAGCAGCTGTCCAGGGACTGCCATGCGCACTCTCTTCTGGTCACAAGAGAGGTGTTTGTGAAGCCATCCTGCACAGACTTTGTGGAACAGTAAATGCTTGTGAATGATAGTCTCCACACTGCCGACACAAATGTTACACTGAGCTGCGATGTCCCGAACTGTTACTCGCCGGTTTTCAAGGTTGCTCAACGCCTGCGATATTCGCTGGCACGACTATAGACAGTGTTTTAATCTGAGAGTTGTTAATCTATTTGTCCCTACCTTTAGGCATTGCTGACTTTTTAACTCCGATAGGGCTGTGCGAATAGTGAAATTTTGGTTCAAATCGAATAAGCTTGAGCAATGTTGTGCTAGTCCTTGCCACTGAGAGGGAAGAATGATGCAGAGAATCATGCTGTAAGGGCGACATGGCGCTGCACAATCATGGGGTGATCACAACGTATCGAGACATCCGAAGCAGGCAGGATGTAAGTAGGGCACAGAGGAGGAATAGACAAACCTGTGGACGGAGAGACAGCCAGAAACATTTGGGACGTAGAGTCCGAGGGGCAAGATTGAGCAAAATCTTGACAGGGCAAATACGGGAGTGATAAGAGTAATCCGACAGTATAAACCGGCCAGCTCTATTTTGGAGGGCTTCAAACAGGTTGCAGTCTCAAGGCTCGGGCTGCAGACTGACGTGGGTCTCAAATGGAGGGGTTGTACTCGAGAAACTAAGAACATAGAATGAGAACCAAGCCTGGAGACTTACAAGAGGAGGACAGAGCTTGAGACTGTGCCTGATGAATCCAGTGGCAGAATTACTACCTGATTTGTTCATTCCAAAACAAGCCAGGCGTCAGATTTAAGCTGAAGTAATACTTTTGTGATGTGGCACATGGAAATACGGACCGTGCAGTAAAGTTTCGTGGCGGAGAAAGAAGGCGCGGAGCGGCCGTGTAGCTTCTGCAAATGAATGTTTACGAACGGTTCGTAGGAATCGTCCGCATTTCGTTTGCTTCCCATATCTGTTTTTACTTGAATGTAAGTGAAGTCGGTAGTGAGGAAAAGGCGATGCAGGGAGCGACTGGAGAGCTAAAATTCTCCCGCTTGCGGCGCTGTCGCCACAGTGTTCGGCGCGCTGCCTGGAGAAGCGCACGTCCCCTATAGGGCGCCAGAAAGATAATAAATGTCATCTTGAACATGCTTGGTGTGGGAAAAGGTGTGTAAGAGCACTCAGTTATCTCAAGACGAAGCTTTAAGGATAAGATGCCATGGAGGCCTTCATGTAAAAGGTTCAAATCCTATGAAGAAAGAAGTATGGATAGAGTGTAACAAATGACACAATCGTCAGCATAGAAGTCTCATTTGTCAAGAAAGCTTGTGAGGCAGATCATTGATGAAGATAAGAAAAGGGAGGTCCTAAAAAAGAGGTCCTAATACCAAACCCTCTGCTACCCTGTAGGTAACAGGAGTGGTTACCTAGCATCCTAGTGGTGAACCATAACCTTGTGGTTATGTAGCACGACTGGTGGCAACCTAGAAAAAAAGATATTGATCCAAGCATACACCGTGCTTGATAAGCCGATGTAGGATAATTTTAAAAAGGGACATGAGCATGGAACAGTATCGAAAGCCTTAGCGAACTCGAGGAAGATTGCATAAATTCCTCTAAGGTTGTCCATGTCTAATTTAATGCATGATTGACGAGCGCTAACTGTGTTTCTCATGAATATCTTTTGCGAAAGCCATGTTGGAAGGAGAAAAAGAATGGGTGCTATTTGAGGAAGGCCGAGACATTTGAGTAAATGATGTGTTGTCCCTTGCAGCTCATACAGGGCACGTGGGATCTTGCAGAGCACACTAGACAACGAGATTGGCCAATAGTTGAGGGCATTAGGTCATCACCCCGCAGAATAAAAAACTTTGCTAAAAGTGTCTGCATATGTGTGGCTACGAGTATGATTACCATCAGTATCATTAATTGAATTTTCTGGGATTAATGGATAATAAGTAATCACTCCGTGGATTTTATGATATTGTGAATCGGACATTGATGGAGTCGAGCATTAATAACATATAAGCATAACATATTAGTATAATGCACAGCTGTTCAAATCTGCTCAGCATTGATATTGTAAACATATCTGGTAGCACGTTGGACCTAGGGTTGCCACCTTTCGCAGTAGAAAATACCGGCTGAGGGAGAGGAGGTGGAATAGAGCGAAAGCGGAAAGGCTTGCAGGAAAGGGCGTGCTCGCTCAAATACGAGGAAACATATGTTCCTGTGTGGGGCTCGATTATTGATGTTAGAAATTGCTATAAACAGGCATGAACGTCTCACTGGATTGTATTGGAGCAACCGGATTGGATTGGATTGCCACTCACTTTGAAAAACGCCTCAGCACAGACAAACCCTTCTTTGCAGAGAGGAGAGGAGAGAAGATCTCGTGATGGCTGTATACGGCCTAAGTTCTAGCTGGCTCGACAGTACCACCAACAGCTTTGCACAACCACTTCTCTTGTCCCCTCCGAACACAAGACTGTAATGAGTAACTAAGACAACGACTGATGACTGCGGAGCTGGGTCCGTGTTCCAGATTTATTCAAGCCGTAGTGGAATGTTGAAGGGAATACCCCGAAAAAGTCGACGTGAAAGGTCTTGAGCCATAAATACTGGCAAAAGGCTGCCGGTATCACCTTTCTACCAGCAACCGGCAGAGCGACCAAATAACCGGCCCTGCCGGTATAATACCGGCCTGGTGGCAACCCTAGTTAGACCCACGCAGAGTTCTGATCTCAATCTTTATTTTTTAAGTATCAATCAATTCAATGACCTAGCTTCGGATATGTCAATCAGAGAAATGGTAGTCATCATCTATGTCTTTCTTCTGCTTTTTCAGGCACTAATGAGACTCCCACCTTGAGCACTATCGACATGTATATGAAGACACTGCATAGTGTCGTGACTGAGCATCCAAAAGAAAATGAAGCCTTTGTCTCTACCGTTCGTGACATTGCAAGCCGCCTTGAGTACCAAGGATGAAACCTTTCCTGAGATTGCTTGTAGTTATCATTTGCCATGTTCCGTGACTCAGTGCACATTGTATGAAATGCCAAAAGGTATACCCTGCACTTTTCGTTCAGGGCATCCAAAATTCTGTTTGTATGTACAGATCATCACGAGTCAAGTGTATTTCCTTGTCTAATTGTCATTAAGTGGGTTTTCATCCTAATGCGTGCATTCCTTCCAAATCTGGTTAAGTGCGTATACTACGGAAGCACATCAGCGCTCTGTCTTGGGGGGTGGGGGGTGAACTCTGGTGATTTTACAGTACGTATATGTTGCACATTTGATGCATTAAAATGCGTACCTTTGCGCATTTCTAAATTTCTGGTAGTGGTTCCCAGTAGGGAAATTTGACGTATCAAAGTGTACGACACTGTTCTACATGTACAGCTCCCGTCAAAGTTAATAATAACGCTGGAAAAATGTGGTCTCGTTTCCGAGCGAGATTACACCAATCCTTGGGGCCATGAGGAAATCTTGATTGAACGAAATTATTCTGTTAGTTTAACGCAAGGATTTTGTTCACTTAACATTCCCCCAGTGCCCTCAGGGTGGCCGTTATCACGCTCGGAAATGAGACAGAATTTTGTTTTTTCCAGTGTTATTATTAACTTTGGCGGGAGCTGTACACACTATAAATGTACGACACAGCTCCCTCAATGATTGCACTCGACTAGTGGTTCATGTATCTGGTATCATATACAGTCATGTCTCGCTTAGCCGCACACCTCGGGAGTTGTCCCTTTTCGTCCGGATAACGAATTCCTGGATAAGCGAATGAAGCAAACTTCTAGGGAAACCTGAAAATTTAGGAGATCTCTTTATTAGAAGAAAGGAAATAAGGAAAAGATTGCCCCTGAAAATTGTTACCACGAAAAGTCATGCAAAGTGAGCAGCTTGAAATTAGTAGCCACCTGTGACACGTGTGACGGAAGTTCGCTCACTGCAGTGTCACCAGCTGCTTCACCCTGCCCCGCGCACGTTTTTTATATGAGCCCCGGCGCATCTTCAGTAGCGTCTGTTTTATCTTCCTTTTGCGACATCATCACACTGCACCTTAGCTAGGATGGCGTCGCCCTCCAATGGCGCACGGGTGTCTGCTGTGTTCTTCACCGTAACAAAGTTTTCTGCTGTTCTTACTGGACCCTCTGGATGCAACGTGTAAACAGCGTGTTGAAGCTCAGCAAGAGGGATGTCGTCTTCAGCTTCATCTGGTGGGGACGAGCACAAAAGCCCATATCGTCGCCAGCAGAGGCCGTTGACATATTTCCGGATAAACTAATCGGAATGCGTAGGTATGATCTGGACCATTGGTCCCCATACTTGTTGTCCGGATATGGATAACGAATTCTGGATAACTGAGACAAAATCCAGTGGTAGCAGGCTCATTCCCGGTAATGTAGTCCGGATAACGAGTTTTCCGGCTATCCAGATAAGCGAGTTATCCAGATATCCAGAGATATCCAGATAAGCAAGACATGACTGTATCGACGACCATGTAAATTTCCTTCTAAAAAGGTGCTAGTTCACACATTTCAAATTTATTAGGAATCCATAGACAATGAATGAAGTAGACTTGCTTTGTAACCTTTTGTCTCACCACACACTTAATGTTTTTAGGTTTAACAATGTGCTGACATAGCAATTCTGCCCACATACTCTGATGGTATTGTTATAACTAATTTTCATTGTATCACACTCTCATTTGACATGCCTCATTGCAGGTATAAGTCTTACTGAATCTGTACATGATAGCAAGAACTTGAATGCTGACAACCAGTAGTTACTTCTTGGCACAGGAACAGAATTAATTTGAATGTCACTCACAGTATATCAAAGGGATCTAATCTGAACGAATAGCAGTTGACCATTATTTGAAATAGGGCATTAGCAGATATAGTGAACTTTTCTGCAACTCTGTAGTGATTACACAAACGTAAATCAGTATTAAAGTGTTTCACTTTAACACAGCTTCCTCATAACAATTCTGGAGGGTACATGAATGTAGCATTACCCTAAGCTGCGTGCCTATTCTGATCGTAAAACTTTTTCTTGATTCCTTCAATACGCTGTAATAGTCTGTTCTTTGTTTCAGTGCATAAACTGTCCACAAGGTTGACATAAATTGTGTGCATGTGTTCTGTGAAGTTGATTTTGTGTCCATTCATTATCATGTATGTTGATGATCAAAAATAAAGCCTCTTTTTGGAGCGAAATCTGCTGACACTTACTTTGTTTTGCTCGAAATATTGTGTTCCATAGTGCCGTCACTGCCCGACTTGGGGGAACTGTGTTGGCATTCATTTGGACATTTCACTGGAGAGCTGCAGCCAGCACAGCTATTGGTGGGGTCCAATCAGCATCGATATGTGCATCAAGGCGGCAGAGAACGCAAGAGATCCTCTGGGGCAGAGGTGAGGGATCTTGGACCGGACCGGCTGCTACCACCACGGACAGCTTTTAAGTTTAAACAACAGGAACAATGCATCCGTGTCTTGACGGTGAAGCGTTATCTCTAGGAAAGCTTTTTTTCAATATCGGCAACCATGCTTACACTATGCTTTCGAAACCTTAAGGGAGCAATGAGGTGACATTTGACGCCGTTCGAAATCCTGCCTCATCTGTCAAGCTGTCCACCAGGAGTCACCATACAAAATATTTTCGCTCTGCGGTGCGTTATAGCTGTGCAATCGAATTTACAAAAACAGAAAGCAGCAGCAGACGGCCGACCATAGGTTGGCATTTCTCGAAAATATTCATTCAACATCACATCATGCCCGGCTGTGCTGGCAGCCTATAGCATCACGTTACCATCACAGTCCATCACATCATAAGTCATAATCCATCATTCGACATCGACATTTTCATTATAGCCCATCACATCATAACCCATCATTCGACATCAACGTCACAACCCATCACATCATAACCCATCATTCGACATCAACGTCGCAGCTGATCACATCATAACCCATGATGATTCAACATCAACATCAACATCATAGCTCATCACATCACAACTCATCATTCAACATCACAGCTCACATGTTGCTGTTTAAAGGGGCGCTGCACATGCTTTTAGGAATTTCATTGAACTTCTACCTAGAAGCACGGCGGAGCAATGTAGTGACTTGGATTACTTCTTACCGCATTTGTGCTAACGTTACAACCACCGCCATGTTGCAGTTTAAAGGGGCGCTGCACACGCTTTTAGGAATTTCATTTAACTTCTACCTAGAACTAGAAGCACGGCGGAGCAATGTAGTAACTTGGATTACTTCTTACCGCATTTGTGCTAACGTTACAACCACCGCCATGTTGCAGTTTAAAGGGGCGCTGCACACGCTTTTAGGAATTTCATTTAACTTCTACCTAGAACTAGAAGCACGGCGGAGCAATGTAGTAACTTGGATTACTTCTTACCGCATTTGTGCCAACGTTACAACCACTGCGATGTTGCAGTTTAAAGGGGCGCTGCACACGCTTTTAGGAATTTCATTTAACTTCTACCTAGAACCAGAAGCACGGCGGAACAATGTAGTAACTTTGATTACTTATTACCGCATTTGTGCCAACGCTACAACCACCGCCATGTTGCAGTTTAAAGGGGCGCTGCACACGCGTTTACGAATTTCAACTTCTACCTAGAAGCACGGCGGAGCAATGCAGTAGCTTGGATTACTTCTTACCGCATTTGTGCCAACGTTACAACCACCGCCATGTTGCAGTTTAAAGGGGCGCTGCACACGCTTTTAGGAATTTTATTTATCTTCTTCCAGAGGAGGGGTGTAGGAACGTAATTTGAATTGCTGTCTACAGCATTGGTGCAAATGTTACAACCACCAGAATAATGCAGGTTAAAGGGGCAGTGCACACGCTTTTGAGAAGTTTATTCGATTTCCACCAGATGCGCGGTGGCGCGACGTGATTTGAGTTACTGTTTACGCTTTGATGCCAATGGTACAACCACTGCATGTTCCATACTGCAGTTTAAAGGGGCGGTGCACACACTCTGAGGAATTTTATTTGTCTTTTACCACAAGCACAGTGGAGCAATGTAATTTGAATTACTGTTTACCACATTGGCGCCAGTTGTGCGACGACTGTATTTTGCATACTGCACTTTAAATAGGCGCTGCACACGCTCCTAGAAATTTTATTCAACTTCTACCACAATGTAGTTTTAATCACTGTTTACCGCTTTGGTGCCACTGGCACAACCACCCGTATACTGCAGTTTAAAGGAGGCAAGAACTCCTATCTGCATGTATTTAGTTACGGGTTTAATACATGTAATATTGTTCTTCTACGCTTCGTAATTAAATTTACAATCTATTGTTCAATTCCTCTCCTTCATAACTTGTGCAGCGTTAATACAAAAACGCACTCTCTTTCGTATTCGGGCGAGTTACTTGTTACGCGTTACGTCATATGAAGAATTGTAGCACCCAATACTTCACCGCATAGCAAGCTCCTAGCCAACCATCATCGCGAATGATACAGTTATCTGCCCTGATTTGTTGCAAATGGGGGGCGTACGCCTTTTCTGTGACAATTATGAACGGCATAAGTGCCACAAAAAAGGCGTACGCCTCCCGTTTTCAATAAATCAGGGCAGATAACGATATCATCCGAGATGATGGTTGGCTAGGAGCGTGCTATGCGGTGAAGTTCATTTTTAAGAGTGTAGGCTCAGCAAGGCCGCGGTTCTCTTGCTGTAGAAGTGCTTGAGTGGTGTTATTCAAACGCATATAAAAAAGTAGTATGTCGCAGTAGTAAACGCATATAAAAAAAGTCGTTTTACTTTATGTTAGTCTGAGTGTACGGGTTTTCGCTGTTCATAAATCGAAGTCAAACCTCGATTCACTCGCATTCGCGATATTAGCTTTCAAACGCTTTCACTAATTTTTAAAACCCAATGGTCCCAATAACGAACTACGCCCTCGAGGAATTATCGAGGAATGCAGGCTTGACCACCAGGTGTACATGCAAGTTTTACTGAGGATTGCTTGCCGCACAGCAAGTAACAAACACCTAAGCACAAGACTAACAGCAGCAGGTAACAACACCTTAGTGTCAATAGCACCCGATTTCATCCCGTATTCCAGAGAAAACACACATATTGTTGTCCCCAAAACTTCAACGTCTGCCATCTTGAGCGCAGAATGACTCCGACCGTTAAAAATTCCAGGCGAAGGGTGGCTACTCCAGGGTCATGTGATGCTGCGTCACACCAGACTCGCGGGTTACTCGGGTTGAAAAAAAAAAAAAAAAAAGACGCGCCCAGCTTTGGAGCAAAGTCGAGAAGGGTTGTTACCAGGGTTAGCCCTGGCTACTTTTTGCCGCAGAGTTATGACCTAATTTCTGCTACCCTGGCCTACTCTGGCTACTTTTCGCCCACTTAGAGTAACTCGGAGTTGCTAGAGTTGAATCAGAAAACGCGCCCAATTTTCACACCTCAGTCCTGACGAAGGCGGAGCTTCCGCCGCAACGTCGACGTACCCCCTTAACTTTCCACCTGTAAATGAATAACTTCGCCCCCTTTTTCCCTACTTCCTACACCGCCGTTGTCTGCCTCTAATTTTTTCAACTACAGTGTCTATATACTATATATGTATATATTCAAACATACGCTATGCGTGCAGGGAAAGAGCTCCGGCTGTTTTTTTACCTTACACATTTCACTGGCTTTGTACTGGGTTTTCAGTGGTGAGTCGCACACCCTGACGGGAGGAATCACGTGGTACGTGACCTTCTGACGCCGTCAGCTCAAACGTTGCCTGCCTGCGTTCTGCTGACGATGGCTCAATAAGGCCGAAAAGCTGTCCAGTACTGGCATGGCGATGTTTGAGCAATACATGCAGCCAAAGAGCTCCGGCTATTTTTTACCTTATGTTAGTCTGAGTGTACGGGTTTTCGCTGTTCATAAATCGAAGTCAGACCTCGATTCATGAACAGCGAATGTTTCTCAAAAAAGAAAAAAAAAACGTTCGCAAAACGAGGGAATTCATAAATCGAGGTCTTAAATGACTAAAAGAATACAGTTGGTTTCACAACGAAGTGTTCATAAAGGGAGCGAATTCACAGATCGAACGTTCATAAAACGACGGTTCACCGTATACACTTTTCCCCCCGGATTTGCATGATTTGCGTGGGTAGCCCCGTGGCACGTGCGGGGGCGGGCTCGAGGCCCCCCCTCAGTTGGCGAATTTCCCCATCATCAGTGCGTTTGTTGTTGTTGAGAGAGCGAGAGGGAGAAATATAATACGAGTAAGAAACTCGTTGCTCGTCCGAGTTGCATTCTGATGTGTCTGGAAGAATAAAATCGTTTGCGCGGAAACGTAAGTATAAATAACAATAGCAGTCCATATTTTTCTGTTTGTGCACAAGTGGTCTTATCCTTCTTTGGATGCACTCAACGCGCGAGACGCGCTTCTGCTGTTGATACGCAGATGGGAAAAATGGCACATGTCAGGGATTGTTTTCAATGCCGGCGTAAAGAAAGCACGAGGAATATGATCAGCCATTATGCACGCAGATGGCTCGGAACAGTAGCCTACCCAGAATCGCAAGCACAAGGGGTGTTGCAGCAAACGAGATGGGGGTGTCATTATTACAGTTACTTTGCAACGGCTTAAGAGGGGATGTACCCCGCGCCGTTTCGTCGTTTCTGGGCACGAGATGGCGCCGGGGTCTACCCAGCCATAAGGAGGCGCTAGGGGCGCCGAGTGCTGTAACTAGTGCCGTTGTTCAAGAAGCGCGCGATACAGCGCGGGGACATGTAGTCCCCACAGCATGCGTGACCTTGTTGTTTTTGTTCGCCCCCAGGGATTTCCCTACACCCCCCTCAGGGGGGGGTGTACACCCTTCCTGCATTTTTGCAACAACTCCCCTGAAATTTCTCAGGTGACCCCACCCAGCTCGGCCACCAACACGTTCTGATAGTGAGTCCGGCGCAGCGAATTACATCCTGTGCTGTCAAACTTGGGCTGTAGGACCACAGTCATGCAGATGATCGTACCATGCATTTGTCCAAAATCATTTGAAAGTGACTGTGCAATGCATATATCGCGCGTATGTACGAGCAAAAATGCGTGCGGGCACGCAAACTCAATGTGGATCATCAAGAGCCATTTGCGCCCAACTCAACCAAGCGAGGTATTCTAAGATTTTCACTGTTGACTGCTAGGTGTTCGTTGGCAAGATGGTAGTCTCTTATCTTTGTCGGTCGTGTGATGATGCATCTTAATGTTGAAATGCCGTTCACAATGAATCTCTATTCTAATGTACTGTGTGCTAAAGTAATAACATGTACAAATAAACCGGGAAAGCTGTGCAGATATGTCACTGTTGTGCCACGATTCTTTCCGTGTCTAAGAAAAATTACGTAAGTTGAACCTTCACCAAGCATGACCCCCCCCCCCTTGAAAGCTCGCCCCCCCCCCCCCCCAGTAGTGAATTTCTGGGGAAATCACTGTTCGCCCCGACTTCGCTCGGGATGCGCGGTCAATCTCCTAAGAAAAGAGGTGTTCTTGAGGAGAACGCAGCTTTGGGGAACAAACGCATCCATTCATGTGTCTGTCGGCTGCTTCCTTGGTTTGCACTCTGTTCGACTTGTGTTGTGTATCGTTTTGCTGCTTCACCAAAATCTCCCGGCTGGAAGAATAGAAAGTGGTTCACGATGGCGAGATGTGCCTAAGCTGAAATGACAGGGGTAAAAAGAGGAAAACACCAGGAACAAATAACAGGAAAAGGGGTTAACAAGATAGGTGTCGCCAGACGTTTGTGAAGGGGGCGTAGGGGCCTGGGTAAAGCACTGACTTGGGAGGACTTGGAAAAAAAAAAAAAAAAAAACAAGTCATCAAATAATGGCAATATAATTGACAGAGTTTTCGGATTTTATCAAATTTAAATTAGTGACAAAAAATTAAAACACGTTGAATCTAAGGAGGAGAGAGGACGTATTAGAGCCATGGGATGGGTCAAGCGTCAGGCACAAGAGTGTTGTTACCATTCTAACGCACGTGACGCGGTGTTGCGTCTAAGTGCAAAGCAGTGAAGCACACTTTTAGAACTGGCCTCCTCAAGTATCGGGTTTCATGTAGGATATAGAGGGAGTGACTCATCCAATAAGTCAACATTACAATCCATGAAGACACTGGCAGTATGGCGGAAGTATCCACGTGCCAAGTATTCGTTAAAGAAAAAGAAAAAAAGCTATAGACTACTGTAAAACGAACATAATCAATAAATAACAAGTAAGCACAACAAAAATAACACAAAGAACATAAACAGATAGGCAAATAACATAAACAGACACATAAATAAATAAACAAAATAAACACAATGAAACAGAGTTAACCGAGCGACGACCCGCACAGTTGTCCTTAGTGGGCTTGTGGTGGTGCAGTGTTATTTCCGAGCGATCTACCTCCCGACGTGCTAATAGTTGCTCCGGTTGGGGAGTGGATCGTGCGTCCTGGGTTAGAGCACTGCACGGGCCTAATTTTCAGACCCGTGCCCGGCCCAGGCCCGACTGCTACGGCCCGTACTCGGCCCGGGCCCGACATCTTCTATATATTTCAAGCCCGGGCCCGGCCCGAGCCCGACTCCGCCGGCCAGGGCCTAGCCCGTACCCGACTGTTTCCATGCTCAGGCCCGGTCCCAGCCCGCGTCTGCACTATCTGTTCTCGAGGTTCGGAGACGTATCTAGATTTACTAAAGTGCATAGCGCACGAAGGAAAAGGATGCAGCTAATTGGTGGAGAGTAAGGAGGTACACTCGATCGCAGTCAGCGGCTGTGTTTCTCTGCCGGCAAGCCGCTCCGTGCTTGGTGCTTGCTTGCTTGGGAACGCAGCACGCAGTGGAGCGTGGGGGTATGTACATTGCGGTTCAAGAGAGACTCATCGCCGCTCTATTGCACATGCTCCGGTGTTAGTTCCTCTTTCTTGAACTCTCACGCGAACGAAAATGTCAGAACACCTAACCTAACCGACCCTCTCGTCGGACTCTCATAAAAACGAAATATGTCAGAACACTTAAGCTCACTGAACCCCGTGCCGGGCCCTCACGAGAACGAAATATGTCCCAACACCTAACCTATCTGACGCTCGTGGAGGACCCTCAGCGCGCCCGCAACACCAATCGTCCCAAATGTGTGTGAGTGCAATCGTCCCAAGAGTGAAATCTAGACCCATTCACGAAATAAGCATGATCACATGTAAAAAAGTGATAGTTCTCAGGTGAGAATACCTGATATCCCATACAATTAAAAAAAAAAAAAAAGTAACGTGAAAATTCAGCTCTCCAGTCTCATGAAATATGTCGCGTACATGCCCGATCATGTCTGGCGTTGTCAAGCCCGTACCCGGCCCGGGCCCGGTGGCTGAAACCCGAGCCCGGCCCAGGCCCGCCTATGAATTCTTCTTTTTTCAATTTTCCACTTTCCGAGCCCAGGCCCGGCCCGGCACGGGCCGTGCCGGGCTCGGGCTTTCGGGTAAGCCCGATCCCGTGCAGTGCACTATCCTGGGTCACCTTCACAGGTAACTGCCGACATTTGTCTTAAAACGTCTGAGGAAAACTCAGGGAAAACGCCCAGACAACACATGCAGCCGGCGCATGGATTCGAACCTGCACTCTTAAAAATGAACTTCACCGCATAGCACGCTCCTAGCCAACCATCATCTTTACTGATATCGCTATTTGCCCTGATTTGTTGGAAACGGGGGGCGTACGCCTTTTTTGTGACACTTATGCTGTTCATAATTGGCACAGAAAAGGCGTACGCCTCCCGTTTTCAACAAATGGGGGCAGATAACGATATCATTAAAGATTATGGTTGGCTAGGACCGTGCTGTGCGGTGAAGTTCATTTTTAAGAGTGTGGGCCACCTCCCAGACTCGGCGAGGGCTGCTTACTGGATTGTGACACGCGGGCTCCCAGCCTATGAGGGGGGTCCAGGTAGCTTGCCGTTGTTGGCCGCACTCAAGTGGGCATCGTCACGACTATAGCCAAAAAAAAAAGGAAAGAAAAAGAAAGTGGGAGAGGAGAGTTGAGGACTCCAAATGAACTTCACCTCATAGCACACTCCTAGCCAGCGATCATCCTGCACTCTTAAAAATGAACTTCACCTCATAGCACGCTCCTAGCCAATCATTATCTCGATTGATATCGTTATCTGCCCTGATTTGTTGAAAACGGGGGGCGTACGCCATTTCTGTGACACTTATGCTGTTCATAATTGTCACAGAAAAGGCGTACGCCCCGTGTTTTCAACAAATCAGGGCAGATAACGATATCATTCGAGATAATGATTGGCTAGGAGCGTGCTATGCGGTGAAATTCATTTTTAAGAGTGTGAGTGACATCGTTCCTTCCCCTTTTTCGCTGAAACCAGGAGGCGTACGCCATCTCTGTGGAATTATGCAATTCATAATTGCCACAAAAACGGCGTACGCCCCCCCCCCCCGTTTTCGTCAAATCAAGGGAGTGGATGTTGTCATGGTGATGATGGTTGGTTAGGAGCGTGCTATGCGGTGAAGCTCTATTTTTAGTGTGTGACGAAGCCTACGTGATTTATCGATTTTTTCCCACGTCCTTCGTTGGCGAACATGAATATTCTGTACATATAATAGGCTCTAAAAAGCCAGTGTTGGAAGAAAGCCATATTGAAAGCTACGGTTGGAGTAGACAGATAAGACAAATGTAAAAGTCTAGGAATCCATGTTTTACATAGTAATTGTACTCGGGATCGACATCAAGAAGCTCCTCGAACATATATATTTTTTACCGCGTTATGTGTGCATTGTACTCGAAGGAGCTGCCACGTAAACATATTTCCTGTTTGTAGCGCGCATTTCCTGAGAAAATTAGCTTACAAGTGTGCGCGCGGTAAAACAACCTCTCCTAGCTCCTCCTAGTATGTGACGTCAGATCATTGAACTCTTTCATTGTCTGTCGAGAATCGTCTGCTACAGTGAGGGAGGAAGGCGACCGGTCGACTTTTCTGTCCAGGACAAACAATTCCTCCGTGTCATGTTTTCGTGCATTGCTAGCATGAACTTCCGAGCACACACCAACTGTCCCCAAATATTGTACGTCAGTGAGTTGTGTCAGATGCGGGACAGGTTTCATCGAATAAACCGCGAAAAAAAAAAGAGGGAAAAAGAAGATTCGCGCCTCATTATTAGAAGGAAGACGCGACGTCACAGAGTGGCATCCAAGGGGAGCAGCTCCCACCAGGGATAGAGGAGGAGAGTGCTTAGGCTGCTTCAGGGTGATTCTCTGAAAGGCCCAAGAGAGTGGGTCACCACTGACCAGAGATCACCTGGCGATCAGTATGTCGACGTGCACATTGACTTTGGCGGCAAGATTGTTTTACGTCACACTTCGTCCCCGCCCCTAGAGGGTCCTAGCCCCCATGGAAAAAAGGTCAGATTTGTCGAAAGGCTGTCACTTTCACGGGATCCCAACTGCATATGCACTGGAGTCGTAAGAATATGCGTTGAAGTCGTACGAAGAGGGTGGAAAAAAGGGAAGGCTATTCCTAAGAAAGCGGAAGGAAGAAGGGAAGAAGTCGGAAAAAGGAAAACTATTCCTAGGGAAGAGGAAGGAAAAAGAGAAGAGGGCTCAAAAAGGGGGATGCTATTTCCAAGGAAGAGAAAAGGACGGCTAGCGCTGAAGGAGAGCTATAACCACAGCACGGCCCCTCGATAGCTCTCCGCTGGAGCAAAGAGAAACGATGGAGGCGCCGTGACCACACCATAGAACAAAACACAAAAGAAAGGCTGTCTTGCCTTTTTCGTTGCAGATGTTCATACTGCCATGTTTCGAAGCATTACACTGAAAAAAGAAAAAAAAAAAGAGGAAAAGGAAAGAAGCCTAAATAGGGACATGAATAACATATTTCACAGCCGGACATCGTGCTGCTCTAGTGCTGTCTATGTGACACACCCGCATGCACAGAAATATCGAACACGTCTAAAGCATCAAATTCTCTTCCAGAAGTAATACATCTGTGCAATGAATACTTGCATGTTGCTATATCTCTCTCCGCGTAAATACTGACAGACCTCGTTACAGCGAAACGCGATACAACGAAATTCGCGATAACGAAATAATTGGCATTCCTCGTCAGGCTGCCATGGAGGACAATGACTTCCAAGGGTTCCGTGCTCCACGGGCTCCCTTGCATCGTGATGCAACGAAACAAAAGTTCCCCAAACAGCCTCTCTTGCACGTGCGCAGAGATGAAAGACGCAATTAAGCTCGTGCCGCTGAGGCGCAGCGACAAGCGCGTTCCTTTTTTTTTTTTTTTTTTTTTGCGGTGTCTCCATCCTCGAGCATCCCTTGACGGCAAGGCAAAAGCGAAAGATTGTCGCATGCGGTGATCACATTGGGTCTCGTTGCCCGCGCCGCGTGACGTCGGCTACCCAGGTCAGAGTAACCGGAGAGGGAAACGTGGAAAACGCTGGCAGCCGACGCGGGGATGCCGATTCGTGGAGTGCGTCTGCGTGGAGTACGATGCGCGCGATCCACACGGCAGCTTGTATGTGTGTATCATTCATAGTGACCTGGAAAGGTGTTCGTACGCGGACTTTCGAAAAATTTCGTGACATATACATGGTATTCTTGGGTAAACATAAACAAGCCCCCGCCACAACTTCCGGTCCTTCCGCGACTAAGGACTCTCGGAACCAACCGCCATGCAGAATTATATCTTTCGCTTTCCTGATTTGTTGAAAACGGGAGGCGTACGCCTTTTTGTGGCAGTTTGGATTGCCACAAAAAGGGGTATACGACGCGCTCTCTCTTCAAATCAGAAGCGATAACTGTATCAATCGACACAGTGGTTGGCGCAGAGCGTGTTTGCTGTGAAACCGGATGTCATTTTGGCACCAAACCGGAAGCGGCGAAAACGGTATGTGCAATCGCGATTCCCGGCCGCATATATACACGTTTATGCTGCTTGCTCCTTTATTATTCGCGGTATAAATATTTTCAAATATAATCAATTTCGGTATAACGAAATATTCCATACAACGAAAGACATCGCGAGCCCCGCGAATTTCTTTAATCGCGGTTCAACCGTTTGTGTGCATGATGCACTCAAAACCGAAATGTCTTAGTTCCGTTACTGCTAACTCCATCACTCATATAGCTCGTGTACACGTGCTATGTCGTGTGCCGTCATCTCAAGTGAGGTTTCACGCGGCACTCGCGACTGCTCGTTCCATGACTTGAGAACCCGAGACGAGGTAGAGGACGATAACAGACAAAGACAAACACGGTCTCAAACTCAGCTGTCAGGTTTATTGCACAATAACATTTAAATAGACACTAGGTGGGAGAGTGGGGAAAAGCCAACACGTTCTTCAAAGCGGGAGACAAGGTCAAAGAAGTTTTACTGCCACAGTTCCCATAAATGGGGATACAGAGGGTTTCCCGAAGGAGCCGTCTTATGAAGCTCGCCTCCCTGGCCAGCACTATTGTTCGATTCCATAACCCCTACCTCGTCTCGCGGGTGTTCAAGTCATGGATCGTCACCACCAGCTCGCTTGCTACCTAACTTTCCTTTCGTTATAATTTTCTCATGTTTTCGCGAATTGAAAGCCCCACGAATTATTGTTAAAGGTACTGTAAAGCAGCACCGATCAAATGTCATTTAGTGTGGCTATTCGATAGTCCAAGCCACCAGGACAAAAACTGTGCAAGTTTCATTCCAATCGACGATGCAGTTAATTAGAAAATTACAATTAAAGATTACGGGCAACACTGTACTAGGTATTCGAAATGAACCCGTACTTCTGACACATACGGCGGCAACCACATTGCATGCGTATAACACTGGGCCCGACATAACAATCCACCACAATCCACTATAAAATCCGCCCCTGCAATCCACACAACGATCCACATCTGAGGATAAACGGATAAGCGAACTGAAATGAAATGCTGAGCCGTTAAAAAAAATGTGTCAGACGTTCAAGAAGCCAGACAGCGTCGGGACTTCTTTGTTCACAGAGGTTCACAGAGAGAGATTGTTCGTTCGAAAGAGGCCGCGAACAAAAGGAGCGCGCAGGCGCAGCAGAGAAGTAGGGAGAGCCCCCATCGAACAGCGGCCAGCACTGGGTTACTTCGCAAAAACAGGGGTTAACAGGTTAAACTGTTAACAGGGGTTTCAGAATGCATAGATAAACAGGAAAACTAATAATATGGTTACTAAAATAACGAAGTTCCGATGTCATGGTGTGTAATACCAATTCTCAGTGTTGCCCGCTGTACAGGGGGTTGTTTGACACCAGGCGTCGCACCGCTCCACTACGCCGCATCTTTCATGGCAAATTAAAAATATTTATAGCGCGTTGTAGGTCGTATGGTTCCGCATATGGTATTTAGAAGCAATAAAGTCTCTAGTCACATCACCGGCATATCATGCTTGTCTACTGCTTTACAGTACCTTTAACGATCATAGGAAACGTCAGAGAAATTGTAATTTGCAACGAATGGGCTTCACTAAGCTGACCTGGCCCACTCAGTGCAATTAATTGTAGCACTATCATAGTCCACATTTAGCACACTTTGGCAATATTCACGCTACTGGACATCGTTCCACATTCATTCGTACATCATTTCGTCATTCCACTTTGCGTTCTCAACTCGAGAATGTATATGTTTGTTCGTCAACGTCAAGTTCACCATGGAAAGGTTTCATTCTACGTGGGCGTCGCAAAAGCACGAACAATTCCCTATATTCTGGCGAAGCAACTCTTCTCATAGGAGCATCAAAGACACAGAAAAAAGGAGCTACCCATAAACAAGTTCCGGTGAGTCCTCTTGCTTCCAACAATATGACGTACATGAGTTCCATAGCACAACCGCATAGAACAGACATCGTAAAGTGTTCCCGCAAAATATCGGTGTATAACGCGCACCGATGTACGCGTATAATGTGCACACCCGGAAATTAGCGGAATTTGATAAACGTCCTATGGGCAGTTTATGTTGACAGTGTAGTATATGACACCTTGTTGCTTGTAAACCAAGTGCAACAAGTACAAAGGTGACGGACAACGCTAATTATTTTAATTACGAATTTCAATATTTTTAATTTGCTAGCAAAACTGAAGTAAAACATCTCGGGGGCCACGTTTGGTGGCAAATAATCCCCAATTCGTCAAGCAACAGTGATCTATGTTCCCGGGGAGACTCTTTTCGGCTGTATTTCCAGTCACGGGCTCCGCCTCTCGGCGAACGTCATATGTCACGTGAGAAAGTCGCTTCTGCCCGCGCGCAGGCCGCTGGGGATTCTTGCTGCGGAGAGATGTGGAATATGCACATGTGGACATGTGCTCGTAGTTTTATAAGGTAAATGTGTTTTACGCGTACTACTGCATAGCCTTGCTGGATAGAGATGACATGAGTTTGTGTAAAACCGACAGCGGTTCGCTACACTGAGTGCATTCAGGTGATTCTTCATCTCGAGCGGAACTGGGAAGTGTCTGAAGTTTCACCGCTACCCCACCTTTCCCCTCGTTTTTTTTTTCATTGGTCTAATAAATATACCCCCCCCCCCCCCGCTTCCCCGGGCCAAAGCCGTAATACATGGCACTGGCACTGCACCGGCCAAAATAGGGAAGCCGATCGGCGACAGCGCTGGGTATATGGCACTCAGAATAATTCATACGGCAAGGAAAGTTTTGTTCGTTTGTTAAACCAAGCAGATCATTCCAGACTGCAACAAGAAGAGTAACTCGTTCACTAGTCATTTCTTCGCAGGTAAGGTGGGGGGAGGGGGATATATTTATTAAACGAAGGAAAAAAGTGGAAGGAAACGCAAGATGGAGATTAGTGTTTGCCGAACGGAAACACAAGTGCCTGCTGATGAACTTCGGAAAAGTTTGCGATCAACAACTACAAATCACAAGGGGACTGTCCTGAACTCCCTGAACTTTCGTCTTCTGCAGCATAATACAATTTAGACTAACTTTGCGACAGGTGTGAGCAAGCAGTTGTGCCTGTGATGTGCGATTCAAATGTGTGCTCAAATCGCTGGAAACATAAAATAAAAGGAAATAGCAAAAGAATAGACTGAGAGCAATATACATATGATTAATGTATTCCATTTAATGAAAGAGTTTCTCTGTATATCTCGAAATTCGGAAGCATGTACAACAACAACAATAAATGATAGAGAAGTTATATGATGACATGGAATGTTTATCCCTGGTACCCAAAGAACCCTACCCTACTTCACAGAGGTTAATATGAGAGGAAACACGAACAAATGTTACACAAAGCTATGACAATCTATACTATTTTGTGAAGTAAAATAAATGTGAAAATCACCGTGTATCGAATACATAATACTGAATTCGAGAAGCCGTAATGGGTAACACTCGTCGGACAGCGGTACACAGGCAACGGCGTAAATAATACTTCGCGTTTGGAAGTGCTCACTGTTTTAACGAAACATTTAACGGAATGTTTATTCTGTTCTCAGTCTGACGGGCTGCGTACATATAACCGCTCGTAATACCTTTTTTGAAGTTAGAACTCCCAAAAAGCTAGAATAATTTGCCCTACTTGCAACAGTTCTACCGCCGGGCACATACTAATCTGACCTCCCCATCCCCGCCTTTGGTGTTCCCGCCATTCCCGCTCCATCCCTTGCTCTCTCTTTCCCTCCTCACGTGACATATGACGCACGCCATGAGGCGGAGCCTGTGTGACTCGAACTACAGCCGAAAAGAAGATGTGGGTTCGAGTCCTTCAGCTAGCTAACCTTTTCAGTGACTTTCATCTTTCATAGTCTCCCATGTTCACGACTGACTCGCTGCTCCTGATCTCTACATAGCCGACACGTAGCCAACTTCTGTTGTTTCAGACTCAGTGTTGTCCTCATGTAATATGGTTTCGCCCCGTATTTAACGAGCAATGAGCAGTTGGTGACAGCTTCGACACAGCGTTGCCCGTAATTTTCAATTTTAGGCTTCTTAAAGAAAATAGCTATAAGCGCAATTGAGACGAGAATAGGGACATAAGAGCACTGAGGGCTCGGGCTATCGAATGGATAGTTCTTCTGAGAGACACCTCTATAGTCTAAAAACAGAACTTCACCGCATAGCACGCTCTGCACCAACGGTTGTCACGAATGACAGGGTTATCGCTTCCGATTCAAAAGAGAGTGTGGGGAGTACGCCTTTTTGTGCCAATTTGGATACATGATAATTGACGCAAAAAGGCGTACGCCCCTCTGTCTCTTCGAATCAGAAGCGATAATCCTATCATTCCTAGCAATGGTTAGCGCAGAGCGTGCTATGCGGTGAAGTTCTGTTTTTAGAGTGTACTGCTTTCGGTACCTTTAAGACCGCGCCTCTGCAGTAAAGAAACAGCGCTTGGAAATGAAGTCTCACGGATATTACGCTTGCCTCCTCGTCTTGCTCCATTCTACGCCCTCCATTTTACGTTTGTGTCTTTGGGCCAGTACTTCAATTGGAAAGTATGAGAATCGGTCAGTACGCGATGACTGACCATTTACATGCTTGGACACGTTTTGAATACTTTGCTGAATCGTATATTCGATGTGCATGTATCACAGTAGTAGATGGGGATAAAAAGGTGGTGGTGATAGGGCTTGCCGTTGTCGGCCTCACGTATGGGCAACGTCACGACTGACGCCCTGGGGGAATGTGCGTCCTGGGCCGGGGATAAAAAAAAGTTCCTTGAACTTCACAGTTGGCGGCGAACCACGGACAATCATTTATGCACGTGCGCTCCTCCTGTTCCATTTATCTTCGTCTACGTGTACATATAGCGCTCACTTTACTTACCCCTATGAGTCCACATTGGAAATGCAGTGGCTCTTCGAAGTTCTTTTCATCATTACGGCCTGCTCTGCAGGAGGTGAGCTCTACAGTGGCCAAACGTGTCCACTTATCATCCTTGAGCGATCTCGTTTCTGACGTTCGAAAAGCAGCGAGTTGCGTTTTTATCACGTCACGCCCAGTATACTCTATAGACTGAACTTCACCGATAAGCACGCTGTGCGCCAACCACTGCCACAAATGATAGGGTTATCGCCTCTGAATCGAAGAGAGAGGGGTGCGTACGCCTTTTTGTGTCAATTTGGATACATGATAATTGACACAAAAAGGCTTACGCCTCCCTCTCTCCTCGAATGAGAAGCGATAACCCTATCATTCGTGGCAGTGGTTGGCGCAGAGCGTGCTACGCAGTGAAGTTCAGTTTTTAGAGTGTAAGATAGAGGCGTTTTATTCTTTGCTGTTTAAGGACCCACCCGGTCTTTGTGGCGGATGGTTCTTTGAAGGGAACTAGATAGTGTCGTCATCAGAGCGCTATGTTTAGGAACGACAACACGGCAAAGGTCGTAACTATTGTCTCTGCCAAGCGGGACATTGCCCTCACCATAAGCCATTACTCAACTGCAAGAAGGAAAAATAGTAAAACGAACAAAAAGAATTGTGAAAAATGATAATAATAATTAATAATATTATTATTATTGAAAAATGAGAAAAGAAAAACAGGGTCGTTGTCTCATGGCATCACGAAGCAGTATGTACACTCCTGAAAATGAACTTCACCACATAGCACGCTCCTGGCCAACCAGCATCCCGAATGACAACGTTCTCGCCCCTGATTTGTCGAAAACCGGAGGCGGAGCATATTTTGTACCTATTATGTACTGCATGATGGTAAAAAATAGGCTCCGCATCCCGTTTTCAATAAATCGGTGGCGAGAACGTTGTCATTCAGGTATGTTGGTTGGCCAGGAGTGTACTATGTGGTGCAGTTTATTTTTAAGAGTGTACCTATTGTCATGGTCTTAGAAAGGCTGCAAATGCATTCGGCCCAACGCCAAAGATACTCATTACTTACCTCGTAGCAGAAGTAAAAAAGGCATAGAAAGCAAATCGTGCCTTTCATTTATGTATTGACTTGCCTGTTTCCATTTCGCATCTCACAGTGACATGCACAAAGTGTGGTCAAACCACGTCAACCGGTGCAAGGATCGTTGGAGGGCGGAACGCGTCTCCAGGCGAATTTCCGTGGCAGGTGAAGTGGAAAACCTTAACTCGCTACAGGTGTTGTGACATGCCGCAACCTTGTTTGCAGGTATCGATTCAAATGAAAAATGATGGCTTCCATTTTTGCGGAGGATCCATCATTGCACCAGATGTTGTGGTTACGGCAGCGCATTGCATGCAGAGGCAAGCGGTCTCTTTTCATTACTTCAATGTGCGTGACGTCTACTAAACTGCCGCAACAAACGTGTACGACAGAAACAGTGTAATGAAGTACGGACGTAGAAAAGTTTCGGGCCAGGTGAGGATTGCGCTGTGTTTCTTTCGGCTTTAGTTTTTACTGTGCCACAGCCTCCTAAGGAAACGAATACCAAGAAAACAATGCACTTTTTTAGAATACTTACCGATTTATTTACAAAAATATCCGGCCGCTCACCTGATTCAAAAAACCTCTAAGAGAACCAGCTTACTTCCAACATTTAAATGAATAAATCCTGTAGCCTGTTTTGCTCGTATGGTTTTGGCTCGTCAATGTTTTAGTTGCCGTTCCTTTCGCTGCTCAGGTGGCTTGACTGCACTGTGGTGCATCGATTATTTGACCAATACATTCCCTGGACGTTTTGGCCCACGTGTTCCGTCCAAATAATTCAAACCAGTTTCTACGCAGTCGTGAGCTTACGCGTCGCTCGAAGGGGTCATGAGACTTTGATATTCGTAGTTAATAGTGATAGCTCATACAGGGTGTCCTTTTTTTTAGCTGCAACAAATTTTCATAAAAAGGGGCGTTGCCTTAGGACACTAGGATGCGCTCGAACCGCTGATGAAGCACAAAACTAATCATAGCGCGCGCTACATGTCAGCACTTACTGCAACGCGGAAGGGTGAGAGCCGTGCCGAGCAGAATGAGATGAGCGATACCGTGAGCGACTCCGAACACATGAAGGAATAAAAAAAAAATACAAAACAAAGATCGTGAAACATACCGTGATAAGGGTTCTCTACATCGCGTATGACGCTTTTCTGTGACGCTAAGTGAGGGCGGATATACCAACTTCGCTGACGCTCTTTTGCCGGCCACTTGAGGTTTACAGTACACTCTTAAAACAGAACTTCACCGCATAGCACGCTCTTCGCCAACCGTCATCCCGAATGACATCGTTCTCTCCCCTGATTTGCTGGAAACGGGAGGCGTACGCCATTTTTGTGACAATTATGAACTGCATAAGTGTCACAAAATAGGGAGCCTATTTTGTGACACTTATGCAGTTTTCAACAAATCCGGGGTGAGAACGCTGTCATTCGGGATGATGGTTGGCTAGGAGCGTGCTATGTGGTGAAACTCATTTCCCTCTAATGCCCAAGTACCAAAAACCATAGAGAAAATTTGCTTTCAAGTTGTATTCTCCACAGATTGTGATTACAAACAAAATAACACCATTCTGAATTTTTTACATCAAGCATACACTTTGATATGCGACGTATCACACGTGATACAATGGGTTTTTGGGGCATCATTGAGGCTTGTGATACCGGACAAAGCAGTTGCAGCCCTTGGTGTAACACAAGTTCACCTTACATTTCACACAGTACAAATATGACATTGAGTTCATCTCTGGTTGGCATGACTTGCATCTTAGTCTCCTTTCACCCCAGAAGGGAAGATGGTCAATTCCATCAAACCTGATGTCATCGGGTGCAGACATCTGTTTTGCCTTCCTTTTTAGTGGCAGGGTAAGTGATGCACCGGAAGGCTGGCCAGGTGTCTTCTTCCCAGCCCTTATCAGAGACATTGCCAGTTCGGAGACGAACTTCCTCAAGTTTGTATCTTCGCAACTCAGCAGGGAACAGTGCCGACGATAAAGCAACCAAGTGTTTACACAAATCATCATGATGCTCTGATAGAATATGTACATGTACCATATTCGTGATTTTATGTGAAACTTGTACATTTCCACAAGGTAGTTATGAAGGTCAATACGTCCCATGTATCTGTTATGCTCAGCAACAATTTTTGGTTGTGGAACTTGAGCAAACTTTTTTTCTTTTTTATCCCATCTCCGCGCTGTTCCCAGTGGCTCTGCTGAACAGTAGTTTGATACAAGCGTCACAGCCCTATTGGTGTGCCACCTGACAACTGCAACCCGTCTGAAGATATCAACAATGCTGTCGTATGCACCACGACCTTCCTTTTTCAGGTCATTGTCTGACTTCAGCCTGCAATCCTGTAGTCGACTTTTTCTTATTGTCCCCACAAAACCAATCCTTTTCTACGAAACTGATCTGCAAGGTCCAGGGGCGTAAAAAAATTGTCCGCCGCCACTTTGTAGCCCCTCTTCTCTGGAAGTGTGCTGCACATGGAAATAACAACATCACCGCCTAGCCCAAATCTGTAATTCCTCTCCGCTTGTCCTTGGTACAGATCAAGGTTATATAACATGCCTGATGACCCTGCACGGCTCCACAGTTTTATCCCCCAAGGGTGGGGCTTCATGGGCATATACTGTTTTACACCACATCTGCCGGTGAAGCCAATCATTAATTTCATCGACACTTTGGAACTCTTCTGGCTCAATCTTCAAAAAACTGTCCCGCACTTCCGTCAGCCAGAGCCGGATTTTCCATCCTTTGTCCTTTTTCATGTCGTCAGTTGCACTGAGGTTATCAGCGAAGTGGAGGAACCGCATGATGCTTTCAAAGCGGCTCCTAGGAATGGTGTCGGCGATAATCTCACACCGAGTACCGGTCTCCCAGTAACACCTGACGCTTGGCATCTGGATGAGTCCCATCATCACATACATCCCGATAAACTGCTCTACTTCAGCTGCAGTTATGTTCAATGACTTGCCTGTTGTGTGAGCGCTGTATTGGTTCGTTTCACTTGCTACCATGTCTATCATCTCATTGGTGACAGCCAGCATGACGTTTGTCAGTGGAGACGCCACTGATGAGGGCTTAGCAAACACCTCTGTAGATGGTGGTAAGCTGCAGTCTAGCAGCTGCTTCCTCCAATGCCCTCTGTCTGTGGACCCTGAAGTACAAGTACCATCACCACACCCGCCTTCATCGTCGTCATCTGATTCGTCAGAGTCCAAAAGCTGTTCTGCGTTGCCGTCCGTGACGACAGCCTGGACATTGGGAACGTACTCTTCTTCGTCATCACTGAGGTCACTTATGTCGCTCGGGGAACCGTCGTCTACGAGTTCAAGGATGTCACGATAACGAGAACCTAAAAAAAAAACAAAAAAAAAAACAGAAAATGCGATGAGGCGACTCCTAATACGACCAGCAAAATTCGTAGCACAGTTGCTACATGGGAAGAAACGCACATGTAATGCCCATTGTAACACACGTGATACGGTAAAGGCACATTGCGAAAGGAAGGACAAGCCTCCTAAGGCAACTCCCCTTTTTATGAAAACTTATTGCAGATAAAAAGAAACACTCTGTATAGAGTAAAGTTTGCGCGGCGAACTTTATTTGTTGGTTTTCATCGGATAAATGTGTCGTCGAGCGCAACCGGAAGTTCGGACTGTAAGCAGGGAACGCGTTAGCTACGTAAATATGGGGCTACCTTGTCTGCACTTACCCTGTACATCTTGAACACCTTTAGGTTCCTCCCATAGGTGTTTTATTTCGTTAAGGTCCTGTGAGTGGGCCTACAGCTTCAGCATCCGAAATGAGAGGGCGTTATGATTGTGTTCATTCTGGGAGATCCATTCATTCCGCATTCTCTTCTGCATATACTTCAACAGATTGTCGCGAAGAGCATCCTTTTACATGCACCCTACCGCTGTCATTTGTGGATAAGCTGAACCTCGACTGGCCCGAAAAAGCGACACTCTTTCAATCGTCAGGTACACTCATAAAAACAGTACTTCACCGCATAGCACGATGTGCGCCAACCATCGACACGAATGATAGGGTTATCGCTTGTGATTCGAAGAGAGAGGGGAGCGTACGCCTTTTTGTGGCAATTTGAATATATGAAAATTGCCACAAAAAGGCGTGCGCCCTCCTCTACCTTCGAATCGCAAGCGATAACCTTATCATTCCTGTCAATGGTTGACGTACAGCGTGCTATGCGGTGAAGTTGTGTTTTTGGAGTGTATATACAGTTACCGTGATCCTCAGCAAGTTCCAGCCGAGACTACAACTACTATTTTTGTTTCGCTAATCTTTACGAGAACGCGAGAACGCGTCCTAAGACTAATGTAACACCTCATGTAGCCGTCCTGTACCATCGCTGCGGCTCACATTTGCAACGTTTTCCTCTTTTAGCTCGTGAACAATATCTGCAGCAGTCTTTTCAACATCCACACGACGATGGTGATGGTGGTGATGATGGAATTTCTTGCCATAGTCGGCCACGCTCTGGAGGGCAACTTCACTACTGTCGCAGGCGGGATTGAGCGTCCTGGACAGACTGCTCGAGGAACTGTGCCAACATTTGTCTTAAAAGTGTCTGAGCACAACCCACATCCCCACAAAATTTCTTTCCAACCATTTTGTCCACTCCACTCTAAAAACGGAGCTTCACCGCACAGCACGCTCCTAGCCAACCACCATCCCGAATGACACCTTCTCTCGCCTGATTTGATGAAAACGGGATGCTGTACGCCATTTTTGTGGCAATTATGAACTGCATAGTGCAACGAAAATGGCGTAACGCCCCCGGTTTTCATCAAATCAATGGAGAGAACGATGTCACTCGGGATGATGGTTAGCTATAGGAGCGTGCTATGTGGTGAAGTCCATTTTTGTCCGTCAGACATATATCGGCCCAGTTTCCTTAGACGTCGGCCCAGGGCGCACATTCCCCCAGAGCGTTAGTTGTGAGAGTTCGACGTAACTCGTTACTGTAACTAAGTTCCTTTTTCTTTTTTGGTAACTTGTAACTTAACTCGGTACTTTTGCGCCGTGGTAACTTTCAGAGGAACTCGTTCCTTTTTCAGGTAACTTTGCCAAAGTAACTTAAGTTAAGTTCCAAGTTACTTTTAACTCGCTTTTCACTGACGTCCACATATTTTCTTGCTTTCTCTCCGGTTCCTTTATTGCGTTTTTTTGCCATAAAACGTGATATTCAATCAATGACAGTATTCTATTCAAGAAGTAAGAACCGCTGCCATTGAAATGAAGCTGAACCATTGTGCGCCCACAGGGAGTAAGATGCAAAGCGTTCGAATAGACCTCTACCAGAGAAACGTCATCATGACATTGGTAGACAAACCGGAACAAATCGGAAGGAGAGGGCTGGGATCCACGAACGGGCACTTGTGCCTCCCATTGAAAGAAAAGTAGGGCCATATCGTAATCCCCTCAAGACCGTGGCTTTCGGGCGCGACCTTGTTCACCTCTAGCTTCGAGCGTAGTTCAGTTCTACCAAACTTTGGCGCTGTCGAACACTACGACGTCATTTGTTTACAAACAGGGAGAGGTCTATTGTTGGACATAAACGAAAACGATCTAAGCGTGTTGCACTCCCCCGCAGGCAACTCAAGGTCTAACTCAACTGCTCACGCGCGCTGCACCTGCGTAGTGCTATTTTGTGTCAGAAGTAACTTGGAAGTAACTCGTTCTTTTTCTTAAGCAACTCAATAACTGCGAGTTACATTTCAGGCTGAAGAACTTCGTTATTAACTTAGTTACATTTTGCACACGGTAACTTGTAACGAGTTCTTCTTACCGGGCAACTTCTCAATCTATGGTTGTGACGTTGCCCACTTCTGTGAGGCCGACAACGGCGAGCTCTTTCAGATGCACCACCACCACCATCATCTTTAAGAGTGTCTGGTAGTTTTTTTGTTTTTTTTTTACCTACCGCTTGGTAAGTTATGTTCAACACCAAATCTAGCATGAAAGCTAGCAATTATGTTGCAATGGCACAATGTCTCACGATGCCCTTCTTCACAAAACTTTATGGCCCTTCGTTAATTTGCTCGTGCGTTATGGGGGGATGTGTTTATTAAAAAAGAAGAGGAGTTCATTATGGACTGTATGGAGAGGTCAGCCGAACGGTCGTTTTCGGGGCCATGCTTTCACTTGGAGGTTCATGGAGCATATCCAAACTGTACCGGGGCGCTCCATGAAATGGTTTGCGTGACCCTAAGGGAGCAACAAAGCTCCCTGCAGCAATATACGACAGGTGCGTGTCTGGATGCTTTTCAACTGCGTTTTTCGAATTTTTGTAGGCAAATATGATTATTTTCTACAAAATGTCACGTTTTCTTCGTATATTTTTTTAATTATTCGCTTTCTGTAGATTCAGAGGTAACGAACTACTCGTAACAAATACTCACAAGAAATAATTCACAATCCTGCCCTGGACGGTAAATTTCGCACGCCACTATATATTGTACCGAGTACACAATCGGAGACGGCGTTTTCCGTCACAATTCGCTATGAAAATGTTACAATGAGTCTCATGAATTTTGTGTTCCTAATCCTTTGTGACCAATCCCTCTTTGCATCATCTCTTTTTACATATCCTCCAAGTCTGTACGGCTCTATAGAAGAAATCTCCTCCATCTCATGTACAGTATCATCTAATTTAAGGTTCCGGGTTTTCAGAGCTTATTATGTACGGATAATACGGAGTTTTTCGTCATTTGCTTTCACGACCGAATCCGGAATACGGAGAAAAAGCGACTGCTGCGAAATGATGCACTCACACCAAGAATGAGAAGCTGCCTTTCAAAACGCTTACTGTTATGCCGTAGAACTTGCAGACAACATAATCTGCATCACGATCACCTGGCGACGTGAACGTATCTCCTTGATATAGTCGCAAGACAAGCTTCCGCTTGCGTCCCGTCTTACTGTCTGCAAGAGATAAACTGATGTTCTGAGGCAATCCAGAAGATGTGGGTTCGATCCCTACAGCTGGCTAACCTTTTCAGTGACTTTCATCTTTCATCGTTACTGTCTGCGTTGCAACAACTAATTACACGTTCAAGAACATACTTTTTGCCTGTCGTATGCACTCCCTCGTCCACTTTGAGGAAGAGGGTACCGTATACAGGGTACCTCGTTCAGTGACTCGAGTGCCGAGGTGCCTCTAGGCAAGGATATAGTTCACCCGCATTACACGGATAGTTCGCGCATTGTTAAGTGAGAAACTGCCGCACAGTGCATTTGGGTCAAGAGAGCTACCCTTCCTTGTCGCAGAGTCTGGTAACTCGCGAGACAAGCTCGACACCAATGGCTCGACTCCTTGTTAAGGTGGTGCGCATATGTGAACGTCTGGACGATTGTAATGGCTGCGCGCTTTGGTGCACGCCGCTTCCTGGCATTATTGGCCGCACATCGCTTAGGATTCCTCATTTTCGGCCACCGCGTCTGCGACTCCCTTTAGTCATCTTCATGATTTATTTGTTGTTGTTGTTCCCTTTAGTAATAGTGGCTTACCTGCGAACTCTATACTTGCGCGAATGCTCCGAAGCACACAGCCTACGCTGTAACTCCGCGGCGTCCATGTTGCTAGATGACGTGGACGCCATTACGTGAGACGCGCTGTGCAGACACTGAGCGACCAGTGACATGGCAGAGCGGACATGGCCTTCGAATCCTTCTAAATCTCCCTACTGAACGGGAACCGCGATAAAGAAACCTCTCCAAGCAGTGTCACACGACGCAGACGCCCGGTCCTCAAAAGTGCGTTAAAGAAATGCTATCGAATTGAAAAAAAAAAAAAAAAGAATAAATCAGTGACGATTTAGCGGTAAATGCGAGAGAAACGCGTTAGCATTAAGCGCATTTTCCTGTCTATACTTGACTACCGGGTATCCACTTCCGATCTAAAGCCGACTTCTGGTTGTCCACTTCCTGTCTACCCTGACTTCCGGTTGTCCACTCCCCGTCAATCGTGACTTCCGGTATCCACTTCCGGTCCAACTTGACTTCCGGTTGTTCATTTCCTGTCTAACCTGACTTCCGGTTATCCGCCTCCGGTCTATACGTATCTTCCGGTTCGAGATTTTCAATTACTATATGTAAGTCAATTTAATTAACCTTTAATTTACCTCAATTACTTTCAATTACCATTTAATTACCACAGGTAACCACAGATTACCGGATGTAATTAAATGTAATTAAAGCTAATTAACGTCAATTAAAGATAAATTGAGAGTAATTAAAGCAAGTAAACGTAATAAAAGAGATCTGAATCCATTAATTAACCTCCTAATCTCAATTAAGGGATCGGTAATCTTGAATTGTATTCAATCTTTCTCTTAATTACATATATCTTACACTCATTAACTTTAAACTCGACTTTCTTGCTTTAATTACCTCTGATTACTTTTGTTTGGTTGGTTGGTTGTTTGTAAGGAAAAAAATACCTTTAATTACTCTTGCCTCGTACCCTTAATGACTTTCAACTACTTCAATTCCATATCATTTACCTTCATTTACCCTCTTATCTCTCCTTTACATCTCCACTTATACCTCTCCCTCGGCGAGGCTTCACTATCTCTCTCAATCTCCTTCTCTCTCAAACATACATACATCTTTTTCCACACTCTAAAAACGGAACTTCACCGCATAGCACGCTGTGCGCCAACCATTGCCACGAATGATATGGTTATCGCTTCTGATTGAAAGAGAGATGGGGGCGTACGCCTTTTTGTGGCGATTTGGATATATGAAAATTGCCACAAAAAGGCGTACGCCCCATTCCTCTTCGAATCAGAAGCGATAACCCTATCATTCTCGGCAATAGTTGGCGCACAGCGTGCTATGCGGTGAAGTTCTGCACCTCACCGCATCCCCATCCTTCAACCTCCTCTATCCTCCATCCGTCCGTCCTTCCTTTGTGTTTTGTTTTGCCTTTGCGTTCTTTTTCTTTCGTTTTTTTTTTTTTTGCGATAGTCGTGACGACGCCCACTTCTGTGTGGCCAACAACGGCGAGCCTACCCTGCCATTAGCCCCCCCCCCCCTGTTTTTAGAGTGCATTTTGACACTCCTAATGCTTACGCGTTAAAAAACAGCCTGTATATCCGAGCGTTGCAGAGCCACGGCATACCACGCACTGTCTTGACGAGCTTAACAATAATGGATAGGCGTGCGTTGCCGAGTATCTATGGGATAATGCTTAAGTTGTTACTACAATAGCGGGGCGGAAAACGCTGCGCTACTGCCTCAAGCGCGTGCTTTCTGGACCACCACACACACGCTTCTCGAGTTTTTGCCGCGATACGGCTGGACATACATGAGAAGAAAAGCGATCCGTTAATTGAATATCTGGCATTCGTTTCTCAAACGCAGTTTCCAACGCAAATTTCATATAGTTACCATATCCAAATTGTATACGCAAATATACTATATTATACTATATTAATTATTGCTTTGTTGAATAGCACATCAGTTGAGTAAGATAGGACGTCACGGGCGTTCGAATTTCGGTACTGTCTGTTCTGTCTGACGTTTTGTCTGCGTTTTCTGGCAGTCTTTCCGGACGAATGTCGGCACAGTTCCCCCTGAAGTCGGCCCTAGACGCATACTAATCCCCATGTCCCCGCTCTTTCCTGTTGTCATCTATCCATGTGCCCCGTCTGTACGCCGCTTATAGCCACAGTTGCTTCGCAGTGCTAACGCGGAATTGAAAAAAAAAAAAAAGAGACATGACGAACGGGAAAACGTCTGTCAAAATATTCAAGAACCTGAAAAAAGGTGATTCCAAAATAACAGCGGATGCTTGTAGTCTCTAGTCAATCCAACGTGCCATATTCAACAAGGCTAATTTAAAGAAGCTGGGAATAACCGAGTCATTTCGATTGCATACAGGCCCAATCCTTCGAGACTTCGGATTCGCGCTGGTCTCACCGACTTGGAGAACCCGCCCCCCGCCATGCAAGAAAGAGGCGTAAGTGATATTTTAATGCGAGCCTCGGTCACGATAAGCAGTTGCGAACAAGACGCAGCCTGACCCGTCCACAGTCGAGGTTAATTGTAAACGCTCTGACCAATTTGACAATTTACAGACAAAGCTTTTTCTTAACAAGAAAGGGTTTGTTCCGGAAAATAGGTCCAACTGCTTAACGTGATACACATATTTTTCTTAGGACCGTGGTTGGTGTGTGCCTTCCTGCCCTGCAATAGTGGACGGACGTTGGACAGGAACCATACAATATCATTATTACTCTCACACTACACGGCGCCACTTCCCTGTACGTGATTGCGTTTGGTCCTCTGTTTACACCATAGGTAGCACAGGTCAAGGTTCACGAAAGCTATGAACCAGTGGCGAATGACATAGCCCTCATAAAACTCACTGAACCATTTGACCTTGCCGCATCCAACGGTTTCATCGGTTCCGTGTGCCTACCGACCAAGAACTACGAGATACGCGGCAACGTTGACGTCACAGGATGGGGCAGTATCTATCCGGGTAAGCTTTGGACTTATAATAATATCCAGTGTAGTGGATTTCTTGAAGCTGTTTGTGTGAGAACGCTGGGAGTAGCCTCGTGACAGGATGCCACGTGGCTGAAAGGAATGGTCAGATTTGTACATTACTGGTTACACACAAAAAAAGGAAAAAAAAAGAAATTAAATACCGTAGTGGTTGCTAACAAGCAAAATATATAGATACCAAGTACGCCGTGTACATGCCAGAGGTTCCTCCTGGTTCACTGGATCGGGGCCTGTCGTGTAAGCTTCGGAGGTGCGTCGTCTGAAGGCAAGCGCAGAGCGTCGGCTTAACGTACTGCGATATTTCTGTGGCTGTCGGTGGGGTGCCTCCACGAAAGCGATGCGCAGTGTCCACGGCTCCCTCAATAAGCCAGATGCTAGCGTACCACATACACTCTTTTTCACAACAGAGCAAGCACCAAACAGGCAAAGGGAGTCAAGCTGTGTCTTCGCTTTCCTCGAGCAATATCAAACGTAGTATACATGGCACAGGCAAGAGAACCCCTTGTACCCGTTCTCAGGATGCAATAATCATTTCGCCCTCATGCACGACTGGCAACGCGTCACCGTCCCTATAATATGCTCGGAGCCATATTGTGACGCTCCACCTCTGCTGTCACGTGTTGTTCAGGCACAGGGCTCCCTTATTCCTAACCATAAGCAGCACGCATACCAAGATTCCAAAGTCGGTGGGCCTTGCAGCTTCCGAAAGTGAGGGTCAATGTCTCGAGGCTACCCTGCAGGGATCTATCGACCCAGATCCTGCGATATCTCGGTCTAGATTTATTAAAAATGTCACTGCAGAATAAAACTCTTCACCGATGCATCAACAACATCTGTCTCGTCATGTGCGTTCGTGATTCCCGAGATAAATGTCGAAAGGTCGGTACGTCTGCTACACATGGTCTCGGCTTCAGCAGCTGAGCTCCACGGGATACACATGGTTTTAAACTTCATCGCTTATCAACTCACGGACTTTCAATGTTCTGTCTGCAGTGACTCAGTGGCTTAGAAGCTTCAGCCTCAACGTTTATAGCTGGGTCCCTGGTACTATATAGTGTAAGATGTGCTGCACCGATATGACGTTGTAGTCTCAAACGGACTTTATATCAGGCTTCAATGCCTCCCTGGTCACTGTGGCATTGCCAGAAACGAGGCTGCGGATGCTGTTGCACGCCGAGCACTCAAACACGGCCACGTCCCACTCAGGTTCATTTACTTCACAAAAAGCGACAAGTAGAACAACAAATGTGGAAAGTTCTTGGCTAACAGGACCTGCTCGGTCCTTGCCACTGTATACAGCGTGAACCATGAGTTATGCTTCCGAGTACCTCCGTCCTTCGCTCGACAATGTGCGTCTGTTCTACCAACGGCCGTTCGACCTCGCCAAGATTCTCAGACCGTAGTCGAACGCTCCCCACTAGATGCAAGGCTTTCGTGTTCTTGCGGAGCTCTTACTCTACGGGAATGGCGACACATCTTTAGAAGTACCCTTTCCATCATCATCTCCTCATTCGTTCCCAAAAAGCAATGACGCAGTGTACTGCCACAACAGTGGTGAATCGCCTACTTTATCATCATATAACGTATGTGTGTATGTATGCCAACAAAATCCTTTTGAATTAAGAAGGTTGAATTTTTTGGCGTGTTAGTGAAGCTGAGTGCTGTCGGCACTGTGCCTTTGTACTGTCACTTCACGTGGCGTGCCGTGAATGTTCGTAAAAGACTTATATGCTGTGTAGCTATCTCACCCTATTAATATCAAGAGCGTTCAGTAGTAGTATTACCTAAAGGGTGTGGCTACTTTCTTGAGGTAGAAAAGTCACCATTGATGACGAGATGATCCGAAGTCCTAATTTCACGAAAAACAGGAACATGCAGTTTTCAAGATTTGATTCAAGACGCTCCGGGAACAATGCAACAAGCGCATTGCACTCGAAGGTGACAGCATCGAAAAGTAGAATATAAAAGGTTTTGATTGTACTGTTTGAAAGAAACACATTCCCATTTATATTTGAGCCACCCTCGTTCAATTTGCAACGGCTGTTTTCACGTGCTTTTCTCGTTGTCTTGCAGAAGGCGATGCTTCACCTGTTCTGTTGGACGTTACGGTCCCGGTGCTGCCAGATCTCATGTGCTCAATGGGTACCTTCGGTTCATACGAGAAGGAAAGCATGATATGCGCTGGAGTACCAACGCGAGATTCATGTCAGGTACAGCACATCTTAGCTTCATGATCTGTGTGGCAGTTACGCGATGAGACCCACCAGAATGACCACCGGACGAAATTGGGCGAAGTATGCAGAAATGAGTACATGCCTCGCCATACGGTACAAAACTAAAGGTTCAATATTTGTAGGTTCTAATTTGGCTATGATTTATTGTCATTTTAATGGAGCAGTCTAGGGGCACACAACTTCGTTTTTGTTTTCTGGTTCGTCTTTCTTCTTCTGTTCTGGTCGATACGGAGCAGAGGCGGAGAGTTTTCATTTTCATGGGGGGGGGGGGGTGCAAGGGCGCACCGCGAAGTAAGTACACTGGCGAGGGGGGGGGTAAGTTTATTAAGAAAAAAAAAAGAAAGGAAAGGTAAGCCAGATGGGTGGATATCGGCTTGTTATTCCAAAAAAAGGTGAAAGGGGGAAGACAAAAAAGGCAAAGGAAAGAAGAAAGCAACAGAAAACAAAAAGGAAGGAAAAGGAAAAGAAAAATGAAGAACACAAAACTAAAGCTGAAGAATCACACTCTCTGGCGGGATACTATGATGTATGCAGAACTGGTATAGAGATAAGAGGAAGGAAGAACAGAAAACAAACAACAACAACAACAACAACAACAAAAAGAAAGAACGTAAACAGTGAACATGTGTACAACTGAAACTGAAGGCATTACGCCTTTGAAAACTGAGTGCAAAAGGAACAAAATGCGTTGTATCCTCGGTGTTTGACCCGAAATGCGCGCAAATAATGAATATGGTCAATGAAATGGAGCAGCGGGAGTTGAACCCGCTCCCAACGGGTATTTGTTCCGAAGATCCTACCGTTACCCCTCCCTGGCAGTTGCTGGTACCTTTTCGACTGCTTCGTTTCATTGATCTGATTGCTTTGGGCGAAATTCAGGCTATGTGTTGTGTCATCCTCTGTGTTTCTTCGCCTCACCTTCTACTGTGATTATGAGTATGGTGGGCAGACACATATTTTACAAATTGCAAGATGCATTTTTGGGGTTGGTGCCTCCTCGCTCTTTTGACCCGGGCGCGCCGGGCCCCGAAGGCTGGTGTCAGTCTCTTAGCGGGACTTCCCGGGGGAGGCGGCGCTCCCCCCCAGTTCATGTTCCGGGGGGACAAGGCCCCCCCCCCCCCCCCCGCCCGCAGTTGGCGCCTATGATACGGAGTGTCTGGCGCCCGAATACAATTTTCCCACAATTAGTACAACCGTAGCGAACTTGCGACGCCTACAGCAGCCTCCCGAATCTCCCGTCCGGAATACCCTGCTTCGCCTTTACGATAGACGCGTGATGAACGCTGGGACCCGCGTCACTATGTGACGTGTGGGGAGGGGAAGCTCCTCATCGCTCGCTCACCGCTGAGGCTGGAGAGTCTGCTACATTCTAAAAACAGAGCTTCATCTCATAGCATGCTAGGGATGTAGTTTGTGATTCGAGGACAGAGGGGGCCGTGCGCCTTTTTCTGTCAAATAGAGGGAATGTAGCCCCCTGGTCGCTATAAAGGCGGCTGAGAAGCTTATAACTGACGTCTGCCGCTCACATACTCTAGTATTCACTGATGGCTCTATTGACGACCGTACCAAAAATGCTACTTGTGCCTTCCACATCCCATCAGTGAACGTGGCCTGGCAAGGGAGATCGTCGCGTTACCCGATATCCTCCACGACTGCTGAACTCCTGGCTCTCCTGCATGCAGCTGCTGCGGTCCAGGTGCGAGGGTTCGCCAGGGCAGTCTTACTCACAGACTCGAGAAGCGCTCTATGGGACGTGATGAACCCCATGTGTGACAACATTTTAGCGCGAAGCATCAGAAGATCGTGCGCTCAGCATAAACAAACCGGAGGCGATATTGTCTTCCAATAGATCCCGTCCCACGTCGGTGTCGGCGGCAACGAAAGGGCGGACCAGCTGGCGTCCTCGGCATACCTGGGCTGCAGCAATATTTTGCCAACTCCGGACGACACCGACAGGCAGATGGCCGCTCAGCAGCTTGTTGAACTGCGCCACCCTGGGATACGGGACGTCATGCACCATCATCGCCCCCTTCTTCCCATGAAAAACCTTGCTCGAAGCATACAGACCATGCTCCATAGGCTCCGCACTGGGTGTGCGTTCACCAACTCTTAGCTGTTCAATATCGGCTCTAGGGGTGACGCCAGCTGTGGCCACTGTCAGCAACCCGAAGCAATCGAACACATCCTGCGAGACTGCCGAGCATACCATTCTGCGCGCGAAGCCCATCTCCCTCGCTCCACCTTGGGTATACGCTAGCAGACATCCTCTACCCCGCTGGTTCTTCTGCCGAAGGTTCCGCCAAAGCAAGAAACCTCATTCTCTCTCTGCAGAAGGCAGGCCTTGCTCAACGACCCATCTAATGCTTTGCTTTCCCCGACGAACTCGTGCCCCCCCACCGCATCCCCATCCTTCATCCTCCTCTATCCTCCATCCGTCCGTCCTTTCTTTGTGTTTTGTGTTCTTTTTTTTTTTTGCTATAGTCGTGACGACGGCCACTGTGTGGCCAACAACGGCGAGCCTATCCTGCCATTACCCCGCCCCCACCCTTTCTGTCAATTTGGATATACGATAATTGATTTGACACAAAAAGGCATACGCCCTCCTCTCACCTCATCAGGAGCCATAACCCCATCGTTCGTGGCCATGGTTGGCGCAGAGCGTGCTATGCGGTGAAGTTCTGTTTTTAGAGTGTACCGCTTCTGAGACGCTAGACGTTCTTCCGTTACGTTATATCCTAAATGAAGGATTCGAAGGCTGCCAGCGACCTCGACCTTTTGGGACCGCTGACACCATGGGGAGAGCGAGTAGTGCATCACGAATCTATCTGTGCGTGTACAGCGACACCCCACACTCTTAAAAATGAGGGGGGATAATGGCAGGACCGGCTCGCCGTTGTTGGACACACAGAAGTGGGCGTCGTCACGACTATAGCAAAGAAACGAAAAAAAAAAAGAAAGACGGATGGAGGATAGAGGATGAAGGGTGGAGATGCGTAGAGGGTGCATGAGTTCGTCGGGGAGAGCACGCTCCTAGCCAACCATCACCCAGAATGACAACGTTCTCGCCTCTGATTTGTTGAAAATGGGAGGCGGATTCTATTTTGTTCTCATTATGCCGTACATAATGGACACAAAATAGACATTTCATCCCGACAGTGCGGCGTTCTATGGAGCTGGACTTCGCACCAGACGGACGCAGCACAGCAAAGGCCTCGGAAGTATACTTGCTTTGAACGCCGCATCACATGAATGACTCGTACGTCGCTCACCAGTTGGAGATCAGCAACGAGGATTGCACAGAAGCCACGAAAATTACTCTAGTGATCGTAATACTATATCGTCGGGCTGCATATATGCTTCGTTTTTCAGAAAACGTGATATAATGAATAGCAGTCAACAAGGAAGAGCTCGCCATGCTCGTAGCTTCTCGTAGCAGATGATTTTTTCTACCAACAAATGAGAGGGGTCTCAGTCACAGACGTCACACTAGAGGTGTGCGGTTTATAGACCGGAGCGCTCGAACCTGAGAATGAAACCTAAATGAACGAACCTAAATGAAATTGCTTGACAGTGAAAAAGCTTTGGCCAAAAATCTTTTATGGGAATGCTTTTCACACACTGCTTTACAAGATGGCAGCAGTTTTTGGCCATGTTGGATACCACTTTAGTGCCCATTTAAAGTGGTTTCTGTTATGGGGAAATGACATTCCTGACCTCCTTTCAAATCCGCGTTGTAATGTCCGCCCGGAAGGGCGACAACACCATGAGCATTAGCCCACCTGCAGTCTTCAACAGAGAATGTTGCATGCTCGTCTATACCCACAGTCTTCAACAGAATATACGTGGCAATGCATGCCCGGGAAGGCATGGGATATGACAACGAGGAGTCCTGCCGATCATATGAAAGGCATTTACAAAGACGCTCGCCCTAAAAAGAAGAGCAGGCTCACTTTTGCTTCCCTCCACCGCGTACGCGGTTTTGAAGGGGGTCCTGAGCATTATCTGTAGAAAGACTAGGAAAAATCTTTCCGGGAGCAGTGCTTCACTTCTAGCAATACCTCTGTATAGAAACCTCCCTTTATTCCGTCTCGTTGATGCTGATCCGGTAGGATATATTAGTGATTGCAGTGAGGGTGCTGCTGCTGGATATATTCCATATGGTGCCACAAGAGCTGCATAACGTTGAAAGCAAACATTGAAAGTATACCTTCTTGTACCTTCCCATACTCTTGGAAATGAACTTCACCGCATATTACGCTCCTAGCCATCTATAATATGGAATGATATCGTTATCTGCCCTGATTTGTTGAAAACGGGAGGCGTACGCCTTGTTTTGTGTGACAATTATGAACAGGATAAGTGTAAAAAAAAAAAAAAAAAAAAGCCGGTGTACACCTTTCGTTTTCAACAAATCAGATAACGATATCATTCGAGATGATGGTTGGCTAGGAGCGTGCTATGCGGGGAAGTTCATTTTTAGGAGGGAGGATTCTAGCTGCATGTCACTGTCATCATCCGGAAACTATCGAACATAACCTGACAGAATGTGATGCATACCACACTGTGCGGGAAGCCCACCTCCCACACACTCCAGGCCTGGCATAGTGGCCGACATCCTATTCCCCGAAGGTTCTTCTGCAGAACGAACTATCAAAACTCGCAACCTCGTATACGTTTCCTTCAACGAACGGCCCTCGTGCAAAAATCCCCTCCAGTGCACCTCGCATCCACATTGCACTTCCGTCTCATCAGTACCGTTCATCGTGCTAATACCTCACCCTTCAACTCACTATCTTTTTTCTTTGCTATAGTCGTGACGATGCCCACTCGTGCGTGGCCAGCAACGGCGAGCTATTTCGCCCCCCCCCCCTCCGTCATTTTTAAGAGTGGATAATTTGTCGTACATAGCATATGTCACAATGCATGGTTACTGTATAGTGTCCTCTTTCTTCTGCAGGGTGACTCGGGTGGACCCGCCGTACAGAGACAGAATGGGTCTTTTGTGTTGGCTGGAATCGTCTCGTACGGTTACTCGTGTGGCATCTTTCCTGGGGTGTACACCAGAGTAGCCTCTTACGTTGACTGGATAAATAGGAACGTCGCTTTATTAAAATCTTCATAGTATCTTTACGCATTTTGCCATACTTTCTCACCATGCACATGTGGAAGATGTCTGCAGGTGTGATACATGTCTGTTCCGTTTTGAAATATGTCAAGAGGGAACAAGGCTTCACAGTGTTTAATTAGCACTAAAAAAAAGAGAAACGGTTGAGACTGTTTTTATAACGACATAGGTGTTTTTCTAGTGTTTTCTAGTATTTTCTTCCCACGAGCGGTGAGTCAGACGCGAACGTAAACTCTAGTGATGTGTAATCAGCATTTCCTTCAGAAAAGGCACACGAATATGAAAGTTTTCAATCCCTGTCGCAAGCAGTGCAACCTCTACAAAATCATTGCGGAAGCAAAGCCTAAATTTCCCTCGTTTGTAGTAAAGTCAAAAGTGTCTTCGTCTCCCCCGTGGTCTCCCTCACTGCCCTCGATCTCCTCCGGTTATTCCATCGTTAGCATTAGTTATTCCAGCATTAGCTCCAAGTGTCACGGACATCCTCAGCGACGTTCAGCGTCTGTGCGACGTAGGTCTCTCCATCCATTTTCAGTGGATCCCAGGTCACTGTGGACTAAGCGGAAATGTAGAGGATGTCAGAGTGGCTGCTGCTGCCAGATCATACCAGGCGGTAATACCGAATATGTTGACCCGTGGAGACAGGAGGGCATTCTTGTCCGCGATGATACAACCCATGGCGGCGCAACAATATCGCCGTGACATTACAGACAGGTCCTTGTTGCACGCCGTAGATCCAACTTTGTCGTTTTCCCTCCCAGGTCGTTTGCCCCGCTGTCCCTCCCCCCTTCTTCATCGACTTCGCCTCAATGTGGCCTTCACCCCACAGTTCAGACAACCAGCTCGTGTTCCAACTGCGGCATGGTGGCAAGCATTCAACGCGTCCTCACCGACTGCCCTCTATACAGTTCGGAGGGAGCAACGCTCCACTCCCAACTGACGCGTGTAAACAACGAGGCGCTCCGCCTTGCAGCAATCTTGGGTCCTCGTTCTAACCCTGTGCAGCACCGTCAATACCTGCACTCGTTCTATCTGTTCTTGCCGTCTACTAGCCTGCTTGACTCCTCTGACCTCAAAGCATTTGCCATGAATGCGGAGGTGTGATCTCCACAGGACTATACGTCTCCGGTGGCCGACCGGATGAACTACTATCCCCATCAGTTATGACGCACCCGTGTGTGTGATATATCATTTCCGTGTGTCATGTGTGTGTGCGAGTGTGTATTCCTCATATTTTTCATCGTCATCCCACTCATATGTCAACACAGATGAACTGAGGTATGGTACCGCAATTGTTGCGGTGAATCACCCCATCCCATCCTTTCCCTCCTATATTTTTATATAAGAAACCTATCCCTTCCCTCGTCCTATCGTCATTCATGTAGTAGTCGTTGTTGACCACTGTGCGCGAATGGCATGATATATGACATATAAACAGTGGTGTGTAGAGACCTTCGCAGAACCGCTTACGCACCTAAGCTACTCCATAAAGAACAATCGGTAGCCCGATGGCAATGAACATGGCTATGCCGTGGACCTTCTGTGTGCTTGAAGAAAATTTAATATAACGTGGCAATACACCTTCTGGACCTTTGTGGACCTTCTTACATCAAGTTGCAGTCCAACGTAGTTGTCGGTGTTGTACGTGCCCCCATTGACACAGGTGCGCACCTGCGAGCCCATTTATCTCAATTCAGCCATATACATATATAGTGGTCACTGTGCTGCCCGTATGACCGTGACAATGCTACAAGCGTGCGAAGTTTGTGTTCTTGCTATTGCTCTCTATTTCTCTGCAGGTAAGATGCTTTGTGAATGCTTGACGTGACGCCACGAAGGATGCATGACCAACGTGTTCTTCAAATCCGATTAAGCAGTAAAATATCCCATGACACTGATCAAGTATTTCTTTTTCTTGTAAGGTTGTCGTTTAACTTGTGTTTCTTGCGCTATCTGAAGCGATACGTAGTTTAATAATTTTGCATTGGGAACGTTGTTGAGGCAACAATGCACAGCACACACCCGTGTAGTAAACACGGGTGTGATCGCGATAAGACAAGCGGTCAAGGAGTACGATCCAGATGACTGTATATGGCAATGTTTAAAATATGAGTAAATGCACCAGCCAGATGAAGTAGGCATGTCATAACAGGGTTGATCCAGAAGCGGCTTAGACGGGAGTTACGACTGGCATTCGTTTGCGCCTTGCAGTAGCAGATGCACAATGTGGCCAATCGAATTCGACGGGGGCCAGGATTGTTGGAGGAAGAAATGCGACACCAGGGGAGTTCCCTTGGCAGGTGACGTCTAACTGCTGCTTTCCTTCGACGCAATGCTCGTTAATTGTGCACCCTCACTTGTTCGCAGGTCTCTATTCAAATGAAGAGAGGTAATTTCCATTTCTGTGGCGGGTCCATCATTGAACCAGATATAATTGTAACGGCAGCACACTGCATGGAACGGTAAGCACATGTTCAGTCATGCGATCCCGCTGGCTACGACTGCTCATTTTTACTCAGCGAAGTCGCTAAGCGGATACACATCAGGTGTCGTCATTAATAAAGGCGCACAACACAGTGTGTCCCATTGAAGACAGATCACGCCGTCGACGGCATAGCGTATCAGAGGAAACAAAAGGAGGTTCTGTGCTATAACATTCAAAGTTTGCAGATATGCAAGCGGATTATTTAGATTTGAGATACTGATTGTGCAAGCAAGAATTTATTAAAGGGGCACTAAAATGCAAAAACAAGTTTACTCCAAATTACGTTACATGCTATGTTAATTTCGTACTTATCATAATTCAAAACTTCGATTCCGTTACGGAGCTACAATCGAAATTATACCGGACTCTTTGTTGCTTCGGCGCTGAGCAGTGAACGTCGTTTCAGCTCGTGCATCGGTGTTTTCAGTTCATGCTGCGCGTGCGCGCGCGTGCCACGCCATGTAGCAGCCTCGGTGAAAAACATAGTGTGCGTTGCAAAGCGGACCGGCGTCGCTGTCCGCAGGACATGAAGGTAAATGTTATCAGTGGAACATTCGCGAGAACTGTTGTGAGCCACAATTCAGTGAATCGGTATTGAAAAATGCAGCAGTGCGCATCATGCCGCGCATGTACGGAACACCACGATCGGACCCGTTCCAAATCCACAGGCCCACGATAGGTATACACGCGTTTCTCCTGCTGTTTCATTGGATGCCGCCAATCTTTCCCTCCGGGGGATACCATTCGTTGCCGCCAAAGACGACTATGTTTTCAATGTGTTTTTCTTCTAAACGGTATATAGCGCTGTGTGAACTAATTGTGCTTGCATTATACTAATTGAAACACGGACTTTCATTTGAGAGCAAGTTGTTTTTGCATTTTAGTGCCCCTTTAAAGGCTCCTATCATTAAATGTAACATGCCTCCTATTTTTCTGCCTTCGCTGCGACGCGCTCGTTGTGTATTCTTTTTGTCGGAGTAGCCCATCCAAGTGGGACAAGAGGTATGTGCACGCCATAACGAGAAATCACAGCACGTGACTTAGTGCATGAAAGAGCACAATTCTATATAAAATTATCGAGGTTGCATATTTTCATTGGGAAAATGTCTTCGGTCGTAAACGCAGCTTAAGCAATCCAAGGAAATCTGAAGTGAGCAGTTGCAATGTTAAGAATACACTGAATTGAAGGAAAACACCATTCTTCTGCAGCCCCAATCCTTCGGACATTCGAATCCAGGCTGGTTTCATCGACTTGAAAAACCCAGGGCCGTCAGTGCAGCAGCGAGATGTGAGTTATGAGCGCCTCCATCACTTAAATTACGCGAGCTAAGAAAGAAACTAAAGCTGTAAGGTAATGTAAGGGCAAGCTGGAGCAGTACAGTATACAGTATAGCTTGAAAGCATCGCAACGGAAAGCGAACGGTAGGAAAAAGCGCGTTGTCCGACAATTACCACTTCCTTCTTAGCGCTCAGGTGGTTCTCGTCTCTTTTCTTCCCATTTAAATACTAAGCCCATGCGCAGGTAGAGAGGCACGCTCATTGCACTGTGCGGACGCCGATTGGCACGCCGAGCAGGAACTTGAATAAGTGTGTTTACGAAGTCGATAGGGCGATATGTGCACAGGGTAAAGAGGGGATATGGTGATATGTGCGACAGGGTACAACGGTATCAAATAGTATAGGTGAACGTCGCGGTTCCTGTCAGCGCGTCTGCTGTCTAGAACGACAAAATTGATAGGGGACCGCTGCCTCTAGTGTGTCATAAACGTTGGAGGGTTTCGAATAGGGAACCTAATTTTAGCCTACCAACTGAACGGAGCTTACTTCGCACGCAAACAAACGCAATGTGATGGAGCTTTAACATTCGATTTCGAAGTAGGATCGCCACCCAGGACGCAGGTACCTTTCGCTTGCAGTGTCATCAACCGGTAAACGCAGTGTTCGTTTCCTAAGCGAAACACTGAGTCGAAAAATAGTACTTTGGTCCTAAATAGCATTATCAATTTTGTGTTATCACTGGGTGCATTTTTTACTATTGCGTCTACAGTTCTCTCGCGACTGCTTGTGCCGTACGCGAGCGATGTAAGCTCATTTTGGGACGAGTTTGGGCGCCCACGCTATTTGCGAAGAGTAGCGTGCGCACGTGCACCCAAAACGCATGGCGAGCGGTTTGAGCTTGGCGCACGCGCAGTGGCATCGGCGCCATTTCGTTGGGCACCCAAAGCGCTTGGGTCTCCTCTTATAAAAATTTACATTTTCTGTGCGTTTTGTGAGATGAATTGCACCGTTTCATTACCGTGACCGCTTTTTGACTCTCGTGCTCCGCTCGTGTAAATGTCATTCTTTAGCTTTTGTAGTTGTGTACATTCTACAAAAACGATACGGTAAGAGAGGATGTCATCCACCTTTTTTTTTTCGATGAGTTTCGGTCCTCCCTTCTCCACTACGTTGACCCAGAGCTCACAGTTACCCTACCGCCATCGTTTCCGAGGAAGTTTGCCACCCTATTTCACCGGATTCACTTTAGGACGATTTAGACTTGGGAAGGCAGACTCCCTTAACTGCCGTGTGTGTGGGTCTGTAGAGGACACTGTGTATCGTAGAGTCCTGTCGACGCTCGAAGCATGCAGCGGCAGCATCACAGTTTTTCACAGGCACTAAGCTGGTGGATGTACTGTGACTGTGACTCCACTCTGACAATCATGTGACGTTAGTGACACGCGACTGCTATTTTCTTTTCATTTTCCCTCCTCAACTATCATTTTCTTTACTTCCCTAGATATTTAATTGAAGTAGCCGGCTCCCTTCATGAGCGCCACATTCTCCATTTTATTTTTCCCTACAACTGTTTTTTCGTGTTTCCTTTTATTTCTTGGCTTTTTTTCTCTCTCTCTGTGGCAACTTGCCGCCCGTATCGGCAGGCAGGCCGCCCTCTCTTCCTTATTTTTTTTGTTTCTTTCGATAAACGATACCCCCCCCCTCCCCCTACACCAAACCAAACCAAACCAATCAACCACTCTTGAGGAGTAAGGTAATTGGTTGATTTAGTTGCTGAAAAAATAACATGGAGATTGTGACGCTGATGAGGAAGGCCGGCTACTCCGGTTCAACTGGAGATGAATAGTACCCCTGTTACACGGGCAGTGTTCAAGGATCATTGAAACCAACGGTCACTGAACGCGCGCGTAGCGCCACCTAGTGTGTAACGTGTCAGCCTGTTAGGGAACCATTGAATGTAATTCTGTTTGAGTAGTTGGCACGTTGCACGCTTGGTGGCGCTACGCGCATGTTCAGTAGCCGTTGGCTTCAATGATCCTTGAACACTGCCCATGCAACAAGGGTGTAAGCTTATCATGTTTTCCGAACCGTTACTGTGAACACCTTTGTCGTCTCGTCTGTTTCAGGTGGCGCAGATAAAGGTGCACGAGGACTACGATCCTGTTGTAAACGACATCGCCCTAATAAGGTTGACTGAGCCGTTCGACTTCGCCGCTGCTGACGGTCTCATCGGTCCAGTCTGTTTGCCGAGCAAGGGCTATAACATACAAGGCAACATGGTGGCGACAGGATGGGGCACTACCCTTCCTGGTACGATTTTTTTCTACTACAGCTGTAGGGGATGGTTGGGCACAGTGAGGTATGGGGCAGAGTGTTACATAGCCGATATCAGCCTCATTCGTGAACATCAGAAAAGCGAAACTGTAACTGTGTCCGTCATACAGTGCGACATCGTCATCAGTTCACGCAAACCGGCAAAGAATGGGCAGTCGGTAGGCAAATCGTACTGGCGAACGTATTTCAACGAAGAAAAAATATTTTGATGACATTTCCTTGCGACTTGAATTCTACGCGTTATTAGATGAAAGCGGAATCACTCAGAATCAGTATGACAGGCTAGAATTATAATCAAACGATGTGTCCTCGGTAGCTCAGTCGGTAACGTGCTGGCTTCCAGAGCTCAAGATCGCTGGTTCGATCCTGGCCGAGGGCGGTAGCAATGTGGCGAAGGTAAACATTGCATCCAGCACCCCGTGTCAGAGATTTCCGGCGCACGTCAAAAGAACCCCAGGTGGTCAAAATTATCCGTAGTCCTACCCTGCAGCGTGTGCAACATGTCACGATACTGCAGACAAGCCTTACGCGAACGTCACGGTACCATTAATCAAAAGATGGCATGCTGTTTGCTCGCGCTTAGCCACGTGCTGATACGGTGGGGCACGATGGTAGGGGAGCACATGCGGCACACGGAAGCAGTGTACTCCAGCGTGGTGAATAGTACTGTTTCTACATAGCCGGGTTTCTGACAGGAGACAATGCCGCGGGGAATTCGTTTGTCGATCCCGACGTTCCTCATATGACACCGATGAAATGGGAGCGGTGTTGGTAACTTCTTGCCTACTCCACGGTGCGTTCCCGCCAGCAGACGCCTCGAGCAATGCTAAACGTTTGAAGTTAACTCTGCATCAATTAATTCGTTGTATGCTTTTGGTATCATACTCCCCCACTGGCTGTAACACTCTGCCCGAGCGTGAGGCACACAGTTACGAGAATGAGCTGTCTATATTTTCGCATTTTGTATGACCAATATAAAAGAAAGATTTTTCTAGCCAGTGGAGTTAAAAATGCAGAGTTTTCTTCCCTGTACAAAAATACACACAAAAAAAATCGACAAACTTTTCCGTCTCATTATGCCTCACGTTTCCTTATACCGGTGTGGTGAAGGAACCACGTTCTGTGCCAGAATTGTGGAAGGGCCTCACGCCTATACCGATTCGCTCAAGAGAAAGCGAGAGCAAAGATGAGGTTACAAGAAAACGAAATACCGAAGTACGGCACTGAACAAAGCACAAAGACATCAAGTGTTTGGATGTGCAACACTGCGGATCTAGCAAACGCTAACATGCCCAGCATGGAGATGGAGATTCTGGCAGTAGCACCACTCGTTAGTTTATCGTTAACAGAGGAGCAGGAGATTATTTGAGCACGACACGATGTTTTCTTCCTGACACGAATATATGCACGATCAAGTATATAAGCGCATGCACAGGGAAAGCTTACGGAAAATGAGTTCGCGGACATAACGTGGAGGTCAATGTCGTCCACATAAGGAACGTCTGTGCATTTAATATAAAATTTCAGCGCATTGCATTGTTCCAAAACAGTGCGACAAGACAAGTCACAATTCACGTGCATTATGTCTGCACTCATTTTTTTTTTTTTTTTTTTGTAGGTGGACGCTCTTCTTCTGTTCTCTTGGCTGTTTCGGTTCCGGTTCGACAAGATACAACATGCTCCATGGGGACCTTCTGGTCATACGAAAAGGACAGCATGGTATGCGCCGGAGAATTCACTAAAGACTCCTGTCAGGTAAAACACTCACTCGCCTTCTTCTGCTCGGATAGCAGCAGATGGTGTATGTTTATTTTTGCGCCATGGTTTGGTAAATACAGTTTCAACCCATTGTTGTTCATGTTGTACGTCTTGCATGTTTCTTCAGGGGGATTCTGGCGGACCTGCTGTGCAGACGCAGAACGGACAAACAGTGCTAACCGGAATCGTGTCATACGGTGTGTCCTGTGGCGTCTTCCCTGGTGTTTACACGAGAGTGCCGTCCTATGTTGACTGGATATCGAGCAACATCGCATCGTTGAGGTCGTCATAGCGCGGTCGTGTACTGAAGGGCTCTGTACTTGCGTTTGACGTGCACGGATCAACCTCTTCCTACTCGTAATATCCTGTGAAGCATGAATAAAGATCTGACTCCCGAACTGTGTTTCTTCGAACTGTTCCTCCGCAACCGAAAGATATGACCTCCCCGTCGACTACCCATCGGACGAGGATCAAGAGGATGACGCTGATAGTCCATTGGGCTTGTTTTGTGAACCTTTAACTCGGGTGAAATTTTTGAAATTGAAAATGCTAATTTTTATAAAGGAACGTATGAACAATCGGTTCAGAATATTCCTTCTGACGGATTATTGGGTGTGACCGTCACACTCTGCGGATGTACCATAAAGGGATGTGATTACATGCGATGTGATTACATAAAGCGAAGAGTGGTTCACAATAACGGAAGAACACCAACAGCGACCTGTGCGGAGGCCGGGGGTCATTTGCTACCAGCGTACCAAGTTTCGAGGGAAAAAATGTAGCGACACCTCCTCCTTCCCTCCCCCCATACACTCGCTTCTCTCCCTTCGTCTCGATAGTGGCATCGCCTGGATTGCTGCACCGTAGCAGACGACAGCCGTGTTATAGCCGTGTTCAGGCAAGCAGGACATTACTGTTTGCTTTGTTTGCGCGTTCCGGGTATGTTTTCGTCCAATGTCCTCGTGAAATTGATTGATTCCACGTGAAATGAAGTCCACGTGAATGCCCTCGTGAAATTGAGTGATTAACATTAAAAAATCTAATAACATGTCACACCTCTGCAACCAATTGTACTGTAGGGGACACGGTTGTCTAAAATCAGCAATCCGTGGTTTCTCCAGGCTTTGCGAGACTATTTCTTTTGAGTAACAAACACGTGCAGCACATGGTCCACCTTCAAATACAATATTGCCACAAGAGTTTCAAGCGCAAGCGAGGTAATATGGGACGGGGAAGTACTAACAGGCGATTTTAGCTAATTAACCGTGTCCCCACAAGAAGCACATCGACTCAACCGTTACACGTTCCCCCTATACGTACCAATTATGGATGCGTCTCCTTTGGCTACAACACTTCCTGTCTTTGGATCTCATTACCATCCGATATTCGGTTGGTTAGTACGTTCAGATGTTTCAAAAAGAAGTTAAAAGACCACCTCCTAAACTAAGCGCACCAGTCACATTAACAGAAAAACAAACAACTTTATTTTTTACCTTGGAGAGTGGGGAGTTTCATCGCCATAGGCGATACTCTACCCCATTGCTGGATGGAATGGGGGGAATAAAATAACGAGCCCCTTCACAATAACGATCGAAGTCCGATGGTGTCCAGAAATGTCAGAAGAGCTTTGAGCGCAGAGCGTTGCTGGGCTGGATTGGGCCAGGGACCAAGCAATTTCGATAGGGAGAGAGGGCGAGAGTCCAGCTGACGAAGAGACTCGGAGAGTGTGGTTCGGGAAGGTTCGTAGTGAGGGCAATGAAGAAGGGCTTCATCCCAACACATTTGTTTACCACATATGCTCTTCATGCAACAACACCAATAAACTGCTCTGCATCTATGAATATGCTCCTCGATCATATATTATCCCCTTTTCTTCGTCTCTTTTTTGTTTCTACGGCACTAAATTATTGATGTGTGTTATGTTGACGCAATCTTTATAACCTGTGAACTGCCACAGCCTACTTTTTCGTACATTATACATAGTCTATTGCATTTTCTGTATAACCTTTCATATCAATGAATAGAGCTGCTAATTCACATTGTAACTGACACGGGGTCCCATACTAGCTTGCTGGGGACCCCCATCTGTATATTACGACTTGTGCTGCCTGCAATAACAATAAAAAACCTGAAACCCAAATTTAGTCCCGCTATGAAAACTGAAGTGTCAAGGGAAAATAATTAAAGAAACGCGTGAAATAAAGCGCCCACGTGTTTGTGGCAATGAGCAGATACATTGGAGTGAGACATCACACGCGTTGTAGATGGTGTTCGCTGGGCGGATTATTATTTATCAACTTTTACCAACTGCTCATTGAAGAATCTGGTCGGCAGGACGCCCTTATACTCGTTTGCTTGCTCTATTTTGCTTCTCAGTTGTTTGTCGTTTCAGAGAGCATATATTGTGGAGAGAGGGAGAGAGAAAAAGAACCTCTCCTGCCCATAGTAGAGACATATCGATGGCTTAAGAATAGATGTAGGAGTAGCTGTCGTAGGGGATTGCTTCAGTAATGAGGCTGTCCTTTATTAAAGCTCTGATAAGCCATACTTTGGGTTAATTCGAACAATCTTGAAATTTTGTACGGCCTGCCAAGGTTTTCGCGAATTGAAAAGCCGTTCGATTCAAACAGCACCATTGCTTGTTTCAAACGAGTTGGTTAAACTTGGTCCAATGAAGTGAAGTGGTTGGGGAAAAAAGAAAGAAAAAAAAGAAAGGCACCACACGTCAACAGGAATTTCAACAAACGACACTGTTCTGTGAGGCATGTTGATTTAGGAACCGGAGAACGGTATACTGCACGGCCAGACACTCCGCACCGTTTTACGTTCTTAAGAATACATGCAATGTTCACTGGCCGCATAAGCGTGACCTATCCGTGAAACGTTCTGGAACGCAAAGAAAAAGTCCCTACAGCGGCGCAAGAGGACGCAAAATGTGGCTACGCGGTGACGATGAAAGCTTTGCGCCGCGACAGCATGGGTAAGCTAAGATAAAATCAATAAAAGTGTGCTTGACAAAACTGAAAGGACTGTGGAGCCTTTCCTTCGTAAAGCTGAGATGGTGGCGTTCCCGTATAAATACCCTCGCAATGAAAGGCAACACAAAAAGTTGTTGTCTTCGCCATATCGGGTATGGCACCCGAACGCACGGCAACTAATTTTTGCATAAAACACCGACAGGGAGACTCAGAAACAAGCGCAGTCGTATAGTTTGCCAATGGCACTCCCTACGTGAGCGAAAGCCCAATGAAAGAGGCAAGACGCTGTAGACCGCGTTAGAGAGCAAGAAAGCGGCGATCCTCAACGGTTCGCGTTACTTTTACGAAGCGGGCAAGCACCCCATCTGCAGTGTCATCGGGTGGGGCATACCCAACATATCGCTCTCGGAAAGCACACTGTGCGTCAGCAGTACCGTGTGACCTGATCCTGTGGTCACTGCCTACTCGCAATATTATTAATGCGAACACGCGTAATATCCCGAGGTCAACAACAGCAGTAGTCATCCCAATCCTTGCTGGCTTACTTTAAGACATGTCGCCCTCTGCCTGAGGTACTGTTGGGGACACGGTTAACTAAAATCGCCTGTCGGTACTTCACTGTCCCATATTACATCGATTGCGCTTGAAAGTGTTGCGCCAATATTGTATTTGAAGGCGGAACATGGGCTACACGTGTTTCTTATTCAAAACAACTAGTTTTGCAACATCTGGAGATTTGCGATGAGATAAACCACGGAATGCTGACTTTTGACAACCGTGTCCCCTACAGCGTGCGCTTGGAGACTGGGAGGTCCGCGGTTCGAATCCGCGGACCGGCTGTGCCGTCTGGGGTTTTTCCTGGGTTTCCCTCAGATGTGTAATAGGCGTATGCCGGCAGAGTTCCCCTGAAGTCGCCCCATGGACGCAGCTATCCTCCCCACGAGCGGATTCCGCTCGGTCTTCCACTTCATCCTTTCCTCTCCTCCTCTCCACCACCTTTCCCTTCCCGAGAAACACGCCGCCTAATCAGGCAGGCAGACCTCTCGGGTTCCTCCCAACGACACTCCTCCTCCTCCTCCTCCTCCTGTCCCCTACAGTATATGGTAGCCTCTCTTTGGGGCTACAGTCTGAGGTTCAAGTGCCGGTTGCGGTCATAATAGCGAGAGGACATGTGGTTTGACCCTACCCGTGATACAAATCTCGGTCATTGTCCGATCAGCGTATTGGTACTAACGAGGTGGATGTACATGGCGGACAAATGGTCATAAGGCGAGCATGTCAAATGAACGGGGGTCATATTATCGGGGGTTCACGTAGATTGCAGTAGAAGAGAAAGAAAAATGTGGAATTCCCAGTTTCAGCGGCACGCGGACCGGCTATAATCTGGGATAATCAGCCATAGTTGTTATCATTACCCTTTTTCTTAGGCTGACCTTTCCCCCCGTTTTTTTCCTTTGGCCTAATAAATATATCCCCCTTTTTCGTTCCTTTTTCTTCATTTTTTCTGCCAATAAATCCCCCCTCACACATGTCGTCCTCGAGATACGAGAGGGATAACGGCGTATTACACACTGTTTAGCTTCAAGTTTGATTGACTGACATTATTGACGGAAACGCCTAATAACGTCCATTATCCGTCCGTGCCTGGACTCCCGTCTTCGCCGTTTCCCTTACATACACTCACGAACCATTATAATTTTTTTATGACGTTTTGTCTTCTTGGACCGGCCGCTCTGCATATCCCGACACCAATCGCATCACAACGTCACGTTCCAATTGTTTCGAGTATGCATGGAAAAGAAATATTATTACGAGAGAATTTTTTCAAAATGGTCGTGTTGGAAACTCTCACATAATGCATCGACCGTATAGAGGTCCCAAGCCACACGCTTCTCTTCTACGGCACCAGAATTTTCGAGACGCTGTTCTTCATAACCATGTGTCTCTGCAGCGAATGATGCAAAGTAGTTGAATCATAATATATTGCGCGAGAAGCCCACATCACGACGAGGTGAATGACTCGAGGTGAAAGATTTGCTCTGCGGAGTATCAATCATAATGTCACTACTCCACAGCTACGATCCGCACTCTCAACTGGAAGAGAGAGAAAGAAAAAAAAAGGGAAGCATGAGAGAAAACAAATGCAATGTGAGCAGCAAAGAAAGCAATAAGCCCGAAGAACGGTTCGCGCGAAAAGATGTTGCTTGCTCTTGTACTGTACACCACGTGGCTGCATGGAGTCAATGGTAGGTTGACAAACCCTTCTTTGTGTGTAGTGTAACGCTGGACAAGAACATAAATTTACTCCCAATTATAATTATTAACATTAAATAATAATGACAATAATCAGACGACTCCCAAGTACGAATAACCGAAGGTAACGTTATTTAATAACGGTTGTGAGTAATGTAGGATAGCGTCAACAATGAACTTGGAGAACGTGGAGCGATCGCCTGGTTCTGAAGTATAGTTCACATGCGTTATGTTGTTGAGGCGGTGGAGGGCGGTGGTGGGGTCTTTATGAGTGATCTGTGCTTGTCTAGAATACGGTACATACGATATGGTCTAGTATATGACTATCTTACACAGACTACATCTGCCACGTGAGCATCTGACCCAATCGTGGACAGTTCGTTTTTTTAAATATTCGATTTTCTTGAAATATTCAAGATAGATGGCGGCAAATGAGTTCTTCACGCAGTCCCGGCGTCCAGATGGAAACCCAGAACCAGACATGGTCGTCTGTCGAGGTCTGCCTGCATGTGTTGTTCGCCGTAACGTAGCTTTGTAGTCGCAACTTACTTGTTGGATGCGCGCTAACGTTCTCGATATTGAACTCGTGCGCTGTTTTGTCATTACGTATTTAGAGGCTAGTCATCATTTTACAGCGCCAGTACTGCGAGCATGTTGAACGCATACTGCAAGGCTAAAATAAATTTCACTAACGTAACACCCATTTTTGTTCGGAAGGAGCTGTGGAGTGCGGAGCGAGCAAAGTCCAGGGCCAGCGCATTGTTGGGGGACGTAAAGCTCTTTCAGGGGAATTCCCCTGGCAGGTAATACAATCTTATGCATTTCGCCACATACACTGTACTGATGCCTATGTACGGGATATTTCAGTGCCATGCGCAGGTATGGTACATTGCGAAAACTAATGAGACAATGGCATTGAAAGCGCACATGCATCTTTCAGGTGGGGCTCGAAGCCCGCAATAGAGTGATCTGCGGTGGGACACTTGTTTCCCCAACGGACGTCATCACGGCAGCCCATTGCGTCAAAGGGTGAGTGAGATAAAACGTAAAGAAGCGGCGGTAGATAGTAGCAAATCTTTTCTTATGGCTGACGACCCTAACCACCTGTTAAGAAGACGAAGAATTTGTTGTTTGTTGTGGTGGTGATGGAACTGCTTGCAGTAGTCGGCCACGGTTAGGCAGGCAACGTCACGACTACCACAGTAGGGTCGTGCGTCGTGGGCCGACTTCGCAACAGTGCCGACATTTATCTTGTTTGCTGGTGCTATGTGGTGACTGGAATCACATGCGGCGCAAAGAACGTTCCAAGTTCAAATCCCCTCGACGAGTGGCGGCTGAGAACCTGATAAGCGATGTCTACTGCTCACATACTCTAGATACATGCAGATGGCTCTATTGACGAGCGTACCAGAAGTGCTACTTGCGCGTTCTGCATCCCATCAGTGAACGTGGCCTAGCAAGGAGAACATCGCGTTACCCGATATCCTGTATGACGACTGAACTCCTGGCTCTCCTACATGCAGCTGCTGCGGTCCAGGTGAGAGGGTTCGTCAGGGCACAGACTCGAGAAGCACCTTATGTGTGACAACATCTTACGGCGAAGCAGAAGAAGGTCGTGCGCTCAGCATGAACAAACCGGAGGAGATATCACCTTCCAATGGATTGCGTCCCACGTCGGTGTCGGCGGCAACGAAGGGACGGATCAGCTAGCGTCCGCGGCACACCTGAACTGCAGCCCTTCTTTATCAACTCATTCCAGGCGACACCGACAGACAAATATCCGTTCAGTAGTCTGTTGAACTGCGCCACCATGGGGTACGGGACATCATGCACCACCGTCGCCCCCTTCTTCCTATGAAAAGCCTCCCTCGAGGCATACAGACCACAGAAAATTGGCACCACCAACGTGGAAGCCGGCTACTTCATGTCACGTAGACAACTCAGAACATATACACTAGACACTTGGAATGCAAACACTCAGATAGAAAGAGTCACACAAAGTCAGAAGAGTCAAAAATGAATAAAAAAAGAAAGAACAGAAACGGAACAGAGGCAAAAAAAATCAAAACTTATCGTGGGCACCAATTTCACACAGGAACGAGACCAAGGCACGCAGCGCAAACAGGCTTTCATACCGGGGTCTGGCACCCAAAACCGTAGATAACCCAAGAGGGCGACTGTCTAGGGCCGCGAGCGAGCGCTGAAGTTTAGATCGGGTATCAGAGTATCGCGTGCACAACACCAGAATATGCTCTAAATCCTCGAGGACACCACAGTCAGGGCAGTTGGGCGAGTCCACCTTCCCTGTCTTGTGAAGCAGCCGAGCAGTATAGGGAACATTCAGCCGGAGCAGGTGGATAAGGCACTCCATGGAACGCTGAAGAGACTGAGGGGAATGGAAACTTAACTCAGGGTCGATGGTAAACAGCACAGAGGACCGTGCACTGCCAGAAAACCACATAGACTACGCACTGGATCTGCGTTCACCAACTCTCAACTATTCAAGATCAGCTCTAGGACTGACACCGGCTGTGGCCACTGTCAACAACGTGAAACAATCGAGCACATCCTGCGAGGATGCCGAGTATACCATACTGCGCGCGAAGCCCACCTCCCCCACTCCAGCTCTGGCACGCTAGCGGACATCCTCTACCCCGGTGGTTTTTATGCCGAACGCTCCGCTAAAGCAAGAAACCTTATTCTCTTTCTGCAGGATGCGGGTCTTGCCCAACGACCCCCTCTAACCCTTTGACTCCCAGACGGACTCACGCACCCTCTACGCATCTCCACCCTTCATCCTCCATCCGTTTTTTTTTTATAGTCGTGACGATGCCCAGTTATGTGGGGCCAACAACGGCGAGCAGATTCTGTCATTATCTTCCCCACCCCACGTTCAAATGGTTCTGTGCTGCGCGTAAGAGGCTCGTAACTTCGGGAACACCAGGACGAGGGTAACACGTGCACGGATTGTGCCGTACCCCAGCATTGAAACCCATATGCCGCCTTTTCCTGCCTGAGTTACCTTTACTCGTATAAATATGCATTTCACGTTGCGTTGCTCCAGGAGGGATCCTAGCATGTTCAAGGTAATTGCCGGGACACTACGCAAGAAGCCTCCACTTGACGAGACAGCACAAACAAGGCAGGTAATAATGACGACTTCTTCTCAAACTCACTATACTGTCGTATCTTGCTCAAACTGCGTTGCCTCGCAAGGCGTCCGTATCTTTGCCTGTTAACTGTGATAATGGAACTATTGGAACTATTTGGCGTTATTTGAACACCCGAGAGTTCTTGCAACCGAAATGAAGCCGCCGTTTCGCAGGCCGTCGCCTCTGTAGTACACGAAGACTACGTGGGCAGAGGACGACTCAGCAACGATATCGCCATACTGAAAGTGGATCCCCCATTCGACTTCGAAGGTTCTAACGGTTACATCGGACCCGTCTGCCTTCCTCCTGATGATCTCTGCATTGAAAAACTCACTGTCATTTCAGGATATGGGTCCGTTCGTGCTGGTACGTGAAATTATGCATGCATAGGCCGTTACCGAAATATTGTTTACCGGTACCGATACTCGTTATTTGTGTAAGAGGTAGGAAATAACGATATCGATACTTCCTTTTTAAGGTACCGAAGTACCGCTACCGTTACTGAAAAACGTAACGTAATACTTTACACGATACTTTTTCTGAAAATATGAAGTTGGAAAAATGCAACATTGAAATCTCGCCTACGTGAGCACTCCATTTGGACTTCTCGCGAAGTGGGAGAAGACAGGTTTGCAATATACAATCACTGTGTTAACCATACAGATTAGACACTTTTGTTGTCACATGGCCGAGCGGCCATGTGTCACAAACTGTGCTGTTTGAGGTTATTCCTGGGTTTTCGAAGACTTTCCAGACGAATGTCGGCACCGTTTCCCCTGAAGTTAGCCCAGGACGCACCAGGGTCGGTCCTCGCCGGTCAAGCCCACTCCTTCCTGCTGATGTAAACAGATGGAGATCTGTTCACATCTATACGGCGCTCATAGCACCAGCTTGTTCGCTGCGCTAACACGGAACCAAGAAAAAGAAAAGAAAAGAAAACTTCGGTTGATTTTAAGAATATAGCTGGCGCTCAACGTTTTCGTCTGTCATCCTAGTGCGCTTTCCTGTAATCGTATCTGCACAGACAATGAAGGGACGTTCCGCTGAAGCACTAGAGGGAACCGCTGTGTTCACTTTTTTGAAAACACTGAACGTTCAGAAAGCCGTGAATGAACAAACATAAGAAATATGACCGGCGAAAAAAGGGTGCGGGTACTAGAAGTATCGGTATCGGCAACGATACGGAGATCGCGTTACCAAAATTTGTAACAAATACTTTTCGGATACCGATTTAAAAAAAAAAGCATCGCGATCACACTTAGATACCGAAAAAGTATCGATCACGGTAACGGTGTGACGTACACTGATGTGCATGGACATGGATGAACAGCAACAAATACACTGATGATGATGAACATGAAGGACATGGATGAAAGAAACAATGATCAAGGCTATCACACAAACACGTCTTTGTGTCTTTTGAGTTATTGTAGTTTTTATTACATTCGTTATCATAGTCGTCATATTATCATAGGTCACGCTCTGTCCCTGCGCCACATAATGTAGTCCACCATACTCACCCTGCTTCCGTATTTGCTGTTAAGACTGGTCGCATGACACTACGCGATGCAGCAGAAAGTGCGCTCCCCTACTAATGGCGGATGGTGGCGATGTAATATTTCTGCTGGCGCGCTATTGCACCTCCTTGTCTCCAACAGCGCATGTAGTTGACGGACTAGATTTATTTTCCTTCTTAAGTTGAACACGAGTATAGTTACATTATCGCATTATTTTGTCATGCTGCAACTGCCCAGCTGCGCAATCTGTGTCGAAAGCTAGCGCCGACCACTACTGAGCTATATCTTTCCAGTATCGATTGTATTTGTGCGTTGTCTTCACTTTGTTCTTACTTTTCACTTCACTTTCACTTTCTCCACTGTTGGGCAATCAGCTGTTCCTAGTGCATAATTACCACAGTACACCTCAGTGTTCCTATCCCTCAATTGTACGTATAAGCAAACATTGTTATGTTTGCGTAGGTCCCGAACACATGAACAGTTGCATCCAGAGCGTTTGCGTTCCGGTGGTTGAACACTGATTTGATCACCTGCCCTGACCTCTCTGCATGCACCGAATATCTGTACATAGGTCAGGTGCAGTGTCATAAACAACCGGAGTTATTGCGGGAAAAGAAAAAGGACAGGAGTAACCCTGATCTGCATCTATCATTTTGGTTCGAGGACAGTGCCTCACGCCAGACAAGTCCTGAAGGACCACATTTTGTATTGTTGACTGATTAGATGAGTCACAAAATTAGTGAACCCATCTTTCTTATCGTTTTAGCCTACTATTCCCTATCATTGATTTACTGATTTTCTTTATTTTCCCCAACAAAGTCAACCACTGAGGCCAGTTCTAAAACTCTGCCCCTATTGCTTTTGCACTTGAGTGTGGCGCTTTATCGTGTGTTTCAGAAAAGGGCCAACACTCCTGTGCTTTATAATTAACTTACGCAAAATGACTGAAGAACAGTCAAGGCTTCCCAGTATGGCGGGTAATCGAGGTCATCCATTTAGGGCTCATGCCGCTGTCCATTAAAGTATAACTACGACGGTGACGCTACAATACGAACTTCTAAATAGGAGAAAAAAGCTCTAAACCGCTTTCTAGAACATGCTACTTCGATTAACTAATCGAATCAACAAACAAAGCATGAATGTGCAAGTATTTGTACGTAATAGGTCCCATTCCACGACAGGTGGGCCCACTCCAGATGAGCTCCTCACGGCTTCAGTTCCTGTCATCTCTGACGAGGAATGCGAGAAGATATACAAAGAAGCATTTAACAACGTGGGACAACCCAACGCGTTCGACGATGAAACGATGTACTGTGCCGCCGAAAGGGGAGCCAAAGATTCATGCCAGGTGTGAAATCCTTGCCATCGAGGGCCTTTACTTACTGTCCAATGGTTTGTCGCTTTAGGGAGATTCCGGAGGACCAGCAGTACAGAGACTGAATGGTGCGGCCATCCTCACGGGAGTCGTATCTTGGGGAATTGGATGCGCCCACGAGAAATATCCTGGAGTTTACACAGAGGTTCCCCTTTACGTCGATTGGATCCGTGAGCATGCCAACGTAACGAACCCATCTACCACAACGACGACGGAACCTGCATCAAGCAGCGACAGCAACTAGTGGACATATCCGATGACAAAATGCGCTCAAGAAATAAACGAACTGACATAAAAAGCACTGCCAAGTGTCTCTTTGCATTCAACAGAAAACTGAACATTCATATTTGATGCAATTATGCAAAAGAAAGCCGTGTTCAAGGGTATAAATGCGATGTAAAGAATATTAGCATTTGGAGTCCTACAGGACTATGAGATTCTGACGTTCTGAACCGGTTTGCTTCAGACGCCTTTGCGTTACACTCTGTTTTCCAATGACCTTCGGTGCCCCTTTCAGTTATTTTTTTGCTTCATTTCATCCTCTATAGAAATGGTATAGCATTTCTTTAACGCACTTTCGGGCCTCGGTGAAGCGTAGCGTCAGTGGAGAGGGGCCCTTTCAATCTCGCGGTGCGCTATCCCCCCTCCTCCGGTTTCTTTCTTTAACGCGCGCCTTGGCTGATAAGAAACATTTCGGCGCGCGGAGGTTGGAACGTCTTTACGATAGGGGTCAGTAAAACACGACAATCGACAACACGACCTGCGTCCTTTGAAGTGGCTGACATCATGTTGTGGATCTTTGTTGATTGGCGTGTATTTGTGTGTGGCGTTTTTTGTGCATTGAGATTTCGCGCGTGGACTCTCCTACACTGTTGCTTTTGGTGCCAAGTTTTGTGTGATGTTTTCATCCATTCCCCTTCCATTCCGTTTCAAAGTGTGTACATTTGTGTAGTTTCCCTTTCTTTTCTCAATAACGCGTCCTGGAGCGGCGATGTTTTCATCCATTCCGTTTCCATTGCGTTTCCAAGCGTGTAGATTTGTGTAGTTTCCCTTTCTTTTCTCAATAACGCGTCCTTGAACGGTGATGTTTTCATCCATTCCGTTTCAAAGTGTATAGATTTGCGTAATTTCCCTTTCTTTTCTGAATAAAGCGTCCTGGAGTTGCCAGTCCCGCGTGGCTCGAGACTAACATCTCAATTTTTTCTTTTAAACATCAATCAATAAACCAATCAATGTTGTGGATCTTTGGTTTGACAGCTTCCTTCATTGCTGGAAAGGAAGATACAGACAGACCCACACAAACCTTTTTCACCTGTTTCTTTATTGTATTGTATTCGTAGTGTGCCTTCGACCTGCTGAAGCTCTCTAGTGTCTGCACAGAGCGTTTCATGTAATGTAGTCAACGCCATCCGACACCACGGAGTTACAGTGTAAACGACGTACTGCGGAGCATGCGCGCAAGTATATAGGGCGCGCAGATTTGCCGCCACTGCTGCGGAAGATGCGGACGCGTTCGCTAAAGAAAACGAACGTAAGCGACGTACCGCGGAGAAAGCCACGACATGCCGTGCGGCAAAGCGCACGACCGTTGCTGCCGGGATCAAATACGCGTGACGCTGCGTAAATACTAAACCATACTAAACCTCAAAATACTTCCTCAAAATACTTCCATTCCTCAAAATATTTGTATTTGCGATCCAACGTCGTCTGGAAGGCCCCTTGCACAAAATCGCTCATTATCTCGCCGACCGCGGCCTAACTATCTCACCAAAACTGTAGGCTTTTCACGGAAGTCATTTCACAAGTATCCCCTATGCCTTGCTGGTTCGCCCCCTCACTTTTGTCTCAAGCTGCCGTTAAATGGGCGTGGGGAGGGGGGGAGGGAACGTGTTTATTGAAAAAAAAAGGAAAAGAAGAAGAGGAGGGGGAATATGTTTATTGAAGAGGAAGAAAAAAGGAAAGGAGGAAAGGTCAGACAGGCCGAGGCCGACTTGCTGTTCCCAAAAGAGAAAAAAGAAGCAAAAAAGGAAAAGGAAAAGTGGCGGGGGACGATGGGGGTGGCTCAAAGGCTGGTGGGCAGCCCAGTGTCCTTCAGGTAGCGCAGGAGGGCTCGGGTGACTGCCCACTGTCTGGAGTGCCGGACAGGTCCCAGCAGCGTCGCCAGGGAAAGTTCCCTGTCGCCTAGGGAAGTGAGACTTGAGGCGAGAACGGCTCGGGTGCCGGCGTACCGCTTGCAGTGCAACAAAAGATGGCATATGTACCGTTACCTGGCCATTACTGTTTACTGAGGCTTGACATATGTCGAATATGTTTTCAACGAAGAAGATAAGATCTCGTCCCACGCGATATAAGTAGTATTTAGTCTTGTCGTATGGTAGGGGTGTCCACTCAGCAACATGGACCCCTGGGCCCTGTGCCGTTGACCCCTGAGTCCTTCGCGTATTTTTTCCCGCACCCAGCGAGCGGCGCTCGGGTGGAGGCTCTTACCGGTGGGCAGAGCGTGGCCGAAGGGCTGCGTGCGCGCTTACCCGCTCAGCCTGGACCGACTTCTTTCGTTATTTTTTAGTCTGTGTCGACTTCAATCGCAATTTTTTCTGTGTGAAGGAGGCAAACCCAGCCAAAAAACCTGATGCAGAAGAAACACAATACACGTAATAAAGAATATACTTATTACAAGTATGATGCTATAGCATTGAAGAGGTATCACACATCATACACAGTATTTTTTATTAGTGGTAATCACACAAGTTTTCAATTAAGCAGAAGGTATAGCACACTTAATCGAAAAAGATATTTTTGATCAATATGATTACAACCAAGATTACAAGTTTTATTATAAAAAGTCTCACATTATTATACGTGAGCACCATAGTGGAGTTTTAATTACAAAGTTCTGATAGATGTACGTAACCGCAAGCACAACAGCTAATATTCCAATATGGCACAATTAATCAGATCCTTATGAAGTGATCGGTGGAGTTGGCGGCGGGCATTCCTTTACCGTCGGGCATTTTTCAACATGGGCCGACTTCTCTCACGATTTTTTTCCGGCGCGTGGTGCGCGGGTGAGGGGCTGTCCGGGAGCTTACCAGCGGCCTGAAGGGCTGGGCGTGCCCTTATCGTTGTGCACCCTGGGCCGACTTCTCTGGCGATTATTCCGCCTGGGCCGACTTAGTTCGCAATTTTTTTCAGGTGGCGTGTGGGCACTTTACATGCAAGTAGGGGTATGCACACTGACAACACCCGGGCCGACTTCTTTGGCGATTTTTCGCCCTGGGCCGACTTCGTTCGCAATTCTTTCGGGTGGTGCGTGAGTGATTTACATGCAAGTATGGGTACACGTGGGTGGGTACAAGGGCTGTCCGAGTGCCTACCAGCGAGCCGGAGAGCTGCGCGTGCCCTTATCGTTCTGTATTTTTTCACCTGGGCCGACTTCTTTGGCGATTTTCCCGCCCGAGTCGACTTCGTTAGTAATTTTTCGTTCTTACAGCTTACAAATCAAGGTTTTGAGTCACGTTGTCACGAAAGACGGAATACGGCCCGATCCCGACAAAGTGCAGGCGGTCCTCGACTTCCCTCGTCCCGTAAACAAGAAGAGTCTTAGGTCCTTTCTGGGGCTGTGCTCCTATTTCCGGCGTTTTATTCGGGATTTTGCACGTATAGCAACACCTTTGCAACGATTTCTCAAGGAAGCCGAGACCTATGTATGGGGCGCTGACCAAGAAGAGGCGTTCGCTACTCTCAAATCTGTGCTGCTGTCTCCACCAATACTCGGACACTTTTCTGAAACAGACCCTACGGAAGTGCACACGGACGCGAGTGACCTTGGTCTTGGCGCCGTTTTAGAGCAGCGAGTTTCTCAATCTGAACGTGTCATTGCGTACGCTAGCCGTGCACTGACACCTGCGGAGCACAATTATAGAATTACAGAGAAAGAGCGCCTCGCTGTCGTCTGGGCGGTTACCAAATTTCGCCCCTATCTTTACGGTCGCTCTTTCTCAGTTCTTACTGATCATCATGCTCTCTGCTGGTCATCGTCGCTTAAGAATCCGTCTGGGCGACTGGGCCGTTGGGTGCTTAACCTACAGGAATATGTCATCAATGTCCTTTATAGATCAGGGACGCGTCACTTAGACGCCAACGCGTTATCCCGCAGTCCTGTTTGCAGTCCCTCATCTTGTGCTCCCTCCTGTGCCTTCGTTGTTGCTCCACTCTCCTTTGACCATATAGGTGAAGACCAACGTAGGGACAACGCGCTAGCCCCATTTTTCCATGACCAAAACGGGCGATATCCTTCTGGCTCTGCCCGACACTTTGCCGTCATCAACGGGGTCCTGTATAAGCAGAACATGAGAGGGGAAGCTGCAGCGTGGCTCCTCGTCGTTCCTCGTGCTTTACAGCGGTCAGTTGTCAGCGCCTGCCATGACGATCCAACATCTGGCCATCTGGGTGTCTTCAAGACGTATGCTCGGCTACGGAGGAAATTTTTCTGGAAGGGCATGTACCGTTCTGTGCAGCGATTTGTCAAGTCGTCTGTACCCTGCCACGCACGGAAAATACCAACGACGCGTCCGTCTAGCGCCCTGCAACCTATCAATCCCCCTACAATACCATTTGAGAAGATCGGGATCGATCTGCTGGGACCATCCCTCAGTCTTCTTCAGGTAACAAGTGGATAATTGTATCCGTCGACTACTTGACGAAGTACGCAGAGGCAAAAGCAGTTCCTTCTGGTGCTGCCTCGGATGTTGCCCTCTTTCTTTTACAGATCATTATCCTTCGACATGTCCCGAGAAGCCTTACTAGCGACAGAGGACGGTGCTTTCTTTCGGAAACTGTGCAAAACATCCTTAAACTCAATCATACGATTCATTGTGCCACCACGCCGTACCACCCACAGATGAATGGACTAACCGAACGTTTAAACCGCACCATCAGCGAAATGATGTCCATATATGTTACGTCTACGCACGATAACTGGGACCTCGTGCTACCCTACATCACATATGCTTACAATACCTCTTGCCAAGCTACAACTGGCTTCTCTCCATTTTTCCTTCTGTACGGGCGCGAAGCTGTGTCACTTCTCGACTGTTTACTGCCACCGCTTGACGACATCCCTCTGGATTCCACTTCAGCTCGTGCTCTCTGCAATGCGGAAGATGCAAGACAGCTAGCCCGTTATCGTATCATGGACTCCCAGGACGGTCAATGCCAACGATACAACGCAACGCACCGCCCTGTCTCGTACACTCCGGGAGATCTGGTATGTATGTGGACACCCACCCAACGAATTGGTTGTCATTGTGCATGCCCCTACTTGCGTGTAAACCGCCTACCACACCGCTGTTGTAGCGAAAAAAAAATCATGAAAGCAGTCAGCCCAGGAGAAAAAATTGCCAAAGAAGTCGGCCCAGGTGTGACGGTATCATCGCCTGGCTGGGATGACAGTGCGCATGTCCCTACTTACATGTAAACCACTCAAGCGCTGCCTGACAAAAATTGCTAACGAAGTCGGCTCGGGCGGGAAAATCGCCAAAGAAGTCGGCCCAGGTGAAAAAATACAGAACGATAAGGGCACGCGCAGCTCTCCGGCTCGCTGGTAGGCACTCGGACAGCCCTTCACCCACGTGTACCATACTTGCATGTAAATCACTCACGCACCACCCGAAAGAATTGCGAACGAAGTCGGCCCGGGTGTTGTCAGTGTGCATACCCCTACTTGCATGTAAAGTGCCCACGCGCCACCTGAAAAAAATTGCGAACGAAGTCGGCCCAGGCGGAAAAATCTCCAGAGAAGTCGGCACAGGGTGCACAACGATAAGGGCAAGCCCAGCCCTTCGGACTGCAGGTAAGCTCCCGGACAGCTCCTCACCCGCGTGAGAAAAAAATTCGTGAGAGAAGTCGGCCCATGTTGAAAAATGCCCGACGGTAAACGAATGCCTTCCGCCAACTCCACCGATCACTTCATAAGAATCTGATTAATTGTGCCGTATTGTAATATTAGCTGTTGTGCTTGCGGTTATGTACATCTATCAGGACTTTAAAACTCCACTATGGTGGTCACGTATAATAATGTGAGACTTTTTATAATAAAACTTGTAATCTTGGTTGTAATCATATTGATTAAAAATATCTTTTTTGATTAAGTGTGCTATCCATTCTGCTTAATTGAAAACTTGCGTGGTTACCACTAATAAAAAATATTGTGTATGATGTGTGATACCTCTTCAATGCTATAGCACCTTACTTGTAATAAGTATATTCTTTATTACGTGTATTGTGTTTCTTCTGCATCAGGTTTTTTGGCTGGGTTGTTCTCCTTTACACAGAGTCATAATATAATTCCCGACACTAATGACTTTAATAAATATATTTTCACTTGTTGGAGTTGGGCGGACTAAAAATAATACGGAGAGGTTGAACTTGTATTTTCACTTGTACTTTTGTGTATGGCTATCCTTTGCATGTAAACCGCCTACTGCACACCTGTTGTAGCGGGAAAAAAAATTGCGATTGAAGTCGACGCAGATTGGAAAGTGACGAAAGATGTCGGCCCAGGCTGAGCGGGTAAGCGCGCACGGAACCCTCCGGCCACGCTACACCCACCGGTAAGAGCCTCCACCCGAGCGCCGCCCTCCGGGCGCGGGAAAAAATATGCGAATGACTAAGGGTCAACGGCAAAGGGCCCAGGGGTCCATGTTGCTGAGTGGACACCCCTACCATACGACAGGACTAAATACTACTGATATACCGTATTTTCCGGTGTATAACGCGCGCGTTATACAGTAACAAAGTGTTCTGAAGAGGTTCTGCGCGTTATCTAACGGTGCGTTAATATTTTCTGGCATAGTTCCTTTTCAGGTCGCTGACGTACAAATTCTAGCCTCTACCAGAGTGTGCTGTGGCTTTCTCCCATATTTTTTAGGGTCAGTTGACAAAACCGGCGAAAGGGTACCGAACTTCATAAAAGGTTCATGGTGATGCTTACGAATGCTATTCAGAAGCCAATAACCTTGAATTCATTTCAGAAGAATGGTGTGATTGAGAATGGACGCGAAATGGAAAGCAGAGAGGAGACAGAACTACACTATGACAGCGACGCTGTTGCATCGGAGATTAACGGATTTGACTAAATGTGTTTCAAATATAGCATATGCATATATGATACACCGCTTTGGTTTGATTGCTTATACTGGTGGCAGTACAGAAGCTTGTAGCACCATTGCGGTGAACTGCATGTAACGTTGTGCTAGTGTTTATTCTCTTCTTTCTTTCCTTTCGTTTTGTTTCTTTTTGTTTCTTTTTCGTTTTTCTTTCTTTTTGTTGCTTTTTGTTTTTCTTTACTTCCTTTTTTCTTTTGATTCCTCCGTTTTTCTTTTCTTTCCTTCCTTTTCTTTTTTTTGATTCCTCTTTTTGTTTTTCTTTCTCCTTCGTTTTCTTTTTCGTATTCCCCTTCAGCTTCTTCTTTTTTTTTCGGAATAGCAAGCCGGCTCTTTGCTTTGCTAACCTTTCCACCTTTCATTTCTTTTTTTCTTAAAATAAACATATCCCCCCCTCCCATTGCGGTGCGCGTTATGCACGGGCACGCGCGTTATACACAGAACATTTTTCGAATTCGGCCCGTTTTTAGGGGTGCGCGTTATACACCGGGTAATGCGGTACGTCACGCTCCCCTGTCTTTTTTCATTACGTGGCCCACGTCTAGTTCATTAATTCCTGTTCCTTAGCGGCAGAAACATTATCACCCCTTGCTCTGTGTTGTCCTGTTTTCCACAAGTTGGTGCCGGGATACCTCAAACGGGTCGGAACGGAAGGAAGACACAGTACTGCAGCGACGGATGACCTTATTCTGACAGTATGGACAAGCCACAACTTCTGAGAAAAACGCGAAGTTGTCCGCACGGAGGTAACTGCTTTACTAAACGATTTGGAACGACGCATTACCGGTGGTTGGTGGTGGTGGATGGTGAAAGGGCTCCATGATAGGCAAGCCTGAGCGATGGGCCTATCATGGAATTTATTCACCAGCTAGCCTGCATTTACGCCATTCTGTCAGTGAAAGGGCTCACCGTTGTCGGCCTCACGGATGTGGGCAACGTCACGACTGACGCTTTGGGGAATGTGCGTCCTGGGCCGACTTCTAAGGGAACTGTGCCGACATATGTCTGAAAACGTCTGAGGAACGCATTACCGACAGGGGTCGAAACCGGTACTGAACCGTAACCGAAAACCTAAAAAAAACGTTATTTTTTTGCCGAACCGAACCCTAACCGACCCGTAAACATTTTTTCTCTCCCCTTGAACGAACCGGAACTGAACCGAAAAATTATGATGCGGTAACCGGTTCGCCAGACGGTAAAAACGCCACTCGACTGCCGCGCACCAGCTCCCTGCACCTTTCCTTTTAATAAATGTATATCCCCCCCCCCCCCAACTTCCTGCAGCGCTCGGAATCTTGCCGATTTCATAGAGCGGATGATAAACCATGAAGTGGTGAGTCCATCCACCTCCTAGAGCCTCACCTCCAAACCGTTCTCGACATCCCTGTACATTTTTGTGACTCGAGGTGTAGGAAAAAGATGTCGTACACGACAGCTACATTTTGCATTGCTGCCTCGGCTGCTTTCTTTCACTGAGAGTCGCAGTGTGAAGGCAACATAAATTTTAATAGTTCACAGTGCCATCCACTAGCAACCACGGGAAACAGGTGGGTGTGTGGTCCAGTGTATGGAGGAAGCTCTGGCGTACGCCATTTCACAGAACTTTTCGGTGCAGTAAAGGATGATCTGGTGTGAACTGCATTGTTTTTTGTTCCTATGAAGTGTAGAGGCGAGGGTTTAAGAGGAAGGAAGCCATCATCGGAACCTGATGTAACCTCTCACATGTGGTACACTGATTAGCACAGCACACGAAAACCGGTTCGAGCCGATTAATATCGATTCAAACCGTTATTTTGGTTGTGCTGAACCCAAACCCGAACCGAACCTATAACCCTGAACCGGAACTTGAAGCGAACCCCCAAAAATAACGGTTCCGAGCCCTGCTTACCGATGAAGACCCACTGCCTAGTGGTGCCCTTATTGAAATTGAGTAACGGGTGGAACGAGTAACGAATATTAACGCTCCTCATACCGAAGTGGATGACAAAATTGAGCTCCTTCTGACACAAGACGAATGCGAAGATGAGTACGCACGACAACTAGATTACGAAAAGCGAATTGGTACTGTCACGTTCAAGGCGTAGAAATTATTGACCACAGCGGGTAATGTATCGTCCACGCACCTGCCGCAACAAATCCGACTTCCCCATCGGCGGTGTCGACTCGCAGCTCAATCAAGCTTCCCAAGTTAGGCTTGGTCAAATTCGACGGCCGAAGATGCTAGTGACAGTTTTTTTTCTGCATCAATTTCAATCCACAATCCGTAATAATCCTACCTTGTCTTTAAGTGACCAAATGAACTACCTTATCGCCGCATTACAAGGGGAAGCAGCAAGTGCTGTGAAAGGGCTTGAGTTGTCTGCTGATACCTGTGAGACTGCGGTTTCGATTCTGCGGGATCGCTTTGGCAACAATAACCTCTTAATACGAGAATATCTCAAGAGCCTTGCGGACATCGAGCCCGTGCGTTCCAGCCGACAGGTTTACAATTTACGCAAACTGCATGATTCTGTACAGACACACAAAAGAGGATTAAAATGTTTAGGAACAACGATGAACTCTGTCTGCTCCATGTTATATCCTCTCTTATAGCGAGCTCTTCCTCTCGACATGGCTCTACAATTCAATCGACTCCTGGGAGCACAGACAGATATCGCCACATCGGAATCGATGGCAAGTCCTAGCACTTCTTTTCCCAGCAAAGCCTTAGAGTCACTCCCGAAATTTCTAGGTAACGAGGTTAAATACCGGGAAGAACGTAACGCTCGTGAACACCCTACTCTGCATGATCAAGGGAGGACCTCGTGGCATTTGTGGCCGAAGCCTCAGAGCAATTCACCCGTTACCACGCTTCAAAATGCCATCCAGCCATGAAAGCGGAATACGTCCCTGTGTCTTCTGTGACGTTTCCGGACATTGCACATCAGACTGCAGCAGTCCCAAGCCGATAGAAGAAAAAAGGAAACGGTAAAGAATGGGTTGGTCCTGGCAGCGTGTTTAGCGAATAGCTTTGTGTTGACAGTAAGGTAAGGGCGTCGCTGCAGTTGGCAGGCGGATGTCGAGATGTGTCTTCCACCAACCGGCTCTAACGCATGGGCACGTTTCGCCGCGGCGTCAGCGCGAGTATTGCCGGGGATGGCGACATGGCTCGGAACCCTTTGAAACCACACAGTGTGGCCTGAGGACAGGAGCTCATTGTATATTACGAGCATCAGCGAATGCGCGCTGCAGACTATCTTGACAGAGTAAGATGCTATAGCTAGGGCCGCTTTGCTGCCAGTGAGTACCGTCCAGGCACTAGGCGAAGAAGCAGACATATGCTTCAAGGCAGCAAGAATAGCAAACAGCTCAGCCTCTACAGATGACGTTTCATGGGGAAGCAGAGACGCATGCTCGAAGTCGTCGCTAGGGACATAGTACGCCGCCGTCGACGAACCTTGCCGCACTGACCCGTCAGCGTACACCTCCGTTCTATGGCTATGGATGGCATGAATGTGGCCCGGGGTAAGTTGACATGCAGCGACAAGTGGTATGCTGTGTTTGTTAGCAATGCCAGGGACAGACTCATGTACGATGGGCTGATTCAGCGTCAACGTCGGTGGCGCGTACGCAGCAGAGATGGCACTGTAAGGTGTGTAGCTGTTGAGACGAAGCAGAGCATGACAGAATGCCGACGACGGGGAAGTCACACAGATATCTCGCAGATAATGATGGGCATGCCGTATAAGCACCAAGCGTTTCTTTGTCGCGCAGAATTTGGGCTGGAGGTTCTCGCGCCTCTGCCAAAACGGAGAAGGTCTGTGTTGTCTTAGGCACACCTAAGCATAGGCGAAGGCTTCTAGCTTGGGCACCGAGTAATGCCCTGTCACCAGAAACACTGAGCTCATGCAACACTGGTAGACTGTATCTTAAGGTGCCGAGGGCCAACGAAGAGTGGACCTGGCGGAGGTCAGCACTGGATGGACCCCAGGATGATCCACATAGATGCTGGATGACATTGACAAACTACAGGTTTTCCCGTCCATTTTAGTCCAAGTGCCGTCTAAATTAGTCCAGGTGCCATCTGAAATAATCCGAGCGCCACTCAATTTAATCCGGGCGCCATCTGAAAAAATCCAGATGCTATTCAATTTAATCCAGGTGCCATCTGAATTAATCCATTGTGTCTTTAAGCATTCTAACCGTTTGTTCACACGAGGGACATCTTTGTAGAGTATTTTAGTGGAAGAAAAAGTAAAAAAAAAAAAACTGCTGATGGAACTGAAGTTGTAGTTGTGTTGTGTCTTATGTGGAACATTCGCACGACGCTGAGATATTGGGAGTTGGAACGGAAGCATAGCAAACGACGGCACTGGTGCTGTCGTCTTCTACGGAATATCTTGTGACTGAACTGTTGGATATTCCGCGCAGTTAGAAGAGCCAAAAGCCATGACTCACATAGACGACACAACTGATGCTGTCGTCTGCTACAGGATATCTTCTTTCTGAACTGCAGGATACTCCGCGCAGTTAGAAGAGCGCGAAAAGGCACGACTCATAGAGCAGACGACACAACTGGTGCTGTCGTCTGCTGTAGAATATATTCTTTCTGAATTGCAGGATATTCCACACGGTTAGAAGAACACGAAAATCACCACTCACATAGCAGACGACACCACTGGTGCTGTCGTCCGCTACATAATATTTTCTGACTGAACTGTTGGATATTCCGCGCAGTTAGAAGAGCGCGAAAAGGCATGACTAACATAGCAGACGACACAACTGGTGCTGTCGTCTGCTACAGAATATATTCTTTCTGAACTGCAGGATATTCCGCGCAGTTAGAAGAGCGCGAAAAGGCGTGACTCGCATAGCAGAGGACACTACTGGTGCTGTCGCCTGCTACAAAATATCTTCTGACTGAACTACAGGATATTCCGCGCGGTTAGCAGAACGCGAAAAGGCATGATGCTCATGCCAGACGACACCAGTGTTCCTGTCGTCTGCGAAGGAATATCTTGTGACTCTGCTGCAGGATATTCTTTGTGGTTTGAAGAGCACGGAAAGACAGTAGTGAGTAATGGTTGATAGGATAAGCCTGAGCACTGTCACAATCATTACACATCACACAGCTATGTTCAATGGTCAATATGGCATTCCTATGTATACTGCAGAAGGAGCACGTGTAGTCACCCTGTGCTCCACTGAAATTGCTCAGCGTATTGAGTGGAGCACGCATATTGGCTCATTAGGGAGTGACCGTGTGCCTGTGCTCATTCAGCACCGCCCTTCAGGGTAATTGAGAAAACGACGACGCGTGAATGTAACGGACTGGTCGCGTTATAAATTCCAATCAGCTCGTGACATCGCCCGCGCAGATACAGGTACAGCGGAAGATTTTGCTGCTGTGGTGAAAAAATCTGCGGAAGCTGCATCGAAAGCTGTCACGGTTCTTGATACTTACACACGCGTAGACGCGGAATACGAAAGGCTTCATGCTATTCGACGAAGAGCGGAAAGGAGATTCCGACGATCTGGGAACCAAGACGAATATCGGGAATCATGCCGGCTGCAGCGTATAATACGGCGTCACCTACAAAGATTGTCTCGGCAGCAGTGGCGGTCTTTCTGCTCCACACTTGCGCCATTTACATCCGGTGGGATATTATACAACGCCGCCTGCAATCTGCTCTGGACGCTACTGTGTCATATCTCCCTGATCGAGGGCTATCGGTATCGCCAACCAAAACCGTGGCCATGGCATTCACGCGGCGCTCATTCTGCGCTACCCCCTCTTCTTGACAAGGCTCAATTGACAGGTATCAAGACTGTCGTTTGTTCCCTGGTTCAAGTACCTTGGCGTTATCATTGATCGGGTCTATCATGGTCTCGACAGATTACTTCCATCTGTGCCACCACAGGCTCTTATATTAACGTGCTACGCCGTCCCTGTGGGTCCTCTTGGGTCCTTCATGCACCGACCTCCTCCAAGTACACAACTCTCTTATTATGGGCACTTTAGCTACTGCTTGCCTGTGTTGCACGGTATTTCCCCCTTCAAGGAACGGCAACTGCTTAATCTTCAAGCTCGTAGCCTGCGCACTTGCTTGGGAGTCCCGAAGAGCACGGAAACCTTCTCTGCTATCGCCGAAGCGCGGGTTCCTTCCGTGCTTATCCTCCGGGACACGGCAACCCTCCGAACTTACACAGGCTGTCTTGTATGGCATCTATGTCACCACCTTCGTGATATTACGCAGCATTGCCCTGCTTCTGCGTATGGCCAAGCTGTTCTGCGTATACAAGGACAAATCTCGCCATCACATACCTTGGTCTTTTGTACGGAACCGCTGTGGACCTTAAGTCTGCATCCCGTGCACACATCCGTTCCTAGTCTTCCGAAAGAGAGCCATGTTCCCAGCTGTTGTGCCATGCCAACTAACGCTGCAACATGTCCATTCCCTGCACTCGAATCGAATGGAGATTTACACTGACGGCTCGGTGGCATCCGATGGATCACCATCTGCATTTTGTATTCCTGAGGAGGCATACGAGCGCGGTTTCAAGCTGCTTCCCGCGCTGTCATCAACCGAAGCAGAAACCTTTGCTATCTTATCTGCTCTGTGGAACATCTCTTCGTCGACACCAAGAGCGTGGACTATTCTTTCGGATAGTAAGTCAGCCTCGAAGGCCCTGGCATCGTATTCGCCAAAAGTTATCAACGACATCTATACGGAGATCCTTCGCCTGCACGCCATACTGTCGTCTCTGGGCCACAGTGTGTGATTCCAGTGGATTCTGGGCCGCGTTGGTATCTCGGGGAATGCCCTCGCCGATTCTGCGGCGAGATGTGCTCGTGCAATTGGGTCTGTCACTTCTGTCCTGCTTACCTCCTCTGTCTGCCGGCTAGGCATTCACCGATACTGCACAAATAGCTCACAGGCCTTTTTCCAAGACGCTACCAGGACGAACTCTCTTCTGCGCTCGATTGACCCTACCCACAAACTGATAGTCCTTGCTCGATAAGGCTTCGACTGAATGTGACGCGGACTCCACTGCTCCTCTTTAAGATGGGCCACCCTTCTTCACCCAACTACCCCACCTGTCATGTTGAAGGAGGTATCCCGAACTTTTTTTATTCAAGCAACTGTGGCTATGAGCGGCGTACAGATGTGGACAGATGGAGAGAGGACAGCAGGAAGGAGTGGGGGACAAAGGGGTTAGTATGCGTCCTGGGCCGACTTCAGGGGGAACTGTGCCGACATTCGCCTGGAAAGTCTTCGGAAAACCCAGGGAAAACCTCAGACAGCACAGCCGGTGACAGGATTCGAACCCGGGTCACGTCCCAGTCTCGGAGTGGAAAGCGATCATCCTAACCACTATGCCACGGGAGCTGCTATCCCGAACTTGCTGCTCCACTGCACCCGTTACCACGAACATCGTCTTCTCCTACGGTCGCGCATCGCTCGCCTCAGAATTTCTGACTTTTCCCTAGCTACGCTGCTATAAGCCCCCCCACAACATAGTCAGGTGACAAAAGCACTTGTTCAGTTCCTGGGGATCTGTGGCCTTCTGGGTGAATTGTGATCTATGTCATGTTTGTTTTTTGTTTGTCTTTCTTTTTTCTTTCTTTCCTTTCTTTCCTGGGAATAGCAAGCCGCCGTAGCGCAGGCTAACCTTTCCCTCCTATTTTTTATATAATAAATGTCCTCCCCCCCCCCTACACCCATGGAACGTGTATGGCAGGTAGTCCGGTCGCCCGGGACAGCAAACTCGCAATCTTACCCTTTCAGGGCTCTGGCTATTCATCACGATACTGATGAGCCGTCTACCGCAAATGAATTTTGCAAACTATTTACAAGGCCACCTCTATCATCCACGACAACTGCATATCATGCATCAGTGGGAAATGCTAAACGGAGTACTTTGTTGACCGATACCGCGTGGTGTGCGGCCTTGGATTCTGATTTCAGCCAAGCAGAACTTGACGCCGCTTCAAGTTCAAGAAGATGCAAATCGTCGCAAGGTCCCGACGGCGTTACCTACAAGCACATAGGTACATCACTGGTCAGAAGACTTTATCAAGCATAAGAGCTGGAATGAGGGCAAACTTCCTGCGATATGGAAAATCTCCAGATTTGTGCCCTTGGTGGAAACGGGGAAATCTCTCAAGGACATGCCATCCTTCAGGCCAATTAATTTGTCGAGCTGCCTGTGCAAAATAATGGAAAATATGGTGCTAAATCGACTGGGATGGGTCTTTGGGATACAAAAGTTGCTCGAAGAATGCATGTCTGGTTTCTGTAAAGGCAGGTACACTATGGATGACGTATTAGACATGGTGACCTTTGTGGAACATGAAGCCGCCAAGGTCACACCAGAGCGGCAGCACTGCTACCCATCAAAACGGCATACGACACGGTCAGTTACAGCCACGTCCTACATGATCTGTATAGCCTAGGAATACAAGGCCGGTTTCTACGGTGGATAGCAGACTACCCCGAAGGCAGGTTAGCGTATATGGAGACAGAAGACGGGAATAGTGACAGTCACGGCCTCTCAAGCGGGGTGCCAGTGGGCGCCGTGCTGAGTTCCCTGATTGTCAACGTGCTCATGGCGAACCTACCGCAACGGTTGCCGAAGAACATGCACATTAGTATCTTTGTAAGTCCCAAACGTCGCCACACCAGCACTGGACAGCTGTTTCCGCCTTATTGGGCCTTCATCAGCAATGCGTAGGTGGGCGACGTTTGAGAGAGTGGAGTCGGAAAGTCACGTGGCAAATGATGTCCTGCCGTCAGGGTGAGGTCAGGGTGATGTCCTGCCGTCAGGGTGGTCCACGTGACCTTCCGACGCCACTCTCTCAAACGTCGCCCACCTACGCATTGCTGATGAAGGCCCAATAAGGCCGAAACAGCTGTCCAGTGCTGGTGTGGCGACGTTTGGGACCTACAAACATATGTTCAACGTGCAGCCAAAGAGCCTCTGCTAATTTTATTCACTGTGCACATTAGTATGTACGCCGACGACAAATGCATATGGTGCTCTGGCGTGCAGATGCCCGCATTGCGGCAGTGCCTTCAAAACGTGTTAGATTGTACGGCCTCCTTCTTAACGGAGAGGGGCATGGACATATCAGTCGAGAAAACCGTATTTCCTCCCTTCAGTCGAAAGAAAACTAAGACGGGGGGGGGGGGGGGTCAAAATAGCTTGCCGTTGTTGGCCGCACACGAGTGGGTATCATCACGACTATAGCAAAACAGAAAGTAAGGGGACAAGAGAGTGGATGACTTCAAAGTGAAGTATAGGCAGGATGAAGCATACTGATGGGCGGAGGTGCAATGTGGATGAGAGGAGCACTAGAGCGGTCTTTCCTCGAGGCCCGTTTCTTGAAGAAAACGCATGAGGTCGCGAGTTTTTATAATTCGCTCTGCATGAGAACCTCCGGGGAAGAGGACGTCCGTCTCTATGCCAGGCCTGGAGTGTGAAAGGCGAGTTTCCCGCAGGGTATAGTATGCGTGGCATTCTGTCAGGACGTGCTGGATAGTTTCCGGATGATGACAGTGAGCACAACTGGAATCCTCCCTGGAGCCGATCTTGAACAGTTGCCAGTTCGTGAATGCAGATCCCGTGCGTAGCCGATGGAGCATTGTCTGCATGACTCGGGGAAGGTCTTTCATGGGAAGAGAGGGTCGGTGAATTTTGCATGATGTCCTGTATGCCAGGATGACGCACTTCAACTAGCTGTTTAACGGCCATGTGCCTGTCGGTGTCGGCCGGAACTGGTAAGGATGGGCTGCAGCTAAGGTGTGCTGAGGATGCTAGCTAGTACGCTCGTTCGTTGCCTCTGATGCCGACATGAGACGGGATCCATTGGAGAGCAAGATCACCTCCGATTACCTTATGCTGGGCACGTCCTTCTCATACATCGGACTAGGGTGCTACCACACATGGGGTTCATCACGTTATAGAGGACACTTCTGGAGTCCGTAAGTAAAACGGCCTTAACTATTCCAGCCACTTGGACCGCAGCAGCTGCGTGTAACAGGGCCAGGAGTACGGCCATCGTGGATGATATAGGGTTATGAGCTGATTTCCCTTGGATCTGCATCAGCATCAGCATTTGTTGTACCACAGCACAGCAGAGAAGGAATGGCAATGCCTTCCCACAGAACATCGTCGACAGCAGCGGAATTGGTAGCCATCCTGTTGGCAATGCAGTACGTGGCCGCACGCCAGGTGCCAGGTGGTCAAATATTGCGATTCAAAGGCCGGTCTTCAAGCCATAACACCATTCTTGGGAAGTGGCTGTACGGCGGCAATAGTACGGGACATTCTCATCGCATACAAGAAAGCAGTAGACACCGGCCACGACATACTGCTTCGGTGGATTCCTGGACACATTGGCATACGGTGTAATGAAGCTGCAGATGAGATAACAGATATAGCGCACATATCATCAACGGAACACCCGGTGACATATTCCAGGTCAGATGTGAAGCACGTGTTAAAATTGCTGACAGAAGACACATGCGGAAGGCAATGGTTAGAAGTCGACAGGCGTTCATCCTTGCTTCATCAGATTGACCCACAGCTGGAAATTCCGTGTTCTGTCCAACATACACCACGACATATGCAAACACTTTTGCAATGGATTCGCTTTAACGTTCCGTATAGTCAACAGTTTCTCCATAAAGTTGGCAGGGCTGGTTCAGCATACTGTCCAGTGTGTGCATCTGTGGAAAACGCGGAACAAATTGTTATGCACTGCACAAGGTATGTATCCCAAAGAACTGCTGCAATGGTAGTTCCCCTGCTCGAACCCAGTCTATCTCCTCTCCACCTGGATTCATTCCGCTCGATAGCCCTTACCAGCTGTGTGGGGAAGACCCTGGAACGAATGGTCTTCAACAGGCTCAGCTGGTACTTAGGGAGTACCGTTTTTTTCCCGGCATCAATGATGGGGTTTCGCCCAGGCCGGTCGTCACTTGATAGTGTCCTTACCCTCGTCAGTGAAGTGCAACAAGCTCGTACTGATGGCCTCGTGTCCGCCGCTGTATTCCTAGGCGTTAAGAAGGCATATGACCGTGTGCAACATAACGCAATTTTGGGAGCACTCCAAGATGCAAACGTAGGAGTTCTCTTCCCGCCATGGCTCCGAGACTTCCTCACTGACCGCTCTATTTTTGTACGCACTACGGACGGGGATACTGCTTCGCATCAGTCCAACAAGGTGTCCCTCAGGGTAGCGTACTCAGCCCCATGTTGTTTAATCTCCTCATGGCCCCCCTTTCAGCACAGCTGCCAAAACACACTCACGTTACACTCTATGCGGACGATATTTGTATTCGGACATCTGCCCTTCATCCTGAAGCGATCCAACGTCGTCTGCAAGGCTCCTTGGACACATTAGCGAGTTTTAGTAATTCGTACGATATCACCTTTGTGTACGTAAGGGATAGCGTTGATGGTTCTGCGCACGCCCATAACAGAAAGAGAGCTTCGCGCAGTGTAACGTACGCTATTGCCTTTGCGTACGATGTACTAAAAATCTCTAATATGTCAGTATCTCGCCGACCGAGGCCTAACGATCTCACCTGCTAAGACTGTAGCCATGGCCTTTTCAATTAAGTCCTTTCACAAGTACCCATTATCCCTTGCTGGGTCGCCCATCACATTTGTTTCAACCTGCCGTTACTTGGGTTTTACCGTTAACTTGACATGGTCTCCTCACGTGAAGACACTTGTTGCCAAAGCTCCAAGCCTGGTTAACGTCCTTAAGCGTGTCGCAGGTACATCCTGGGCCCCTCCTGCCGTGACCTCCACCGAGTTCATACGTCTCTTCTCTTGGGCATCGCAACGGTATAGTCTCCCTATCCTCCATGGAATCAGCCCCACCCAAGACCGAGAGCTTCTCAACCTTCAAGCCCGCAGCCTCCGTGTCTGCCTAGGGGTCCCTCGGACAACGGAGACGTACTCCGTCCTCGCAGAAGCTAGAGAACAAACTATTCCTACTCTACGAGACTCAACCACCCTGCGCGTATACGCCCGCTGTCTGACCCACCCTTCCCACCCCCTTTGTCAGATTGCAGAAAGCTGCCCTGCTTCCGCCTTCGGTACGGCGATTGCCTAAGGGATTATCTTCCATCCACGACATCTACTCCCTCCTTTGCGCCAGCTATGGGGACTCCTGAACGCGCCGTCGTTCAACCAGCAATCCCGGACCTTCCTCGAAAACACGAAGCTCCTCCAGTAGTGGCCCATCAGCTCTCCTTGGCACATATCAACTCCACCTACCCTTGCTGTCGTCAAATCTTCACAGATGCATCTGTGATGCGTGACACATCAGGGGCAGCCTTTTACGTCACAGATACGGACCACGAAGAAGCCTACACGTTGCCCTATACTGTGTCCTCTACTGAGGCGGAATGTATGCCATCTTCGCAGCCCTAGAGTACATTGCTGGCCTGCCACCTGAGAAGTCCTGGGTTGTCCTCACTGACAGCAGGGCGTCCCTCCTCCTTCCCACCCTACCACCATACATGACCTGCCCAGCATGATCATCCAGGCATACAATCGGCTCTGTGCAAGAGGTCACGCTCTTTCACTCAAGGATTCCCGGTCATGTGGGCTTATCCAGTAATTCACAGGTAGATGCGGCTGCACGACGTACTGCACAAGTTATGACTCATGCTACGGTACATCTTCCCATTACTGATTCTCGTTGTTGTGTTACTATACGCCGCCGGTGTGCTGCTCGGGCCCAAGCGTTCAGAGCTGAGGCTGTCTCATACAACAGTCACCTGCAATCAATAGACCCTGCAATGGACATTCTTATTACGTGTCGCTGCACTCGTTACGACGAATCGCTCATGCACCGTCTCCGTCTAAACGTCGCCCGCACACCGCTGCAACTGTTCAAAATGGGTCAATCTAGCAGTCCCCTCTGCACTAGCTGTGGCGTGGTGGTTGATATTCCCCACTTCATCCTACACTGCCGGCAACACCTTCTGCACCGTGAGGCCCTGTGTCGTCGTCTATCCCAACTTGGCTACGGCACTATGACACTGCAGTGCTATGACTGCTATGACTACCTTACTGGGTCCCGTTCGTCAGTCGTCCCAGTGGACAGTCACCACTGCGCTCCTACGCTTTCTCGACGCTTCGAACCTCGTCAACGCCGTGTGATTGCATGACCGTTGTGTGTGACTTTTCAGTTTTAGTGTTCCTTTCCCTTTCTTTTCCTCTTTATCTTTTCCTTTTCTTTTCTTCTTTGTCTCTTCCTTTTCTTCTCTTCTTTGTATTCCCCTTTTCTTTTTTCCTTTTCGTTTCTTTTCTTCTTTTCCTTTCCCTTTCTTCTTTATCTTTTCATTTTCTTTTCTACTTTGTCTTTTCATTTTCATTTCTTCTTTGTCTTTTACTTTTCTTCTCTTCTTATCCTTTTCTTCTCTTTTCTTCTTTTTCTTTTCCTGTTTCTTCCCCCACTTCCCATTTTTTTGGAATAGCAAGCCGACCTCCGTCTGGCTGACCTTTCCTTTTTTTCTTAGTAAACATATCCCCCCCCCCCTCCAAAGAACTACATTGAAGTCAGCTCTAGACCGCTTGGACGATAGAACGTTCGATATAGTCGAGGTGCTGAGTGTATGGGAATCCAAGAAGAGAGATGCGGCGTTATCAGCACTTGTCAACTTCATAGTGGGCAGTGATAAGGAATCTGTATTTTAGGACCACATTCTAGGATTCTGTCGTTAAGTTCCCCGTTCCTGTTATTTTCTCGCAATTCATTTTACTTCTAGGGGATGCACATACAGTTCGGTGACCGGGAGGGGTGATGTTTTTCTATTTCTTTATTTTCATTTTCCTTTTTGTGGGGTTGATTTAGGGGACCTTTGTGGGAGTAGCAGAATTCGTCATGTGACGAATTCAATATCTTCCCTGAATGTATGTATATATATATATATAACGAAAAAAATTCGAAGGAGCTCTTTGGCTGCACATATAGCATATGACGTGATGTGACCTTCTGACGCCATCCACTCAAACGTTGCCCGTCTGCGTACTGCTGACGATGGCCCAACAAGGCCGAAACAGCTGTCCAGTACTGGCATGACGACGTTTGACTTACAAACATACGCTATACGTGCAGCCAAAGAGCTCCTTCGAATTTTTTCCCTTATACACTTGACTGGCTTTGCACTGGGCTTTTAGAGGTGTCTTAGGACTCCCTGACGGGAGGCATCACGTACCACGTGACCTTTTGACGCCATCCACTCAAACGTTGCCGGCCTGCGTACTGCTGATGATGGCCCAACAAGGCCGAAACAGTTGTCCGGTACTGGCATGGCGACGTTTGACTTACAAACATATGCTATACGTGCAGCCAAATAGCTTCTTCGATTTTTTTCCCTTATACACTTGACTGGCTTTGCACTGGGCTTTTAGAGGTGTCTTAGGACTCCCTGACGGGAGGCATCACGTGCCACGTGACCTTTTGACGCCATCCACTCAAACGTTGCCTGCCTGCGTACTGCTGATGATGGCCCAACAAGGCCGAAACAGCTGTCCAGTACTGGCATGGCGACGTTTGACTTACAAACATATGCTATACGGGCAGCCAAAGAGCTCCTTCGAATTTTTTCCCTTATACACTGGACTGGCTTTGCACTGGGCTTTCAGAGGTGTCTTATGACACCCTGACGGGAGGCTTCACGTGACCTTCTGACGCCATCCACTCAAACGTAGCCTGCCTGCGTACTGCTGATGATGGCCCAAAAAGGCCGAAACAGCTGTTCAGTACTGGCATAGCGACGTTTGACTTACAAAGTAAAATGATAAGACGTGGACGGCAGATTACAGGAAAGTTAACAAAAACAAATTTATTTAATGAGTAATTTAACACACAGATTGTAAAAGAACGGTTGACGTTTCGACAGTGGCACTGTCTTCGTCAGGACAAAATAGGTGCAAGGGTTGCATATTGCATAAATAGGTTCGGTAAGTGACGTCACAATCGGTGGAAATATGCCACGTGCCCGTTGTCGGGGAGTCATATTCAGGAACATTCCGCAAGGTACAGGCCCGTAGTCAGGACCCCGTCCGTTAACCTTACCTGGACATCCAGGAAGTTAACAGTTAGAGCTGAGTAAGAATGGGTGAATTTGATAGCTGGATGAGCTTGGTTAAAATCGCTAATGAATATATTTAGGTCGTCCCCCGAATATGGCCAAACCATAAAGATATCGTTCAGAAAACGCTTGTGCAACGTCAGCTTTTTCTCGCGTCGGAACAGAAATGCCTCCTCCAGATCACCCACAAAAACGTTTGCATAATTTGGTGCCATCTTAGTACCCATAGCCGTGCCACTGACTTGCAAGTAATGTTTACCATCAAATTCAAAGTTTTTATTTTTCAGAATAAGGTTAAGGAACGCGAATAGAACAGAAGGATCGTATGAGTTGTCCGAATATTTTAGAAACGCCCTTTGAGCTGCAGCAATGCCATCTTCGTGGGGGATGTTGGTATAGAGTGAAGACAACAACAACAACTTTATTTTGAATTTGGAGAGTAGGGAGGTTCATCGCCACAGGCGATGCTCTACCCCATTGCTAATGGGAATGTGGGGAATAAAATAACGAGCCCCTTCACAGTAACGAACGAAGTCCGATGGTGTTCAGAAATGTCAGAAGAGCTTTGAGCGCAGAGCGTTGCTGGGCTGGATTAGGCCAGGGACCAAGCAATTTCGATAAGGAGAAGGGGCGAGAGTCCAGCTAACGAAGAGACTCGGAGAGTGTGGTTCGGGAAGGTTGGTAGTGGGGGCAATGAAGAAGAATATGCTCCAGATCCTCAAGAACACGACACGTTCTGTCGAATCTGTCGTCTAGCGTGACCAGCATACTTGAGGGAGGAGGCTGGCACTGACTTAATATTTCCAGGGATTGAATTGTCTTTAATGTAGGATGGAAGTTTCGGGGGGATATCTTTAAGTCTACAAAGCTGGAAATATTTTCGGTAGCTGTACTGTTACAAGAAACTATCGGGCGCCCTGGGTTCCCAGGTTTATGGATCTTGGGGAGCATATAATATCTGTCTGGCACGGAATCTCAAGGGAGTAAGTACTCGTACAGGGTGGAGTCTATCTTTTTGCTGGTTTTCAGATCTTTCAAGCTACGGATAACATTCGCAGTGATCTGTTCCGTAGGGTCAGCTTCCAGGACTTTGTAAAATGATGTGCAAGATAACTGCCGAATACCCTCGTTAATATAATCAGTTTTGTTCATTACCACAATTGCACCACCTTTATCAGCTTTTCTTATAACCAGATCATCACGTTTTTGAAGGTCGGAAAGGCTACGGTGTTCAGCTGACGATAAATTGGACTTTGATTTACGATTGGATGAGTGGCTGTATGCGTTAATAATATCCGTTTGGACTGCGCGAATATACATATCCAGGGCTTTATCCCGGTTGCCGTCTGGTCTAAAACTGGACGGCTGTTTGAAAGGGTTGGAGTCTGACTTGGGCTTGTCATGGAAGTATTCCTTGAGGCGTAAGCGGCGGGCGAAGTTATCTAAATATATGTGAAGTTGATATTCATTTAATTTATTGTTGCTGGGACAATATGAGAGGCCATGGCTGAGTAAAGATAATTCGGAATCAATGAGAATATGGGATGAGAAATTAACGACATTATGAAACTTGTGGCATTCGAGATTACAGGGGTCAGTGGAGGCGGTGTCTTGATTTTGATTAATAATAATGTGCCGGTCCTGTGATGACGTACTAGTCTGGGCCATACTTATCGGGTGGCTATCTTGAAATGTTGTTTTAAGCCCAGTAGGGGCAACCTGGCTAACTCTGTCCCTAGCGAGCTTTTTACGTTTCCTGCAGTGCACGGCTTCTTCCTTGTTCTCAGCGAAGCGTGCTAAATCTGAGTTATGGTTGTCACCAAAAGTGGTTTCATCGCGTATAATTTTAGCTTCCTGAGAAAATTGGCTGATAGTGTCATCACAATGGGATAATAACACATCTATCAACGCGGTGGAGGCATTGTTGAGAATCTCGTTCCACAATCTTGGTGTTCATTTTTGAGGGGAAACGTAGGTTAAAGATTGAGAGCGAGCCCTTTGGGGATTTTGTTGTGTTGCTTGTAGAGCTGTAAACTTTCACGATGAGCCTCGATATGCCTTATGGACCTATCAGTTAGTTTTCTAAGTTTAAAGGAAGCCAGGGCACTAGGGGATGGTTGAGGGTCAAAGTTGAAAAGAGTAGGCTCACCGGCGGTTAGTCAGTCCTGTCTTGATGGTCGTGGCATCCGTCCTCGCTGTCGCTGTTGCAAGATCGCGGCTTCCTGTGGAGTTGGCCAAACCGGGTCCGGGACAGCGGGGGAGTCAGGTCGACGCGGTGGCAGTCGTCGTACGAGTCGTGGTATCAGGTTTTGTAGGTGACGGCTGATCATCCGTACTCCCTCGTAGTTAGGATGAAGTCCGTCAGCAGCCAGGACCTGGGTGGGACGTAGTCGGCAGACTCCGTGGTCCAGGTAGCAGAGATCCGCGGTGTTCCGGCACAGCTGGATCAATCGACGGTTGAACTCGAAGGCCCGCGGATTACACTGGAACTACCTGCGTCTGTCAATGAAGGGTCGGCGTCGGTTATATGATCGAGGAAGGACGAGGGTACAAACCACCATGTCGATTCCTCCTCGAGCACGTATCTTCTCCAGTAGCTGCTGGTAGTGAGAGATGGCGTGCTGCGGCCAGCCGTACGGCTGCCATCTGTGAAATGGTTGCAGATGTCAAATATGCAAACTAATGCAAAGTACCCACGTGCTTAAGAGCACAAATTCTGGTTTCTTCGTCAAAATTCATGGTGACTTTGACTGTAATTCATCCCACGTCATTTATACAATTCAGTGCAACGCGTGTCAAGCACAATACGTAGGTCAAACCAAAACATCTTTTCGGATCAGGTTAGACAACCACCGGTCGGACGTTAATAAAGAGCCAAATCTTCCTGTTTCTCGTCATTTCAAACAGCCTGGTCATTTGATAAATGACCTCGCCCTTTTTATTCTTCAATTAAACTTTAGCTCCGATAGAGTCAGTGAACAACGCGAGTTTTACCTCATTTACAAATTCCAATAAAAAACTTAACGAAGATCGTGGTGTACTTTCAACAGTAAGGAATCTGGTCGCCTAGATGGGATATACTTTCCCTTTTTTCTTCCTTTTTTTTTTTTTCAGCTATGGCCTCAGTACAGCAAACCCTGAGCTGGCTCCCCAAGAAGAATGACATCACCACCCGGACTTGACCTTGCGAAATGTTCCAGAATATGTGCTCACGGACAACTGCCACGTGGCATAATTGCACCCATTGTGACGTCACCTACCGAACCTATTTAAGCATATGCAACCATTGTACCTCTTTTGTCCTGACGAAGACAGTGCCACTGTTGAAACGTCGACCATTCTTTTAAATCTATGTGTTAATTTTTTCATTGAATAAACTAGTTTTTGTTAACTTTCCTGTAATCTGTCGTCCACGTCTTATTATTTTACTTTATATATATATATATATATATATATATATATATAAACTCAAACTCAAGCACGTGTAGTACAGAAAAGCTATGAGGGCCACGACACGAAAACAAAGCTGTGACAAAGAAGGCTGTGGCGCCCCTATCGGGCACGAAGACAGAGGGACGCCCACATACTTTCGACGCGCAATACATAATTCTTGCACATTATGGACTACGTTGTCAAACACCACCTGACACGTGCAGAAAGAGTTTGAACCGCGGCAGAATCTAGCAAACACAGTACCTATGACATCGTTAAGGATCATGAGGGATGCAGTAATAGTTACCTGTACCTTCATCCTGCTGATCGACTCTTCCTCTAGCAACTCTGGTAAGTGTAACTCTGCTGAAGAACAGAGTCGTATTGTATTTGCAATAAGTAACTCAGGTTTCGCTGGCAGATGAAGTTAACGAAAGCTTTAATGTAACGAGTAAGAACCGCTAACCCGGTTGCTAGTTCAAAGCAGATGTGAAGGCGAACAGTGCGGACTGAGATAATGCACATATCGAGGGATATGTTCTCCAACCTATATATTACTTCCCTCGCACATAACGTGCACAATAAATGGGCGTGTTCCCCTTCGGTAACTCATATCCTGCCTTCCCGCACTCTGTGTGACAGTTGAAATTTTATGACCACTTGTTCATAGTGCCATGTGACGTCACCCGATAACGGGGTTCACGGAGCACAATATAGAGAATGGCGGGACCCAGTACAAGGCAAAGGAAGACTCCGGACCACAAAAGCACAAGTAGATAAGGGTTTAATGACCCTGGCTATTTACACACAGTATTTACAAACCAGATGCGACAATAAGGCTACACACGCGACTGTCTATGGAGTGAGTGCACGCCGCTCGAGGAAGCTCATCGTCTTGCAGTTTTCTCTTGAGATGTGTTGCGGGTCCGGGTACCAGTGCAGAAGCTGTCGTAGGGTCGGTGGCGCACCAGTGGGACGTCGAAGTCTCGAAGCCCGTAGACGCCTGGGGAACGAAGAGCCGATCACGGCAGTAGCAGTAGCGGACAGTAGCAGTCTTCCGGCGCCGAGCCTGGTTCATGGTCCACTTTCGCTTATGGCCTTCGGGCCTCCGGTAAAGCGGTCTTCACTATTGCTTTCATCCAAAGGTGTGAGAGAGGGAAGCTTCCCCAATATAGCCCCGCACGTTCTTGTGTTCCCGCGCACTCAAAAAATGGCCAGTTCGAAATATATCTGACTGTCACATCCGCTCCCATCCTGAAGGAGAATTTGCTATGCACATAACAATTCTCCAGGTAACACCATAGCGTCAATGTACAGTCTGCCTAACATACAGTTATACATCGCATAACACACAGTTTGCTCCCTGCAGAGCTTTGGGTCGACACTCCATAGCACTCGAAGTTTTGCGGCGAACAACTGCCGTTAACTATTTTAACGATGGCGAATGTGGCTCAGGGAAGAGGAGGTTGAACACCATAACAAAGACGAGTATTGTTCAATCTCTCCTCGTGTTTTTTTTTTTCTTTCAAACAAACAAACAAACAAAAGACGAGCGCACAGTGGTTGCGCGAATTTTGCCCACGCATGATTCCCCCCCCCCTTATATTTGATGTGAAGAAAGACCGTAGCCCCGCTTGGCATTAGTTACTTCAACACTGAGTCCCTGCTTCTGAGGTTGTAGGAATGTTGCGGCATTGTAGCGTGTGCGAGAGAGGACGCGGACGGGAGATCCTCTGGGAGGGACAGAGCAGGCTCGTTGGCGGCCACCTCGGCCAGCAAGATATCGTTGACATTGCTGTCTGTATTACACTGATGAACAGTATGACTGTGTGTCGAACTGTGTGTGTATGAACTGTGTGTCGTCGGTGGCGCGGTTGGCAGTATCTAAGGCGGCATCATTGAGCTCTTCAGCCCTCTTTAAGCGGCTGACATGGGTTATCTTTTCACCCCCTTTTTGTATGTTTGTATGTCTTTAATGCGCACGGTCGCGTCGGATAACTTCTCTGTGACACGGAACGGTCCCTTCCACTTCGGCGAGACCTTTTGCGCCATGCCGGATGTTACTGTGATATTCTGCGCGTATACTTTGTCTCCAAGTCCGTAGGTTACCACTTCATATTTAGCGTCGTGCTTTTTCTTGGTGGTAAGCCGTTGTTTGCAGTTTATTTATACCTAACGGGCGATACATCTCTTTCATTATAGAAGATGTGAATTTGGTTCCTTGGTCTCTAAGTAACTGTTTGGGAACGCTGTGTCTCAGTACAATGCCCTCTGTGAATATCCTCGCGACTGTGTCCGCTTTCTGGTCGGCCATCGGGTGGTGCATACGCATTTTTCGTCAGATGATCCACAAAGACCAATATGTACCGGTTCCCGGCGGTTGTTACTGGTGGTACCCAGAGTACCGCGAGGCATTCCAACTCGGTCGTGGCATAGTTGCATTCCGCCTTGTCCAGCTGCCGGCTCGCAAATGCCACAGGGTGCTCTTGCCCCTCAAAATCTTGCGATAGGATGGCTCCGAGCGCGATCTTAGACGCGTCCGTCGTCAAAATAAATGGTCTCGAAAAGTCGGGAAAATGTAAGACGGGTGACTTAGTCAAGCTCTCTTTCAAAGTGCGGAAGGGCTTGTCAGGTTCCTTACTCCAACGGAAGGATACCTTTTTAGAGGTGAGCTGACTTAATGGTTTGGCTACCCGCGCGAAATTCTGTATGTGATGCCTGTAGTAGCCCACCAACTCGAGGAACTCGCTAACCTCTTTGGTACCGGGAAGCTCTTTATGCAGGTGAGCTTATCAGGGTCGGGCCGGTTCCCTTCGGTAGAAACAATATGACCCAGATAATTCACCTTAGGTTTGAGCAATTGGCATTTCGATGGTTTAAGCTTTTAGCAGGCCGCTTTCAAGTGTTTGAGTACCCGTTCCATATCCTCAAGGTGCTGTTCGAAATTGCTACTAAATATAATGATGTCATCTAAATAAACATCACACGACTTGCCGAGCAGGCCTGCTAAAATAACATCCGCGGTTCTTTGCCAGTCTACAGCGCTGCTTGTTTAGTCCTATGGGCATCCTGCACCATTAGAAATGTCAAGACAGCGTATTGAAAGCCGTTTCTTCTTTGTCTTTCGGTCCATTTATACTTGCCAGTACCCGGAGGCCATGTCGACCACTGCGAAGTACTTCGCGGCGCCGAGAGTTGGGAGCGACTCTTCTATGTTAGGTAGGGGGTACGGGTGGGTGCGCGTTACTTTGTTAAGGTCCCGGTAGTCGACGACTAAACGGAAGGATCCGTCGTGGTTTTCTACCAACAAGGGCGGCGCCCCCCAGGGTGAGGTGGAATGTTCCACAATTCCTTTTTCAACGAGCTCGTCTACTTGCTTGTCAAGCTCTTCGCGTTTGGAATACGGGACGCGATACGCTCTACGGTACACGGGGTGGGCATCCATCGTAGGTCGTAGATCGTCGTCGACGACGACGAAGTAGAACTGATCTGACGTGTTCTCAGCTGCTCTTCACGAAATTCCATTTTTTTGCCTTTCTTTGGGTTTCTCAGTTTTTGGATATTGGCGGAGAATTTCCCATTCTCCCCAGTACCAATGGAGGGGGCGGAGGAAGCCGCCGGACCACTGGTCCTCCTGAGGGAGACAAGGGTCCGCAGCGACCCAGGCTGGCGAGAAGTCGGTCGCCAGTGGGAAGGAAGACAAGCGAAGTTGCCGTGTGTGCCACACCGGGTACTTTACCCACCGAGCTTCTCACTGACCTCGGCACCACGAGCGCGGCATTTCACGAGCAGGACGACATTCACCTGCGCATGGAGGTTCAGTCTTCAGACCCAAGTCCAGTGGGTATGACTGTAAAGTGCGCAAGGTTGGCTTCCAAATAGGACGGTATAAGAAGAGCTGTGCCGACGGTATAGGTTTTTTTTCGGTCGTTTATCGCTGTGTGAACCCTCTGGCATCTTTCTAGGATGTGGACCCCAACCCGGACGCGCGCGACATCCTGTCGGCAACACAAGACACTGTGCTCCATCACCGCATCAATAAGCAGGGTACCCCTTCGTGCATGTGTCATCTGAACATTCTGCGCGCTCCCATACGTTCTCCCATACATTCCTCAATCATACTTTCGCACCACCGGTAGAATAGTTGGTATTCCCCGCCAGTACAGCGACGTTCAGCTCCTCGACTTCTTCCGCGCGAGTGGCGTTATTGAGGTGAAGACAGAGGTGGCCTATTCCCGTGAGAGCGACGGCTCTGCCAACGTCATCGTTAAGCCAAGTGGTGTTCTCACTTTTTGAGCCTGGTCGCGTGCTCCCTGCCAAGCTACATCTTGGCTTCACTTACTGTCCTGTCTTGGAATATGTTGACCCCCCGGTCCAGTGCTTCAACTGCCAAAAATAGGTCATTATGCCAGGAACCGCCGAGGCTCCCAGCGTTGTAAAGTGTGTTCAGGCCCGCATGATTTCCAGCAATGTCTGGCCCGACGAGAGCCGAAGTGCGCCAACTGTGGTGGACAGCCTACCGCGACCTACCGTGCTTGTAGAGTTGCCAAGGCCGCAGTCGCTGCACACCGACGACGTCTCCTGAACAGTAACTCAAGTCCAGCGACCTTACCTTCGCGGCGTCCCCCCCTGGACAAGCCCGAGTAGTAGGTAGCACCGAGCAGCCGGCGCACCGACCTCCGAGCTTGTTAAATACCTTTGCATCTATACTGTCAAGACTCTCCAGCCAGCAGGAAAACCGGCGCCTCAAGACAGTTCCCCACGATCACCTAAGCCGTCCAGGGCTCGACCGGGGCAAGAGGATCACACCTTTGGCGCAGTAATCGCTATGATGTTCACTGCCCTGCGCGCCATTTTCCAACAAATCATTGCTTCGGGTGATCTACCGGCTGTTCAAGCAGTACTAGCGCTTCAGCCTCTTCTGCGCCATTTTCCCTCTCCTCCTGTGAATGGCTAATGATCCGCCACTTCCTCCAACAGCCCCTTATCGCCACACGACAATCTTTCAATGGAATGCTCGAAGTCTCCAGTCGAAGACGGCTGATTTTCGCCAATTCGTATGGCGGCACAAATTCCCCTTGCTCTGCGTCTCCGAATGTGGTATCACAGAAGATTTTCGGCTCTTGAACTACCTTACCTTCCTTTCTGATCCCCGAGGACGAACAAGTCGTGTCGCGCTTTTTGCCCGGTCTGACATCCCGTAGTCCGCCGGACAGTGCGCACGCAGGGGACTGGCGACTATGTGGCCTGCACCGTTCGTCTGGGGGCCCTTGATCTCACACTTGTCTCCCTTTATTTGCTCCCTGGTGTTCCCTACGACATTGTTGAATTGGACACGCTTACTGCCAGCCTCCCGTCGCCACTTGTGCTTTGTGGTGATTTCAGCGCGCATAATGCCGTCTGGGGTAGCACACGCACTGATTCAAGAGGACAGCGCCTTGCGGACCTCTTCGCCGACAGCACTCTAAGTATATTGAACGACGGCTCCTCTACCTTTCTTCAAGCCACGTACCTCTCCTCATGTCTTGATCTTACCGCTGTGTCAACATCAGTTGCTCGCCTTTTCACATGGGGTGTAGATGCCGACACCCTTGGAAGCCATCATTTGCCCGTTCTAATCGCTATCCGACGATTGCGTCAGCCCACTACGTCACGTTCCATATAGCGAACCAGCTGGCAGCTTTATCAGACCGCACTGGAGTCTGCTTCGTCAAACAATATACTGGGACACAAGCAGGGTTTTCCCCGTACTGTGGCAGGTGCTGCGCAGGCTGCTACAACACACAATAGACAGAACATACATAAAAAGTCGATACATATAGTCTTGAGAGTTTCTATTGACAATTGGCAATAAAAAATATATATCAATAAGAAGGCGATAGAATGCATTGAAAATACATATCATGCTAAAAGAAAAACAACAATCATTTTTATAAGGCCTCCCTGTTGTACATACTAGCTGCGTGTGCTCACCGCCCGCGATCTCAAAGATGATCTAAGACGTTTTCCTTAATGAGTACTTTGGGTTCGGTGTCGATAAGGAAATTGTACTCCTTTTGGATGGTGGGGCTGGTCTCTCCACAAAATCTTACAACGAGAAGTTCTATGCCCTCCTCCGTGACTTGTACAGAGGAGGGAAGTTCTATTTTCCCTGGTTCTGCTCACCGTTTGCGCGGGTGGGGGGATGTAAGTTTAATGAACAGGAGGTGGCGTTCACGCAGAGAGAGGTCAGCCAGACCTATGCGGCTTGCTACGCCCTGGTGCTGGTTCAGCAAAAAAAAAAAAAAAAAAAGAACGGCCGGCTTCGTCGCAGTGGAGGCGAGCGCCAAAGGCCGCGGTTCTCAGGTTACAGCGTAACTCTCAGCTGGGTGTCCTGTAGGTATTGCAGGAGAGCTCGTGTAACGGCTCCCTGCTGTTGGCGTGCGACGGGGCCGCGAAGCACGGCCAGTAAGAGCGAACCGTGTCCCAGGCGTTGGAGGCGATCGGCGAGGACAGCGCGGGCTGCAGAGTACTCCGAGCAGGTTAATAGGAGGTGCTCGACGTCTGCTACTGCGCCACAGATAGCGCAGCTAGCTGAGTGACGCTTTACGACCCTGCACAAGTATTGCGGTGTATATGCGACGTTGAGTCGGAGACGATGGAGCAGCGCTTTTTCTGCGCGGACGAGCTGCTGGGATGGGGTGAATTGCATTGCCGGGTCAATGGACTGGATATACGCATTGGTGCGTATAGCGTCTTCGGCAGAGCGGCGCATTTCGGAGGCACACCACTGGCGGATCTTTATAAGGCAGGCGGGTGATGTGAGCGGTATACTAGCTGGCGTGCCGACGTCTTGATGGGCACGCCTCGCGGCGGCTATGCTCGGGCGTTCCCACTGAGGCCTATGTGGCTGGGAACATACTGTAGCCGCATACCGTGGTCAGAGGCGCCAACAGAGTCGCATGCGGTGGTCATAGCCGTTTGGAGGCCGCTGATGATTTTGGTGGCGTGAGAATTCAGGATCTCCAGGGCTGCCTTGCTGTCGGTGAGGATCGTTCACTCTGCAGGTGGGGAGGACGAGATGTGCTGAAGGGCCATATTGATGGCGAATAGCTCTGCTTCCGTTGAGGACGTCTCGTTGGGGAGCTTGGACGCTTTCTCAAAATCTTCATGGGGCACGTAAAAGGCTGCAGTTGCTCCACCAGGTATCACAGACCCATCAGCATAGATGGTCTGCCTTCCATGGTGCAGCGAGGCTAGGTGCTCAGGGCAAGTTGATGTGCTACAGCCGCTGGCGTGTCACTTTTTTCCCCCCGAGGCCATGGATGAATGTGCATAGGAGAGGTCGGTTGAGAGCCCACACTGGGGGAGCACACGATACGGGGGATGTGGGAAGTGGGACAACGCCGTTCAGAAGGCGCACTACGCTACCAAAGGCAGACGCGGGGCTGTCGTGGTCGATGGTCCTGAGGTAGTGGAAAGGGTGCCGAGTCATTAGCCCCGTGTAAATGCGGAGGGTCTCTCTATCTCGCAGAGTGGTAACCAGCGGTTCCCTTGCCTCTGCAAGTACCGAATGAGTTTCCGTGGTCTTGGGTAAGCCCAGGCATGCGCGAAGGCTGCGAGACTGGATGCTCAGGAATTCCCGCTTGTGAGTCGTACGCAGGCCATGCAGCACTGGGATGCTGTACCGCAGGAAGCCGAGCACGAGGGAGCTGTGAATTTGGCGAAGGCCACAAGACGTTCCGGAGATGCGCCGTAAGACGTTGACCGATCTGCTCGTCTTGATGGAGAGGTTCTTTATGTGCTTGGACCACGAGAGCTGTCTGTCAATGATCACGCCAAGGTACTTCCACTGCGTTACAAATTGAAGCGGAGCCCCCGCAACATGGAGAGGGTAGCTGGTGAAGGGCCGCCGAGTAAATGCCGTGGCGACTGTCTTGCTAGGGGACACACGGAGTCCTCTGTCAGCCAGGTAAGACGTGGTGGTGTTGAGAGCGCCTTGTAAGCGGTATTGAATGGCATCCCGTCCGACTCGGGATGTCCATATGCAGATGTCGTCGTCATAGATTGTGATGCGGACATGCTTAAAGAGGCACGCCGGGAGTGATGCCATAATCAGATTGAACAGCAGCGGGCTCAGTACACTACCTTGTGGCACTCCACGGGTGACGGGAAAAGCTGGCGCATCTCCTGATGCAGTGCGCACGAACAGCGTCCGGCCGGAGAGAAAGTCACGAACCCAAGAAACCATACGAGCTTCCACGCCCGACTCTTGCAGGGTAGCAACAACGGCACTGTGCAGAACGCTATCATACGCCTTCATGGCATCCAAAAAGACGGCAGCAGTAAGATATCTTTCCGACGACCTCCCTTGTCTGAACCCTGCCATGGCCTGGGGAAGTACCTCACAGTTTCAAAGTACCAGGTTAGCCGCGAGTGTACCATGCGCTCCATTGTCTTCGCCACGCAGCTGGTGAGTGCAATCGGCCGAAAGGAATCGATGTCGTGGGGCACTTTTCCAGGTTTTAAAATGGGGTCCACCATTGCCGACTTCCATTCCGCGGGAACAACACCGGCGCGCCGCGACTCATTAAGGAGCCGCAAGAGCAGGTGGAGTCCGCGGAGGGGTAGGTTGCGAAGGGTTTTGTATGTCACTGGGTTCGCCCCAGGAGAGGTGTGCACTCGTGACTGTCTTAAGGCCGACTCTAAGCCTCCACGAAAGAGAATGGGTGGTTTAAGGAAGCCTCCATTGGCGGATCAGGAACAACTGGGATGTCGCAGGCTGACGTCCGGTCGACAGTGGGTGATGAAGTCAGCCTACTGCAATAGTCTTCCGCAAGCTCCATCTCGGAACGACCTGTGGCTAAGGATAGCGATCGAAACGGATCACGCTGAGTAACCGGCTCGGCTAGACCCTTCATCGCCGCTCATATTCGGGAGAGAGGTGGGCGTGGGGACAGCGACGATGCAAAGCTTCTCCAGTAGTTCCTGGCTAGTTTGCGAAGGTGACTATTGACAGCTTTCTGCACCCGTTGTGCGTCGCGTTTGTCGTCAGGGAGGCGGGTTCGACGAGCACGCCTTTCCGCTGTCCGGCGTATCGCACGCAGGCGCGCGTACTCCGCATCAACGGCCGAGAACTTCGTAGCGAGGCGACCGGGACGCTTGTGCCAGCGCGCGTGGCGCCGACCACCGTACGGCAGAAGTCTTGGTGGTTGGCACGCTGGAGGACGGAGTCCGTTAGGGCGGATTCAACAGCAGCCCTATAACGGTGCCAGTTCGTCGACCTGGCGGTACGCCTGAGTTGGGTCCCGGGCGCTCCACGGATGTTGATCAACAGCGGCAAGTGCTCACTCCGAAGCATCTCAGCATCAACTTTGTAGCGGCGCTTCCAGCCGCCGGACGAAAAAGCCGACGAGACAGCAGCGCCACCCGGCGCGAGCTTAACATTCTGGCTCGCAGCTTCTCATCCTCACGGGCGTTCAGTCCAGTCCAGCCTTCGGACAATAAACTGCTGTCCCCAAACTTGGAATGCACTCTCACTCCTACACTGGTGACCCGGACGTGATTGGTGACCCGAACGTGACTGGTGACCCGTCCAACGGACAGCAGCAGCCATGCAGCCAGCAGTAGCAGGTGACAACAACGGGGCTCCTAGTCAAGCGCCTGCCCCGCTTCCTCCCGCAGCTGTAAGCTCCGTCGCCGTTCGCCTTCCGCCGTTCTGGCACAGGAACCCGTCGATATGGTTCATCCAAGCGGAGACCCAGTTTCAGCTGGCTGGCATTTCACAGCAGCTTACCATGTATCGTCACATCGTGGCTGCCCTTCCTCCAGAGATTGCGATGGAAGTTGCAAACGTTCTTCAGGCCCCACCACCTCGCGATCAGTACTCCCATCTCAAGACCGCCATCCTGGATCGCGCCACGCTAACGTGCGGAAACGGCTGCAGCAGCTGCTTAACACCGAAGAGTTGGGCGACCGCCGCCCATCCCAGCTGTTACGTTCCATGGAAGCTTTACTCGGGGACCGCGCCTCCACTTTCGGCGCACAGCTTCTTCGCGAGCTGTTCATGCAGCGCCTTCCATCTCATGTCCAAATGATTCTGGCTGCCACGTCAAGCCTGCCGCTTGCCAACCTCGCAGAACAGGCTGACAAAATTATGAAAGTTGTCGGCCCCGGTGTCTCTACGGTCACGCAGCCATCCCCAGATCTTTCGGCCCCCCGACGTCAAGGCCACGCCTGTGCACCGGAAGACGACGTCCACGCACGTCTGGACACCCTTTCTTCCAATATCTCCCACCTGCGCGCAAGCATTGACGCCCTTGCCAATGCCCATACAGCCCGTCAACGACAACACCTCCATCGCCGCCGCTCAGGAAGCCGCAATTCCCAATCTCGCCGACGCTTGCCTTCCCCACGCTCTGGAGATTCCACATCCACTCCGTGGTGCTGGTACCACCATCGTTTCGGCGACAGTGCCGAACGCTGTACCCGGCCCTGCGGATGGTCGGGAAACTTCCAAGGGGAACACTGACTGCGACCAGCAGCACCCCGACTACCCCCACAGGTCGCCTCTTCTATGTCACAGATCGTGCCACCAAGTTACGGCTTCTGGTGGACACAGGCGCAGAAGTCAGCGTCCTCCCTGCTACACCTTCTGACTGGCGTCTCCCGCCCTTATTCAACCTTACGGCGGCCAACAATACCACCATCCCAGTTTTCCGCCAGCAGATTCTCAGCCTTAACATAGGCCTACGCAGGAACTTTTCCTTGCTTTTCCTGGTAGCCAGTGTCGGCCAACCCATATTGGGGGCTAGATTTTCTGCAGCGTTTCGGCTTCACGGTTAATGTCCGGAATAAGCTACTTCCCGACACATGCACCAAGCTTTCCGTACACGTCATGACCGGCAACCGACCTTCCTGCGCCGATACCGTCACGCTTTCTGCATTGACATCGCCGTACGCCTCGATCCTTCGACAGTTCCCTTCTCTCACCCAACCACCGGATTGGACGAGACCCGTCGCGCACGATATTGTGCATCACATCTGCACCACTGGACCACCTATTTTTGCTCGACCTCGACCTCTCGCCCCGGAAAAACTCAAAATCGCCCGCACGGAGTTCGAGCACATGCTCGCTATTGGTGTCGCCCGACCTTCCTCCAGCGATTGGTCACCCCCGCTGCATATGGTCCCCCAAAAGACCGGGGACTGGCGACCTTGCGGCGATTACCGTGCCCTCAATCTCGCCACAGTTCCAGACCGCTACCCCTTGCCTCGCCTGCAAGATTTCACCGTCAACTTGCACGGCGCTACCATCTTTTCTAAAATCGACCTAATGAAAGCATACGATCAGATTTCCGTTGCCCCCGAAGACATCAAGGAGACCGCCATTACCACCCCATTCGGTCTGTTTGAATTCCAACGGATGCCTTTCGGGTTGCGCAACGCAACCCAGACCTTCCAGCGGTTCATTCATTCCGTCACCAGAGGCCTTCCTTTCGTCTTTACCTATATCGACGACCTGCTTGTTGCAAGTTCTACCCCTGAGGAGCATGCCGACCACCTCCGTCAACTTTTCGCGCGACTGGCCGCTCATGGCATCGTCATCAACGTCCAGAAGTGCGAATTTGGCGTTGAATCCACCGAATTCCTTGGTCACATGGTCCCTTCCGCCGACATCGCTCCTCTCGCAAGCAAGGTCGACGCTATCACCAGCTTTCCGCAGCCTCAGTCTCTCCGCCAGTTGAGACGTTTCCTCGGTTTAATTAACTTTTACCGGCGGTTCATCCCTCACTGTGTCACCACTTTGCGCCCACTAGAAGTTCTCCTCAGTTATCGCGGCGGATCGAAGCCCCTTCCCTGGTCAGCTGAAGCCGAAGCCGCCTTCTCGAAGATCAAGGTGGACCTCAGCGCGCAGATACAGCTGTTCCATCCGAAGCATGGCGCTCCGACCGCACTAATGGTGGATGCCTCCAACGTGGCCGTGGGCGCGGCCTTGCATCAGAAGTTTGCCGACAGCTGGCGCCCTATAGCCTTCTTCAGTAAGAAGTTGAAACCCGCCGAACAGGAATAAAGCACGTTCGGCCGGGAGCTCCTTGCTGCTTACCTTGCAGTCAGGCACTTTCACCACTTTTTGGAGGGCCGAGACTTCACGATCCTCTCGGACCACAAGCCTCTCTCCTATGCTATTCGTTCTGCTAGTGGCCGCTACTCGTCTCGTGAGATTCGGCAGTTGTCCTACCTGGCGGAATTCTGCACGCAGATCCAGTATGTGCAGGGAAGCGCCAACGGTCCAGCCGATGCCCTCAGGCGCGTTGCGCTGCTCTCTGTACGTGCCACATCCGTCTCGCCGGAAGACCTCGCATCCGCTCAGCCCTCCGACCAAGAGCTCCTCCGACTCCGTGAGACGCAGTCGTCTTCCCTAAGGCTGGAGGACATTCCGCTGCCCGGCACGGACATCACGCTGTGTGCGACACTTCGACCGGCAGTGCAAGACCTTTCGTGCCAGCAGAGCTCTGGCGCGTTATTTTAGCTTCCATTCACGACCTGTCCCACCCCGGCGCCCGACCTACTCAGAAACTCATCGCCGAGCGCTACGTGTGGCCATCCATGAATGCGGACATTCGAGCTTGGGTGAGGCGCTGCGTCGCTTGTCAGCGCTCAAAGATCCAGCGTCACACCATCACCCCGCTTGGCAAGTTCGCGCCGCCCGACGCACGCTTCGATTCCGTCCATCTTGACATAGTTGGTCCTCTTCCCATCTCGCGCGGATACCGGTACCTTCTCACGGCCATTGACCGGTTCACCCGCTGGCCAGAGGCTACGCCCATCACCGACACAACCGCCGAAACCGTAGCCGCCACCTTCCTAAGCAGTTGGATCGCCCGTTTCGGTGTGCCCTCACGAGTAACAACAGACCGAGTCCTCAGTTTGAAAGCCGCCTTTTCACCGCCTTCATCAATCTACTTGGCACCTCGCACGTAAGAACAACTTCGTACCACCCTGCGTCGAACGGTTTGGTGGAGAGGTTTCATCGGCACCTCAAGGCTGCCTTGATGGCGCACCAGGTCCGCTCTCACTGGACAGATGCCTTACCCCTAGTGCTTCTCGGCGTCCGTTCTGCCTTCAAGGCCGACCTTGGCTGCAGTCCAGCGCAGCTCACCTACGGATGCAGCCTGCGCCTCCCCGCCGAATTCTTCTTTGAGTCAAGCTCGCCCTCCACCCCTTCCGAGCTCCTCGACCGCCTCCACCGCGTCTTCGACAGCCTCCGCCCCGTATTCACCCGTGTCAACTCCTCCTGCAAGCCCTACGTCCCGCAACAACTTGCCACTGCCACCCATGTTTTCCTCCGCATCGACGGAATTAAGCCATCCCTTGTTCCCCCCTATACTGGCCCCCATCCCGTTCTGCACCGCTCTGACAAAACCTTCCGCATACTCATCAACGGACGAGAAGAGACAGTCAGCTTGGACAGGCTTAAGCCCGCCTTGCTGGAGAATGAGGACCCTTTCGTCTCGTCATTCTCGAACACCACAGACTTCGACCGTACACCTTCGCCCATCGACTGCCAGGCCCAAGCACGCAAAACCGTCACCTGGTCCGATCGTTCCTCGCCGTTTTCAGCGGGGGGGAGGGGGGCACTGTAGCGGCGCTTCCAGCCGCCGGACGAAGAAGCCGACGAGACAGCAGCGCCACCCGGCGCGAGCTTAACATTCTGGCTCGCAGCTTCTCATCCTTACGGACGTTCAATCCAGTCCAGCCTTCGGACAATGAACTGCTGTCCCCAAACTTGGAATACACTCTCATTCCTACAATTTGCCACGTGAACTACCGGGCAATCGAGGCGGACACAACCGTGAGGTCCAGGCATGACGAGACAGGAGACGACGGTACAAACGTTGGAGAACCGTTGTCAAGGAGATGGAGGTCTCTTTCTTCAAACGGCGCTGCAAGGCGTTCCCCTCGCGAGTCAGAGCGTGTGCTACCCCAGATGACATGATGCGCGTTAAAGTCCCCACACAGTACATATGGAGGTGGGAGGCGGTCTAGAATGCTCCCCAAGTCGTTCACGTCATAGGGGACGGCTGGGGGCAGATACATAGAAACAACGGTGAGGTCGGTAGTGCCCATCCGAACCGAGCAGCAGGCGTATTGCCCTCCATCGGTTGGCCCGATGTTCCTGCCAGGGGTCGAAACCGCAACTGATCCGTAACCGAAAACAGCAAAAAAACGTTATTTTTTGCCGAACCGAACCGTAAACATTTTTTCTCTCCCCTTGAGCGAACCTGAACTGAACCAAAAAAAAATATGATGCGGTAACCGGTTCGCCGGACGGTAAAAACGCCTATACCTTCCCACTGGACTGCGGCTCACCAGCTCCCTGCATCGCTCGGAATCTAGCCGAATTCGTAGAGAGGACAAATTGATAAACCAAGAAGTGGTGAGTCCATGCACCTCCTACAGCATCACCTGCAAAAGGTTCACGACATCCTTGCACATTTTTGTGACTGGAGGTGTTAAAAAAATAAAAAATATGTGGTACACGACAGCTACATTTTGCATTGTTGCCTTGGCTGCTTCCTTTTATTCAGCGTCGCAGTGTGAGGGCAACGAAAATTTTAATAGTTCGCAGTGGCATCCACAAGCAGCGCAGCCCTTAGAGACCACGGAAAAGAGGTTGGCGCGTGGTCCAGTGCATGCAGGAAGGAAACACAGGAGCGACCTCTCGCCCACTTTTCAACGGGGAGCAGCGTGCCGGCCTGGGCATGGGACTCTTGGTCACTCTTATCTACCACGTGACCGCTTTCCTCTCTTTTTTTCTTTGGAAATTGGCGAATGCCTTTTGCAATAGAACTGGACAAAAAAGTAGAGAACTCCGACTTAACATAACAAAATAACAAGCTTTACTCCGACGTTTCGTCCGTCATGCGACGGACATCATCAGTGCCAAACTGGATGAGAGATTATACAACGGGTCGCTATTTAAGGAGATGTGAGTATTGTTCGGGAAGGGGGCCACGGTTTTTGTTACAAAACGAGGGGACACCACGTATGTGCCACCACTCTACAAGCTTCCTGGGTCCCCATCTTTGTTCGCGAGCCAGGTTCACCGCGTTGTCGAAGTCGAAACAATGTCCCGTGTCCCAACAATGCTCTGTCAGCTCCGTCTTAAACCGTGTGGCGTGGGTCGCGCTCTTTATGTCCCGTTTTTGTTCTTTGAAACGAGTGTTCCGTTTTCTGCCTGTCTTGCCAATGTAGCACGTGAAGCACTGACATAAAGAGCGCGACCCACGCCACACGGTTTAAGACGGAGCTTACAGAGCATTGTTGGGACACGGAACATTGTTTCGACATCGACAACGCGGTGACCCTGACTCGCCAACAAATATGGGGACCCAGGAAGCTTGTAGAGTGGTGGCACATACGTGGTGTCCCCTCGTTTTGTAACAAAAACCGTGGCCCCCTTCCCGAACAATCCTCCCATCTGCTTAAATAGCGACCGGTTGTATAATCTCTCATCCAGTTTGGCAGTGATGATGTCCATCACATGACGGACGAAACATCTGAGTAAAACTTATTTTGTTATGTTAAGTCAGAGTTCTCTACCTTTTTGTCCAGTTATGGCGTCTCCCGGCTTTTGGAGTGTTTTTGCAATGGAGTTCAATGGTATGCAGTACGCCATTTTCCAGCACTTTTCGGTACAGTAAAGGATGGACTGCATTGAACTGCATGGTTCTTTGTACCTATATGAAGTGTAGAGGCGAGGGAGTAAGAGGAAGGCAGGAGGAGCAAGCCATCGCCGGAACCTGATATTACCTCTTACATGTGGTACACTGACTAGCACAGCACACGTTAACCGGTTCGAACCAGATTAATATCGGTTCAAACCATTATTTTGGTTGCGCTGAACCTAAATCCGAACCGAACCGATAACATTGAACCGGAACTTGAACCGAACCCCAAAAAATAACGGTTCCGAGCCCTGGTTCCTGCTCAGAGAGGGTATGTCCGACCTAACAAAAACAGGTGCTCGACTCTTAGCACCTCTGGGCTTGGAGGCGAAGGTGATATAGTTGGAGAGCCGGAAGTCATCACGGATTCCGCATTCCGATATGTACATCAGAGGGAACTTGTGCCTCCAGGAAAACTGACGGAAATCGGACACCTTCGACTGCAGGCTTCTCGCGTTCCACTGGAAGATCGTTGTCGTTTGGTACTGAACAGCCATGCTACCAGTGGCGGAGCGGTAAGGGCGCCCAGCTGGTCTTAGCGCTGCTACGCTTAGGGCCGGATTGTAAGGTGGGAGCGATGTCGTTCTCGAGTTGTAGGACCGATCTGATTTCAGCAAGTGCCTTGCACTCGGGATAAGCGGCGATGATGGCTTTTAATGGGGCGAAGAGTAGCCTGATCACCACGACCTGCATGTCGCCGTCGTTCGCTCGGATCGGTGATGGCAAGCGGACCTTCGGTGAGTAGGTCGGCAGCCGGTCGCCACTGGCCTCAGCAGACGGCTGCGGGGCAGGAGTGTGCGCCGTTGGCAGAGCATCGTGGCGGTGGGGCAGGGGGGGGGGGGGAGTCGCTGTTGCTCAATGGAGGTGGCCCACCAGCCTCATTGCTAGAGGCAGCACGGTGTCGCAACTGCAGTCTTCTCCGCCGCCGCCGTCTGCGGAGCTTGCGGCATTCCTCTTTCTCGAGCTTCACTTTTGCCTTCCGGTAACTGCTATTGGAGCGCGAACGCTCCCTGGCAATGCGCCACTGCTGTTTCCGCTTGGGGCAGTCGCTTGATGTTGCTGGATGATTGCCCTGGCAATTCGCGCACACGGGGTCGTCTTGTGGGCAGTCAGAATAGTCATGGGACGTTCCACAGTTTGCGCAGACCTTCTTCCGGAGGCAGCACGCAGCAACATGTCCATGTCTCAGGCAGTTGCGGCACTGCGGCGTGTACGGTAGGTAGTGCTTAACTCTCATCGTGAGGACATGAAGACTGACCTCTCGCGGCTTGAGAGCCCCGAGGAATGTAAGCCTCACAGCACCGGCATCCTTCTTTATTCGCCTCGCTGCAATGACCTTGCTCTCATTTGCGGGTTTTGTGCGGTTGCCACCTTCGTTGTTGTTGTTTCGCCTCGATGTGGAACACTGAGCGCAGCACTCTCTGCCGCAATTAAAACACTCTCAACAATAGAGAGAGGGCGCAGACAAAAGTAGCAAAAACTATGGCATAAGGGTATAGTGTTCACCAATGCTTACAAGTTATCCAGGCTGACGCCTTTTTTATCCTAATCACAATGCTGTACTGTCTCGCACAAAAAGCCCTTCGTACCTTGTTCCAGCGAAGTGGTTTACTGTATTCCTTTTAGTTGTGGTCTATGCTATGTGGGGCAAACAAAGAGGTGCTTGAATCATAGACTGCAAGAGCATAACCTAAATACGGGGAAGAATCACATTTCCAGTGAAGTCGTAGCCCACGTGCGTGAATGCAACAATTGTCAACCGATTTTCTCTGAAATCGAAGTTTTGTGTAAAGAAAGGAATTTGTGGCGGAGGTTACTCAGGGAATCTTTAGAGATAGCTGCACGTGGACATTGCGTCAGCAAGCCCTCCCTTGTGCCCATACCCCCTCTGCGGATGTTGTTGTGTATACAAGTGACTGTTTCGCTATATAATTTTGTTGCTGTGTCTCAGGAAATTGTTGTCTCTTGCTTAATTCCCTGCCTCGAGTTGCATCCTTGTTATAACACTCTCCGTGAGGGCGATCTGCGCGACTGGGTGCGTTTTCTGTGGTGCGTTCTACCGACAGCCGGATGCTTTGTTCTAACAGAGCTTCAAGACGGTCGAGCCTTCGCTTCATATCGTCCACCTCCCCTAAGCGGTCGGTCGAAATAACGCGAACGGCACCCCGTTCTGACACCAGCTTTTCATTTCGTTCCTGTTTTACAACGGCATCGACTGCGTACTTCATAGTTTCTGGTTCACGGGTTAAGACAACTCTCCTAACAGGGTCGCATATACCGCTCAAAAATATAGAGAGAGAATAATGGTCATCGAGGAGTTCTTTTGGAAGCCCTGCGTTCTCTGTTCCTTCGGTGAGACCACACAACGTGCCCTTCCCCAGCAAACGCACGCGATTTGCGAACGATCGCACGTCCCCGTGTCTTTCTTGCTTAGCTGAGAGAAATTTCTCCATTTTCACGCTTTTTGGTTCTGTATCGAAGCCGCTTATTGCTAAGCTTTTGAACTGGTCGAACGATTCTACAGCGATTCTCTCCTCGTCCTGCCAAGCAAAGCTATGGGCGCTACTCACCATCTTGCACATCGCCATACCTACGAGCTGGTTATCTTTCCAGCCGCTCATCTTCCCTAGCTGTTCCAAGACAGCGACAAATTCATCGATCGTAATCCCGGTTCCATCCCCTGTAAATGTAGGTAGCATGGAACCTAACGCCAGCACCTCTGCGCCCAACGCACTTCCCTTACAGCAGTTGCAACGCTATTCCTTGTGCTTAGGTACGACAGCTGCCACCAAATGTGACGTCACCCAATAACAGGGTGACGGAGCGGGATCACAATATAGAGAATGGCGCGACCCAGTACAAGGCAAAGGAAAATTCCGGACCACAAAAGCACACGTAACTAAGGGTTTAATGAACCTGGCTATTTACACACGGTATTTACAAATAAGATCGACAATAAGGCTACACACGCGACAGTCTATGGAATGAGAGCGCGCCGCTCGAGGAAGCTCACCGTCTTGTAGTTTTCTCTAAAGCGGCCTGCACTGTTGCTTTCATCTAGAGACGTTCGAGAGGCAAGCTCCCCAAAACAACCCCGCACGTACCTGTGTTCCCGCGCACAAAAAAGTACATAAATAAAAAGGCCAGTGAAATATATCTGACCGTCAGAGCTATAGCGCCTTTTTCAGTTCGACCCACAGACATAACGGTAGGCAACTATTTACATTCATCGATAACACATACAGCTACAACAACAGATTACGCAAACACAAACACAACCAGAGAGTTGAACCGAACCCGAGCCCGAACCGAAAACCGTTATTTTTAGCCGAACCGAAACTGAACCATTAAAAAAATTTGGTAACCGGTTCAGAAAACGATTTCCACCTACCTAAATTACCGACTGTGCACTCTCAAAAGACAACTTCATCGCATAGCACGCAGCTTGTCATCCGCCATCCCTGATTTGTTGAAAACGGTAGGCGTACGCCCTTTTGTGACAGTTATGCAGTTATGTTGAGCGTCAGAAAAACGTGCACGCACGGCAAAGCTACGCGGAACAAGCTTCTCCCAGGAAAGGTCCAAGTCATTGCCGGTATGTGGTTGATCGTGTCTCTAGATATTTTCCCTCAAGTACAGCAACAGGCATATTCTATATTCATGTATGTGTGCTTAGTTGTGCGCTATTTCTGCCTTATGTTCCTTGCATTGCTGCAAAACTAGCTGCTGCTGTAAAAATCTGAAATAAAAGTACTATGCTGTGAAATATGTGTATATGGCACACTATAAGCCGGCAGCTGAAGTGGACCCACTTGCGAGTGATTCAGAAGCTGGAACCACTTGCAAATGGGTCCTAAAGTGGAACAGCATGCAAGTGGTTTCCAAAGTGGACAATTTCCAATGGGTTGCCGAAAGGAGTATTTGTTTCACAAACAATTTGCAAGTATTTTGCATTATGCATAGATATTTTTCACCTGGGCTAATCCTGTTGCAAAAAGGAGAACAACGATGGAAGAGGAAATGGTTTGGAACGTTCTAGTAACTTACGAACAAATAATCTAGATACGCGTGAAGCCATGGAGTGCGGCCGAAGCAGAGTGGAGGACGAAAGAATCGTCGGTGGAAGAGCAGCGAGGGAAGGAGAGTTTCCATACTTGGTGAGATTCCCGATGAAACCTAGTCCCGTAACTCGTTGCTCAACAGCGACAGAAATCACTATTTCTTTGCAACTCGCACAGCTATAAATTACGTTGCAACCTTTCAATATAGGAGAATGCGGTACAAGTAACTCGTGCCTGATGTAGAGGGCAAACAGACCAAAGGGGTGTATCACTAAATCATGTCCTGCTGACGGGTTTGGCCTGGAAAGAGTCGTGTCCGACCTGGGAAATAAACAAAAAAGAAAGAAAGAAAGTGCATCAACGAGAATACTGCTTATATTGTTGTTCCTCAATGTCGCTCCCCCATAACATTGCGGTCTTATTCACCATAATATCCCATCGATTTCAGGCATCCATTCAGAAATACGGGTCTCACGTCTGTGGCGGTATCATCATCTCAAGGGACACTATGCTAACTGCCGCGCATTGTGTGCGGAGGTAAGATCGCATCAGTAAACAATCGCGAGTATATAGTAGATTGGGAAACAGAATAAAGACGAATACGATATGTAATGAAAGGGCAGAGAAGTATGGAGGGATGGCACGCCGCAGTTAAGACAACCCACTCCCGCTCACGTACGACACTCGTACGACGCAAAGCAAACAAAGTACACGAAAAAACAGGAACCACCCCAAAAACGGAAACAGTTTAGGTAAGACAAAAGAGTAAGAGGTAGGTTACTGCAGCTGCCGCTACAGGAGGAGCGAGTGGTGCTCCCATGATTAGAGATGTGGGCGGGTGCAGTTATCCGCGGGAGGACGACACAGATCCGGTGATCCGCGTGATTGAGATACTGGTTTGCGGATGGAAATATTCTGGATCCCGGAAATATTGCTGGATGGAAATTTTTGAACGTTTTGAAATCCACGCAGTTGCGAATGGAACCACGTGCCTCCGCGGAGCACGCGCAACAGCTGCAGCCACAATCGAAAGTACACAGCGAATCCAAAATGACGTATCCAATTGTGTCATTTGTTGTGTTGCTGTGCTTTTAACTTCTATCGTGCTCAGAAGGTGGCCTGTTCAAATCACGTCCGGATCACCAAATGTATAGGGGAACGCCACCTCTTCTAAATTGAGGACTGCATGTGGATGAAATAATGTTTCTTAACAGCTTGTATGCCTAAGAGCGAAAGCCTTTGTCATGTAACATTTTATGATGTAAATTGTATTCTTGCGATAACAACGATCACGGATGTGCGGACATACTTAATATTCGCGGGGATGCGGTTTACCCGGTTTAAGTAGTGCGGTTGCGGATGTTACAACACGCGGTTACCGTGCGGATACTGTCAATACTGCCAACCGCGCTCACCTGTATAACTGATCGTTTTGTTGCGACACATTCAGCGTCACCCGGTATCTCTCTCAACAGAAGAAACGTGACTGACCTTCAACAAAAGCTTGGTATGAGAGTGGAAGCTGGAAAAACGGACTTGAGAAAGAATGCAACACACAGCCAAAGTAGAAGGGTAAGCGAACAAGATTAGGCCATCCAATGACATATAAAATATTTCTTTATACGAATATAGTCCGTTTGTGTCTTTCGTCCGCAAAGGTGAAATCTATCATAAGTCACGAGAAATTTGGAACAAACGGAATGCGTAACGACATAGCACTGCTGAAGCTGCAGGAGCCGTTCGACTTGGAAGACTCGGAGGGATACGTGGCCCCCATCTGTTTACCAGATCCAGAGCAGTCGTCTTCTCTCCGGGGCAATATAATCGTTTCAGGATGGGGAGCCACAAGGGAAGGTCAGTATACACACGATTTGAGCAACGCGCTCAGAGAGAGGAAACGGGGAAGAAAAATTCACCCAAATTTGGGTGGGTGGTATCAGAGATGCCTCCGCATTGGTCTCTGTAAAACGTCTTATGCGTGGCTCATTAGGATGCGTGGTTGAGGGGTACAGCTAAGTAGTGCCCGTCAAGTTGTTCATGAATAGTGCACATATAGTACGTAATGTTATGCAGATTTGCTGAAACCGGCCTCGGAGGCTCAGTTGGTAGCGCGTTCGCCTTCTGATCCCGAGATCGCGGGTTCGAACCCGGCCGAGGACGCCAGTAACATGGTGGCAGGGTACAAGTTGCTTAGACACGCCGTCTTCCGCAAGTACGTTAAATACGGGGTGCCGTGTGATGAGCTTTCATCGCACGTTAAAAAACCCTCAGGTGGGCAAAAGCAATCCACAGACCGACCGCTGTGGCGTCGCTCATGATCTAAGTGGTCTCGCGACGTAAACACCCAATTATTAATTAATTACATTTGCTCAACAAGTGAAATAAATATTCTATGTAGTAGTGAAATTAACGAAACCAAATGACATACACAGTATACGTACATTTATTGTACAAATCTTACATGACCAGACATAAGGGCTACACATAAACGGTTTACAAGCTAGGCACTAATCTAGTTGGGGTTTTTAGTCCGCACCCTTGTACGAGTCACTCTACGGGGCAGTGGGCGGCGAGTCGGGCAGCGACTGCCGCGACTCGAGCGGCGTAAGGGCGCGTGCTGACTCGGGTTGTGGCGGCCCACTGATCGCTATAGTATAGGCTGGATCGCGCATAGGGTGCTCGACAACGTGGTCACCGGCCGCTATATTGGTGGGCCCAACGAGTCCTGTCGTCTGCATTTAGTTCAAGTGGGGCTGCCCGTATTTTTTAAAATTTCCTTTAAATTAAAGGCGGGTCATGCCAGTTTGTTGCAGCTTTGAGTACACTTCACACGGAGAGAGAAAGAGGGATAATTTTTCACAGGTAAGCTCTTTATTTTGAGGAAAAATCTGGTTATTCGTATCGCATGCATCTGACAATTCGGACTTGCTTGCACTGCTACTTCGCTGGTGCCATTACGTACTAAGAAAGTATTTGTGGGTGCTCCTATCAATCTCAAAACCATGTATTTTCTATAAACAATGCGCTTGTGCTATTCAGGTTCCCCTCACAGTCGCTCAGCGTGGCGAAGCGGATGCAGAACCTGCGCGGTGTTAACCTCGTATGTGCTGTCGCTCGTACAGCGTGTGTGATAAGTCACGCGTGTGCATGCTCTTCGTGCACAGCGCTTCGAATTTCTGTAATGAAATACGCTGAAAGCTGAACAACTGCAACGCACAGTGACAATAACGTTATTTTAAGATGAGGAATGGGGAGTTTCATCGCCAGGGGCTATACTCCACCTGATTGCTGGTGGTAATGTGGTGAATAAAATATAATGAGCCCCTTCACAATAAGGATCGAGGTCTTATTGTAGAACACACACAGATACACTCGTAGAACATAATACGATAATGGAAAAGGTCAAACGAGAACCATACAACACCAAACCACACAATAACGAACGAGAACCGCGGAACACCACACGAAAACCGAACAACGAACGAAAACAAACAAGAAATATGAAAACGGAAGTACCTTACAATAACAAACAGTGCGAAACCTTTCTGAGCAAAAAGAATTAATTTTATAGGTTGACATTCACCGAATTCACCTTCATGCGTATACGACCATGCTCAGAACGCTAGCTTCTTTCGCCGTCTTCGACCGAGTCGAGAAACTTCGAACTGTCGAACCTGTGGTGCTCGAGTCTTCGAAACTCGTCGTGTAGATGTCTGCGTTGTGCTTTGTGTAATACAACCTCCAGTCTTCGTCCACGTTAGTGATGTGCAGGCCTTCGACGCTAGTCATTCGCGACATGGCAGCATAGACGAGTCGTTGCGGTTGCGACTTGTATAGGAGTACACTACGTTGTTGTAGATCACACCTTGCGATTTATGAATAGTCATGACGCTGGCCTGAACAAGAGAGAAGTGAACGCGTTTGCAGGCGACATCCGTGTTCAATGGACAGCGTGGCGGTGACCGTACTCAGGTTGATGGGAACCCAGTCCGGACTGAGGCAAGGGTTGCATGATGGCATGTAGCGGTGCGGCTTTGATTTTAGTCATGCGACCCGTTGCTTCACCGGGAAACCGGAGCCGTAGACACACGATGCGACCTACTTGATCGTTCTCGATAAATTCGAGAGTCCCCATCGAACTGTTAACCATGCCGTCGTGCCCATCGACGTTTGTCGTGATCACTCGTTGACTTTGTACCACCGTGGTGTTGGACGACATTGACGACATAACGAAACGCACTGTGCAGACACTAGGAAGTCTCAGCAGGTCGCAAGCACTCTACGAAGACGGTACAATAAAGGAAGTTGTCTCAATTTTTTTCTTTTAAAAATCAATCAATCAAGGAAGTTGTCAAACCAAAGATCCACAAGATTATGTCCACAAGATTATCCCACTTCAAATGAACCAGGGCTTATCGTGTTTTAGACCAGCTCCCGTGGCATATAGTGGTTAGGATGATCCCTTTCCACGAGGAGACTGGGAGGTGGCATGCGTTCGAATCCTCTCACCGGCTGTGCTGTCTGAAGTTTTCCCTGGGTTTTTCGAAGACTTTCCGGACGAATGTTGTCACAGTTGCCCCTGAAGTCGGCCCAGGACGCATACTATCCCCCCTGTCCCCACCTGTCTACGTCTGTACGCTGCTCATAGTCAGAGTTGCTTCACGGCGCTAACACGGATATAAAAAGAACCATTTCAGGAACCGCTCCCAATTTGAATTTTTGGACCGCTATTGTGAAGAGAGTCCAATCTGCTAAATCCCAGCCCGCCGAAACGTTTGTGATCAGCCAAAGTGGGCAATAAAGAAACAAACGAGGGGGACATAGCGCATCCCGCGAGTAAAAGTGTCCCCTCTCTCTGACGCTACTCTTCAGCGAGGCACAAAAGTGCGTCAAAGAAATAAAAAAGACGCTAACGCGGCATTTGTTCGCCCATAGTTCATCAGTACATTTACCGATTAAGATGGGAGTGGTCGCGTGTGGTATAACTCGTGGGCCTCTGAATACGTGAGTAAATAAAAATACCCAAATGTGCGCCCACCAAGAGTTATAGTCGATATAAGTTAAACATTTTCGAAAATTTCCGACTTCGTCGGCCATGGCGCCCCTTCGACTGACCACTATGCGCCACAAACAGCGGGAAGAGGTCAAAAGGAAAACATAGGAGGCAGAGGTACCCCGACCATTACCAGCCCCTTCGATTGAACGGTACCGGAAACGGAGGGAACTCGCCAGATTGAGGCAAGCGCTGGAGCCGCAGCTGTACACGAGTGCTGCGGGACCAAGCGGGTTATCGCGGCCCACAATTGAACCTACCGAGTCGCATGTACCCCCAACGGAAGTAGACGAGCCCCTCCAGCCCATCAGTGGCCACCCTCGTTCGCCAGGTTGGGCCCAACTGCCCGAGCGCGCGGTATCGCAACCCGATCATTTTAAACATGCGCCCGAATACCGTAGGCGATGGGAGTTGGCCACAGCGCGCTTTAGGACTGTGTTCATGGACAATGAATTCGGGCACAAGTGTGACGTATGCGATCGATTGTGATTCCAGAAGGACTTGAACGCCGTGACTGCCCCTGTGACTCGATTCTTGGAGAGCGCGTTCCCTGGCGAAGACACCGCTACACTCGAAGAAAAAAATGAGTACTTTTACTCCTTTTGGGGACTAAATCCATTGCCGCAAAAAATAGTCCCTTTCAGGAGTAAATGCACGGGAGTAAATGAATGTCACAGAGTGGAGACTGCATTTCACGCGCTGTTGTAAGAGTCCCAGGTACATAATTCGTGTGCATGCATGAAAATACTTTGAAGCAAACCGTCAACCGTGATATATCGAGTGATATAAAACCTTGCGCCATACATAGGGCACAATTTGCGAAAAAAGATGCGCTAACTGTTTCTTACTCTGTGTGGCTGGAAAATTGCTACGTTGTCCGAGTTATACAGCCTTATGTCGTTCAAATTGACCAAGGGCACATATCTACGTAGACTGTTCGATTCAGGAGACCATTCGCGAAGTTTAGTGACACTTTGCAGACCTGTCGGGTTCAAATGTCGGGTTAGGTGACTAAAATGGTGAGTAATTGGGGGGAGGGGGCAGACTAGGGGAGTAGAAGCTGCAATTACTCCCCATTTTACTCCTTTTTTTTTCTTAGAGTGTAGATTCATGCTCTGCCGCAACTGCTCAGACGTGTGCAGACACAAGCGGGTGCCCTCGCTGAGCAGGAGTAACAGATACAATTACCCGTCATTCCCTTCCCATCTGCTTAAATTTAGCTCAATAGAGGAGCGGCTGGTGTCCCCGAGGCTGCCATACATGCAGATACGCCGATTGCGACGCGCAGGCCAGTACGGAACCGTTGGTCAGGTTATAAATGTTCCCGTCGACGTTAACAACATGGTGATGACCCTGCGGCGTCAGTTGGACAAAGACTATGTCACAAATGTGAACATAAAGCGGGCCATCATGCATAAGTCATCGTTCTTGAGCGGCTCCGTACGGAAATCCACAGTGAAGGCGTGGCTGCTTGGTAGACAAGCCGCTGACTGGAGGGCGAGCCGGATGTACCGCTCGTTCTCACAGGTTACTTCAACCTGTCGCCTACGTAGCGAACGTTCAGATTTTGTGGGCGCACAGAATTGGACGCCCAGGGCGATGCAATTCTTATATACGAAGGCGCTCCGGTTGACGGAAACGTGGACTGATGATCCGTGTGAGATCGACGGATACAGGTGCGTGTCGTTCCACATGCGCCAAGAGAGGAGAAGGGCTGGTGTCGCAGTTTACGCCAAGCAAGGGTCACTCCATGGCATCTGCCCATCGAAACGAAGTGAGAAGCGGGAGACATGTGCGCAATCGAGAGCCACTATCAACGGTCGTAGAACCATCGTCGTCGCCGTCTACCTCCCGCCAAACGTTTCACGAGACGACATGAAAATCTTCCTCACATGGAACCTCCTGCCGTGCTCTCCTACAACGCATCTAAAGTTCCCCGAGGTAAAAACGGCGCACTATACCGACGTGCCGCTCATTGTGAAGGGGACTTTAACATTAACGTCAGTGACGGCAACAACGGGTGGTTTATCGACTACATGAAGGAGACGTTCAATTTGGACGTGAGTAATGTGGATGTGCCGACCACATGCAACGGCATAACGATATACTCTGTGTTCGTGAGAAGTGTTAGCTTGTTTGTTTGTTTGTAAGAAAGAAAAAAAAAAGGAGCAATTGAACTCGTCTCCCGACTTGTTCTGCTACTCCTAACATAAATTCTCACCCCCCCCCCCCAAAAAAAAAAAAACTTCCATGTGCTCTACTCGCAAGTTTGCGATTCACTATTCACATGTTCGCTATTCAGAAGTCCACTATTCACAGTTATCCACTATTGAAAATTATCCCAAGATCATGCACAGAGAATCCTAAAAGGTTGTGTCCATCCCACAGCTCTGAACAAATTTCGCAAGTGCCGCCAAGGCAGCATCCCTCGTGTTCGGTGCCGAAAGTCCCAACTCCTTCACTATATTGAAGACCATGCTGTCTAGTCGAGCAAGTGTAGCTTTCAGAGTAGCTCTTTGAGACGCATACCTTGTGCAGTGCATTGGAATATGCTCACTATTCTCCACCGTTGCACAAACCGAACAATTCGAGTCGGCTCTACCAACTTTATGAAGAAAATGACGCCCATAAGGCACATTCAACAGACACCGGTGTAAAAACGTCTGAACAGAGCGCGGTAACGTAGTAGACGATGCGAAGTAGCAACGACGAATCACTCTGCAATTGTTCCCATCGCCGTCTGCACAGTTCCTGCGACAATGACTTTAATGAAGATGTAACATCAGACTTTGAGTATATCACCGGATATAGTTTTGAAGATAGGTGCGCTACGTCCGCTAGTTCGTCTGCAGCAGTCTGCAGTTCGTCTGCAGCGTCTGTAGTTCGTCTGGTTCCCTCCCATTTCAAAATGTCCAGGAATCCACTGCAGAGTTACCTTGTGGCCGGCGACTCTACATTTGTTGTATTCATGGAGTATTTGGCGAACTCTTGGTGTCATAGAGCCATTTCCCAAGAATGAAAGCGTGGCTTGGAGCCTAGCTTTTGAATCGCTGTACACAACCCATTCGGCAGGTGACTGTTGTGCCAGTACGTACTGTATTGCCAGCTGTATGGCTACCAATTCTGCTGTTGTTGAAGATGTATTGTGCGACAGTCGTGCCATTCCCTCTTTCCTGTGCAGCGGAACCACAAAAGCAGATGCTGAGCCTGATGCCGTCGTCGATCCGTCAGTAAAAATAGCAGTGCTGCAACAGTGACGCTCCATCATAGACAGACAATGCTGTCTCAGCTCTACAGTGGGCAAAGTGGACTTGGGGTGGTGTACCCCAGGCACGGAGATGCAAATCCGTGGTAGCTCTAGACTCCAAGGGGCATGCTCTTAGAGGTTGTGTTTTTGGCAAGTTGCGTTGGTAAGGAGCAATGGCTTTGTGGAAGTCCGAATTTCGGCATCTCAATTCCCGTGCCAGGGGGTGCTTGTCATGGCGCAGATTCAGGCGCAGATAGTGGCGCACAATTTCTTGCGTTCACAGCACCTCTACAGGCAGTTCTCTAGCTTCTGCTGTTGCCAAAACATTGGAGGCGGCTCGAGGTACGCCGAGGCAGATTTTCCGACCTCTTGTTAAAATTCTCTGTAGTGTCCTCTCTGCTGTGTTGCTTATCCCGTATAGTATTTATTTATTTATTAAAAAAAAGAAGGGTCCGGAGGACATTACATGGCGGTGGGAACATCAGCAAGGCATGGAACATGGACAAGGAAAGCACAAGGAAATAAGGAAACAAAACAACATCTTGGAATAACAGGATAAGAACAACACAAGCATGTATACAAAGTGATAAACTCAGCAATACAACAAAACTAACACTGGTATTGAAGATGAAGAAAGCGACATTGTGCAGCGAGTGTTTCTCGGTGCCTAATGTCTCCCCGTTTCCTTTCCCCCGTTTTCCTTTATGCTTTATCCTGCTACATCCACTCTACCCCTTTCCTCTCTCCTGTTCTTGGTGTTTTGTGTGTTTGTTCTTCTCTTTTTCCTAGCTCATTTTTTTTTCACCCACAAACGCGCTTTGGAATAGCCAGTTCTGACTGGGTCGGGACTAACCTCCCCATATTTTTCTTTCTTTTTCCAATCCAATCCAATCCAAGAAAGCGGGAAAGAGAGCTACGGAAAACTGCATGGTCGTCAATGGTTGCGATTGATGATGGGAGGTTGTTCCACTCAATGGTAGTGGCGCAAAAAATGATTTAGAGAACGCGTTAGTAATACAGTGGAACCGAGATACCTTGTTAGTGTGATCGAAGCGAGGGAAAATGACACTCGAGCGTGTGATGGGTGATTGCTGGGAAGGCAACGTGAAAAAAATCTATGGAAGAGGTTTAACTTAGCAAAGCGACGACGATGTTCGAGTGGCTCGAGGTTGAGACTTAGTTTTAACGCGGAAACGGAAGTAGTGAAAGAGTAGTCGTTGACAATGAAGCGAGCAGCACGATTTTGAATGGCTTCGATGGTTTCACAGAGATATTTTTGGGGAGGGTCCCATATTGCGGATGCGTACTCAAGCTTGCTTCGTACCAGAGCGGTGAAGGTTAGAAGCTTGAGATGGGCAGGGGCCGATCTTAGAGTGCGCCTGACAAAGCCCAAGGAGCGAGAAGTATTGGACACGATGTGATTAATGTGTTCGTTCCAAGTTAAGTTGGAAGAGAGGTGAACGCCAAGATGTGTGTAGGAATCTGCTCGAGTTAATACTATATAGTTAATTGCGTAGCAGAAGGGAGGGAGACAGGAGGCACGTCGGCGAGAAAATGATACGATGCAGCACTTAAACATATTCAGGGGCATTTGCAACTCGTCACACCAGCTTTGAATTAGGGCAAGGTCGGTTTGTAAGGATAGTTGGTCAGTAGGGAGTTGACTTCCCTGTATACAACGCAATCATCAGCGAGTAATCTGATAGCGGATGATATGCCTGAAGAAAGGTCATTAATATATATAAGGAATACGAGGGGACCAAGAACTGAGCCCTGAGGGACTCCCGAAAGGACAGGGACAGTTGAAGATATGCGATTGTTACATGACACTGAGAACGAACGCTTATTTATTTATTTATTTATTTATTTTACCCTCAGGGCATACGCATTTCAGAGGGGAGTGGTGTACAGAATGGTTATTGAGCATAGCACATAAATGAAAGACACTAAAGGTTGGCATTTCACACAGCAGTCAATCATTCGAATAGTGCACACATACCGCATTTTTAAACAACTGAGACGAAGAGGTAGCAGTCAGGGAGCCGGGAAGGCAGTTCCAGTCGATCGATGTGCGTGGAAAAAATGAGTCTGAGAAGCCTTTAGTAGAACATCTAGGAATTCCTACTTTTTGTTGATGGCTAGTGCGATGGGAAATATATGTGGGAGAAAGTAAAAAGTGGTTACGTAGCCGACCGTTGTGATAATATATTTTGTGAAAGAGGCATATGCGGGCAATTTTACGACGTATGGCGAGGTCGGGAAGATGGAGTGTGGATTTCATAGAAGATACACTGGACCGTTGATGATAGTTACCGCAGATAAAGCGAACTGCTCTCCTCTGTATGTTTTCAATAGAATCTACAAGTACGCTCAGACCTGGATCCCAGACCGAGGCTGCGTATTCAAGTTTGGGCCTAACGACAGATTTATAGAGCGTTAGCTTGAGGTCCAGTGGTGCTTGACTAAAATTACGTCTGACGTAACCAAGAGTACGATGGGCATTATTTGTTATATAATTAATGTGAGCATGCCATGAGAGGTCACTAGTGATAAGGACCCCCAAGTACTTATAACACTGAACTTGCTCAAGTGGGACGTTCTCTAGTAGATACAGAGGATGACGTTCGAAGTTCCGAGAAATTCGCATGTGCTTGCACTTACCGATATTAAGTTCCATATGCCATGTCTTGCACCATGTTATTATGTTATCTAGATCTGATTGTAATAGGGTAATATCTGAGATGTGAGAAACTTTCCTGTAAACGACACAGTCGTCTGCGAATAAGCGAACAGATGAAGACAGTACAGATTGCGGCATGTCGTTAATATAGATTAGGAAGAGAAGGGGACCGAGGACTGAACCTTGTGGCACACCGGATAGTACAGATGTTAAGCTAGAATTCGTGTCGTTAACTGTGACATATTGGCTGCGGTCAAGCAAAAAAGAATGAATCCAAGATAGGACGTATGTGTCAATATTGAGTGTACTTAGTTTATGAAGTAGTAATCTGTGAGAAACCTTGTCGAATGCTTTAGAGAAATCAAGAAAAATACAGTCAGTCTGGAATCCACTGTCAAGGTTCGAACTCAAGTCGTGTACAAAACATACGAGCTGAGTTTCACAGGAAAATGATTTACGAAACCCATGTTGGCTGTCATGAAAAAAAGAGTTAGAATCAAGAAACTGAAATAAATGTGTACATATGATATGCTCCATAACCTTGCAAGGAATGCTAGTTAATGAGATGGGAGAGCTTTTATCACCGTGCTTATGAAGGGGAACTACCTTCCCAACTTTCCAGTCGTTAGGCAACAATCCTTGTTCAAGAGACTGCTTGAAAATCATTGACAGAATAAGCGATGAATAACATGACGTATTCTTTAAGAATTTAGATGTTATGAAGTCAGTACCACAACTGGATGAGATCTTCAGAGAGTCAATAATACTTTCAACACCACGACAGTCAAATACAATTGGGTCCATAGGAATGTAATTGGTAGGTAGCAGGGGGGGATAAGAAAATACAGTGGAGCTAGAGAAGGAGCTTACAAAAGCATTATTGAATGCCTCAGCACACTGAGAATTAGTTAAGTCATCACCGGATGAGTTACGCAGAGCAATGAAAGAGTCCCGATTTTTGTCTTTATTGACAAGATTCCAAAATTGACGTGGATTAGTCCTAAGCATGTGGGGAAGAGACAAGCTGTAAAAACGGGATTTAACTTCTTCCGCAGCCTTCTTATATTCTGAGGCAGCCGCATGGTATCTACCCCACTTGAGGACGTCCTGAGTAAATTTTGCGGCGCGGAAAAGTCGCTTCTTTTTACTGCAAAGCCTTCGGAGCGCTGTATTGTACCAAGGGGAGCGTGACTGACAGGATAGTCTCACGCGAGGTATGTACCTCTCGACGAGTACAGCAACTTTGTTTTTAAAAAGTGTCCAATTACATTCCACAGAACGAGAGTAAAAGTCGTGCACAAAGGAGTCCAAAAAAGAGCATAACTCGCTATTAATTGTGGTGAAATCCGCTTTCTTGTAATTCCTTATATATTTAATTCTTTTCTGCGACTGTGGCGCTGGGAAATTAAGGTAGAAGTGAATGATTGAATGATCACTTAGCCCAGGTACAATGGTTATATCTGAAACGATGTCGGGTTCTGTGGTCAGAACAAGGTCTAGTGTATTTGCACAAGAAGTTGTAATCCTTGTTGGGCCATCAATCAGCTGATAAAGATTGAAATCTCTGCAAACATTAACAAACGCGTCACATTCGCGAGACATTGGGGAAATTTCTATATGAGGATGCCAGGTAATATAGGGATAGTTAAAATCGCCCACTAACAAAACTGCATATGTAGGAAATCTGTTTACAACAATGTTGAGAGCGTCATGCAAATCATCCACAAATGATGAGCAAGATGAAGGAGACCGATAACAGATGCCAAGGATGAGACGCTTGAAATTGGAAGTTACACATACCCATAATATTTCAAGATTGGTAGGGATGTTCACAACAGAGGATGAGATTTTATCAGATATCGCGATTAGGACGCCTCCACCTGCCCTGTGACCTCGGTCTGCACGATACACTATAAAATTTTTACAACATTGAAACAACTCATGGTTGGACACTTTTGCTGAAAGCCAAGTTTCAGTGAGCAAAACAATGTCAGCTTCACAGGAATCTATAAAGGAACACAATTCACCGCGATGTTTCCAAAGTGATCTAATGTTAGTGTACATAACAGAAAATTTTTTAGGAACAGAGGTGCTCAAAGGTGGCAAAAATTGCTATGCAGAAGAGGCACTGGCGTTCGTTGCAGAACGGGTGGTGGGTGGCGAGTATTGTGGGTTGGAGTGAGTACGAGAATGTGGCGTGTGGTTTGTATTAGAACCACTAGAGGTCGAGGCAAACACATGGGTACTGACCTCACGAACGGCACTCGCATGGACATCATATTGGTAACACTTGTTATTAACGTATAGCCTATTGTAACGAAGTCTGAATGGTAGACCAGTCTGTTTACCGTATTCTATTAACTTCTTTCTCGCGAGCCGTGTAGACTCACAGAAATCTTCAGAAACCGTAAAGCCACTCGTTCTAATTGTTGCTCTGGCTTGAAAAACAAGTTCGCGACTTTTAAATGTTGAAAACTTTGCTATAATGGGGCGCGATTTCGCTGAGTGAAAGGAGCCAAGTCTGTGTACGCGTTCGAAGGCCTCGGGAGTAAGCGATAGACCTATCTTTTCGTTTAGCACCGCGATCAATTTATCTTCAGTTTGCTTCCATGTTTCCGATTCCATATCAACAATACCGTGGAAAATAAGATTTTCCCGCCTCGAACGATCCTCAAGGTCATTGAGACGTGAGCGTAGTTGTGCGTTTTGCTGTTTCAACACGTGGAATTCATCCTGAATATTATTAAGACAGGATGCCGTCTTCTCAACAGTAGACAACCTAACGCTTAGATCGCTGATCTGGGTGCTTATTTCAGTTTGCGTTTTTTGAATGGTCGACACTGCTCCTAAGAGTTGAGCTTGACCAGACTCAAAAGCGCTCGACCGTGAGCTAAGATCTTTTAACATATCAAAGATAGAGTCAAGCTTAGACTGCGGGTCATGCTTATTGGGTCCTGGATTAAGTTCTACATCACCAGAAACCAGAAGTGTTGTGCGCATGTAGTCATATGGTGTATTCAACAGGCAAGCTAAGGCATTGTACATGGCAACAAGGTAATCACATATTGAGCATACGACAAGTGGGCAAGGCAGCTCCAACAAAAACAAATTACTAGACTTCCTCGCAAACAAGGAGTAGTTATTTCTCACCTGTGTGAAGAGTAGGAAGTGGTTTAGTGATATCCACATTGTAGAGCTGCGATGCCCACTGACGTGTCCCGAAAAGCCCGCGCTTTTAACGAACAAGCGAGAGAGGGATGTATCCAAGGTTGCTCGACGCTCAGAAGCAGCGCTGCCGAATGAGGTGCACGACAGCTTAGTTGATGGAATCCAGTTGGGGAATGCACTGTGAGTCGGCTCGGTTGATGATATCCCGTGGGGTGGAACCTCGATTGCGAGCGGAGTTTTCCATAGCACCAACTGTGTGAAGAGTAGGAAGTGGTTTAGTGATATCCACATTGTAGAGCTGCGATGCCCACTCACGCTTAGAAAGGGAGTAGTACGGGGTGCTCGTAGTACAGAGAGATGGTAAGCCACCATTTGCCGAATAAGAGCCCGATGTACCGTAAGTATAGGGACTCCGTTGACATTCCCCAACGGGGGCCCGACAGACGACGAAGGACGTTGACCCGTGCCTCAGACTGCTCCTGAAGTTGTTTTATGTCAGCAGACCATGATAACTGTGCGTCAACGACGACTCCTAAGAAGCGGTGATGAGAGAAGTGTTAGTGTGCGCTACATGGACTACATCTCCTACTACAGTATACACAAACCGATTCTCTGTATCGCTAGGATTGAAGACCACCTAGACAAAGAGGAGTCGTCCGAGTGGTCATGTACGGTGACACGTTTTGGTTCATGGCCTTAGGAGTAAATCCCGAGTTTGAGCACATCGGAGGTTCTCAACAATAACGCTTAGGAAAACATGATAAGCCAATCGCGTCAATTCCTTTGAAGTGGCTTACATCACGTTGTTGTTCTTTAATTTGGCAGCTTTCTTTATCGTATCGTTTTTCTAGAGTGCTGCCGACATGGAGGTATAAAAAGAGAGGAGGGGACAAGGCAGCTGAAACCTGAAGCCGATTCTGTCGCCCACCTGCTCCCCGTCGGCCATATTGTCAGGACAATCGGAATGTTTCGGTTTTTTTACACACGGTGACCGAACGTGCTTACACAATTATGAGCAGAGAGATGGTGCAAGAGTTTATCTACACCTTCGCTCTCGCGTCATCTTATACGGAGTGGAGGCGTCGCTCCGTTTGACTGCAAGTTATTTCAGCAGCATATAGCAGTATTTTCTATCCCGTTCAGCCGTTCAAGTCACGAATATGGTGACTTGTGCGGTTGAGTGCTGCAAGAACCGGACGGGCAGCAAAGAGAGCGGTGTCACATTTCACGAGTAAGTATAACATCACTTTCACTTGCGTTTTCGTAGTGCGTTCTCGGCTTTATTGACCGTCAACTGCTTGTGTTTTGCCTTTGGCGATGATAGCTTTCCCAGCAATCCGTCGTTGCGGTCTGCATGGACTTGTGCACTGCAAAGGGGCAATTGGACGCCTTCAAAGTGGAGCACTGTGTGCAAGAAGCATTCCAAGGAGGGGGATGTTGACCGCACTTCACTGAATCGGATTCTATTACGTGAAAACGCGGTGCCGTGCCCATTTCTTCCCAGAGAACAGGTGCTCATTTTCGGAGAGTACTTGTGTATGTTTTGCAGTACCTTATATGTATATATTCGTAGGATCCAATCATGCCAACTTCAGAATCCGAGGGCACGGCAAATCAAAGTGAAGACAGCCATGTAGAGGAGACAGTTGTTGGTCTGGAAGTTCCCATGGTGGGTACAAGCACAAACTGTACGGGGATAACAGACCCCATTCAGCAAATATTGGAGTCATCTCATGTGAATGATATTGCTATGTAGGAGCAGGAAGCAGCTGTGCAGCCCGCACTAGGGAGCTACAGTCTTGACAGTGCGACTGAAGAGGTGAAGCGCAATTTTTTATGGCATATTATCTTGTGAGCATGGAAGGTTCTATTTCTTGTGATGCAGGCTACGACGACACAGCATTTCAATGTATCAGAATCCGAATCAGTCAATGAGGAGCTACGTATGCACATGTACAGATACATTTTTCCTAATCCTACATGTTTCTAATAATTTTTTTTTTATGTGTTTGCATGTGCCTTTCTACTTCCTTGACTAATTATATATGTGTATGGCAAGCCAGCACTGGGTTTGACTTTGAATCAGTATAACTCTGTACCTCCCGTTGTTGCTCACCAACTTCCACTGGAGCACCTGAACTCAGCGTACTCTCAACGACTCCCTGTGTACACTGATGGATCAGTGTCTCAAGGCGGATCAACTGCAGTCTTTTATATCCCACATGAAAACCTTGAAGTGGCGCACAAGCTCCCGTACGAAACGTCATCTATCGAGTCCGAGCCCTTCGCCATACTGACTGCGTTGAACCACATGGCGGGATCAGCGCCTGGCGCTTGGGTTGTGTTCACGTACAGCGAGGTGGCGCTAGAAGTTCTAGCAAATTATTGTTCCAGAAGAATCGGCGACCTAGACACCATGATAGTCGCAACACACTTCCACACAACCGACTTCTATCTTCGGGTCATAGCCTGTGTCTCCAATGGGTACCCAGTCACACCGGCCTGCACGGAAACACCCGCGCAGACCCCTTAGCATGTCTTGCACATGGGGACGGCACCTCCAATAACTGTCTCCTACCACTTTCAGCCTCATCGTGTCGGTTACAGACACAGCGGCTCCGTCATAACGGCACTCGGCAGTTTCAAGAGGAGGCTGTCCGAATGAACGACCATCTCCGGTCTATCGACCCGTCGATGGATTTCGTTGCCACACACCACTGCTCGCGTCAAGAAGCGTCCATTATACACCGACTACGACTTAATGCCGCCTAATCCGTATGTGTACGGATTAGGCGGCATTAAGTCTCTCTAGTTCTCTGTAAAATCGGGCTTCTCCAGTCGCCCAAATGCCCTACTTGTGCTGTTGAAGCTGATATTCCACACTTTCTCCTCGACTGTCACAGATTCGACACCACTCGAGCCACGCTGAGACGACGCCTACTCGAGCTGCGGTGCACGGACTTTTCCCTGGCCACTCTACTCGGCCCAGTACGACATCACACACAGCGGTCTGTGACCAAAGCAGTTTTGACTTTCTTGAGCGATTCAGGTCTTATGAACAACCTGTGAACTCCAGTCGTGCAATCTCATTCTTCAGTGCGCCCCACTCTCACCCTCAACGCATTAACCTCATGCTTTCCTTTAAAAGTCATCTTCTGTGATCCATCTCATCATACTTTCACAGTTTGTTCGTAATCTTTTTTTGTCATCTTTGTCTTTAATCTACCTCATCCTTCTTTCATCCTTTGTAAGTTTATCCTTTATTTCCTAATTAATTTTCTTCTCTTTTTATTAATTTCTTATTTCTTAATTTTCTTTCTTTCTTTATTTCTTATTCCTTCATATTTCTTTCTTTCCGGAATAGCAAGCCGACGTCCCGTTTGGCTGACCTTTCCCCCGTTTTTTTTCCTTTTCGTCTAATAAATATACCGCCCCCCCCCCCCCATGAGCAAGCGCGGGAATGGAATTGGTTTAGGCAGGTTTTTTTTTTGCGTGCAACCCCCACACATAATCCCCGACTCAAGTCGTGCCGTCTCATTCTTCAGTGCCCCACTCTTAACGCCACGCATTAACCTCATGTGTTTTTTTTTTGTTTTTTTAAGTCATCTTTTTTCTGTAATCCATCTCATCCTTATTTCACCGTGGTTCGTTTAATTCCTCGTTATTCTCTTTTTTATTTATTTTATTATTCTTTCATTTATTTTTCTATCTTGTTTTCTTTTCGGAATAGCAAGCCGGCGTCCCGTTTGGCTGACCTTTCCCATTTCTTTTCCTTTGTTCGAATAAATATACCCCCCCCCCCCCCCCCAGTAGTGCCAACAGTGCAAGCTGCAAGTTCTGTAAGTTCTGCAAGTCACATGTTACATATCAGCTGTAAATTTGTTCACAGCCTAACGTTGCACATTTTAATATGCTGTGCCAATTATTTTTTCAGCAGGCTGGCACTCTACTGATGACTATCAGCTTCCTGACTGAGTCGTCACAAGATGTCTTCGAAATGGTATAGAATGGTATATATATATATATATATATATATATATATATATATATATATATATATATATATATAATGCAGGGAAAAAAAACCGTTAAATAAACAAGTAGATGACACTAGACGTGTTTGTTATTCAAAATTACATATTAAGATGGCTTCTATGGCTACACGCAGTGAAACAGATACTCAAGGAACGATGCGACAGCACCAGAGGACACGTGTTTCGCCGTGTTTGCGGCTCGTCAGCTCTGGGTAGCTGCGCATCGTGCGCAGCTACCCAGAGCTGTGAGGCATCATGCGACAGTTCGGCAATTATGTCATTCACAAGCCAGGACGAGGTACGGTAAGTTCGAAGGAACAAAATAAAGTAATTCTATAATTGCAGAACCAGGCACAGTAACAGATTATACACTTTTTGTATATTATCTGACTGGTGCCCAGGTGATGCGGGCGAAGGACTACCATGTTAAAAATCAGTGAAAAACCTTCAAAATAACTTTCTCTCCCATTTTATAACAGGACACTATGGATTCCAGTATGGAGTATTTAGCAGTAGCAGGTAGCAGCGCACAGTCTTCAGCAGTAAGTACACGCAAATGTCAACAACATGATTTGGTGTGGCCCACATTTTGCAAACTTACTAACATCTGCATAACTGATCATCTCCAATCAGGGCGAGCACTCAGTTTGTTGATGATACGTAAGGGCTACTTGGGAGCGTAAAACGGGAGAGCACCCTGGGGGAAACACGGAGTGTCTGTCCTATAGTCTCTAGTGTTTCGTCCTTCTTTACAATCCCAAGTTGACCTTATGATCAGCTCTGCATCGTATGTAGAAAGAAGAGAGGTGAGTTTGGGCATAAACAAATTGTGGCAAATGAAATACCTTGAAAGCATGTAAGGTTACTGCTATTTATGCTTTCAGTGTAAAAATGTATTGCCATTGCTACCAAGTCAAACATAATAAAAATGATTATGAAATGAAAGACTTGCATGTGTGATTCCTTCTAACAACTGGCACCAATGAAATGAAATCAAAGAATGAATCAAAATCCCCAATATATAAATCAGCCAAGGTACTTCTGTACCCTTTGAAAGCGATAGACCAATATTCTGCAGGTATGGCATCAATAATTGTATGTATGGTGCAGATGACACCCAAGTAGGACACTCCTGAGGAAGCACAATTAAGGAAACAAGTTAAAGCTCAGCTACGCCGATTTTCGAGTGTTACAGAATGGAATGGTACTCACACGATGTGTTCATAAGGGAACACTGATTATGTATGCAAAATAGTTATCCCAGACTCCTCACGGTTTTCCGAAAAAGTGAATTTTTAGTTTCACTGACATCTCGTCTTGTGGCCCGCAAACCCTGTGTCGACGACACATTGGTGGTCTGCCCGCGCTCCGGCTTGGCATGACTTTTGGCTTGGTTTCTTCCGCCAAGCCGGCCAGTTTCTTCTGCCGAGCCGCCTGCTGCGCAGATTCACATTGGGGAAGTGATAAACAGTTGGCTATTAGAGCGCCAGTATATTTCTGGACTTCACTAAACCCACGAGGAACGTGAGTTTTGCTTCCTTCGACTGCATAGCATTTGCTAGGCCAGTACAGTCTTCCTGGTGTGATTCGTGTTCTGTGCTGCGTGCCGAGAATGCGTGAGCGTTTTGCTCCCGTCTGCAAGAACACTTCAGCATGCAGTTCCAACGTTTCAAACCACAATTCTCCGAAAGGCGAAAGAGAAATCTATTGACTGCAACAATCGGTTACAACTCCGACTGGGTGCCACCTTCGAAACAGCGATTTGATCTGTTCATCTGGCTCGTACGAATGTTACGGAAGCGATGCGCAACTTGTTTCACAAGAAGCCGAAGATGTCTCGTCCGGGATGCTGTGCCAACCTTATCTGCAGCAGGAGATTACAGGGGCAGGATTAGGCAGCAGATAAAGGTAAGACGCGTAATGTTAGACAAGTCATTCATGCGGTGCAAATTGCATCACGTAGAAGAGAAAAATACGCTATCTGTCAGTTACTGCTTCATCCTTTAGAGATTACGCCCCAGCGGGTGTATTCTCAGTACAGATTTGGAATTGCCTTATTTGTTAAATGATTTCGCAGGCATTCTGGCACCACCGAAAAGCTTGCACTCCACGTCTCAACTATCACCGTCTGGGTTTCAAGCTGAAGGCTGTCACCAGTGCCAACCAGTCGCCCCTTCAAAGTTCATCTGTTTTTGTTGACGGAACAGTAACACCTGGTACTGAGACATTTCATTTTCTGATTAATCAACTGCATTCCATCACTTGTGCTCGACTTCTTGTGTTCGTATACCCTCGCTGTTGCTCGCTAGCTTAGAGCAACCATGCCTGAGGTGTCAGCGCTTTCAGAGTACATTTAAGCAGTATCATCGTATCATATGCACGGCAGCACATCTTGTGTATTTTGAGTAACGTATAAATTCAATGTTGGCTCAGCTGTTGTATTTTGGTCACAAATAAGGTGTTCTTCCAGATTGCTCAAGGGCATTTCTAGCAGCTTCATGTGTGCAACAGCACATACTTTTTCTCAGTTTTGACTAAGATAAATCGAAATCTTCCTATTGATGTCTTTCGGTCATAAATTATGTTTTTCGAGACATTCAAACAGCATCATGTGTGCAACAGTACATACTTTTTCTCAGGTGAAGTAAGGTAAATCTGTCCGCCGTGGTGTTCTGCCAGTGCAGCAGAAGCTTTTGTTGCATTCAAGTGGTATCATGTATACAAAAACTTGTTTTATGCCTTTCTGTAGCTGCTGTACTAATATTGTGAGTGCAGAGACATTCCTGCAGAACATATCGGAGCATCTTGTGTGCTATTGTTTGTATCATCTGCAGCAGTATATTGATAATGTTAATTATTCTATGACTTCAGTTAACATTTACATTCTTACTTCCAGGTAAACCTGTCACGCAGATGCCCTACCCCTTGGTATGCATAGTTCAAGATTGTACCGAAACAATCCACCTGGAGCATTATTCTTCAATTGGCAGTGGCATTACTATCACAACACACCACATACTGCAGTCTATGGTGCGTGTACAATGCATCAAACCTATTCTCAGGTACAGGCCAGCTGGTACGCAATTACAACATGAAACATTTGACACAGAGACCGTAAAGTCATGCCTTTTCCTCCGCGCCTCGGGTTTCATGTTATTATACTCACATGCAGCTCAATTCGCCTGTGCTGTGCAGCATGAGCAAAAGCATATATTGTTTGTGGTCACATGACACGGAACATAAATACAGTGAAACCTTCCTATGTTGGACACCCACGGTGCAGCCGAAGCGTCTCCTACTTATAGAGGTGTCCGAGTTACAGAATGTGACGGCAACAAAAAATGGAAGAGATCACAGCTGTGAGAAATGTCCCCCTTCTTCAATTTAAAGTCCTTAGTGGTACCTGGTGGTGGTGCCTGGTAGTGGTACCTCTACCCACTCTTCACTGATAATTATTACTGATTTTAGTATATTCAATTCCGTTCAGATTCTACTCAATGGCATTACCTCTGGAGCTTTTCGAGCAGCAAGGACTTTTCTCTGAAGCGTCAGCCCACTTCTCATAGCTTTGGTGCAGACAAACTGAAGACAAGTGCTCACATAAAGAATTACAATGTAGACTGACAGCACTTGTTTTTCGACTCTAAAAACTAAAGCAACAAAATGCTGAGACCAGTATAGGGGAAAAAAGGGGTAAAAGTCAAGGCCACTGGCTCATTTTGGGTCTTTTTGGTGCAAAGGTGGGCCGATATTGAGGTAATTTGGCGAGGGTTTTGTCCGACTTTGCAGAGAAAACCCTATCCTACTTCCAAGATAGGGAGGTGTCCGACATAGAGAGTGTCGTCCCCATGTAGTTTCAATAGGAGCCTGCCCGTGCAATGAAATCATGGGGAGTTGTCCGAAGTAGGGAGGTGTCCGGCTTTGGAGGTTTTACTGTACTATAGAGCATTCTACATGTTGTAATCTAACAGTTGTTCACGTTTGGATATTTTAACCATGGCATTTACCGTGCATGCACCATACCATGTCCAAACACGAACAACTGCTAGAGAGCAGCATGTACTGTTTCCGTATAGCACTTATGGCTTGCGTCCTGTGATCGGAAACAGTGGTGTCTTTGTTCTGATACAACCAGTAAACTACAGTAAAGATTTAGAAATACTGTGTCATACCATAAAGCACTATGGGAAATGGCAGTTTGAAAAACTGGAGAAGACTGTCATTAGAATGGGGGACATGTTCTACGGTGACATTTTTTACAGTGTGTGCTGTACCACGTAATGCACTGCAGGCCTACCACAGTATGGTAACGCTCTGAATACTGATTTGCTCAAAAAAGGAATGTGTGTGTTTCTTGTACTAACTTCCCCTTATGCAAGGTTGTAGAAAAACGTTTTCAGCTAATGGGGAGGGAGAGGACATCATTCTGGAGTCTCGTTGACCTACAATGTGTCGTGTGTGAAGGTCATTTTGAAGAGTGTAGGTGGTACAAGACTGTGTTCCCACATTCTTGGCAATGTTGACTAATAACCATAATAAAGTAGAGGGTACATTTGTTGCTTCATATATTTGTGTCAAGGCAAAGTATGTAGAGATACATCTGTCTCAACATGCAGGTGACAAAACTGCTTTTTATGCCTAAACTATGACAAATAGTTGTCTGTTCAGCACCACTAATCATGTGCCGCCCTCCATGACATGTCTGTGACATTCCAAAGTGATTAACATGTCCCATAGATGTGTGCAATGCTGAAGAAGACTGCGTACCTTCTATGGATTCTTGATTCAAGAAAAGTACTGTGTGATTTGCTAACAGCGCCTGGCTGTACCTTCACAATTCTGCATAAAAATATGTAAAGCTTGCCGAAGGAAACATCATGAAGGTCCATAGCGAAAAATCCTGAGACGAGGGATAGGAAGGGACATACACAATGTCTCAACATAGCGTGTTTATGTCCCTTCTTGTATCTCCTCTTCAGGTCTCGCCATCATGGACACTATCACCAGCTCGCTTGCTGTTGAACCGTTCTTTCAACGATAAGGGTCACTTTCATGGACTGGATGGCAGCCAACATGCTGTCAATAAAAAGAATAATGGAAGGAGCTCAATATGATCCTTAGGCTGTGCGTGGTCACTGCTTTCTGACAAATGGTGACTTAGAATTTCAGGACAGTGCCTGCAGTGGTATTCTTGTGTTCCCACCCTTGACGCCCATTGTGTGTCATCGGTCACCTGTAATCTGCTAATATGCACATAGCTAAAACAAAGTATATTTGTATTTCTTTGAATACAGTTGGTACAGCACATTGTTTTTTACATGTTCTTTGGAAAATATAAATAAAAAATACTCTACTCTGCAAGTCTCCTGTCAGCTCTACAGAGCAGCTTCGAATTTCACTAGAAGCCACGTGTGAAACCTAGACCAAACTAGTGGTGAAGGTCCATATAGGTCATAGATAGATAGTATTATTATTATTAGATCATAGGTCCGGCTTAGGTCCTGGTTGGTAGCAACGCATTTGAATCTTATTAAAAATTTGTGCAGGAGGTGACCAACATAACTAAATACACGAACTGACTCTCACAAATTTTGTGGTGTTATACTTTTGAAGCAACATTAATATGCCGCAGTGGTCTTTTCTCCTTTGTTCCTTTTAACCTAGAAATATTAGGTCTTCGGCATCACCAGCCTTAGTTGCTGAGCATGCAGTTATTTACGTTGAGCGCTGGAGTTTCATATTTGTTTCTCTGGACAAGCAAGCCCGCTTCCCCATTTTGATAAGAGTATTTCAGCTTTGACAGGGCATTTGTGGACAAGGAAAACATTTGGACTATTGTGTATTTTGCTATGAAGTGCACCATACAAGGCAGGGAACACCATCAACCATTTCCACCAAGGTTATTAAATTTGTGATAAAGTACATATACCTTTTGTCACTGACTAATTTGGTGGCAAAGTTACTTGAGTGGCAGTTGTGCAATTTTAAGCACATGTTTAAAAAAAAATAGGATATGGGAAGTGCTGACTGGTTGAACATGTGGAGTACCCAATATAATAATTGGGGGTTTACGTCGCGAGACAACTGAGTGTGGAATACACAGCACAGTGTAATGTTCCTTATTCTGGCAATGTTAGCATGGTTCAAGAGGTGGGAAATGTTGCACTACCCTTAATAACATCTGTTGGGCCCAGCAAACAGGATACACATACCCTGATCTGAAGACACTATGCCTAACTCAAAAGCAATATGAGATCGACCCATACGCCTTTATTTCCGAAACTATTATGAATGAAATATGGCCTGTGTGGTATAGAACAATGCGCACACTCAAGTAAACATGCAAAAAATACGTATAAGGTCTCTCGACCTACATGCCGCGATGCGCTCTACGAGATAAACGACACACTACAAAACTACATCCAACACTTTTTGTGCGGGGCAATGAGCACTTTCATATAACCGACGAATGGTTCAACGAATGCAGTTCGAGTGGTCACGATACATTCCTACGTCGTTCATTGCAGTCGCGCTATGATGCTGCACAATATATGTATCTCGTGTAACAAGCCTGGCAATCGCACGATGTGCATGGGCAGAAATACGGCCTTCTTTCTCTGAAGACCAGTCCTCTGCAGGTATATGCTCAAACAATCACCAAGTCTCACGTTGGTGCTCAATCGCTCCCATTCCTGCACTTGTAGTAAAACCAGCAAACGGGTTGACGTGAATGGCAGGTGAACGGTTGAACTGCGAAGTTCTCGAGCACATAATCACAATTTCACGCCGAAAATGATGTTGAGGTGAATTCCCGGTTGTTGTTTCCATCGTTCAATAGTTCTCGGGATTACCTCGGACGAAACGCTCATCGTAGCCGGCGGCCATAACTGGATTTCCTCGCAAACGGGAGAAGACGGCAGGGAAGTCAGAGAAAGCCTCAGCTTTCATCCAATCAGACGCACGATTCTCTATCTACGTAGATGGAGCAGGTTTATCCCATCTACGTCACAAAAATGGCTGCGCCCATGGCTTGTTTTGGTTTCTTTGATGAATTAATTTTCGTAATAGGAAGACAAAATTGAGAAACGAAGGTGCGTTTCGGGGGCAGTTGGATGTGCTCGTTCTGAATATCACAACCGTTTCAACACATCGGGAAATCGGCGTAGCTGACCTTTAAGAGATATCCAGCTCGGCACACAGCAAGACAGCAGAAAATTAAGTTACTACAACAGTCAGTCCGGCGCCTTGAGAAAAGAAATGCAAGAATGCAAGACATTATAAAAGATAAGGGCTCAAAACATGATGCTGCAGGAAAATGTGGACATCTTACAAAATTTAGGCACTTCAAACAAAGATCTTCTGAAGAGACAGCTCGCAAAAAGCAAAGGCAAGCGTCTGCCAACAAAGTACTCCACGGAACTGCGATCATCTGCATTGACATTGCATTTCTTCTCGGCCAAGGTATATAACTATGTCCGCAAAAAATTCGACACTTGTCTGCCTCACCCACGCACACTGACAAAATGGTACCAGTCTGTGAATGGGAACCCTGGTTTTTCTGAAGAAGCCCACCGTGCCCTAAAAATTAAGGTTCAAGAAAATTCGCCATCTGGGTTCTCTACACTTTGCAGCCTCCTAGTGGACGAAATGGCCAAACGTAGGCATGTGGAATGTGATGGCCACATCTTTCATGGCTACATCAATGTCGGACCAAATACTGCCAATGATGACAGCCTACCAGTTGCAAAGGACGCATTTGTGCCAACGGTCGTTGCAATTAATGGCAGTCTGAAGCTACCCCTTGGCTATTTCTTTGTCGACGGCCATGTGGGAGAGCAACGCAAGAGCCTAATATTGCAGTGTCTGGGCCTCACACAAAGCTGGTGCCAAGATTATTTCACTGACATGTGATGGGACTCCTGCAAATATCACCATGCTGGAACGTCTTGGCTGCAACTTCAGCATTGGCACATTAAAAACAACCTTCCCCACCCAGAAACCGGGGACCCTGTTGCAGCTTTTCTGGATCCGTGCCACATGCTTAAGCTTTTGTAGACAATGAAGGGTACACTGTTCTCTGGTCTATGTAGAGAAGCCCCGTGAGGTACAACAAAGAAAGGGGCTTCACCTGGCAAATACGCTACGTGCTGCGCACTTAAGGTGGCAGAAGCAGCCAATGAGGGTAGGGTTGGCAGCACAACTTCTCAGTTCTTCAGTGGCTGATGCACTGGCTGAATGTAGGAGCATATTCAGTGAGGGCTATGGGGGTTCGAGACCAACTGAAAAGTTCCTCAGGATCATGAACAGTGCATTTGACATTTTAAACTTAAGAAACATGTACCAAAGGTTGTGGAAAAAAGCACTCTGTTCACAAAACATAAACAGTGTCAGAACAGTTGCTGGCCAGATCAGTACATATCTAAGCACACTTCGAAAGCATAAGAATGGACCGTTGCTAATCGGCACGAACAGGAAGACGGGATTCATTGGCAGCATAATATCATTGCAAAGCCTGTTGGCACTCTACAGTGAACTTGCTGAAAAGGCCAAAGTTCTCAAATTTCTCCCGGCGTATAAAATTACCCAAAATAACACCTGGAGGTCCTCTTCGGAGTGATACGCTCATTTGGAAGATGCAACAATAATCCTACTGCAAGACAATTCAGTGCCGCATTCAAGCGCATCATAGTATACACCGAGATTGAAAGTTCAACCAGAGGAAATTGCATTCCGCTTGATGACGTTGCCATAGTACATGTTAGCAGTGCACCACGGCCTGAGGAGCACTGCTCCACTACGTGACCTCATTCAAGACGACGACGACAATGACACTGAACTTGAAAGCACTAATGCCATAGAAGAGCCAGGTGGTCAAAATTATCCGCAGTCCTACCCTGCAGCACGTGCAACATGTCGCCACACTGCGCAGACAAACCTTACGTGTTACATCACGGTACCATTACCATTATTATTATTACCATGACTATTTGCCTGATCCAGGTGCAATTTCTGAATTTTGTAGCAGGGCAGTTGCATACATTGGAGGATTTGTCGTCCGGGGTCTTCAACGCACTTGAAATGTGTAACATGCATTGATGCATTGTCAATAACACTATCTGCACAGCATACGTGCTCCCTCACAAGAATAAAATCACTTGGTGGTCTCTTGTATCCTTCAAGTGGTGTCATTGACATATGCTACATATGTGAACAAGTGCACAGGGAAGTCATGCGATGCAAGGGTCCAGCAACGAAACACATTGTGCAGCTATTGATGGGGAAGGCTCTCAGAAGGTTCGCTGACGAACAGTTGTTCACGTGCCTTGCTGACCACATGTTTGACCAGTCTCCCCTACAAAATCATTTGATTCCTCTTACACGAGCCATCCCACAGAAGTATTCCAACATGCGGCTTCATCACACTGGCAGGATGATTTCCCAGAGCCTTCACGAAGAAAGGGTAAGTCAAATGTTTACCAAACTGACGCAATTCAAAGGACAGTAGTCCCCCACGTACAGTTCCTGCGTCTCATGTTGTCTGCCACGTTTCCAAGATATCAGTTTGATAAAAACTGCTTATTTTCTGAATATGTGCGTAACTCTATTTAGTGGTCGCCTCCGCTTCATGTCGCTCTTGTTCAGTGAAACTGTTCAAAGTAAAATAAAATGTATCAAGACATGTTTCAAAGCAGCAAGACATGCTTCCCTACAATACTCGTTGCGTTGTGTGTATGTGCACGCACCACGTCAAGTCAACAAGCTGGACACTGGAAAAGGTTGCGACAGTTATATCACCTATTTATCAGATGGAACCTTTACAATAAGCGCAGCTGTCCGCAGCATTACGTGCAGAGAGAGAGAGAGAGAGAGAGAAATACATGATGACGATGATATGGGGATGACTTCCGCTCATTGAGCGGAATGCTACCCCATTAGGCATTACCTGCAGTTACTACTGGTGACAACGAAAAATAAACGAGCGAGTCTCTAAGTACAACACTCAAGCGGACTCATGCAGCCGCCGCAATCTGTAGATCCACAAGCAGCCATGACATTTTGCATTGTTGACATTGGGATTCTTCTGACAAGATGGCGCTGGTATCCCAGAGTTCAGTGCGAAGCCGGTGCAACATGCTTCACATCAGAAAACCTACGGGACAGCGTGGTGCCCCCTCCTCTCTTTTTGTATACCTCCATGCCTGCCGGTCTGCTAAAAATCCCGAAAGTGTGCTTCTTTCGCATTCGAAATGGAGTCGTCGTCCTTCGTCTGCTGTAATGCTAGCAAAATGCTATCGCATTTCATACGCGTTTGGCATGCGCCAAAGCGTACAGTCACTTTGTATCTCAAATTACGTCTCCCGGCACTAGCGCCATCTGGCTGCACGAGTCATATATCCAGCTCTTTTCCGCTCTGAAAAATCAAACTGGATGGGGTTGAATACACCCAAAGACCATAGTCCCACCTTTTATCTGCAAGGAAGAAAAATTTTGAGAACGAATGACTACAAATACCTACGCATAAATATCTGAGAAGACAAAACCCCGTTGGCTACCCACGAAGAACACATATTGAGAAAATCATGTAGACTAAAAGGCTTATTCTGGAAGATAGCTAGACATAGTACAGGTCGTCAGAGGCCGCCTTCTCTGGAAATCAATAGTTGTGCCTACCATTACATATGCAAGCGCTGTGCTGGCTTTGACTTATACACTGAGGAATACGGTAGAGAGGCACCAACTTGAACTAGGCAGATGGTGCCTGGGAGGAAATGTAATATCAGCCGATGCAGCAATAACTGGGGAGATGAGTTGGTTCACTTTCTCCTATGGAGAATCCAGGTCCAAGCTAGAGCACCTGGGCAGACTTAAATTTCAACGAAAACAAAACTATACCGGAAGGTTAGACAGATACCTTAGATTCAAAAACTACAGAACTAACTGGATTAGGAAGATAACTACCCTAGACTCAAAGCACAGCAAAGGTACAACACGCCACCAAGCAAAGACAGCAAAAGCGTGGAACAAAATAATCAAAACAGGGGTGGGCAAAATCGACCTCGAAATGTGGAAGCACAACATGGGAAAACGACCAAGCTTGCAGACATACAAGTCATTTAAAGGCAAACCCAGCGTGGTTAGGCATTACAGAGGGGATCTAGGCAGTGCCCTGCTTTTCCAAGTTCACTGTTAACCCAGAAACGAAAACAAGACCTTCTTGAGCATGCGATATGAAGTGCGCGACCTGCGGCTCCCTCGTCGTAGCTATTGAACACGTAGTTTTACGGTGTCGGAATTTACCCGGAGAAGAAAGAAAGTGCGATATCGGTAAGGCCCTTTGTTTTATGGTGGAAGACGACCGCAGTGGAAATGACGCCGAAACCGAAACTGAACCTCAGGAGAAGACAAAAACAGCAGAGCACGAAATGACGGAAGTGAAATCACGAAGCGACGCCTGGTGGAATGAAAAAGGGGCAAAGAGTAAAAATACTCAAATATTTTCTATTTCTTTTTAGACAATCGCTTTGCCCTCTATGGTGTTTTTAGTTTTTTTAAATTTCATTCTAACTTTTTCCTTCGTCCCAGAGGCGTCGGCGGGCCTCCGGTAGCGGAGTCGCGCCAAGCCCACTCTGCCACAAAAAGGAAAGGACCAGACTGCTACTACTACTACTACTACTACTACTACTACTACTACTACTACTACTACTACTACTATCCTTGAGTAATGGCTTTTTTGTTCCACACAACGACACCGAAACGAATTGCGCATGCCACGCAGTTACATAGCCGCAAGTGTCACAAAGCGACATGTTTTCGTTGCATGCGGTTTTTGCACGTGTGCCCCTACTTACCGAACAGAAAGACGTTTCACATCAAAAGTAAGCTCGTAAGGGTGTGGCTTACTATTTCGCCTTACCAATGTAAAACGCAGGGGAAAAATAATAGCAAAGGCAGGAAAGTGCGGAAAGCCGAAAAGGCGTTAGGAGAAGATGTTGGTAGTTATGTATATTTTACGGCTCTATGAAGAGAGTTAATGCATTACGCTATGACTTGTGGGAGCGAGGCTACGTGGCGAACAGCGGGAAAAGCGGAAGGTCAGAGTCAGGTTAGGCCGAGAGAGCTTCTATGGTTGTATTTCGTTTTCGGTTCACTTTTACCACCACTAAGCAATTGGCGTCATTGGGGCATGCAAACAGATACTGGTGGGCAGAAGAAAGACAATGATTTGCGCTGTTCATATTTTTAGACTAAAGCAGCGCCTATCATCAGAACTATCAGAACAGCAGCAGGTCAGAGTCAGAGCGCATGTCCTTAGGAAATGGTTTAACTTTATGACGCAGTTGTAGATAGGGATGAACCACCATGACGACATTCATCCGTTTACTACACATGATTGTAGTTCGCAGCACATCTCTTTACAAAGCGACGTAATGAGTCACCCCGTCCGCACTGCGTGCCTTACCAGAAGCCCTTGGGGGTCGAATAAATGGCCGGGGGAAGACGTGGGGAAATTTGGCGATCAAGCATTCTCCAACAAGCGTGTTTTATTGGGTGACGTCTTTTTTGTGGGAGGTGGAGGGGGGTTATTCTGGTCGGAGAGTTGGTGTCGTGACAGTGCCGGGCGATCTGCCTGTGTGGTACCTCGGGGGGAACGATCGTGTACCCAGGGCCAACTTCACGGGGAACTGTGCCAACATTTGCATTTGAGCATCTGAAGGCAACCAGCGAGAACACCCTTATTTATTCTGGGGGTAGCATTCTGCGGCTCATTCTGGTCGTGACAGAATTCGTCGTGCAACGAATTCATGTTTTTGTTTCTTTTTTGTACCACTTAAATCTCCAGAGAACATTGTGCGTTTTTTGTCACGTGTCCTTACATTGCAGGTGGCAGCCCCACACCAGTGATGCAGACGGTCAGCATTCCTCTGGAGAACGACTACTCTTGCATGTGGCAGTACAACCGCTTTTTTCCTATCACCGTAGCGTACGATAGGAAGACGATGATTTGTGCTGCTGATCGTTTCGGAGGAAAGGACACTTGCAAAGTAAGGTAATATGAGAAGTCGGAGTTTTAAACGACGTAAACAATGAGAATTGACCGAGGCAGACCACAATTAGGGACGAAACAGACATGCACGACTCAAACGCAAAGAAATTAACGAATTCAAACAACTCTTAGAAGTTAACGTATTCAAACTTCTTGTTTGAAATCGGGATTTTATTGCTGTATTTCACATATGGGGGTAGGGGGTAGGGTCCGGTGGCTACCACGGGGAAACATCCGATGTCATCATCCCTTCTCCATCATTTATTGATGATGATGATGTTGTTGTTGTTGTTGTCAGATATCGCTAGACAACTATTGTTATGAGTCGCGCCAATGTGGTCGGTCTCTGGATTAATTTTGCCAGCCTGAGGCAAATTTCACGGTTGACATTGTAGAATAGCACTGGTTCACTTGGATACAGTACATCCATTAATGCCAGCACGTCAATGCACAAAACAAGTTGCTTCACACACAAAAAAATACACATCAAACCAGTCACGGTTTTACGTCAAAAAAGTACTGAGTGAGTAAGTTACAGTTAAACTAGCTACAGCTACAGTTACCACGTTAAGGTAACTTAGTTACTTTACAGTTACCTTCTAAGAAAAAAAAAAGCCCAGTAAATGTAACACGCTCAGTAACTTCGTTTTTGCACTTGTATACTGGTCTGTAGAGCACTGATATCGTGTTATAAGCAGAGGATTCCACATGGACCCTAAGGGCACGGTGTGAGTTAGTCTAAGGCCATCCTGGATGCGTACGAGGTGACAAAATTCGTCGACTGGTTGGGAAAAAACAGCAGCGTATACTTGATGCCTCCAAGGCAAAACGACGCCAGGGAACTGACGCGTGGTAAATATTCTCAAACCTGAGTAACTTCGTTAGTTACATTTTGCAGTTGCTTTAACCAAAAGCGGTAACTAGTTACAGTTAGAAGTTACAACAACAACAACTTTATTTGAAGATAATGATTGGGGAGTTAGAAGTTACTTTTCTAGAAAACTAACTAGTTACTGGTTACTAGTTACTGCAAAAGGTAACTACAGTCAAACCTCGCTTTACGAACACCCTTCGTTTCTCAGAAAATCGTCCGTAAATCGAGGTATTCGTAAATCGAGGCCCGAGGTGTGCAGTTCACAAATACCTCACAAAACCACGAGAAATTGATTTGAATAAGTTTTACTTTTGAAAATACTGCGAAATTGTGCTTTGCACCATACTTTCTGCAGGGTCTATCCTGTTTAGAAGAGATGACAGAAGTCTGACACTTGACTCATCCACCCGGTTCTAAAAGTACCGTATCGCGCGCGGATGAGACTGTTTCCAACGGAAAATATCACGCTTGGCACCGGCTGTTAGGACTGGACGCCTTCTCTTAGAATGGCAAGATTTTTCCATCTCGGAGACCTGGTCCAAACTCACAACCGTTTGGCTGTAAACCCCGGAATTATTCTTTCAGGAAATGGTGAATCATGTTTGTGGAACATAGTGGCGTTGGGACATTGTATGTTTGACCTTGAGTACTGAGGAACTTTCAGCATGTACTGAGGAACTTTCATTATCCTCCGGTCCATTGGCCTGTCCTCTGTACGTTCATAACGCCCGTTCGTATATCGAGGTCAGAATGGCTTGGCTAATTTGGGTCCGTTCCCTAATAATCCGTTCATAGTTCGGATATCGAGGTTCGTAAAACGAGGTCAAAATGCACGGAAAAGGTTTGGTTCCCTGTGGAGCCGTTCGTAAGTTGAGGGAATTCGTATATCGAGGGTTCATAAAACGAGGTCCGACTGTACTTACATTTACAAGTTAGTTGTAACTTAGTTACTACCCAACACTGCACCAAAGAACCTCGACCTGCTTTGAGTTCTTCCGTGAGTTCGGTATTGTGTTGCAGAGCGAGGTAAACGCTGCAGCATTGACTGGTTATGAACTGGAGGACATTTTTTCCCCTTTCAGTTTGGCAATCTCGTCGGACATTTTGCCAGATTGTTCGTTATCTCACAATGGAATGCGACAAAAACGAAAAGCTAGAAACAGAACAAAAAAGAGAAGAAGCCATTTAAATGATACCGGTGTGCACGGTGTGCGGCCGTGCCGATTTAGCGGCAAGCTGCTCGGAGATGAAGCATTATAACAGCTACACGTCATAATTCTGCAGGATGACGAAAAAAAAAGGAGAGAAAAAAAACAACAGGTTACGTGGAACTTTTCGGCATTTCTATAAAACTTTCTTTAGCATGGTTTACACAGCAGCGAGGTGCTTCTCAGTGTGCAAGTAGAGGAGGGAATATATTTATCAGAACAACACAGAGAGAAAAAAAGCGGAAAGGTCAGTCAAACGGTGTGTCGACTTGCTATTCCGCAAGAAGATAACTAGAAAATAAAGTAATCAAAACTACCTAAATAAAATCAACTAGAAATAAACTAATAAACTAACAAAACGTGAGAGAGGGATGAGAGAGAGATCAAGGAAAAAAGAAAAGCAGGAAAGAAAATGAAAGAATAAAAATAAGATGAAAAAGTAGAAGAAGAGAGGAATGTGCATGAGGTGAGACGCGAGAGGCATGAGGGTACACAGTAAATCATTTTACACTTTTATTCGCTCAAAAAATTGAGTATTCTTCTCAAAACACCTTTTTCTATTCCGCAAAGGGTGCAAGAAAAGCATTACTAAAGGTGTAATATCGACATACACCACGTTTTATCCAATGTCGATCATTCATGGTGTAAAGTGGGGCGTTGAAACAAGTGTTATGTCCAATATACACCTTTTTTACACCCCATTTGAATTGGGAATATGGTTTTAATAATGGTGTTTTAATTCGTGAGAGAAAAATTATGCTGGTTTCACAGCTCCGCTCAGCAAATAATCACATTATAGACGATAACCTGAGTTAAAAACACAGTATTTGACAGGGAAGGATGTCAGCAATTTAGCTGATACCTTTGACTCGTTGTAAGCGTGGGTGTTAATTGCAAAAACGCATACCCCTCAGCTTTACAAACGTTTCCCGCCCGACCACATTTAACGAACGTGCCCCAACAAATTGTATTTCAGTATGTGATCCATCCGATACGCCAATATAGGCTACTAAGGGTGCAAAGGTCTCTTGAAACCTCGGCACTCACGTTGGTCCCACAGTGTTACCAAACTAACGAGGCGTGCCTGTGACGCATTGCGCTCCAGATGGAATCACGGCTGGAAGTGTGCCTTGTTCAGGGTGGTGCTTGCCATAGAAGCAAGAGCGTCGAACTATATGTCTCGGCCACTGGTCTCGGTATGCTGCCGCGGAAGCCCGTATTACACTAGCTATTTGAGAGGAAATATTTGCCAGAAAACAATTCCATTTTAAAAGGTGTTTTCAACAGAATACACCACCTTTAAGGGTGTTTTTGTTTTTAAACGCCCATTATAAGAGTGTTTTATTAGGAATACACTTAACTAAAGGGTGTTTTAGAAAACACCCATCATTCGAGTGTAAAGGCGACACCAAAAAGGTGTGCGCCATGGGACAAGCCATTTGCACCAAAAAAGTGTAAAAAAAAGTTTACAGTGGGTAAGGGTGGGACACTGACGAATGAGATGACACAGGACTTCACAAGCTGAGAGTTATGCATGAGACCTGTGTCGCTGCATAGAACTGCTGACAGTATCTACATAGAACTGCTTTTGTCACAGATCGCTGCGCCGGATATTGTACCGGGCCGATCAAAGTGGCCAGAGAAAAGTCTGTGCACCGCAGCTCGAGTAGGCGCCGTTTTAGGGTGGCTCGAGGGTGGCGAATCTACAGCAGTCGAGGAGAAGATGGGAAATATCAGCTTCAGCAGCGCTAGTAGGACATGTTGGCGAGTGGAGAAGGCCCATCTTATAGAGAAGCAGAGTAGTCCTGGCGACGTTAAGGCGTAGTCCGTGTAAAATAGACGCTTCTCTGGGCGAGCAGTGGTGTGATGCCACAAAATCCATGGTCCGGTCGATGGACCGGAGATGATCGTTGAACCAGAGAGCGGCCTCTTGAAACTGCCGGGTGCTGCTGTGGCGGATTAGGCGCACTGCAATCGGCATGCTGAGGCGGAAAGTGGTAGTAGACAGCTATTCAAAGGGACATCCTCATGAGCACGAAGTGCTAAGACGTCTGCACGGGTGTTTCCATGTAGGCCAGTGCGACTGGATACCCATTGCAAGCATTTAGGCTATGGCCGGAGGATAGAAGCCGGTTGTATGTTTCGATTATTATGGTGTCTAGGCCACCGGCTGTTCCAGTACAAGAATTTGCCAGAACCTCAAGCGCCGCCATACTTCCGTGAACACAGTCCACGCTCCAGGCGCTGACCCCGCGATCTAATTTCACGCGCTCAGTATAACACACAGTTCTAGATGATGTTTCGTAGGGAAGTTTCTGCGCCGCTTCAAGGCATTCATGTGGGATGTAGAAGGCTGCTGTTGATCCGCCTGGAGACACTGATCCATCGGTGTACACTGGGAGTCGTTGAAAGTAAGCTGAGCTGAGGTGCTCCAGCGTCAGTTGATGAGCAACAGCGGGAGGAACAGAGCTCTTCTTCAGAAGGCCAGGAATGTATATGAATACAGGAGGCCTGCGAAGTGTCCACATTGGCGGCGCACAGGAGCGCACAGATACCGTGGTGGGAAGGTACACTGTCAGGCGGCAAACAGCGCTGCCAAAGTTAGTGGAAGTCCGAACTGTCGAGCTCGATAAGCCGAAGATAGTGGTAGTGTACCGTGTTGCGTGAGATACGACGCATAAATCCGAAGTGTTTCCATGTCCCATAGGACGCCTGCTGGCATTTCGCGCGCCTCTTCCAGGACAGGGTGGGTCTCTGTCGTTCTGGGAATTCCAAAGCAGACGCGAATATTTCGGGCCTGAATATTGAGCAGTTCACGTTCTCCGGATACGCTGAGACCGTGCAGGATGGGCAGGCTGTAAATAGAAGGCTGTGAATACCAAACTGCACCTACACACAGGTCGATACATCTGTGTAGTCAACGCATCGCCGGATCACGTCACGTATCTAACGGAAGAAGGACACGCAAAGGTCTCGAATCATAATCTGTTCTTCGATGCATGAATGCCGCTTTTACTCAGTTGTTGCAATTTGCTTTCAGTGGGGCCAAAGTGAAGCCCTGAACAACGAAGCTTTCCTCATTAATATACATTGCTATATGGATCCATTTTCAAACGTCTGCCTGCAGCCCATTTTTTGGGTAATAATTCTGGGGTTGCGATAAACGAGTGATTTTCCCCCAAAAGTGTATGCAGCAGACTCAGTTTAATTATCTTCTGTTAAAATGCTTTATGTGCCCCGGGCCAGTCGGAAGTAAAAAAATTCGTGAACATATGAGGTCCTTTTGCGTAAAATGCAATTTCTCACCTCCTGGACGGGCGAATACAACGCCATATAAGAGGAATATAACATTTGAAACGTTTTGTTTTTGATTAGAACCTATTAATTTTCTTAAGAACAAACAAATCCAGTTTCATTTCAATTAACTTGATGTTAAATAATGCTGGAACGATTATCTCTAAGATGACATCGAATGAAAGATATGCCATCGGAGCTTGTATGTCACTACAAGATCATATTACGTATTTTGTTTCGTATAATCATACTCGCTCAGAGCATGAATACGAATGCCTTGAGTGAACATTACGCAATGAAGAATACGGCGTCATTTGCTGTGGTGGAGAGCACGGAGGAGAAGTAATGACAACGAACTCGGCTAGAAAGGTACAAGATACAAGGTACAAGTTAAACGGTGCTCGAGGACATAATGAACTGACAGAATCTTCTTTGTCGTCGCTGTAGAGGTTAACTCGGTTGCCTAAAATCTCAGCAAAAATCAGCGGTATTGCGCAACATTTGCACCAGCACAGCACATGCACAACCCAGACGAACACTATCTCCCACGAACGTCCGAAATAGATACTAATGTTCATATCCGGAAATGGACGTATGTATGTATCATGCGCGGGACATGAGTTTATATATCCCACCATCAGTTCCTGTTTCACAGCGAAGCATCAAGGATATCTTCACTGGTCCGCAACCGCCGTTTCTGGTTGTGGGGGACGTTAATGCTCATCATCCGCTGTGGGGCAGTGTTAGAACAGACTAGAGAGGGAAGACGTGGCATGACATCATTGATGAACTGGACATATGTTCACTGAATGATGGTTTGCCGACATTTCTGCGCAGAGATTTTTCGATGGATGTTTTGGACGTTTCCCTCTGCTCCAAAGACATATCCCGGACCTTATCGTGGTCTACTGATGCAGATGGAAGAGGAAGTGACCATCTGGCCATTTATATTTCATGCACCAAGTATAGTCAGCAGTCACGCACAAAAATGGTCAGACTAGTCAACTGGAGCACTTTCCGTGAGTACAGCATGGCACAACCGGACATGTCAGCTGAACAACTCACTGACGTGATCAGTGCTTCCCTCCGATCGTCATCCCGAACTGTGAAGGTCCCGACGGGTCATATGGGCACAAATCCTCGCGTTGAACAGCTCCGTGCGCGTAGGAGGAGGGCGGAACGCAAAGCCCGACGAATAGGTCTGCTTCAAGATATTTCAGCAGAACGGCGTGCAGCACGGCTTTTCCAGAAGGAACTACAGGCTGTGGATAGAGGGCGTTGGCGCCAGTTCTGCGGCGGTCTCTCGCCTTTTGCTCGTGTCTCCAAGGTTTGGCGTGTGGCCAAGAGTCTGAAGGAGACGCCTTCACCTAGAAATCCTTTGGGTGCGCTAGCTTTGCCTCTCAGGAAATCTGAAGCTGACGTGGCACACGACTTTGGTAAGAGTGTCCCTGCAAGGTCGCAGGCTCCACACACTGAAATATTTCATGACTGTACTTCTACAATCCAAGAAGCCATTGCTGGTAGACAGCCGGTGATCAACGACGTTTGTTTTGTATTGTATTGACAATTTGCTGTATTGTAGAATAACCATGTCTATCAAATTGCCAACTGGCAGCTTTTTGCTCCTTTGCACAACCATGTATATGGTAAATTGAATAAATTGAATTGAATTGTTTTGACGCAGGGCGACTCCGGTGGGCCAGCCGTTCAAAGGCGGAACGGGACTGCCGTTCTGGTTGGCGTAGTATCGTTCGGCACAGATTGCGGACGCTTCAACACTGTTGGCTTCTATACCAGAGTGTCGCACTATCTCGACTGGATACGCGAAAATTCCAATGCTTAGTTTGCTCGCTTGTTTGTAAAAAAGGAGAAATTGAAACTCGTCTCCCGACGTGTTCTGCTACTCCTAACAAAAACCTCCCCCACCCAAAAAACAAAAGCAAACAATAAAAACAAAATAAAAAATAGACCAATAAAGAACACTACTACATCTCTACTCCTCAAGTTATCTGCTCGCATGTTCACTATTCTCAAGCTCACTGATCCCAGATCACTCGTTCAGAAGTGCATGCACAGGGGAGCCTAATAGGATGCATCCATCCCACAGCTCTTAACAAATTTAGGCAGAATCCCTCTTGTCCGATGCCCAAAGTCCCAACACCTTCCCTATATCGAAGACCCTGCAGCCCAGTCGATCAAATGCAGCTTTCAGGGCAGCTCTTTGTGATGCATACATACCTAGTGTAGTGCATTAGAATATGCTCACTATCCTCAACCGATGCACAAACCGAACAATTTCATGACGTTCACCGTGTTTTTTCTTCGTATTCCTCCGTCGTCACGTCTTCAGTTCAATTAGATGAGTCGGCTCTTCCAAATTTATCGAGAAAATGACGGCCGTAAGGCACATGCAGCCAACACCGGTGTAAAAATATCTGAATAGTGCGCGGTAGCGTAGACGGGATACACAATTTCAGCTCCAGAACTATATGCGATGTAGCAGCGAGCGATCGCTCTGCAGTTGTACCCATCGCCGTCTGCACATTTCCTTCAACTATGACCTCAATAAAGATGTAACATCTGACTTTGAGTATATCACCGGACGTGTCGTTCAAGCGATGTGTGCTATGTCCGCTAGTTCATCTGCAGCTTGGTTCCCTCCCATATACACACATGTCCAGAAATCCACGGCAGAGTTACTTCGTGGCCGGTGACGCTACATTTTTGGTATTCATTGAGCATTGAGCATTGTACTATTGGTGTCATACAGCCATTTCCCAAGAACGAAAGCATGGCATGGTCCGGCTTTTGAATCGCTGTATATGACCCACTCGGCAGGTAACTGCTGTGCTGCTACGTACTGTATAGCTGTGTGGCTACCAATTCTGTTGTTGTCGACGATGTTTTGCGCGACGGTCGTGCCATTCCTTCTTTCCTGTGCAGTGTAACCACAAAAGCATATGCTCAGCCTGATGCGGTCGTCGATCCGTGAGTAAAAATTTCAGTGCTCCTATACAGGGTGTTTCAGTTAAATCCCCGGGCTAAATAATTCGTGAACGGGTGCACCAATCGAAGAACTTTCTTTTTTACAAGTATCTGTCCGATACCACCTACAAGCTGCGCACCGTGTGAGTGAGTTGGGGGCGCTCATTATTTAAATAAAAATTCAAATGAGTTTCGTGAAAAAACGTAACTTCTAAAGCAGGGCACTATCGGCATTAAAATGGCTACTACCCCTTTTCGGACCTTCAGTGGACACCTTTTAGAGAAAAATCTTCCACCGAAGCGGGTCATTTGTTGCAGTAATTAGTTGGTTTCGGTTTACGTATTTTTGTCGCGGCTGGTCGCGGCGAAGCGCAAAAGGACGTAATACATTGGTGTAACGACGTAATTCATTGGTGGATAAGGGAGTGAAAGAGCGTCCTTTTGCGCTTCACCGCGACCAACCGCGACAAAATATGTAAACCGAAACCAACTAATTACTGCAACAAACGACCGCTTCGGTGGCAGATTTTTCTCTAAAAGGTGTCCACTGAAGGTCCCAAAAGGGGTAGTACCCATTTTAATGTCGACAGTGCCCTGCTTTAGAAGTTTTGTTTTTTTACGAAACTCATTTGAATTTTTATTTAAATAATGACCGCCTCCCTCTCATTCACACGGTGCGCAGCTTGTAGGCGGTATCGGATAGATACTTGTAAAAAAGAAAGTTCTTCTATTGGTGCACCCGTTCGCGAATTATTTAGCCCGGGGATTTAACTGAAACACCCGGTATAGCGACGTTCCACCATAGACAGACAATGCTGTATCAGCACTGCAGGAGGCAAAGTGGATTTGGGGTGGCGTACATCAGGCACGAAGATGCAAATGCGGGGTAACTCTAGAGTCCATGGGGAATGCTGGCTTGTTCTTGGCGCTTTAGGCAACTTGCAGTGGTAAGGAGCAATGGCTTTGAAGAATTGAGAATTTCGGCACCTCGACTTTCGTGCCACGGGGTGCTTGTCATGGCACATATTCAGACGAACATAGTGGTGTACTATTCCTTGCGTCCTCAGCACATCTAGAGCAGCTCTATAGCTGCTGCCGTTGCCAGAACATTGGAGGGGGCTCGAGATACCCCGAGTCAGGTTTTCAGACCGCTTTTAAAACGCTCTGCACTCTCTGCTGTGTGGCCTATCCTATTTAGTACGGGTAGATCGTAAGCCACCATTTGCAACGCACACACGCATACATATATGTGTACACAGGGTGTTTCCTTTTGTCTGCAACAAATTTTCATAGAGGGGGGAGTTGTCTTAGTGAGGGTTTACTTTTGTCATTGGATTACTCGACGGGGCTGCTATCAGGAAACGAATTTTCTCCTGAATTAGGGGACTAATTAACAAGGATATTTCAATCAACTTTTTAATTATTGACTTGAGGCAGCACATTGCAATTGCAATATTAAAGCCTGATCACCACATGATCCGCTCGAACCACTGATGAAGCACTAAATTATTCTCTGCGCGTACTATAGACCTAATTGTTTCACCTCGGCCGTCCGCTAGAAACAGAAATGATCGCCAAAAGAGCGACGGTCACGTCGATATCTCCGCCTTTATTTTGACGTCACAGAAAATCGTCATACGCGATGTTGGCAAACCTTTATCACGGTATGTTTCGCGATCTTTGTTTTCTTTTTCCTTTTCCTTCCTTTCGTTCCTTCATATGTGTTCGCAGTCGCTTGCCATATTAGTCATTTCATCCTGCCGAACACAGCTCTTACCCTTCCCCGGTACGATAAGCGCTGATATGTAGTGGTGATGCGCAAAGCTCTTTGCAAGCAAAAAGAAAACAAAAGCAACGATTTTCAGTGACGCTAAGTGAGGGCGGAGATACCGACGTCACCGTCGCTCTTTTGGCGATCACTTTCTGTTTCCAGGGGACGGCCGAGGTGAAATACTTAGATTTATAGCACGCGCTGAGATTGCTTTAGTGATTCATCGGTGGTACGAGCGGATCATGTGATGATCAGACTTTAATATTACAATTGCAATATGCTTCCTATGTACAATAATTAAAAAGTTGATTAAAATATATCTGTTAATTAGTCCCCTGATTGAGCAAAAATTAGTTTCCTAGTAGCACCCTCGTCAAGTAATCCAGCGACATAAGTAAAACGGCCTTAAGGCAACTCCCCTTTTTATGAAAATTTGCTGCAGCTAAAAGGAAACACCCTGTATATATATATGTACAGGGGACACCCTGTACATATATATATAACTATATATAACTATACACCGTAACTGTAGAAGTAATTTTTAAAACTAGAAAAATCACATTTTCCCAGTTTTAACCAATGGCAATGTACTCTACCCCTAAAGGCCCACCTTAAGATGGCTCAGGCAAGCTTCTCGATACATTAATTAACTTCCGTTAATTAACTTTTTAATTATCAACGATAGAAGATTGTCCCAGTGAGAACATCGAATCCCCTGGGGTCACTGGTATCATTACCGTTTTCAGAACAAAAATCGAGAGAGTTATATCGGGAGGAAAGGGCCTGGAAATACGGCGATCTTGTGGTCGTTTTTCGACGCTCAAGTAGAAGCGCTCCCGTTTTCCTTTCCTCTGTATGCGGGGATGGGAAATAGCTGTCGAACCAATCTGTCCCCATGCAATATGTCCACCCTGCGACAGTGTTTTCCCTCCCCCGCATACAGAGGAAAGGATTATGGGAGCGCTTCTACTTAAGCGACGAAAAGCGACCACCGGATCGCCTTATTTCCAGGCCCTTTCCTCGCGCTATAACTCTCTCGATTTTTGTTCTGAAAACGGTAATGTTACGAGTGGCCCCAGGAGATTCGATGTTCTCCTTGGATTATTCTTCTATTGTTGATAATTAAAATGTCAATTAACGAAAGTTAATTAATGCATCGACACAGACGCTTGCCTTGCCCTCTTAAGGTGGGCATTAGGCGTAGAGTACATCGCCATTCGTTAAAACTGGGAAAAAAGTCATTTTTCTATTTCTAAAAATTACTTCTATAGTTACGGCGGACACCCTGTATATATGTATATATATATACAGGGTGTCCGGTGAGAAAGTGTCATTCAATTTCTAAAAATAGGTTTAACTTCAGAAAATTATGAAACTACTTGGAATACACACACACATACTTTTGCCACAGATTCAGACCGTTTGCATTCGTGTCACACATTAATTAAGCCAATTTTGCTAATTGAACTCGGAACTTAGCCAAGCAAAGGTAATGTTTTTCTTGATGAATTCGGAAGCCAATGGCCACAGCCCACTATTCCAACCGAAATCCCAGGCTTTTTCAGAAGATTTGTACAAAAAAATTGACAGCCGCAAAACCGTCCCCGTGCGAGTTGCGCTTGCTGATATTTACGTTTGCCGAACTTTTCGTTACATCCAAATAACCTCCCTCCTATGCGCACAAGGACATAATCACGCCTTCCGCCCTTATCAACGTGCATATCGTCAGTCCCTCGCCACTGATAACGTCGGTTACCGCGGTAATGCCCTCGATCGGGTGTGGCTCTTTCCGCTTTGTCTCGATAAAGGCAGAGCCAGCATTTACGAAAACGCAAATTTCACGGAGCACGCCTTGCCAAGTGAGGGTTTTGCGGGTGTCAAATTTTTGTACAAATCTTCTGAAAAAATCGGCGATTTCGATTGGAATAGTGTGATGTGGCCATTGGCTTCCGAGTTCATCAAGAAAAACGTTACTTTTGCTTGGATAATTTTCGAGTTCAATTAGCAAAATCTCCAACGACTATTTCTTTGTTAGGTTCTTGTCGTTTGTTTTTCTTCTGTTTTGCAGCATAATGCCGCGTTTCAGCCTCCCATTCGAGACGACAGTTGCGAATCTACGTGCACGCTTTTATTTTATATCTGTTTCAGCGTCATCTACGTCACCTACATATTATCACTGCTGTATCAACACGGATTGTAAGTTTGCAGTCTGGCATACTGTTAGCATGTTTCTACAGCGTGGAAAACCATTCCAATGCGGCAACCATCAAGATTACCGCACTTCCAACAGTTTCGATTTCGCTGCGTAGCCGAGCCTGGTCTAGCCACACTGAGAGCGGTTTCCTTAACTCCGAACGCTCAACCATTGCCTCCTATAGGGACCATGCGACACCTAAAGGGGGCGCGTTGCTCCGTCGCGACAGCGCCGCCAGTGGCGGTCTTGGAAGTACCCGACATGGTACCACGCCGCCCGTTCTATGTGTTCTCAAGTGGAACCGCAGTTTCCGTGGCGACCGCCGTAAATAAAAGGTCTGATTTTCAAGGCGCAAATAATGTGGAACCTTTCAGGCGCGAAGGAGAGAACGGAGACAAACTGCACAGAAGCAACCACCGTATGTATCTAACATTGTGGAAGGAGCTACAGCCACCCACGTCTGTCTGTGTCACCTGCAAGTGGAACGTCGAGAGGATGGTCGTTTGATGTCTCACAAAAATCCTGGCTTGCTAACGAAGACTATATAGTTGCATTTCTCTGACTCCAGCCACTTGAAACATCATGCTTTTGACTGAGTCTCGTATTGCTTTCGTCCTTTTGGCAGATGACTGCGCACACAGCGTCGTCACCGAAATAATACATGATGCGTCCGTTTTATCCACGCAAATAAACACGTCTGGTCACAACATATTGTCTGAACCTGTGCTGCAGTTTTTCCAGTATCTTCAGATAAAATAACGTCAAACAAATCCTTAAAGAAGAAATGATATGTAATTTTTATGTCGGCTACCGCCGTGGGCTTGCAGCACTACAGTTGTGAAATGGCCGGTGCGTAAATACTAAACTTCTCGAACGACGTGGAACTTTCGTTTTCACTGTGAGGCTCTTCAACCAAATTATTGGGAGCAATATTGGCTCTGTGGGGACTGGCGATGAATCACTTCAATCATTATCTCGAAATACGTTGCCGTTTAGCCGGTGCATCTGACGTTGGTACAGTATTCATTTACAGTCACGAAAGTGGCAACTGTAAGTCACTGATCATTTTACAGGTCCTCATTCAGTTTCATCGAAAGTAGAACAAAAGAAATGGTATATATTCGCTCATGTTGTGCACCTCATGCAAGGGCCGAACACGCATCACGAACGCTATTCGCTGCGAATCTCTGGGTGATATTCGAGGCATGGAAATCACGAGAAATGACACATCTGGTCCCCAGTGAAGAGTTCTTTTAGGTGCTTGCACAGTTAGCGATGCAACAGTTCCAGTGTGGCAAGGAATGACGCTCGCACTTCACATGTAAACAAGGCTGGCTACCCGGCCGCTATCACGCCAGGTACTTTCTCCGGAGGCCGCATAGCGGCGCCACCAGTTTGTCGCACAGTCCCTATATATTTCAATGCCTGCCCAGTCGAAGCGGAACCCACGCGAACCGGCCGTCCACTGGAGTGGCGCCACATACACGGGGTGTGATGATCGTATCGCTCCGTTTTCTGGCGCGTGATGTTTCGGTTTCGCGTGTGACTGCAGCGTCGTCTGCCTGCCAGCTTGTTCTGTCTGTCTGGTGTCAACCTCATGTGCTTGCAAGCCTGTTACTATAGATATAAACTGGGAAATTTCTATGCTTTTCATTTAGTTTGAGATACCAAGTCAAACATCACGAGCCAGCAAGCGCAGCGATATGATCGTCACAACCCCAGGCATGTGGCGCCGCCGCTGCATAGTGCGCTGAACGGCCGTTCCGCCTCGACTGGGCAGGCATTGAAGTCACGACCTACTCTATACTAGAGACCTGGAAAACTGGCGATCGCCTATGGGAGAGCCGGGTCATGGGATAGTTACGGTAGTGGCCACTGCAAGCGCCACATAGCATTATTGGGGAGAGGGAATGACACTGTCACTATTGCCACCGTCTTTCGTGCTACACAGGCTGTTGCTAAGCACGCGCTACGCTTATTCTTCGTCGTCGTCAACACAGCCTACCATGTATTGCCGCTGTTTCGGCAAGTCACGTGGTAACGAATAGTGCGAGCTAGCGCCAAATCCCTTAGCCATGCGGCGATTGTCAGAACTATTACCCCGGTGCTGGGAGCTTTGCGGATGGCCAGGTCTCTATCATAGTAGTAGGTCGTGATTGAAGTATATAGGAGGCTATGGCTCAACATGTGACCGTTGGCAGGTGCAATCTGTTTTCATCGGTGGTTTTGCTCGTCAATGTTCCTCGCGTTGATCATAGCGTCGTCAGGAACAACGGGAATGTCAGATGTCGCTACCAAACAAGGATATTTTCGGTGTTCTGAGGGGAAGGCGTTGTGAGTGCGAAGATTGCAAAGAATTCATAACCGAAAACGAACGTGATCCACTGCAGCTCTGGTTCGCATAACTACATACACTGGGTAAGTGTACATTTTATGCTATGTACGTGCGTTATTTTGACAGCAAGAGCTGTTACCGCCTGTTTATTGTGATTATCGCAAGCGTTCTGCGGTCCTGCATATGAACGCCACTTACGCTTGCTACTTTTCTGCTCTTAATTGGCCGTCAAGTCAATACACCGGCGTGCATTTTGCGAGCTGCGGATATATTCATCGATATCTATAATTCGCAGCTTCCTACTTGTTGTATTCTTACGATGTTCTATGACTACGTCGCGGAGCGAACGCCTTCCCGCATTTATGGTGTTCTCTCAGTGTACCTTGTGCTTTCTACGGTGTAATTCAGCAAAACATTCTTTCATCCACGTTGCCACTAAATGCGGATGGAAGCTCTGCATTGGTCCAAATTGTTCCATTGTTCCAAATACAGGTACACAACGCAACAAGTTTTATCATATTGATGATGATGATAATTAGGGGATTCATGGCGCAGCGACAACGAGTTTTATCTAATTGCTAGCCTCCGATATCATGTATGTAACGGTCAGAGCACATTTCGTACGTAATTGCTGCTAGGTATAATGCTGGGTATCATGTTTGCAGAGGGAGCAGAATTAGATGCTGTAAAAAAGGCGGCGTCTTGAGGCTCATGTGCCACACGACACATGGATACAGGAAAGTATGTGATCTTTATTTATTGTTTTTCTTTTGGCATTTGTGGTGGCGCTTCCCTGCTCGAAATGTGTTCCTTAAAACTCTAAGTAGTGCTAGAGGTTATTTATTGGTTACCTGCTTATTGTCTTCATCCCATGAAGTTCTTCAGGCAGAGACTCATCAGAGGGCTCATCAGAAAGCAGTACTATATGAACAAATAACATATTTAATGGTTCCGCAAATGTTGCTCTCGATGCCCAAACTTTTGTTCCCAGGATCCCACATGCACGTTCATATGCCGTCACCAGCGCAATGGAGTACCTCACAAACTGGTCCCAGAGCGCCACCCACGCTGTAGTGTCCCTGCGTTACTCTACACTCATGTTTCCCAAGGTTGTGCGCGTTTTATGTAATACTGTATCGCCTTTTTCAGCACGAAGGTGGAATAAATATTCTTTGGTTCGTTTCGTTGTGTATATTCAGCTTAGCAAAAATAGTTCAATTGTTCTCACTCGCTGGCTTCCTCGCACTTTTATGCATTGCTTCTCACTTAGAAGATAGTTTTTCTTTCCACATATCTTTGGTAAAGCGACCTGCTTCTCCTCACATCAGAATCGCTCTTGTGCAATGTGTCAGCAAGTGGCCTTTCAAGTGTTCGTAGCATCAGGCGTGATAAAAGACCTCTAAATAGACTTCTGTTTTTGTAATATACATATGTGCAAGATCTCCTTTCCTGTTGGTGCATTTTGGTACCTTGGTGTGTTCTGTAAATGTCTGTGGATGTCCGCACAATGTACAGGGTGTTTGTTTTTTATTGGCATTAGAGCAGCGCTCATTTGGCAGGTGGGTTATGTCTATTTTCGCAAATTAACACATCCGTAGTTACAAACATTTCCTGACGCATGTGTTTGTAACTACGGATCGATCAATTAGGAGAAATTCACATAACCCACCTGCCAAATGAGCGCTACTCTGTTGCGAATAAAAATGAACGTCCTGTATAAAAAGCCGCACGTTGGCCTAACCTTTACGGCAGGTGCCGGATTGAAGGCAGTAACCTCTAATTAGTGGGTTTCCTTGTAACTTTTATAAAAGGTACTGTTCAGAGGGTACTTGGTAACTTCTGAAACAGAGGGTAAAATATTGCGACCCTTTACCCTTTACTAAAGGGTACAGAGTTAAGAGTGTATCTTTAGTGTCCTGATATTATGCAATTTGAATTCCATTTGTTGAAAAATGTCCCCGGACGATAGGTCCTCGGACAAAGTGTCCCCAGTCGACTGCGAAATGAAAGTTAAAATTTGGCTTCTTGTTGCACAGCCGTTGCTGACTTCCGTGAAGACAGATGTCTGTTTTCATGCTGTCCCGTGGAGATTGTACGTCCTGGGCCGACTCCTCTCATGGGATTTATTTGCTTCATTGTTCGGTTGCATGGTGTCTCATAAAGATTGCGCGCCCTGGGCCGACATCTCTATCCAGGGAATCTAACCGTCTTGTCCGGCGGAAGGCTACCCCGTGGAGATCGTGCGTCCTGGACCGTTTTCTCGCAGAGGGATTCAGTTGCGCCTTTGTGCGGCAGCATGCTGTGCCGTGGAGATAATTCGTCCTAGGCCAGCTTCTCGGGCCACGGAGCAGCACTCCACCGAACTGGGAAGCAATGAAGGAAGCAAGAGAATAGAGGGGCAATTAAATCCCCTGGAAAGAAGTCAGCCCAGGATGCACAGTCTCCAACGGGCAGCATGCCGCAGGACAAGGTGGCAATTAGTTCCCTTGAGGGACTGAAAAGTAGGTCTCCTGTTAGAATAAGCATGCTGATAGAATAATATGCTGGTAAGATAAAACTGTAGCCAACACTTTGGCGTCGACCTCGCGGGGGATTGCGATGAGGAGAGCGTGGTGTGGAAAATAGGTCCCCATATTTCTGCTTCCATGCATATCACTGCTAATGTTCAGATCATTGCTGCAACCTGGTAAATCAACTGACGTCACCAAATAGAAATTATCTATCTGTTCTCGAAAAGGGAAGAAGTGCATGAAAGACGTTCGCTAACCGTGGCATCGCTCACAGAGTGGACAGGGTGTCAATCAATCCAAGAGAAGATTGCCCAGGACGCAGAACACCCAGGGGATAGCTTGCGGCTGCCGAACAATTAAACCGAAATCCCCTTGAGAGAAGTCGGCCCAGGACACACAGTTTCCACGGGATAACAACAAAACAAATTTATTGTCATGGAAGTTAGCAACGGCTGCGCAAAGGTAATTAAATCCCCTTGAGAGAAGTCTGCCCAGGACGCAAAGTCTCCACGGGAGAGCATGAAAACAAACAACTATTCTCGCGGAAGCTAGCAACGACTGTGTAACAGGAACTTCCATTTCGCAGTGAAGAACGGCAGCCGGGGACATTTTGTCCGGGGACATTTTTTCTGGGGACCTTTCATCCGGGGACGTTTTGTCCGGATCCCAATTTCATGACAACACTACTTTTGTAGCCAAGTCGCCCTCTTCCCTTTATTTTATTACGATATGTCGACATCGTGAGAGTCATTCCCGGGACAATTTTCCCGGGACCCCTTAGCAACGTTTTACACCGAAATGTCCGTGCGCCGAAACGTCCGTGCACTAAATGTCAGTGCACCGAAATGTCCGGATTCCCCTGGCTATGGTTCTAATAGGTGAAGTGCAGAAAATTGAAATCGAGTTGGAGGGCTACAGGTGTGGAAGTGTCACGCTTGCGCTGAAGACCGGGGATGGAGGAGCAGATATCAGGACGTGCAAAGGTCCACATTGCTGGCGCATAAGAGGGAGCCACTGTAGAGGAAGGAAGATGATGAGGGGAAGGAAGAGGAGGCGGTGAGCGTGACGGGTGAGATAGCGAGTATATACTCGAAGGGTATCAGCATCCCGCAGAAGGTGAACAGGCGTCTCCCGTGCTTCAGCAAGTGTACAGTAAGTCTCTCGTGTTCGTGGCACTCCCAGACAAATGCGGAGGCCGCGGGCCTGGGTGTTAAGTAGCTCGCGCTCCTGTGTTTGGCTGAGAGCATGCAAGACAGCGAGCCTGTAACGCAGTGTCCCCAACACGACGGCCTGGTGGACGCGATGGAGATCAGAGAAAGACGGGCCCCAGGGCCCACCAGCGATACGTCTGAGGACGTGAATTGAGGCAGCCGCATTTGTAGTGGTCATCTTCACATGGCGGGACCACGTTAGGTCGCGATTAAGTATTAGACCTGAGGATCGGCATGACGTGGTAAAAGTCAAAGGGGAGCCGTCAAGGTAGAGCGGATACCTGCGGAAGCATTTGCGCAAGAATGCCATTGCAATAGTCTTCACCGGGGAGACTGTTAGTCCACGCGAGGCAAGGTAAGTGGTAATCACCTGTAGAGAGCGTTGCAGTCGGCGCTGGATCGTATCTCGGCGGGTTGCAGAAGTCCAGATACAGATGTCGTCTGCGTATATCGTGATGGGTGTATGAGCATGGCCATGATAAGATTAAAAAGGAGGGGGTTAAAGACACTGCCCAGCGGGACCCCACGGGTCACGTGGTGGTTGATGGTGTCACCATCAGCGGTGCGCACGAAGAGATGGCGGCCTGACAAAAAGTCTTGTATCCACCGCAGAGGGCAGCCGCCCACTTGAGCTGCAGCAAGAGCGTCAACGATGGCAGCATGATAAACGCTGTCGTAGGCTTTCTTTACATCGAGTAACACAGCGGCAGTCAATAACCTCTCTGCTTTAGCTTGTTGTACCTGGCTGACTAGGGTGACGACACAGTCCAGCGCCGAGCGGCCCGGGCAGAAAATGAACATGGCATTACTGTCTGGTCAATGGCTTATTGTATGTCACTTGGAAGTCATTAAACATGCAGGCATGCTTGGAAAGGTAGTGCATTCGACAGCTTTTGGGGGCGCTCAGTATCTATTGAAATTTGTTCGTAAATTATTTGAACATTATATTATGTGTTTGAGGACTTAGAGTCAGCCTACGGGAGTGGAAGATGTACCATCAGGGAACATAAATAACTGGAGTTTAATATTTCAATATTATTCTAGAAGTTTAACAATATGTGTTGTGATATTATATGGACATTACTATCTAGTCATTGCCTAGCCCTTGATAAGCGCCTGCACCATTATTGTCTTGTCGCAGTGCTGCGCGAACGTAAGTGCACACGCTGGTCACTTTTGCAGTGATTTAATAGCTTTACTTGAAATAAAGGTTTGCGAAAATGTGCTTCATGTGTGAGCTACTGCATGCCACTTTTACACGTACAGCACAAATTCCTGAAACAGTACACACATACAGCAAAGCTTTTAGGTGTTGTCTAGGTAAAGGCTAATGAAGGTCTAATCCTAGACATCACGGCTAATTAAGGGCTGGGGCAGGTCTAGAAGCCGCCTCCGTCCGGTATGTAAAAGGTCTACAGTTGGGCTAGGGCAAGACGTTGGATGTCTAGGATGAGACGCCTAGTTGGCGTAACCTTAGCTATGCTAGAGGAAGGCTAGAGCAACTCCCCTAGACATTAAGGCTATTGGGAAACATCTACTAGACCTGTCTGTCGTTCGAATTTAGACGTCGATTAGACATTTATTATCCCACCTTTGGCTACATGGGTTGATGCTAACATGAGTTGATGTTAACATCACCATCAGAGCGGATTGAGTTGAAACATCAGCTGATGTTAGCATCAAGACAGTGTCCCAAATCACATCAGACCTGATGCCTCTATTTTAGTAGATGGCCAACACAGATTGATCGTGTCGCTGCCCTATTCAAAAAAGCAACTGCGGAGACTGCCACAAAGTATACGGCAGACGCCATTTCAACGAGAGCACGTACTCGGTCAGTGGTGAGTGACAGCAATAAGAAGGATGCTTTCAAGGTAAAATTACAATTTCTGTGGTTTTAGTTATTTTGTGCTACCACTTTGTTTTTTCTTAAAAGTGTCACTAATGACTGTTTTGCCTTATTGTAAAAAAAAAAAAAAAATGACCTCGCTGAAGGGCAGGATATAAAAGCCGTCAGTCAACATTACGCGCTTCGGATTTTCGAGAGAACCCGGAAAACTTTATGGTTTCGAATTCTCCAAGAGTAGGTGACATCATCGACTGCTCTGGCGTCTGTCTTCCCGCAACAGCGCACTCACCTTCCCGGTCGCAGGTCTCGGCTAATGGTGTAGAGCTAGGCCAAGCTTCCCATATTTTTTCTTCGAGTTCAAGCCTAACCAACGGACAAACTATTACGATGGATTAGAAAAAGGAAAATAAAAGACACACCAAACAGATTACTTTAGATTAAAGGCTACACACAATAAAATACACACACACGCGTCCAGTCGCACGTTTTGTACACCATAATCTTGATGGTTTGTAGAGGGACACCACCTCCTCTACAGGGGGGCTACGGTGTGTGTGGGGGGAGGAGTACTGTGCTGGCCACTGATGATGGCGATGATGTGCCCCTGCTGCCACGCGCTACCGCGCTGGCTCATCAGTTCCACCGGCGCCGTGCTAGCGTGAGGCCACGCACATCTGCCCGCTGGACATTCCATCAGCGCCGGTCAGGACTCGTGTAGAGGAACGTCATCTCCCTACATTTGATGTAGAGGAGGTGGTGTCCCTCTACATGAGTCCCGACCGGCGGTGATGCTATGCCACGGAGAGGCGATGGCGGTGGCCTATCTCCACGGCTGCGCCTGTGGAACTGAGGCCGGTGCTCCATGCGCGTGGCCATCTTCGTCGTTGTCCACGGCCCGCTACAGTGCTCCCCCCTCAGACGCGGAGCGGCGAGAAAGAAGAACGAAGTACCCCGTCTACACCGGAGCAACCGTGGATGACGCGCACTGCTGGACGATGAGCGGAGAGATGAGGCTTGCCGCAGATGATCGGTGAAGTCGTCGAGCGTCGGAGTCGTGGCCTGATGTGCCGCAACCGGCACGGGAGCAAGAGCTCGTAGGGTCGATCCCAAGAATAGCGAGGCTGCGTTAGCCGTGTTGGGTGCCGAGATGCCAGCTGAAAACGGGCCGTGGCGTCGGCTGCCACGAGTTGCTCTGGTGTCGCGGCCGCCAGCGGATGAGCGTCGGGAAGCATCAAATGTAGCGGTGGGTCGTGAGTGTGCCGGAGGCCGTGGATAGCGCAGGTCGGTCTCTGGAAGCCGTGAAGCGATGGTCGATGGGCTGATGGGATGATCAGTGAGCGGACGGGTCGTTGCGTGGTCGTTTGGATCGGTCGCGTGGACGGAATCGGGAACTTGCTGTGGTAGTGCTCATCGGTGTTGTCGTTAGAAATTTGGAATGGTGAAGGGCCGAATTGAGCCGAAATTGATGTTCATCGTTCGGGTCACCAGATGTAGAGGAGGTGGTATCCCTCTACATGAGTCCTGACCGGCGATGATGGTATGCCACAGAGAGGCGATGACGGTGGCCAATCTCCATGGCCGCGCTGGTGGAGCTGAGGCCGGTGCTCCAGGCGCGTGGCCATCTTCGTCCTTGTCCACGGCCCGCTACAGGTTATCGTATCCAATTTCCAGCTCTCGATCCGGCAATACCATACGATCTATTCGTTGGTGATCGTGTTGTCCTGGTCCTTTACAGCTCAGTGGCGTTACCGCTTGAGGCAAGTTGACTCTCCCACCTGTTGCCACTGTGGTGCTCTTGAGGAACTGGAGCACATTCTTCTTCATTGCCCTCACTACGAACCTTCCCGAACCACACTCTCCGAGTCTCTTCGTCAGCTGGACTCTCGCCCTTTCTCCCTATCGAAATTGCTTGGTCCCTGGCCCAATCCAGCCCAGCAACGCTCTGCGCTCAAAGCTCTTCTGACATTTCTGGACACCGTCCGACTTCGATCGTTATTGTGAAGGGGCTCGTTATTTTATTCCCCCCATTCCATCCAGCAATGGGGTAGAGTATCGCCTGTGGCGATGAAACTCCCCACTCTCCAAGGTCGAAAATAAAGTTGTTGTTGTTGTTGATCGTGTTGTTGCGTATCCATATGTTTTCTCTACCGGCCTAGGTTGTGGCTTCATAAGCAATTTGAAACATATGTCAAAGTGAAACATGTGAAACACAAGTGCAACATATGTCACGCGTGAAGTTGCCATACTGAGAGTTTTCAGTGTCTCTGCCCCAAATCCTAACAAAAGCTAACAAACAGAAAAAACTGTGCTGCACACCGCAGTGTGTATGCATGCTACTATAGGGAGTGTGCGACAAACTGGTGGCGCAGCGATGCGGCCTCCGGAGAAAGTACCTTGCGTGATAGCCGCCGGGTAGCCAGCTTTGTTTACATGTGAAGTGCGGGTGTCTTTTTTTGCCACACTGGAACTGTTGCATTGCTAACTGTGCCAGTACCTAAAAGAAATCTTCATTAGGGACCTGATGGTTCATTTCTCGTGATTTCTATGCTTCCAATACCACCGAGGGCACTAGACTGGCAGCGAATAGCGTTTGTGACGCGCATTCGGCCATTGCATGAGGTGTGCACAACATATTCTATTTCTTTTGTTCTAGTTTCAATCAAACTGAATGAGGACCTGCAAAATTATCAATGGTTTACAGTTACCACTTTCGTGACTGTGAAACGCCGCTGGATCGTGATAGTGATTGAGGAGTTTCATCGCCAGTGCCCAGAGCCGATATTGCTCCCGGTAATCTGGTTGACGAGTCTCACAGCGAGAACGAAAGTTCTACGTTGTCCAAAAGGTTTAGTTTTAGTATTTACGCTACAACCATTTCACAGCTGTCGTGCCGCAAGCCTACGGCGGTAGCTGAGGTGAAAGCTCATATAATTTCTCTGAGGATCTCTTTAGTGTTATTGTATCTGAAGATACTGGAAAACCGCAGTACAAGTTTAGACAATAAGTTGTGACCTCACGTGATTATTTATATGGATAAAACGGACGCACAATGTAGATTTCAGTGACGAAGCTATGTGTGTGCAAAGAGGACGAAAGGAATACAAGACTCAGTCAAAAACATATTACAAGTGGCTGGAATCAGAGAAATAAACGTATATAGCCTTCGCTAGCAAGCCAGGATTCTGTGAGGCGTCAAATAACCATCCTCTCGACGTATCACTTACAGGTGTTTCGACCAGACAGACGCGAGTGGCTGTTCTCCTTCCGCACTGTTAGATACATTATAAATACGGTGGTTCCTTCTGTGTTGTTTGTCTCCATTCTCTTCGTTCGCGTCCCAGAAAGGTTCCACATTATTTGCATTTCGAAAATTAGCCATTCTAATTACGGCGGTCGCCACGCAAGCTACGGTTCCACTGAGAATGCATAGAACGGGCGGCGTGGTATCACCTCGGATACTTCCAAGACCGCCACTGGCGACGCGACGGAGCAGCGCCCCCCCTTTAGGTGTCGCACGGTCCCTATAGTTTGCCTTGTGGCATATGTGTAACACTTTTGGGCAGACGCATTTGGTCGATGGCTAAATGTACAGTACTGCACGGAATACTTTTGCCGGAGAAAAAAAAAAAGAAAAAAGATATAGATAGAGATTTGTATTGAAGAGGTCGTTCTGCATATCCTGACACCAATCGTATGACAACGCTCGGTTTTTAAAATTGCCATTGTTTCGAGTATGCATGGAAAGGAAAGATTATTGCGAGAGAAAGTTTTTAAAATAGTCGTGCTGGAAACTCATTTACTCACTTAAAACATAATACGCTGACCGTAGAGGTACCAAGCCACACGCTCCTCTTCTACGGTACTAGAATTTTCGAGACACTGTTCTTCATAGCCATGTATCCAATGACGCAAGGTAGTTGAATCATAATATATTGCGCGAGAAGCCCACATCACTCCTAGGTGAATGACTCGAGGCGAGAGATTTGCTCCGCGGCGTATCAATCATAATGTCACTACTCCAGAGCTACGATACGCACTTGCAACTGGAAGATTGAAACAGAAAGAGAAAAACGAAAGGAAGAATGAGAGAAAACAAATGCAATGTGAAGAGCAAAGAGAAGAACGATTCGCGCGGAATCATGTTGCTTGCTCTAGCGGTGTGCACCACTTGAGAAACGCTTGAGAGACAAAACAAAAACAAAAAAAACAGAAGCAGTCAAAAGTCAAAGTTTGCAGTCAGAAGCAGTCAAAAAGTTTGCTCCAGTAGAAAAAAAACAGTCTCAAACAAACAAACCGAAGGTAACGTTATTTAATAACGGCAGTGAAGTTATATAGGATTGCGTCAACAATGAACTTGAAGAAGGTGGAGAGGTCGGGTGGTTCTGAAGTATAGATAACATCCGTTATCTTGTTGAGGTGGTGGAGGGTATTGGTGGTGTCGTTATGAGTGATGTGTGCTTGTCTAGAATACGGTACATACGATATGGCCTAGTATATGACTGTCACAGAGACTGCATCTGCCACGTAGTGACTATATCTTACCCAATCGTGGACAGTTCGTTTTGTGAATCTTCGATTTTTTTAAGTATTCAAGATACGAGGGGTGTTCAAGTCAAACCGGGACTTTTCATTTTTCGCAAAAGTAAAATGAACTTAATGGGGAGAAATTAGTTTTATTTTTCAACGTAATCTCCAGCTGCACTAATGCACTTGTCCCAGCGTTTCACGAGGGCTTGGATGCCAGCAGCGTAGAAATCCTTACCGGCGCGTAGCAGCCATGATCGGACCGCATTCCTGACCTCGTCGTCGCAGCTGAAGTGGCGGCCCCCAAGGATGCTTGGCGGTCAACCAGGGACTTTTCCGATAAGGTCTACGGTGACATCGTCATTGACTGTATATAATGTGTTACCGTTACTGGATAAATTACGGTAAGTTCCCGATGTTGACCTCGTGCGCTGTGTTGTCATTACGTATTTAGAGGTTATCCATAATTTTACATTTTACAGTGCCAGTACTGCGTGCATCTTGAACGCATACTGTAAGGCTAAAATAAATTTCGCTAACGTATCACCCTCTTTTGTTCGGAAGGAGCCGTGGAGTGCGGGGCGAGCAAAGTACAGGGCCAGCGCATTGTTACCGGGTCTCACGGGAAGAAAGTTCGTGCCGTCAAGTGTTGTGCGGCAGCAAACTCTTCAGGTAATGCACAGTCAAAGGGACAGAGTGTGCATTTTCAAGGTCCCATTTTTTCAAGTCAAGGATTTTTGAAGGTCCCATACAGCCGTAGCTTTCTACACATGATCGGGAAAGCAGCCTCCCCAAACTGCTCCATGTGCGGTGTTGTGGAAGATGTGGAGCACATTTTGATGCCCTGCGTACTGAAGCTCGTCGTCTTCTACAGTCTGAGCCGGCAGCAGTGGACGGCCGTCCGCTCAGCGTTTCAAAAGTACTTGGGCCCTGGAATCACAGTGTCAGACACCGGGCGTTCTCCGCCATAGTGAAACTTTTCCGGGGGGGGGGGGATATGTTTAATGCAAAGTAAGAAAAAAGGGAAGGGAAAGGTTAGCCACGGTGTGGGCTTGCTATTCCCTAATGCTTTCAAGCAAACAAAAGAAAACAGCTGGGATACAGAAAATTATCAAAAAATACAGAAGAAACAGCTCCTTCACAAATCGTTGCGCATAGGACGCATCAGAGAATGTCCAGAAGTTTAGATTCCCGAAGGAATCGTGTCAGCGCAGACGTGACTTCAGCGTGCTGGATAGGGCCAAGTAGCACCGCGAGGGAAAGCTCTCGGTAGCCTAGATGAGCAAGGCAGCGCCGGAGACTCGATCGGTGATCTTCGTACCGCTGGCAGGCAATGAGAATGTGTGGCACATCGGCTTCTACGTTGCACGTTGGGCAAAGAGGTGATGGGAGCTGATTCATCTTAAATAGGAGGAGAGGAGTTCGGGCCACATTCAGCCGCAGCCGATGAAGCAGCGATTCCTCGATGCGCGGGATACGGCCAGGCACAGCATATGTCATTAAAGGGTCAATGGATTTGAGGAAGGCATTGGTTCGTATAGCTTCTTGCTGAAAGAGCTGTGTGCGGTTGGCAGTGAAGCGGCGGATTGTCAGCTGGCACATAGAGTGCGCAAGGGGAAAGACAGTTGGTTGCTCAGCGTCGTCGGCTTGCCGAGCAAGAGTGTCAGCACGATCATTGCCTGAAATCCCGACATGGCTAGGAATCCATTGGAACACCACTTCGTGTCCCAGCGATACAAGTTCAGAGTGCAGGGGGATGATCGTGGTGTAGGTGTCACTGATGACTGCGGCAGAGTAAGAGGCCAGCGCCTCCAGAGCCACTTTACTGTCGGTGAGGACCGACCAGGCCCTGGGCGCACACGAGGAGACATGTCTCAAAGCGGCCAGTAGTGCGAATGCCTCGGCCTCAGCAGATGACATACGAGGGAGCTTGAAGCCGTGCTCAGCTCCATCCTCTGGGATGCAGAAGGCAGCAGACGACCCAACTAGAGAAACTGAAGCATCGGTGTATATTTGGGTTCGATGCCGGTGGTGACTGTAGATGTGGAACAAGGTCAGTTGGCAGGCCACAACTGTTGGCACAACCTTCTTTTTCCTAAGGCCCGGAATTGACTTTTCAGGGATATTGATGCAGACAACAAGTTTTGAGCCTATGTGTGTTTTGTGGGTTTTGCTGTTCGATTGTTTGCGTGTTGCGTGTTTGCGCGTTCTGTGACATCTCAGTGTGTGTGTACTTTCTTTCTGTCGCAATCACCCCCCCCCCACCACTAATCATCATCATCGGCATCATCATCGGCATCTTCCTGCTCACCTTCATTGGCATCATCATTCAAGGAGTTTTCCACCAAAGTAACTGGTGCAAGTGATGTGGAGTTGCGGGCCTCACATTAGTGAGGCCAAAATCTCCATTTTATTTTTTCCTTAAAACCAAACCAACCAGTATCATTCAGTGGAACTGTCGTCGTCTTCTGGGGAATCTTGATGACATCGATGATATATCAGACAGACACAGTGCTGTCTGTTTCTGTCTTCAAGAAACGAATCTGAACTTTGAAACTCCATGCCACCTCCGACGGTGAAACGTATACAGAAAAGACCGAACGGACGCTGCACGTGTTTCTGGAGGTGCGGCCGTCCTCACGGCGAGAGCACTCCCCACGAGAGAGATTTCCCCAGAAATTCACTGCTGAGGGGGTGCCGAGTTTTCAAGGGGGGGGGGGTATGCTTGGTGAAGGTTCCACGGAAAGAATCGTGGCACAATGGTGACACATCTGCGGAGCTTTCCCGTTTTATTTGTACATGTTATTACGTTATAACACAGTACAGTAGAATACAGATTCATTATGAGCGGCATTTAAACATTAAGATGCATAATCGCACGACCGACAAAGAAAAAAGACTTTCACCTTGGCTCACGAAACTCAATATCAATACCTAGCAACCAATGGTGAAAACCTCAGACGAAAAAAAGCAGAATACCTCGCTTGATTGAGTTGGGCGCAAATGATTCCTTGTGATCCACATTGAGCTTGCATGCCGAACGCATTTTTTCTCGTAGGCGCGTGCTATATGAATGGAACAGTGATTTTCAGATGAATTTGGACAAATGCATGGTAGGATCATCTGCATCACTGTGGTCCTACAGCCCAAGTTTGATAGTACAGGATGGAATTCGCTGCGCCGGACTCACTACTAGAATGTGTTGGTGGCCGAGTTGGGTAGTGTCACCTGAGAAATTTCAGGGGGGGGGGGTGTTCCAAAAATGCAGGGAGGGTGTACACCCCCCCTGAGGGGGGTGTAGGGAAATCCCTGACCTACACTCTTTTGGGGTACGTGGTCGGCTGTTCCGTTGCGTTGCAAACTTTCTTCAGGGGAGAACGTTTAGGGTGCAGCTGGGAACTGTACAGTCCCGCCTGTTCACACAAGAGAATGGAGTCCCGCAGGGGTCTGTTCTAAGCGTAACACTCTTTATTGTAAAGATGAACTCTGTCGTCCATGCAATTCCACCGTCTGTCACGTACTCACGTTATATGTGGTGATATTCAAATATCCTGTTCTTCCACAAGCGTTTCTAGGTGTGAGAGACAGCTCCAGCTCACCATAAACAAACTTTCAGACTGGTCCACCTAAAACGGTTTCAAGTTTTCCCCTGAGAAAACTGTTTGTGTTCTATTTTCATGAGTGAGGGGTGTGTTACCTGAGCCCACACTCAGAATAAATGGCCAGGATATTACTGTCATGTCTGAACACAAATTCCTTGGTGTCATCTTTGACCAAAAGCTGAATTTTGTGTCTCACAAAAAAGATATCAGAGTCAAGTCAATGAAGGCCTTAAATATACTCAAGATCTTGTCGCATAGGTCTTGGGGTGCAGACCGGGAAGTCCTGCGTCGTATTTATATTTCCGTCATTCGCTCAAAGCTTGACTACGGGTCTTTGGTTTATGGCTTTGCACGGAGGTCTGCTCTGGCGGTTCTAGACCCAGTTCACCACCAGGGTCTCCGTCTGGTGTTGGGAGCTTTTCGAACATCTCCAGTTCAAAGCTTGTATGCAGAGTGCAATGAATGGTCGCTCGAAAAACGGAGATTTTACCTTGCCTCTACATATGCAATGAAAGTGAGATCTTACCCGCAGCACCCAGTCACAGAAACCCGTTTCCAGCTGCTGTTTTGAACAGACCTTCTGTCATCCCTCCTTTTAGTACTGTCCCTGGAAGTGGAAGCTTACGGCTTCCCTGACCAGGGCAGGGTGACTCTAGTAGCAAGTGGTGGGAGGCTTCCCCCATGGCTACCACCACCAACACACAACACCTCGTTAAAAAGCAAGAAACTTCTACAGTTGTTCTCCAGCAGGAGTTCTTATCAGACAGTTTTGCAGACCATGTCGCCCTTTACACGGATGGCTCTAAAACGGGCTCAAAGGTTTCATGTGCAATGGTCACAGGCACGTCTGCTGTGTCTCGCCGTCTGCCAAACACTTTTTCCATTTTCAGTGCAGAGGTATACGCTGTGATCCTTGTTGTTAATCATGTGTTACACTCTCACATTGATACGTCAGTCGTGTACACCGATTCCCTGAGCTGTCTACAAGCTATATGTAGCTAACGGAAACAAAAGAACCCGTTTGTGCAACAGGCCCAGCATTTATTCAGCCAAATTACAAACAAATGTCTCTCTCTAACACTCTGCTGGGTGCCAAGTCACGTAGGTATACGTGGCAACGAGCAAGCCGACAAGGCGGCTGTCGAGGTACTGTCCGGCGACCTCGCATTTACAGAAGTGGCAGCTGAAGACTTGAGCTCAGTCATACGAAAGACGATTAATGAGAAATGGCAAAAGCAGTTGGTGAGTTGGGCAGTGCGCAGGCCTTCTACTATCTAGGAGATGTTGTGGTAACCCGGTAGGCTAACGCGCCCTATCAGCTGATAAGGTTCTGAGTCACGCCCTCTGTCATTGGTTCCGGTAGGCACGGTAAATTAACAGCGATGTTATCAGCGGTCTATTAACACTCGCTGTTTTCGTATTCCTGTTCCAAAAGACAATGCTTTTTTTTGTACCTGCTCCGAAAAATAGAGATCGAGAACTGTGACGGTCAACGGGGAAATATGACGATCTTCCTCAATTTCTTTCTCTGTGTTGCTCGTCATCCATATTGTGAAAAGTAGCGGTATCGGCATGCTCCAACAGCTCCCCGATAGCTCCAATAGCTCACAGATTACGGAAACGGCACTACGTACACTGATGTGCGTGGACACGGATGAAAGAAACCATGATCAATGCTATTATACACAACCACCTCTTTGTGTCTTCTAAGTTACTGTATTTTTTATTACATTCATTGTTAGTTACATTATCGCATCATTTTGTCATGCTGCAACTGCCTAGAGGCGCAAGCTGTGCAGGAAGCTAGCTTCGACCACTACTGACCTATCTTTCCAGTATCGGCTGCACCTGTGCATTGTCTTCACTTTGTTCTTCTTTGCGCAATCAACTGTTACTTGCTAGAGTGCATAATTACGATAGTACATCTCAGTCTTCGTATCCCTCAATTGTAAGCAAGTATTGTTATGTTCCGAAAGGTTGCGTGAGTCCCGAACACAGGAACAGTTGCATCCAGAGCCTTTTGCGTTCCGGTGGTTGAACATTGAATTGATCACTTCCACTAGCCTTTCTGCATACAGCGAATATCTGCATATAGGTCAGGTGCAGTGTCATAAACAACCGGAATTGTGTCGGGGAAACGAAAAGGACGAGAGTAACCTTGATCTGCATCGATTATTTCGGTTCTATGGGACAATTCCGCACCCCACAAAAATCCTGAAGGACGACATTGAAGATGGGTCGAGGCTTCCCGATAAGGCGGGCAATCGTAATCCATTTAGTGTTCATGCCCCTATTGAAAAAACCCATAAGTAATTCATATAGGTCCTGTGTAAAATTATATAGGATGCTACAGGATCCTTATGGGTTATTTAGGAACCTATATAACTCCTGTGTAGGTCATTATGGGATCCTATACGAGTCCATGCAGGAGTCATGTAGGAGCAATAAGGTCCTATATAACTCCTGTGTAGGCCATTATGGGATCCTAAACGAGCCCATGCAGGAGTCATGTAGGACCATGCAGGACCCATAAGTTCCTACATTGAGGATGTAGGAGTTACACGGGTCCTATATGTAGACCATGCAGGAGTCATACAGGGTCACATACGGCCACATAGGAGACATCCTTTGCCGACCAGTTATAAGTCCCTGAAACCCTGAAACAAGTAAGAACGTGCAGGAACACATACCAGCCCTCCTAAAATCAATATAAAATCTTTACATGTAAAAATTTTATATTGATTTATATTGAATTTTATTGATTTTAGGAGGGCTGATATGTGCTTCATTTCATGATGTGTTCGATTCATTTTTGGAACATACATACAAGTCAATTATTGATCGACCAAAGATCAAACATAAAATGATGCGTGCGTTCCATGCACACATTTGGCACATTACAGTACTTGGCGTTTTTCAACCGTCCAGTGGTTGTTGAACCCCATCCAGCGATATTGCTTTGTCGCTCGATGGGTTTCCGGGTCTAATATCTCTGCCTGCAGCTGTCATATCGGGACGCGGTTTTTTGTGACGAATTCCCGTTTCTTCCCCCTTCGCCTGCATGCTCGTGGCTTGTGAGAAATCCTGACAGTTGCCGAGATATTTGGAAATTCAAGGCCGCCGCCAGTGCTTCCGACACCTCCAAAGTCCCGTACCTCTCGCCCCGTTTATCGGATCGAGACCAAAATTTAGGTCCGAACAGGTCTGGAATAGTTCTACGATCGCTCAAATCACACTAGCAGCTGATCTCGTGGTTTAGAAGTTGTACGAGGAGACGCGTTAGAAACGCCGTTTTTTCGAACTTCGGGGCCCTTTTTCGGAAATAAGCTCGCGTCGGACATGATGTATCTTTGGAGAGCATACTGTTATCGACGCGGTGCACGTGGTAAAATTTACCACACTTTTCCAACTTTAGCGGTTCTCGAGTTACAGGTTTCCGCGTTTACTGGCCTCCCAGTACATGGGACCGACGGCTTTTTCCCCCCAAAACGTTCCCCTTGTTGCGACATGGTCGTGTTTCCCTTCGTTGTGACAGTCTCGATGTGCTCTTTCGAACAGCGTTGATCCCGTAGAGGCGCGACGTTCCGTTCTCGCGATATCGGCTTAAGAGTATGACGAGGCGACCAGTCTGGCTAGCGCAACTCTGAAACGCTTCCCACTGTTCGGAGTCTTAACTCGCATACCCGACGTCCGATTCAGTTGACATTTTGTGTGCATGTGCTCTGTTCTCTGCTCTACAACTTTCTCATTCAAACCATCCGTCCATTTCCAGCGGTTAAGGCGTCATTCTCGAAATTCCTGACACCGACCACCATTTCCTGACTTTGTCTCCGTTTTCAGGTTTCAATCCCGCGGCGGATGCGAATTTCCTTTTAATGGATAAACGCACTCGATATAGGCAACGCGTAGAAACTTGCGGCACCTTTCTATCTCTCTCCGTTCCCGAGTTAGGACACCGTGGCAACGGCGGCCCTCTTATACATAGGACCGGGGCATTTTTCTCGATATCGGGTTTTTGTAGGCGTAGAAACGCGATTGAGGTCTCTTTTTGACGGGGAAAGCGTCCTCTTTCCGATAGTATTAGTCCCGTCCTCGCGCGACTTTCCGTTCTCTTGCCATAGTGCGAGGAGCGCCTGAACAGCGTGCATCTTCCTTCCCTTCCACCGCCGCCACCAGGCGGGGCTCTGGTGCTCTGGCGTTCATTTCGCTTGCAAAGTTCGTTGAGGTCGGACGCGTTTGTTCTCGCATCCGGATTTTCGCGTTTCGTTGTGGCTCTGGGCCCATCTAGTGCACCGAACTGCTGTGGATGTGTTATTCTGCTCTACAGGTGATGCCTGGACGTGCTTTCTTGTGTGCGTGTTGGAAGATACGTCCAGAAGCCCTTCGATTTGGTGAAGTAAAGGTTAGTTGCGTGCCAGTAGTGTCATGTTTCGTGCTTTTTGTTCAGTATCCTTTGCAGCATGTGGGTTCCTCCTACTTTATGCTCTCAGTGTGAATATTACCCTTGTGATTCCTATTACCTTATTTCTATCTGTTAGCTCAGTGTCCCTATTCGTAAACCTCCAACGCTTATCAGGGTTCAGATGTCACATGTGATGCTCCAGTGGCCCCGCTACTTACGACGAATTTGTGAATTTCAGATGCTTTTCACGGATCGATTTTCGTGAACAACGCAGATGAGCCAGCACACACACGACGTGGGAAAATGAACAGATACGTCACGGAAATGTTGAAAGACATCAAGTAAGTCGCGTCAAAGTACGTTGCAGAGCTCTTCACTGATTCGTGTTTACTGTGAAACAGATGAGGCATACGCCTCACCCATGCAACTCCGTCATCTGCTCCACGGCAGTGCAAGCTTTTACAGCTGTGTCCTTCAATGTAAATATTGTGAATGGTATTAATAAATAAAGGGAAGTAGATGGTATTTTATTGTACTCCTCTCTTATTATTTTTGTTCATTGCATGTGTATGCATGTATCGCCACAGCCAAATTTCATACCGTGTCCCCATACACGCAGTGTACAGATCATATAGGAGACGCAGGTCCTACATCTCCTATAATACCTATATTGCTCCTATAAAACCTATAACTCCTGTGGAACCTACACCACTTATAGGTCCTATATCCAATAACATCATATGAGGATCTACATATAGGATTTTTCAGTAGGGGCCGCTGTACATCAAAGTATAACTACGACGGTGACGCTACAATATGAAGTTCTGAATGGGAGAAAGAAGCTCTAAACCGCTTTGTAGAACACCCTACTTCGATTAACTAATCGAATCAACAAGCTAGGGCATGAATGTGTAAGTATTTGTACGTAATATAAGTCCCATTCCACGACAGGTGAGCCAACTCCAGATGAGCGGCTCACGGCCTCAGTTCCTGTCATCTCTGACAAAGAATGCGAGAAGATCTACGAAGAAGCATTTAACAACGTGGGACAACCCAACGAATTGGACGATGAAACGATGTACTGCGCTGCCGAAAGGGGAGCCAAAGAAAGATTCATGCCAAGTGAGAAATCCTTGCCATCGACGGCCTTAACTCACCATCCAATGGTTTTTCGCTGTAGGGTGATTCTGGAGGACCAGCAGTGCAGAGACTGAATGGCGCAGCCATCCTCACGGGAGTCGTATCTTGGTGAATTGGATGTGCCCACGAGAAGTATCCTGGAGTATACACAGAGGTTCCTCTTTACATCGATTGGATCGGTAAGCATGCCAACGTAACGAGCCCAAACGCCACAACGACGACTTGCATCAAGAAACGACAGCAACGAGTGGGAGCACCGGATGACAATAAAATGCGCTAAAAAAATAAAAAAATAAAAGAACTCGCATAAAGGGCACGGCCAGTTGTTGTTGTTGCATTCAACAACAACAACAACAATAAATGAAGAAGTGATGATGACATGGGATGTTGCATTCAACCCAAAACTAAACATTCGTATTTACGGTGCAATGATGCAAAAGAAAGCAGTATTCTAGTACGGTATAAATGCTATGTAAATAGTACTGATATTTGGAGGACCGCAGGACTGTGAGAATCTTGCATTCAGAACTGGTTTTTCCTTCAGGGGCTTTAGCGTTGCTCTCTTTTCCAGTGACCTTCGGTGCTTCTTTCCGTAGTATGTTTTTCTGCATTTTATCTTCTGTTTGTTCCGCATAGCACAGCCTCCCAAGGGCACCTCAACTGTTCCGTGAGCGATCCTCATATCACTCATCATATGTCTAACATGCGTTTGTTGGCCCCTACAACCCAGGGACTGACTACTACAAACTGCATAGCAGGATAAATCTATTCATGCTTGTACTATATGAATGGAATGAATGAAAACCTATTAATATGTGTAAGGAGCCACGATGCCCACGAGAAATGTCAACAAGGCTCCGGTCGCTCGCCGCTATAGTACAGGTGGGAGTATTCCAGGTGCTTCCGCTAATTCCGTAAGTCATTTCGTGAAACATATAATCGAGTCACAATTCTTCTCTGGTTTTGTAAGAACGTATATTACATATTTCAACTTACAGAGCGAAAGCTAGATGTAGTTGGCCAAACTATTGGGCAGCGTACAAGACGCAACATATGATAGGCACTGGCGCTGATTGCATGAGCAATGGCATTTATGTGCAATTCTTACGTGATGTGTTGACAGAAAGAAGTCGAGTGAGAGTGATGTTGATGTTAAAAAATAAAAAATAAAGAGGAAAAAACTAAATTCATCACACGGCGAATTTGGCTACTCCCATAAATTAACCCGCCACTTATGCCTGCCCTACGTTGCGGCCATAGAACAAACACAAGGCCAGACAAGCGATTAGCATAGTGCACAATGAAACACACGTCGAGCAAAAAGTAGTGCAATGATTGATCGGCAAACCCTGCTACCACAATCATCACGCACGTTGCTATGTTCAGTGGTCAATATGGCATTCCTGTGTATATGGCAGAAGGAGCAAGTGTAGTACAGGAAGCTATGAGGGCCTCGACACGAAAACAAAGCGATGCAAGAAGGTTGTGGCGCCCCTATTGGGCACGAAGACAAAGGGACGCCCACATGCTTTCGACGCGCAATACATAATTCTTGCACATCATGGACGACGAGTGAAATTAGGTCACTAGTGCTATCAAACATCACTTAACATGTTCAGAGACAGTTCTAACTGCGGCACGATCTATAGCAAACAGAGTGCGTATGACATCGTTAAGGATCATGACGAATGCAGTAATACTTACCTGTGCATTGATCCTGCTGATCGACTCAGCCTCCGGCAACTGTGGTAAGTGGCTATCCACTCTCTTAAGACACTGAGCCGTATTGTTTTGTGTCGGGTTACGCGTGCAGATGAAATTAACGAAAGTTTTAAACTAACAAGTGACGACCGCTAACCCAGTTGCTAGTTTAAAACATTTGTGAAAGCGAATACTGCGTATACCGATAACGCAGATAATTAGAGGGAGAAATGTTCTGCAACCGATATGTTTGTTCCTTCAGCACTTAACGTACACAATAATTCATCGTGTTCCCGTTCGATAACTCATGCCCTGTCTTTGCGCACGCATTGTGACAGTTCAAATTTCATGACCTCTTATTAATAGCGCTACTAACGTCTGTTTCAGTGCGACATCACAGACATAACGGTAAGCAACCATTTACGTTCATCAGTATCACGCACATCTACAACAACCGATTACGGAAACGGAAGAGGAAATGGTTTGGAACGTTTTAGTTACTTACGTACGAATAATCTAGATACGCATGAAGACATAGAGTGCGGCAGAAGCCGAGTGGAGGACGAAAGAGTCGTCGGTGGAAGGGCGGCGAGGGAAGGAGAGTTTCCATGGCAGGTGAGATTTTCGATGAATCCTATAGTCCTGTAACTCATTGCTCAACAGCGACAGAAATCACTTTCTTTCTTTACAACTCGCACTGCTATAAATCACGTTACGTTGAAACCTTGCAATATCGTAGAATGCGGTACACGAAACTCGTGTCTGATCTAGAGGGTAAACAGACCAGAGGTGTGTGACACTAAATCATGTCCGGCTCACGGGATTCAACCCGAGAGAGTCGTGTCCGACCTGGGAAGTAATGAAAAAACGAAAGGAAGAAAGGAAGTGCATCAACGAGGATATCGTTGTTCTCTCACGTTGTTCCCCCCCTTATATTGCGGTGTTATGCACCATAATAATCCATCGGCTTCAGGTTTCCTTGCAGAGGAACGGGTATCACTTCTGTGGCGGTTCCATCATCTCAAGGAACACCGTGGTAACTGCTGCGCATTGTGTGCGGAGGTAAGATCGCATCAGTAAATAATCGCGATTAGTAGATTGGGAAACAGAATCAAAATGAAATCGGTACGTAAAATTAAATGTAAGTACAGAAAAGTATGGAGGGGTGACACGCCGCAGTTATGACAACCTACTCGCGCTCATGTATGACAATCACAAGACAAACAGCAAGCAAAGTAAACGATAAAACAGAAACCCCGGAAGAAAAAAAGTTTACGTAAGACAAAAGAGTAAGCAGTAGGCAGTGGCGCTCTCACGTGGGTGGGTGCAATTATCTGCGCGAGGATGATCCAGATCCGGTGAGCTGGATCCGTGCGAGAAACTGATTTGCGGATGGAAATATTCTGGATCCTGAAAATATCGTTGGATGGAAATGTTTGAAAGCTTTAGAAGAGCGCAGTTGCGAATAGAACCACCTGCCTCCACGGAGCACGCACAAGAGATGCAACCAGAAGTGGTGGAGCTGCTTGCCGTAGTCTGCCACGATTAGGCGGGCAACCTCACTACTATCGCATGGGGTATCATGCGTCCTGGGTCGCCTTCACAGGGAACTGTGCTGACATTTGTCTTAAAGCCCCCCCCCCCCCCTCCCGCCCCGTCTGAGAAAAACACAGGGAAACACCCATACACCACAACCGGCGCCCTCATCCAAACCCGGGTCAATCGAGGGTACTCAGTCAATAAACAAATGGCGTGACAAATTATGTCATTTGTTGTGTTACTGCGCATTCTTCTTCTATTCTGCCCAGAAGGTTACGCGTTCACATCACGTCTGGGTCACCAAATGTGCAGGGGAACACCACCCCGTCTACAAATGGAAGACCGTGGATGACACAATTTTCCTAAGCAGTTGGTATGCTTAGCAGTGAAAGCCTTTGTCACATAAGATTCGATCATGCAAATTGTATTCCATTGAGTCCAACGGTCGCGGATGTGCGGACATACTCAGTAAACGCGCGGATGCGATTTATCAATTTCAAGCGGATGTTACAAAACGCGGTTACCGTGTAGGTACTGCCAACGCTAACCGCGCTCACCTGTACCATTGGCGGTTTTGCTGCGACACGTTCAGCGTCACCTGGTATCTCTCAACAGATTCGGTCCGGAGCGTCTGAGTGTGGAAGCCGGAAAAACGGACTTCAGGAGGTTCGCAGCACACAGCCAAAACAGAAGAGTAAGCGAACGAGAGTATTCATCCAACGATATATAAAACATCTCTTTAGTAACCTAGCCCTTTTGTGTCTTTCGTTCGCAAAGGTGAAGTGGATCATAAGTAACGAGAAGTTTGGAACTAGCGGGATGCGCCACGACATAGCACTGCTGAAGCTAGAGGAGCCGTTCGACTTCGAAGGCTCGGATGGATACGTTGCCCCCATCTGTTTACCGGATCCTGCTCCAGAGCAGTCGTCCCCTCTCCAGGGCAATATAATCGTTTCAGGATGGGGAGCCACAAGGGAAGGTCAGTACCTACGATTTGATCAACGCGCACAGCGAGAGGAAATGGAGAAGAAAAAGTAACCTCCTTATAGGATGAGGCAGTTGTAGCAAAGGCAGGAAAGTGTGAAAAGCCAAAAATACATACTGTGTTTGAGGAAAATTTAATATAACCCGGTATTAACATATGAAGATTTTGGTAGTCTTGTGGAATTGTATTTTTTAGGGTTCTATGAAAGAGGGGGGATGTATTTATTAGAACAATGAAAAAAAGGGAGGAAAGGTCAGCCGAACGGTAGTCGGCTTGCTACTCCGCAAAGAAAAAAGAAAAAGAATAAATAAAACAAGAATAAAATAAATAAAAAGACAAGAAAATAATTAGGAAATAAAGGATAAACTAACAAACGGTGAAAGAAGGATGAGATAGATTAAACAAAAAGCTGAGTTAAGAGAGGGTTAACGATTTTCGCAATGACTTGTGGGAACGGGGCTACGTGGCGAACAGCGGCAGGTCAGCAGAGTCAGGTTAGGCTGAGTGTGCTTGCATTATTTTATTATTACGGTTTAGGTTCCTTGTTAGCGCCATCCATTGACATCATTGGGACATCATCATCATTGAGATCTCGAGTAGCCAGCTCTCGTAATGAGCGCCTATTTGTCCATTTTTTCTTCTCAACTCAACTCATTGGGACATGCAAGCAGATACCAGTGGCAGAAGAAAGACAATATTTGCGATGAACATAAAGAAGGGTACAAGCCAGCTGGCGTAGATTCGGCGAGGAAGTTCGATTCTTGAGTCCCGTTTCGTCCCGTCCGTTTTGTCTTTGTCTCTTGTGCAAGTCTTCCTCAGACTCAAGGAATTATGCTCCCTCATCGATAATATATGCGCTGTGCATATTTTTTATAGTAGAACAGGACAAATACGACTTCCCAGGACTATCGCATCCCGCAACATTTTCCGAATACGCATGTTCGAGGGAGTGCAGAGTAAAAGTTGTTCTTTTCTTCTCTTTCCTTAATCCCCGTGGCTTGCCAGTGTTCGGTGACGATGACGGTTGAGCTGTAGGTACTCGACAGCAGACGATCTTCAATTGGTAACAGGTTTATTGACAGCAATGGATTTTAAGTGGAAAAAAATTTACATCATATGGCAAAGTCACTCCAAGCCTCCGAGCAGGTCCGTTTGCTACAGAGTCCGTGGACCAAGTCCCTCTAATTTTCTCCAAACTTCTCCGCTCTCTGCGTTGTTTTTCGTCCCCCCGATGCCCTCCTTTCACGCGACTCACGTTACACACTCAGCAAAATAGAACAAAACAACGCCCCTCGCACAACAGTTAGCTCCGTCTTACCAAACGTCTTCGACACTCAAAATTTATGGTCCCCTGTCGTCCGCTACAGACACGAGCGAAGCACTGCTGACAGAGACCCCATCCTCTGTGTTTCGGCGCCAGAATCTGCCTACGGCTTCCATACCACATATGTGGGAGGAAGGACGGCAAGCCCTAAAAGTGGCCAGTCGTTTTCTGCGCGGGGACACATGGACGTAAAGACACAAAATAACGAGCCATTCTGCCGCACAGCAAGTTTCCACTTTACAGGCAGTACGGTGTTGAAACGGACCGCTTTCGCCCGGTTGAATGCGCTCCTGCGTCGGATCGCAGGTAGCCTTTGGAAATGGTTTTACTTTATGACACTTCTGTAGATGGGACGAACCACCATGAAGACATCCGTCCGTTTACTACACATGATTGTAGTCTGCAGCACATCTCTTTACAAAGCGATGTGTTGAGTCAGGGGTGCGTTCACACTGCCTTGCTGCATACCCTCGGGAGGCTAAGAGACGGCATGCGTTTCTTTCTGCAGCAAGCGAGCTCAGTGGGGTGATGTCTTTTTTTTTTGGGGGGGGGGGGGATGGTTACCCTCTATGGTGGATTAGTGACGTAACGGTGTCCTAAGACCTGCCTGTGTGGCGGCATGTGTACTTCCGAGGGAAGGATAGAGCGTCTAGGGCCGACTTTACTGGGAACCGAACTTAACCCATTGAGGACACCCTAATCTATTCTGGGCTAGCATTCAGAGGCTCATTCTGGGCGTAACAAAATTGTGGAAGTTTTTTCTCTCTCTCTCTCTCTCTCTCTCTCTCTTTGGTAGCACAGGTAGCAGTCAAAATCAAACCAGCTCCCGCGGCATAGTGGTTAGGATGATCGCTTTCCACGCCGAGACTGGGAGGTGACACGGGTTCGAATCCTGTCACCGGCTGTGCTGTCTTTCACTGGGTTTTCCGAAGACGTTCCAGACGAATGTCGGCACAGTTCCCCCTGAAGTCGGCCTAGGACGCATACTAACCCCTCTGTCCCCCCACTCCTTCCTGCTGTCCTCTCTCTATCTGTCCACATCTGTACGCCGCTCATAGCCACAGTTGCTTCACGGCGCTAACGCGGAATTTAAAAAAAAAGTCAAACTCAAGACTGAAACCTCCAGAGAACATTGTACGTTTGTTGTCACGTGACCGTACATTGCAGGTGGCAGCCCCACGCCAGGGATGCAGACGGTCAGCATCCCTCTGGAGAACGACTACCTTTGCATGTGGCAGTACAGCCGCTTTCTTCCTATCCCAGGAACATTGTACGACAGGAAGACTATGATTTGTGCTGCTGCTCGTTTCGGAGGAAAAGACTCTTGCCAGGTAACGTAACATGACAAGTTGGGGTTTTGTGGCTCCATTTCACATCGCCAGAGAAATATTATTATGAGTCGCGCCATTATGGTCGGTCTCTGGATTAATTTTGCCGGCCTGAGGCAAATTTCGCGGTTTACGCTGTAGAATATGGCACCGGTTGGCTTCGATCGACACGGTACATTCACGAATACCGGCACGTCGCTAAGTTCGTTCACGCCCCCAAAATATAAAAATACACATCGAGCGAACAAAGCCCGTGGCGACCTCGACCTGCTTTGAGTTCTTCCGCAGTATTGTGCTGCAGAGCGAGGCAAGCGCTGCAGCATTGACTGGTTATGAATTCGAGGACATTCTTTCGCTTTAGGTTTGACAGACTCACCGGATGTTTTGCCATTTATTGTCCGTAACTTCACAACGGAATGCGACGAAAACGAAAAGCTAAAAAACAAAACAAAAAAGAGAAGGAGGATTCTATATGAGACCGAGTTAGCGGCAGGCTGTGCTCGGAAGTGCATCATTATAACAGTTACACGCCATACGTCGGGCACGATGACGAAGAAGAAAATAAAACCTTGTACGTGGCACTTTCCTCCGTAAAACTTTCTTGTGCATGGTTTACACAGCAGCGAAGTGCTTCTCAGTGTGTGTAAACAGAGGGCTCTGAATACCAACCTGCACCTACAGGTCGATAAATGTGTGTAGTTACAGCAGCGCTGGATCCCGTCATGCATATAAGGGAAGGAGAACACGCAAGAGTCTCGAATCACAATCTGTGCTTTGATGCATAAAGAAGTGACTGAGCGCTTTTACTCCATTATAGTTGATGGAATTGGCTTTCATTGGAGCGAAAGTGAAGCCATGAACAACCAAGACGTTCTCATTAATATATATTGCACACGTAACAATATAATAAACGTAAAATATATATTGCTATATGATCAATTTTAAAACGTCTGCCTGCCGCCCATTTTTGGGTAATAGTTCTAGGGTTGCGATAAACGAGCAATTTTTCCGACAAAGCGTATAAGCGTAGTAAGCATCCGGTTAATTAACTTCCGTCAAAATAATTCACGTGCACCGAGCCCTTTGAAAGTAAAAAATTCGTGAACATATCAGGCCTTTCGCGTGAAATGCAATTTCTCACGGCCTGGACGGGCAACTACCACGCCATCCGAGAGAAATGTAACGTTTGAAACATTTCTGATCATAAGAAAATATTAGTTTTCTTAAAAACAGACCTATCCAGTTTCATTTTACTTAGCCTGCTGTTAAATTATGCTCGAACGATTATCTTGAAGATGACTTCGAAGGAAAGATATGCCATGGGAACCTTATTTAGTGTGCCACTACAAAATTATGTTTACGTATTTTATTTCGTACCATCAAACTCGCTCAGAGTCTGAGAACCCAAAACACGAATGCCTTCAGTGAACATCACGCATTGAAGACTACGGCATTAGCGGCTGTGTGGTGAGGAGGAGAAGTAATACCAACGAATTCGGCACGGAAGTGTGGTCCCTATCCTCGAATCTTTTGCGGCCGAGCCGCGGCGCTGGCGTTCCCTGGGAGGCTGGACTCAGAAATTCGAGGACATACTGAAGAACTAGCAGAAGCTTCTTTGTCGTCGCTGTAGAGATTGTTCAACTCTTCCCTAAAAGTTCCGCGAAATTCCGCGGTACTGCGCAACATTTGCAAACCTGAAAATATTAACCTTGCGTAATTCAGTGTATTCCCCAATTATTCTTGGTACGTGCTAGAAAGTACTGCATAACCATTTGGTATAGGACTAAGTTTTTCAAGAATAATCTACAGTAAGCAAACAGTCAGCAATCTAAGCAAGTCGTCCAGTGCTTGGCAAGTGCAAATAGCCTGTATACAATACCACAGTACGGCGTCATCAAATTTAGATCTTAAGACCAACAAAATAAAGCTATGTTTAATATTCGTGATACTTTATAAACGTAATCCAAACATACAAGTACATCAGTTGCAGAGCTATTCCAGATTCCTTTCCTTTTTTTTTTCCTTAATAATCATATCCCCGCTCCCCTAATCCAAATGCGGGAGTAGCACTCAGTGGGGAATTCGTCAAGCATAATTACTGCAGACTCATATTTACGTAGCATATGGACGTCACGGTGGTCTCTAGATAGCTTTGAAACTCTAATTTCTTACGCAAACAGTTCTTCCTTCTATATCGGGCAGAAGCCAACGTATTCCGCAAACTCAAAACACCCATTGTAACCCAATTTTAACGTCAAACAGCGTTCAGCTGCACACAGACAAACGATAACCACTTTCTGTCGATAATTAAACCGAAATATCACATATATTCTGAGCGTTTTGTCACACACAAGCTTCAAATTACCAGCAGAGCACAGATAAACAAGATAAACAAACATGGCTGCGATACGGCATTGCACTCAAACTCGAGTAAAAGCTGGTCTTTGTCTGCGAAGAAAATATCGAAAGGTCATCCGACTAAATTGGCTGAGGCAATCATGACGATATAGCATGTGAGTTTGCAACATCAAATCATTTATATACATATATCCTTTTTCTCACCACCACCAACAACAGATAAATTATTGATGATGAATGGGAAAATTCGCCACATGAGGAGCGGCCCACTACCCGAGCGGCACAATGGGCAGGATGAGATGTGTCCTGATGATGAGGTGATGAACGACGCTGAATGGGGGTCGATAGTCAGTGGAGCCAGTGAGACATCAACCGAACGCTAGGCAAAAATACAACACACAAGAACACGCGCACAGCACGCAGGTACGCAGGCACATCATAGGATAGAGAGGAGACGGATGTCACGAAGATCATTTCATAAGTACCCGCTTTTCATTGATGGCTCACCCCTGACCTTTGTCACGACCTGCCGATACCTGGGGATTACAATTGACCGTGGCCTGACGTGGTCCCCGCATGTGAACCTGCGTGCTACCAAGGCAAACTGTTTCGTAAATGTACTCAGGCGTATGGCTGGTGCATCCTGGGGCCCGTCATGCTCTGACCTCTATCATGTCCATCAGGCCCTGGTGTTGGGGACATTGCGGTACAGCTCACCCAATCTGCATGGTCTCAGTCGAACCCAAGAACAGGAACTGCTCAACATCCAGTTTCGTTGGCCGCTCTTCTTTTCCCCGTCTTGCACCCCAACCAGTGGGCTGTCCACAGCCGCTCTCCTCGGTTTTCTCCGAGTCTCAGGACTCGTGAACTGCATGTAACCGTTGTGCTAGTGTTTATTCTCTTCTTTCTTTCTTTCCTTTTCCTTTCGTTTTGTTTCTCTTTTCTTTTCCTTTCTTTTTGTTTCTTGTTTTCTTTCCCTTTCTTTTCTTTTTGTTGCTTTTTGTTTTTCTTTCTTTTGTTGATTCCTGGGTGTTTCCTTTTTCTTTCCTTCCTTTGTTTCGACTCTCCCTTTTTTCTTTTTCCTTCCGTTTCTTTTTGGTTCCCCTTTTTGTTTTTTGTTTTTCCTTCCTTTTCCTCTTCCCCTCTTTTTCCTTTTTTTTTCGGAATAGCAAGCCGGCTCTTTGCCTGGCTAATCTTTCCTTTCTTTTTTCTTAATAAACATATCCCCCCCCCCCCCGATGTCCCAGAGAAAAATCTGGTAGTACTCAATAGCTTGTCGGTGGTCGATCTGCCTAGACCAAGGGCCGAGGGTGGTTGCCAATGTGAATGGTGCGGCCGCGATCGATTGCAGGCGACACTGCAGAGCTGATCTTAGGGAGGTGTAAAGAGGGCAGTCGAGAAGCACATGCTTGTTATCCGCCGCAACAGCACAGCGACAGCAGAGCACAGTGACGGAGCGGCCGAAAATGTTCACAAAACAACGCATTATCAATGCTATAGGTGTCGGAATCAGGGTTGCGGAATGGGGTCTCCCATTCCGTTACAATTCCATTCCGAGGAATGGAGATATGCGATAAGTCTATTCCTTTCAATTCCTCGGAATGAAAAGGTATGATCAATTCCCACTCCTGGAATGGCTTGGCAACCCAATTCCATTCCGTCAATTCCCTCAATAAAAGAAAAGGACCGGTAACTATACTGGCAAGCCCAGCAGTGCTAGAGGAGATTGACATCACCAAGCACGGAAAAAACACAAAGACAAGGTTATTTCACTCTTGACCGTGTGCAGGTGCGGTGCAAAGGGTGCGAGGGCAGAAACCAGCACGTTGAGACCAAAACTGCCACCGGGGCACCCAGACCATTCCATTCCAATTCCATACCGGGCTCTGCTAAATCTGGAATGATTCCGGAATCATTCCACCTCCGGAGTGGCAACTCCGCAACCCTGGTCGGAATCCAGCCTCCGAAGGAACGCGAACGTCGCGCTGCTGTCCCAAACGACTAGGAATTATAGGGACCATATCTTATCACTTGAACAGCGGCGGAGACCGGATTCCTTTCTACTCCGTGATTGAAAGACGGAAATCGATCTTCTACAACCAACATTGGGAGACGCCTGGCAGATGGGGACGTACCATGTCGTCATAGTTCACAAAACCAGACATTAATTTTATAGGTACTTCAGTGCCACAGCGAAAGACTGTTTTCGAGAGAATGCAGTGCACGACACGTATGCAATGACACGAACTCGGAGGCATTCTGAAGGAACAATATTTTGTCCGTAATGGCCCTTTACGACAACCAGAAACCGTTAGACGTTCTGAAAGCTGTAGCGAATAGATGGCGTCACGCATCCATGACGTGCTGCATTTCATCTTTCGTCGGATGGAGTAAAACAATTACGGCTTCCACCATATCATTTTCGTCCGAGGAACATAGTTTGTCATTTATAAAGAGCATCACTTTGTTACTTTTTCTGTGTTTTGTTGTACTCTAGAATAACCATGCCTGTTTTGACGCAGGGAGACTCCGGTGGGCCAGCCATTCAAAAGCAGAACGGGACTGCTGTACTTGTTGGCGTAGTATCGTTCGGCAGAGGTTGTGGACGTTTCAACAATGCTGGCGTCTATACCAGAGTGTCGCACTACCTCGACTGGATACGCGAAAATTCTAATTAGACTCTTTTATCGCCATAGGTAGATCGTGTACATGTGACCTAAGGTTATGAGTACAATATTGAATAATAAATTGGATGAATGCTTATCAGAATACAATATGGGAGGGAACTAGTGATTTATGCAGACCCCCCAACACCCCTTTTTTTTTCTGTACGACAGGGCTGTAATGATGCCCCCCCCCCCCCCCCCACACACAATGTTTTTGCTAAACCCCCTATGTCTGTGGTTCTGCTTAAACTATACTGGAGGAAGAACCAACGGAAGGGGAAAGGACGTTCGGACACGTACATATTACCGAAAACAAAAAGGAGTACCGCTACCCATTACCTCGAAAAAATGAGACTAAATACTTTACTCGTTGGTAAAATATTGAAGGAACAGGTTCTCGTTCCCCATAGGTAACGAGTTACTGTTGCGTTTTAGTGTGTATTACTACGGAGCAAAGGTGTAAAAAACAACATACGCTTTATCTTGTTCAGGGCTTTACGTGAATCGTCTTTCATCAGGAACTGACCTTCGAAATAAGCGTCGGTTATCTTGGTACGTTTACTCATGAAAGCATCTGCCACCACGTGGAATGACAGTATAGTACTTCCCTGTATCATCTTAAGTGCCTAGGTGCCGAGAGTTAGTAAGGAGAAAACATAGGGTTCTCTTCCAAGAAGGCTCTGTATGGTCAATGACACGAGTAGCGATCTGAGTATAGCCCGCGGGCTCGACGTCCAGGTCAGGTGGCCACGTGTTACCAGCAGACGGAATGTCGACATATAGTACTGCACAATGTCGGTCATGTTGATACGGAGCAGAAATAAAAAGAAGGAAGGAGCAACTTGGGGTAACGAGTAATCAATTATTGTAACACAATCCATTACTAGTTACATTTTTGAAAAAGAAACAAGACCGTTTTCCAGAAAAAGTTACAAGGTAACGAGTTCTGTAACCAGTTACGTACGACTCAGACGACGTTACTGCTCCACAAGATGGCTCGCCACTTCACAAGTCGAACACCTTTGAGGACGTCATGGGTTCATTACTTCATCTGTTCCGCCTGAGGTTCGTACGCAGTGATCCCGAAATGCCGGCATCCCGGCATATTTTTATGTCCCGATATCCCGGGGGTTCGGTATAGGAAATTTCAACTCTTCTGACAACGTATCGTTGGTGTAACAAAAGGAAAGGGCAGGTTCTTACCGATCTTTGTTTTCGGGTGTCCCCTCCGCCAAAAATATCCGTTGCAATCCGAAACCGAACCAACTGCGTTGTCCACGGCATATGTCATGCATGCTAGCTGATGACCCAATTAATTCACATACAGGCCATAGCCGGGAACATCAAGTAGCATTAAGACTCCTACGACATCGCAAGTATTCTTCCGATATCTGTATACATTGAAATAAGGCAGAAGCGCGTCTCTCTCTTTTTCTTCATGAATGGATTCAATATCTCCATTTTATTTTATTTTCGCCAACATCAACATCTCATGTTCTTCTGATCTTCATTAATAGGTTTTATTTGCAACTGAAAAGAAAGGAAAGTGATGACAGCCTTAGAGTACTATAGCCCCGGCTACATCAGCATAAAACATGGTACTTATCTACTATAGAGGAATAAAAAGACAGAAGAATCAAACCCACCAATAGATAAGAAACGGGCACAGTATTTGTATTTGCAATTGCGCAGACGCGCAAGTTGTTACGCAGTCGTATATTAAATTTTTTTGCACAAAAATCCCCGATCCCGTCTCGGGGTACCGGGATCCATATTTATAAATCCAGAAATCGAGGGATTGTAAAAATGGCTCGGGACTCTCAACCCTAGTTCCGCCTCAACGTTTCCCTTGGTCATGCGTTCTCGCAACGTATCGGGATAGCTCCCTACGCCCGAATTTCAGATGCACCAGACGCAAATGATCCCAGGCACATACCGCTCAACTGCGAGCGACTCATAGGAAGTCGTCAATTGCCTAGAAGCGTCTTGGAATGCAACAACGATCTTCTGGATATCAAGAAAATACACTGTGACTTCGGCAGGTTCCACTCGCACTCTGTGAGTTCCCTGCTTAGGACTCGTGGAACAGCCTGCTAGAAATCATGCAGCGCCACCTCGCCACCTAGACGCGGCGGACCCGACTCGAGGTGGACATGGATCCGACACAATGTGGAGTTGGGCCAGCATCTCCATATATCAAATTTTTTGCAGTGAAACCGAAAGATACAGAGTTTCTGTATTCATAATAATAATAATAATGATTTATTTCCACATAGTGGTAGAGGTGGTATTCTTTTAGTTAAACACGTAAATGCTGCTTAGCGAGTAGAAAAGCTACAAGAAAGCACTTATTTATTTTGCTTTCAATTCATTCAAGTCCCGAGGCGCTTCTTTCCGACAGGGCCGTCAATAGATTATGAGGGGGGGGGGGTATGTTTATTGAAAAAAAAAAAAAAAAAGCAAAAGAGGAAAGGATAGTCGGGCAAAAGATTGGGGCGTGTGTGCAGCGAATGGGAATCGCAAGACACCCATCCGCTGTGTGCTTAGCATGTTTGCAGGGAGTGAGTTTTACTGCTTGATTACACAATCACAAATGCAGACGAGGAACGATACGTAGGTACCTTTATGCAGATGACCCCTGCTTTGTAAATAAAACGCTGTGACACGCCTCTTCTTTTGCGAGCCTCCGTCAGTACGCAGCATGACGTTCGCAGCCCAGTTCCGATATGCATTTCCCGTCATTATTACTTATTATTTGCTTACTTGTATGATGGATCTCAAGTAAGAAAGAGCACATCCCACGCAGGAAAAGTACCTCTCTATATCGTCTGTCAAACGTGCGCGTCTCGTGGAAACAAAGGGACTTTTTTGCTATACATAAACGTTCTTTTTTTTTTTACGTTTGTCGTTCTTACATTGAGCATTTTGAGCGGGGAAGGCCCAACCCCGATCCACTTTGCGGTCACTCCGACATCGGTGGTTTTCCAATGTCCCAAGTTTCAAGCCTCATTTGTTTTTCCGCCGTTAGTTCAATTTTCTAGTGCAGTGGGTCACTCTTCCGACCTACAAATCTGCAAACCGGCAACCGGAAAAGCATGTATCTTTAAAGCAGCGTGCTGTGCTATATACAATACAGTCGTCATTATAGAAGTCCAGTCGCAGCACGGCAGTGTTTATCCTTGGAAAGGTGCTTCGCAAAACAAGAACATGCACGCCCCACTCATGAACGCAGCCTATGCGGTGATAATATTGGGCGTGGTAGATGCAGCTCTCGCTTTCGACTTTAACGGTAAGTTCTTATTTTTTCATCGATGATGCATAGACAGTAAACACATGTCATATTGAAATACAACTGCTTGGCAAGGTGATGTGCTGAGGATTAGCTGTCTGGACTGATTTATATACAGGGCGGGCTTTAGCGCTACGAAGCGCGTGTCTATATACTCATCCTCATTATGTGCTGCATTCCATACTGCATATAATCGCAGACATCTAGAGTGGTGGACTTAAGGAGTACCATTTGTGTGTGTATGTAAGTAAGTAAGTAAGGATGTAAGTATGTGTATGTATGTAAGGCATGTATCAACTAAGGTGAGAAGTAGGAGTTCATATTCCGTTCTGCAGTTTAATAAATTTTCCTTCAACAACAACAATAATATAATTGGAAACAGACCGACACGTTAGATGAGTTCGTCTACGGTCGCGACTACGTGCTGCACATGCCGCAGGGTAAGACTGGGGGATTGACAATTCCGACCACCTGGGGTTCTTTTCTGTGCCCCGGAAATCCCCGACTCACGGTGCCGGAAGCAAGGCTACGAGATAAGTTCCAATCTTGGCCCGCTGTTTCTCTTCAAATTTACGCACAAGTGGTTAATTAATGGGACGAGGGTAACGTGTTGTTATACCGAAGGCTGACTAAAGAGAAACCGCAAAAAAAAAAGGAAAAAAAAAAAGAACACGAACGCCGTGTCCTGCTGGTCGGCTCACGTTTTCTTTGCGTTCTGTAGCCGTGTTTAATTAATGGTGCTTCTAAGCGTCTGCAAGAAAGCAACTTTCTTCTGCAACTCTTGTGTTCGTGCGAGATTAGTCACAGGGCATTCCAAAAGTGCTATTATTGGGATTTGGCGCTGTTCTCCTTAGTATCTGTTCAATAGTATTCGACTGATATGGTGGAAGCAAAAGTCTTCAAAAGGTCGGAAGCCGCCGGTATTTCGAACAGGGGCTGTTTTCCTACTGTCCTTTGCTGTTCGAAATTTCGGCTGTCCTCGATCTGAGGGATTTGGTTCAATCTACATTCACCGGATCGCTTAATCGCTTCATCGTCGTTACGGTCGTTAGAAGCTAACGAGTGGTGGCAAATTCAAAAGCGCGGGCGGGAAATTTAAAAAGGTGGCCACGTGATAAAACACGTGCACTGCGCTCTTCGCGCGATACGTGAAGGCCGCGGTACACGTCACGCGCAACATGTCACGTGCCCACCTTTTTGAATTTCGCGCCACTCGTTAGCTTGTAACGACCGTAACGACGATGAAGAGATTAGGCCCCCAGCGTAGTGAGCCACAAACTCCGGGGAAATTTTCCTCGCTCATAATCACTACATTGTGAATTGCCCACAGTGAGTAGATAAGCCTCACGAATTCATTGGTTCCCAAGCCGCCACAACGCCGCCCCTTGAGAGTTTACCAGCTGGTGTGGCTTAGTGGTTAGAGTGCCGGCCATGTGTCGTCGAGACTCACGTTGAGAATCCCGGTGCCAACTGTGGTGTCCGATGTTTTTCCTTGGTTTTCCTCAGACGGCTGTTAGACACACGCGGCACAGTTCCTTTAGAAGGCGGCCCAGGACGCACGTACCCCCAGAGCGTTAGTCATGACGTTGCCCACCTCTGTGAGGCCCACAACGGCGAGCTCTTTCAGAAGCACCACCACCACCACCACCCTTGAGAGTTCCTTTCCTTAAGGCCCCAAACAAGGGGTCACATCCCAATCTGCCGAATCCCATTTCGCCGAATGCAGTTAATGGGATTATCTGTGAGGGAGAAGGTCTCCTTCTAGGAGACCTTCTAGGAGAGGAAGAAGAGAACTCCTTTCGGCAAACTGGGAAAGGGTACAAGAGCATTTCGGTGAGTTGAGTATGACTGAAAATGACCTAAATATAAGAAAGGTGCGACAGAGGACATCTTACAAGATCAGGAAATGTCCAATGGCTCATGCTGAATCACATCACTTAGTGAACAATACCCGGAAAACCATGTATGGTGTTGAAAGATCACACATGCACATGGCACACCACGACCAGCATACTATGGAGTGAGGGAACAATATATTGCCGTGGTATATAAATCCACAATATGAGCAACAATTACGTCCCCGTTTTTTCCCCTCATCACATCACATCACATCACACATGAGCAACAATATTTTTGACGAAAAATCCTGAAACGTAGCAAGAGAACGCGCCAACAAGGTCTGAAACACAGCTGATGAGTTTAATTGAGAGACGACAAATTTATCCACAGAAGAATATCGAAAGGTCGTCTCTGTATGAAACTTCTCAGATGTGCTTCTTGTTCGAGCGATCTTTCAACCTTCCCTATGGTCTCAGGGTTTGTCGAGTTGAATCATTGCCACCAGCTCGCATGTTTTCTCGTCACCCTTTCATCAACAATATGTGTTCTGTTTGTTTGTTCTTTTACAGTAAGAAAAAAGAAGCATCTTTTGTAGTATCTGTTTTATTCCGAGACACTTCAATCCATGAATTTTTGTGTAGTTTTTTTAAACAAGACATTTTATTACTGCACGTATTGGTCTACACATTTCGAAGCCGTAAGCCGGTCACTATCGTGAGAGGTCTTATCGCAATGTTGTGCCTGGCTATAAGGATGGTTTCAAGGCCTCTGTAATCGCTTATTAACCATTTACAGCGAAAGCGTATTGCTTATCAAGGCAATGAAAGAACCCCATGAGAGGAGCGTAGGAACAACGTCCCACGAACAATCGAATCGGTGAATTGGTTGGTCGGTGGAGTGTTATTAACGAGCGATCTGCCTGCCTGTGCGGCGGAAGGCATCATGACCTGGGAGGACCGTGTGTGGTAGGCCAACTTCACGGCGAACCTTACCGACGTCTCAGGAGAACCCAAAGAGAACGTGCAATCAAAGCGGCTGGGTCACTTCTCAGTTTCGATGTGGAACGCGATGATCTTAGCCGCTAAGCCACAGTAGCATGATATATTCCATCCCCATTTTTTTCTTTATCACGTCACATCACATCACATCAGCATGATAAATACGGCGAATTGGGAATGCACATGTCGGTCATTCGGCTGGTTGGTGTACAGCACGCTTGAAGGTTCCCCGGCCTTCTATGCATTCGGCGAGTTGGGATTCCGTAGATTGGGAAGACACACTGACAAGGCATTCAAAAATGGCTCAACAGAGGAATGGTTGTCCATCCAGCTCTACAAGACCATTCTAATAACAGTTTGTTACGTGGTTTTAACTGTATGTAAGCGAAGAGAAGGTGATAACTGATGACTCGCGCAAGTCCTTTACATTATTTGCCGCGAACAACAATATGAAATTATCGAATGAGTCGGTTCACTTTTGTTTTTTTAGCGGACAAATGTGGAGTCAGCAGTGTTCCCGCCCTGAACATTCTGGGTGGAAAAGAAACACATCCAGGACAGTTCCCATGGCAGGTAAGGATATCTGCTGGGGTATTCTGCTTCTAAAATAATATTTGAGTAGTACAGTAAGTGTTTGAAAATGAACGGAACCTAGAAACCCAGAAAAACGCTCCATACAGTCATACTTCTGTATGCCTACCCCATGTCATCGTCATCATCTATTATTGTTGTTGTTGTTCTGTGTGCCTATATGGAGATACACCTCATCATTCATAATTTTGTTATTATTTCTGAGTGTCTGGCAACCCCCCGCCATAGAAAAAGCCTACTTTCCCTCGCTCCTACTCAATCTTATTTGAGTTTACGTATCACCACTTCAGCATACTACTGTCCTGTTCACGAATGTGACGTTTACGGGTACCTCAGTAGCATTATAACAAAGACAAGGATAAAAGTTCTACTAGGAATCACTCTCTCGGACTCACTTACTCAGTGGAAGCGAAGACTGGCAGGAAACCAGTTCTGCAGATCCAATTCGTACTATCTTGCGACTACAGTTCAGGACGTGTTTGTAGTGGATTCGTATATGCATCTCTTTTGTTCCTGGAACAGATAGATTTGCGCGTGTCATTATAAACACATACCAGGCTGGCAGCAGCCCTTCTACCAGTTATTATTTCTCTGACTTCAAAGATCGAAAGAGAAAACCGCAGAGTCCGGACATGGCAGCTAGGCTTACATGAGAATGAAGCACTTCGAAGTAGACGCATATTAGTGGTGCACATCCGCGAGGACAACGAAGAGCAGGACAGGACTCAAGCTCAACGTAGTTCACATTTCGCCACCTAAGACACAGAAAGGTTATAACCATATCTGCAAGCGCAAGATCAAATCAGGCCGTCTATCCATTGTGCCACGAGGTTCAGGAAAAACGTCTTGAGATTTCTACGTTCCAACTTTATCAAAAGATAAGTCACTGTCTCGCCACTGAAAGCAACACTGCCTAACCGAGCCCTGTTTGTTTGTGATCCTTATGCTATGAATGGAATGCAATGCATCATTCTTACATATCACAAAGTTGCTAAAGTTGGCATGACGTACTGGTACGCGTTAGCTGTGGGTGAAGTCGCAAAAATGCTCCAAAAGCCGGGAGACGACATAACTAGACAAAAAAGTTGAGAACTCCGACTTAACAAAATAACAAGGTTTACTCAGACGTTTCGTCCGTCATGCGACGGACATCATCAGTGCAAAAATGAATGAGAGATTACACAACCGGTCGTTATTTAAAGAGATGGGAGTATTGTTCGGGAAGGGGGCCACAGGAACAGATAGATGCACGGGGGCCACGGGCCCCCTTCCCGGACAATACTCCCATCTCCTTAAATAGCGACCGGTTGTGTAATCTCCCTTTCAGTTTTGCACTGATGATGTCCGTCGCATGACGGACGAAACGTCTGAGTAAACCTTGTTATTTTGTTATGTTAAGTCGGAGTTCTCTACTCTTTTGCCTAGTTGTGGGTGAAGTCGTAATTTTGGAAGCACTACTTGATACGAATTCGAGGCTTTACGTCGCGATCCCACCATCTTTTATCTTCTGTTGTTTGTCGGTTAGCTTTTGGGAATAGCAAGCCTACATCATGGCTAACCTTTCCCTTCTCTTTTTTTCGTCTTTGCATTAAACACGCACCGTATGCAACGTCCCTCGAGGAAGACGGCGTTATAAGCAACTGAAACCTATCCACCAAGTTGCAACTTGCCATGCACTCCCTCAACTGGGTTTGAACCCGAAACCTTGGGGAAACATTGGTGCCGTTGGGTACTTCACTGGGATTACATGGTTACAAGACATTATTCTGCGATAAATTGGGGTGTAAAATTGTGCGCATCTGCCGATGGCCTATGAAAGATAGCCGCACTTGCGTGCTGCGCGTGTTCAGGTACAGCGATCTGTGATGTCCAGATAATATACCTAGCTGATAGAGTACTGCCACTTGCGCATCTGCCCTTGAGAAGGGACGCGCGCAAGCTGCGTACAGCCACCGTCAGACATTACAGAACGTATGGCTGCGCTGTCTCACGGCACCGGCACGGCATGCTCGCTCTTGCTTATACCTCACCTGCGAGCGTCCTCGGCCACGCACTCACGCTCACCACCTGCGGTGCGGCGTGCGCTTCGAGTGCAGTAGCGTAGCCATAGGACGGGGTTTCGGTGGTTCAAACCCCATCCCGAAATCGTGCCTTTTGTAGTGCATTTGAGATAAGAGAAAACGAGGATATATCCTCTCCCTCAAGTGAAGTTCCCGTAGAGAACACCTTCCGAAACATTTTTCAGGCTATACGCTATTGAAAAACTGGTATTTTCTAATGCGTTGCCATCAGTGACCACAGTTTTGCAAAATAATACAATACATTACTCATTATGTTTCCTTGTTTGGTAATGTGCTACTAATATCATTACTTTCATGAAGTAATGACATTACTTTGCCATGATGCCTTTCATGAAGTCTGTAACACAGTCCCATGTTGTGTTCGGAGAGCGCACTGTAAGGGGTGACCTGATTAGTATTTTACTCCGTTACGCATTACCCGTGATAGTTACTTAGATTTACTGAAAAATGGCTAACTTATGGATGATTTTGTTGACAAATGAAAGCAATCCGCACAATCTAAATGAGTAACCATCGGCAAGGTTAATTGTAACGCAGAAGGACGTATGTTCAGAGACCCCACATATGACTTTGTCCTCCTCCTTTGCGACCTGGTCGGTGATGGAAGTGGCCAGGAAAAGCGAACTTGGGGAGTTTACTCTTTCTATCCCAGGCACAATTCATATCTTCTGCCTTTAAATAATGTTTTCAACACAAGTAACGAGAAATGCAGTCATTACACATTCCCCGAGGAGTAGCAGAACTTGTCAGGTGACAAGTTCAACCTCTCCGTATTATTTTTAGTCCGTCCAACTTCAACTCCAACACATTCCCCGACCACAATGTAATGACATTACATTAGCATTGACTCCTTCACAAAATGTAATGTATTAGCATTACTCATAACAGAGGTCTAATTAATTGCTTTGTAACGCATTAGTCCCCATCTCTGCCCTGATGTCAACGCTCCGCGGTGCTGGCGTCTCCATAGGGGCATGCGCTCGCGCGTTACGGTTTACTTTTGGCGGCTGCACTGTCGTCTAGAACTGTTGTCGCACTTGATTCTATTTCGGTTTCCTTGTTTTACTGAATCAATTTCAATTCTTTTCTGTATGGCCGCGTCTGTACATCATTATATAGACTACAAGCCAAATTGAAAGCCAAATTTCTGACGCTTTTTCTCGAATTCTTTTCTCGAATGCGAAGGTGCTTTTGGAATGGCGAGGACAACATTTTTGCGGCGGAAGCATCATTTCACCAAGTAAGATTGTTACAGCGGCCCACTGCGTCGTCAAGTGAGTAAAGAATACCTGACACTGGTAGTGTCAGTATCTAGTTGTTGTTGTATGCTGCATGCGCTACTTGATTCGTGCAATGGAAGGACATGATTTTTTTTTTATATTTTGACGTAGTATTGACCTTTTCTCGATCATTTATGCGGCTAACACCTAAGAAATCTCATGTAACTAGTTAGATTAACGGAAGTTAATAACATTAATTAATTAAATTAGCAGTCGGACTAATTTATAACATTATACAATTAAATTAGATTAAAAGTCTCCAAAGTAAATTGTACACGCAGGACCTTGCGGATCGAGAGGTCCGCGTCCTAAACGTCCTACATTTTTTGGAAGGCATACCGCCCTACGCTATGCGTGTTCATTTGCCTTCATCCCCTCCTCTACACTATCACGTTGCCTCTGTTGTTGCAGCTTCACACTTGGTGATCTCTATGCGGTCGCTGGCCTTCGCAAGAGAGATTACACAAAGTCTGGGGAAGCTCATGTACAGAAACGAAAGGTAAGTCACAAAGGACAGCGGCTGCATGTCACTATGAGTAATCACCGTGAAAGGCAGACGAAGCGTACAACGTGGGAGTTGTGATCAGGGTTGCGGAGTTGCCACTCTGGAGTTGGAATGATTCCGGAATCATTCGCCCGGAATGGAATTGGAATGGAATGGCGGAAACTGTCCTAGGAATGGGAATGGAATGGTCTGGGTGCCCCGGTGGCAGTTTTGGTTTCAACGTGTTGGTTTCTGCCCTCGCACCCTTTGCACCGCACCGCGCCTCTAGCACTGCTGGACTTCCCAGTATGGTTCCCAGTCCTTTTCTTTTATTGAGGGAATTAACGGAATGGAATTGGGTTGCCAAGCCATTCAAGGAGTGGGAACTGACCATACCTTTTCATTCCGAGGAATTGAAAGGAATGGCATTATCGCAAATCTCCATTCGTCAGAATGGAATTGGAACGAAATGGGAGACCCCATTCCGCAACCCTAGTTGTGATGTTCCTGTCCTGTAAACTCAGAGATCGTCCTCAAAGCAAACCAGAACGTTTTATTCTTGGATTGGTTTGGTGTAGAGAAAAATGCAGGACGGGACGCTCATAAAGAGAGCCGGCTACTTCAGTTCAAGTAAATATTCAGTGGAGGGTATTTAATCGGGCTGTCTCTGACATTATGAACCAGGGAGTGTTTCTCGGTGCCTAACGCCTCCCCTCTTTTTTTTTCCTTTATGCTTTCTTCTGCTTGACCTGTTTTTTTTTTCTCTCTCTCTTTCTTTTCTGCCGCCCTCGGTGGCTCAGCCGGTAGCGTGTCCGCCTGCTCATCCCAAGATCGCGGGTTCAAACCTGGCCGAGGACGGCGGCAACTTGGTGGAAGGGTAGAAAGTTGCTTAGTCACGCAGTTTTCCGCGAGGGACGTTAAATGTGGTGTGCCGTGTGTCAAGATTTCGGCGGACGTTAAAGAATCCTCAGGTGGGCAAAATTAATCCACAGACCCGACCACTGTGGCGTCGCCGCGACGTAAAGCCCCGAATTATTATTTTCTCTTTTTACTGGCTCTATTTTTCCACCCACAAACGCGTTTTGGAGTAGCCATCCCTGACGGGGTCGGGGCTAACCTTTGCATATATATATATATATATATATATATATATATATATATATATATATATATATTCATATCCAATCCAATCCAATCTTTTTTTTTTCTTTTTTCGTTTTATTATTTCTTGGTTCCACAATCACTTTCTTCTTATACCAGAGCGTCGTTGACGATTTTAGTAATTTGAAGTAGATTTGAAGTTGAAAAGTGGTTTTCTGCAACTCGTGACTTGTGGAATAGGGAGTCCCTTCAGAGACAGAAGGATCTTGCAATCCTTAGTTCTGCCACGCATAACTTGTGGAACAGAGGGTTCCTCTAAAGACAGAAGGATCATAGAGGGGATTAGCGTCGAGGGTAACCACACGTGTCCCTATCTGGTGCTTTCACTAGCAGGGCAAAAATGTATCTGCGTGCGCGGGGGGTGGATTTAAATGGTTTGAAACAGTAAGACCGCTTTCAGATAAAGTTCAAGGGACGTAGCAACTTCCAATGGCAATGAAGGTAAAGTTGGCCTCTCATGACAGAAATAAAAGAGGAGGAGAGGCAGAGCTGTAACCTCGTACTCGCGAGAGATTGAAATGCGGCAAGGGCGAGTTAGGGAATATGAGGGTGAGGCAAAGCAGGCTCTGTCACCCTTTCCAGATGTAGATTCTGCCATTAATAATGCTAACGGTGGAGCATATTACAGGTTAGCACACTGCCCGACAACGAAGAAACGTACACTCAGCACCATACAATTATATCTCTCTACATTGCCTACGGTGCTCTTCTTTCTAAAACTCACGTTGCACTAATGCCTCCTCTATACGTGTTAGAAATTCGAAAAAGAATGATGTCAAGTCGGGAACAGTGTATACGTCCTTGCTCTAAGTGGGATAACTTCCTCCAGAACCTCCTCGTCAACAGCTCTGGTACTCCACGTATCCCTTCCTTGTAGACCATTGAAGGTTCGCAGATCTAGTTGATAGCACATGTGGTTTCAGTTGTACAGGTCTGGGTGTGGGATTTTTGGAAGAAGGATCGGGAAAGATGACTCTCGGTACATAAGTGGGTGTGAGCGACAATCTATGGTGACGGTATCTTCTTTGCTGGTACTACGAAGTTGAAGGTACGAGTACTGTAGCCCCCGTGTAAGGCAGGGAGTTGTCCGGAATGGAGGAGGCTGCAGAGGCGATCTTGGAGTGTACGTCCGTGCAAAAACGCGGGACGCGGATCCAAATGGGCGATCGCCTCCCCCCAAAGCGTCAGTTTATACTTGGATTTCCCTCTTCCCCCTCCCCCTCTACGGGCTTCGACAAACCCCCCCCCCAAACCGAGGGTCTCCATCCGCCCCTGCGCAACGACGAGTTCCTTCGGCACGAAAAGGGGCCAGGGGGACGGGTGTCTGCTGGAATAGGCCTGAGCCGTCGTCTCCCATTCACTGCGGAAACTGCTGCTAGGATGCGGGCTTTGGGTTGTGGAAGAGGTGACGGAAAGGAAGAAACGTTGTTCACCTTAGTCACGCTATCTCAAAAATGAACTTCAGCACATAGCACGCTCCTTGCCTCGTTGCCAACCTCCATCGTCCTGACATCGTCCTTTCCACTGATTTACTGAAAACGGGTGGCGTGCTTCATTTCTGTGGCATTCTGCCCTCTCTCCGTCTCTGCGACGCTGCCGAGCATACCATTCTGCGCGCGAAGCCCATATTCCTCACTCCAGCTCTGGCACGCTAGCGGTCATCCTCTACCCCGGTGGTTCTTATGCCCAACGTTCCGCTAATGCAAGAAACCTTGTTCTCTTTCTACAGGGGGCGGGTCTTGCTCAACGACCCCTGACGTATCAACAACGACGCATCTTCACCCTTCATCCTCCATCCGTCTTTTTTTTTCTTCTTTTCTTTTAGCAATAGTCGTGACGACGCCCACTTCTGTGTAGCCGAAAACGGCGAACCGATCCTGCCATGACCGCCCCCCCCCCGCCTTTGTGGCATTATGTAGTTCATAACTGCCACAAAAATGTCCACGCCCCCCGTTTTCATCAAATCAAGTGAGAGAACGTTGTCATTCGGGATGATGGTTGGCTGGGATCGTGCTACGCAGTGAAGATCTGTTTTTAGAGTGCAGGCTCCAATAGTTGTAGTTTTCGATCCACGTAAGAGTCGACTCATAATGCCCCGCCCTTGTTTAACACATAATCCGTCACGTTGACATATTTGTTCCTTGAGGGTCAGAAGTACAGTCTGTATGCACAGAAGTCCGCGGGACGTGGGGGCGGTGCAGAGGACACATGGTATGGGCAGATGCCCTGATGGGCGATATTCCTTGATATCGATACTCCCTGATTCGTCACATACGGTTCAGCAACAAGAGTGAGTTTACTGTTGTCGAATCTGGCAACTTCGAACGTAACCGGTATACCGGTGTAACGGTATGGGCTAGCATCATGGCAGACACATGTGAACCCCTCTGCGTCTTCGACCGAGGTACGCTAAGATGCGATCAATTCGTGTGACATCACGCTGAGACGATCCTCGATTCTCTTTCGTTGTGTTTGCTTTTGACTTGGTATCTATCTTGGGATAAGATGGATATGCTGATGAGAAAGAAACTATTTTCTCATCTTTTGCTTATTTTCCCTATATACTCCCGTATCCCAAGTAAAGTTCCAATTAAAGTTCCCGTAAAGTTCCAAGATTAATAATAATAAAAAAATACAAACCTTTTCGTAGGTTGTCATATTTTCATTTTCAGTTAGAATTAGCCATGCTTCGAAATTCAACGACCGCTGCGCCGAGTCAAACTTGTTAGCATATTTGCTTTATCTTTTCTACCGAAATTACCCATGTTTTGTGGTATTGGGTATTGGTAGTATTCATAAGGAGTGGCTTTGTGTGTTCCGTACAAGTTGTCACTTGTTTATTTTTCTTCCTTAAGAAATATCATCATCATCCTTGAGAAATATGATGTGACCTCATTTTACAGGTTGCAGCTGGTGAGCGACATGAATCATTCTACGGGAAATATGGTCATCAAAAATACGACATCGGATTGCTTACTCTCGAAGAGCCCTTCGACTTGCAATCTGCCGACGGTCACATTGCTCCGGTTTGTCTACCTCCAGAAAACTTCACTGCTTCGGGTACGGTCACTGTCACAGGCTTCGGAAGGGACTTAGAGGGTGAGCAGCTCTACGGATTGCACTGGACGTATGGACACATGACGTTGAATTTAGCCTCTAGAGAGCTTTTTTTCTTTTTTTGTACAACGCGTACACAGGAGAAACTCCATTGTCTGACACGCTGCAAGTGATCACGATTCCTGTTCTACCCGATGAAGACTGCCACAAAGCCTATGGCGGACGCTTTTTCAACGACAGCATGTTCTGCGCCGGTGGTGAGAGCGATAGCAAGGATGCTTGCAAGGTAAAATTATAATTTACATGCGGTTTTACTTATTTCGTGCTACCCCTTTCTTTTTTCCTAAAGTGCCACTAAGGACTAAGCATTTCTTTTTTGTTTATTCCGAAAAACAATCGACCTCGATGAGGTACAGAATAGAAATGCCATCAGTGAACATTAAGCGCTTACAGGAATTACACGCATAGCTCTCATAGTTTCGGATTCTCCAAGAGTAGGTGAAGTCATTGAGTGTTCCGGCGTCTGTCTCCTAGCAACAGCGCTCTCACGCTCCCAGTCACCGCTCTCCGCCCCACGCTGGAAGACTGCCATCAGCTGTGGCGAGGAGACGGAGAAAGCCCGCGGAGGAGCAGTGTTGCTAGATGGGTGACAGATGGTGCACGATATATGTCGTACTTCTCAAAACTAGAACTTAATTCGGTGATACTTCAACGTCATATTGAGAAACAGTTCTGTACACTCAGCAGTTTTTTAGCATCCGAGTTTCAAATATCCCTTTGGCGAGCAAATGTTGCGGAGGAGAGGAGTGACCGACCACACATCGGCACGTAGACGATAGCGTGCCAGGCAAACGCATTGCATTCTGGACACGTCCTGCTCACGCGTCATTGCAAGCGTAAATATACACCAGACCATAAAAACGACTGTGCCCATGATGGACGGCCCAATGGTTTGTGAACAAAGCGATAGTTGTCTCCGGGTGTCGTTCTGCAACTCCTTTCGACCTCGGTAATTAGTTTTATCCGATATCCTCGCAGTAAAACACGTCGTTCTTCCCCATTCATCATCACCAATGTATTTGTTGTGTTTGTCTTCAAATGAAGCCTCGTACTGGTAACCACTCACAGGGATGTGATAACGACACCGGCACTAAGACGCTCCGAGCCGATGCAATGCCCTCCGGAGGAATCATGTTACTATGTAGCGTCAGAAGTATCGTCTAATTTATACCGGCGGAATATGTTCACCTCTCTGTTTTAAGCTGATGGGAATATGTCGGCAAGCGCTCAAGCAGAATATGAACAAGGTCGCATGCTTTCAGAATGACGTTTCCTGTGACGTGTGACCAGGAGAAGATGGTGATTTCGTCATAACCGGCTGCTTGAGATAGTTAGAAAAAGGGCAGGTGTATAGCAAACCGGTGTTGTGAGGTCCCTCATCTAGCAACGCTGACACAGCTGTGATCACACGCCTCGTGGCGCCATCTGTTGAGAATACAAGCGAAAACGCCAAGCAGATCACCTGAAACCGCTTTCACTTTCACGCAGTGTACCTTGGAATTTTGCGGTGCAAGGCACCCGTCATCGAAGATGCACGGTTGGCTGGTTGGTTAGTCGTCGTCAGTGTAACATAGAGAAGCTATCCGTGCGGATCGGCTGAAAGCAAAGTTTTTGCTCACAGCAACGACAGGAAAGCTGAGTTCACTTTCCGGTAATAGATATCACGTCGCACAATGGCCGTCAGGGGAGCAGACAACGCAAAAGAGAAAGGCGAGCAGAGGGCACATATGTTCCTGCAGGGTACAATTATTGAAAGAGCCCCTACAGACAACAAAAAAAGATTTTATTTCATGTTATAAATCAACCTTGCTCAAGGACTCAGGACGAAAAACATGAACGCAGTCAGTGAACATCATACGCTCTTCCACAAATTTTAGAAAGAACTCGCAAAACTTCGTTGTTTCATATTTTCCAAGGATACGAGTACGTAACATCAATGGGAGCTCTGACAACGGGGGACAACGGCGCGTGTCTCCGCTCTCCGCCACATGTTGGAAAGCTTCAAGCAACCGTGGCGAGGGGTGGGAAACGGGTGGTTTGCAACTTCCTGTCAAAATGACGTAAGGGAAGTTGCAATGTCACGTGGATTTACGCTTCCGGTCCGAAGTTCTGCTGGGGTCGTATAGAGTAAGTGTGATTTTCAACCTAAAAATAAGCGTATGTTCCGTGCTTAAATGCACTAATTCTGCGGGAAATGAAGATAAAATGTATCGCATACCCTTGGATCCTGCGGCTTGGAAAAATGTTGTCAACGTAAACGAAAATTTAACTAAGGCGTGTAGGCACTTGTCAGTTGTCACCAAAGTGCCGTGCTGTGTACTTATCACGTTGCATTGTTCGTGGCTGTGATAAGATTATCAACTCATAGTGTGAATAGAATATCGCTAAAGTCACAGCTTCTTCCCAGGCTAAAAGAAAACGATTACATGCATACTATCGTCAAAGTGCCGAAGATTGCAGCGTATACTGCCTGTACATTTTGTTGTGTCATATCTGAAATGTTGCCTGTTATCTTTGTTATTTGAAGCTTCAAATTGACCGCATTGTAACAGAACATTTCCCACAGCAAAAGATTGCGATTTTGAAGCGCACGCCGAACCAAATCGAAACATGCAGGATGTGTCACGAAATATTATCTTTGTCATAAGAAAAGTACGTGCGAAGTATTTGTTACAGTACCTTACCTCTCTGGGGTGCAAGCATTCCCTGGCGAACTCATCTTGATTGTCGTTTAAGCCAGATGGTAGAAAGTTTTGCTTTGCTCCAATTGAGCGCAATTTCGGACCGAAAATTCGAAGACGCAGCATGCGTAGCGCCACTTCTCAACTTGAAAACCACCCATTGGCCTTGGAGGAGCAACGTCGCCAGACGCTTGGGAAGGTTGGGCACCCCCCGTGACGCCACACTTCTCAAAACTGCAAAATAAGTTTACGATGCTTCCCCTTCACGGGAAACAATATTTTGGGAGAGTACTGTGTGAGACAACCAAGATTGCAACGAGACAAACACGCTCGGATTGTGAAGGCGCGATATTTTGTATACAGTGGCGCTTTGAAGCCTACAACAACAACAACTTTATTGTGAGATGATGAATGGGGAGTTGCATCGCCAGGGGCGATACTCTACCCCATTGCTGGTGGTGATGCAGGGAATGAAGTAATGATCCCCTTCACAATAAGCATCGAATTACTATGGTATCCAGAAAGACCAGAAAGGCTTTTACGCCAAGCTGCTGAAGAACTGTCGTCATTTTACAGGAGTAGCTGTTAACGGGAAGGTCTCGGGAATTCGCTGTAGCTCTATCACAAAGCCCTCGGTTTTGAGTTCGGTGATTCAAAACAAGTTAAAATAATAGTCTACAGCTAATCAAAGCAGTTTTGACATACTCAGATATGAGTAAGTTGTCACGGAAACTGTTCCGATCTTTGAGCGTTTCCTCCCGCTCTTGCCCCAGCTTTAGCGATATATTTGTCCCGCTAATCCCAGCTCTACACGTCACCACTCACTTCACAGATCACAAGGCAGTACTCGTCACTCTAAAGTAGTTGCGCATATATAAGCAATAAAAGTGTCAACATCCGCACATAACAACTACAGCTGAAATTCGCGTTACACAATCGTAACCGTTCTGTATTTTTTTCAAAAAAGGCTCAATCGACCTTTTTCACATACGCGTCATATCCTAGCGGCTCTCCAGCGAACCACGCTTGGCGCGCGCCGAAACAAATCCACGTGGGTAGCACAAATAACCAAAACCGGTCCGGACTCCGGAGCGGGACCGACGAGCTCGCGCCGTTCGTGCAGTCTCCCCACTGGTCCCCACTTCTGTCGTCTCCATACTGCGCCATCTAGTGAAGACGGAGGAACCCTGTCCGGCGCCTCAGGGTCATGCGCATAGGCCGTTGTGAAAGGTCCATTATACGCTCCTCAGGTCCGCGGTGTCAATGTGCATGACGTCACGGGGACATTTCTAGGACGCTTTCGATTGGTCGGAGGAACCACTGGCGCGCTCCGTGAAGGCCCGTGGCCTAGTGGTTACGGTGATGGCATTCCACGACGAGACTGGGATGTGTCCCGGGTTCGAATCCGGGCTCAGACGTTTTAAAGGAGCAGTCCTAGAGGCATACAACTTCGTTTCTGTTTCTGCTTGGTATGGAATGTTAGGAGCCTGAAGACCGTTCTGCCACAATTAGTGCAACAGCAGCGAACTTGCGATGCCTACAACAGCCCCCCCTCCCCCGAATCTCCAGTGTGCGAACCACTCTCCTTCGCCCTCACGATAGACTCGGGATGAGCGCGACATAAAGAATGACATAAAGGCGTATGCCACACGCTGGTATATAAGAACATGATGGTTGTATTTCGCTTTAGAATCCTTTTAATCATTCAAGCATCATCAATTGAACACACACGCATGCAAATGGTGTAGCTTAAACTTTGCAAGTATGCCGAAATAAACTTCGACTTCCACTCGTAAAACATGTTCCTCCTACCCCAAGTGACCGTGTCAGCAGTGCTACTGTGCGTTGTAATTTGAAAAACGTGTGCACTAAGCTGATAAGTCATACTATGCTGGTCATATGCAGGACATTATTTTCAAGTCTGTGCTCGTTTAGCAGCACGAGAAGCACGATCTAGGCTGCTTCACTGCACAAAGGTAACTTCGCCCGGTCTGACATCACCATGAAAGTCCGACTCCTGAAAATTGTTTTTTCCTGCGTGAAAACACTGTGCGTGCGGTGTTATACGAAAAAAGGGGGAGGGGGATATGTTTAATCCACAGAATAAAAGAGAAGGGAAAGGTTAGCCATGATGTAGGCTTGCTATTCCCAAAAGCTAACAAAGAACCAAAAGGAGATAAAAGCAGCAGAGGCACAGCAAATTATGAAAAGGGGATATGCCATGCTCCTGGGTTTTGTTAATTCTGCTAAGTCACACACCCAGAAACGATATTAACAGGACATGCATGTAGAGTAGACACATGCATATCTGTTACACATTTTGCATTTGCGTTATCCGAAGAAACTAAGCTGCAATTACTTTACAAAATATTCACTTGCAGTTTTCTCGGTTTGGGATTCTTCGACTTATCCCCTTATTGCACATTGCATTGCATATAGCAATTATTGTGTCATGCCATTGGTGAGTCACGAATGGCTAACCTCTCTTCAGAAAGGCGATGGAACCTGCGTGTTCTGCTTCATCCGTGAGACCGTTACAGGTGTTACACGCTGAAGGCTGTAATCGCAATGGGAAAATTGGTCAACACTTTGCATGACCTCAGTCAAAGGGACCTAGGGCCAGTTTCGCCAAAGCCGGTTAAGAGTTGATCGGCGATCAAGCGTCCCTTAACTTAAAATTACGATTCAACCCTGTTTCTCTAACGTTAGCTAGCGTTACTGGAATTCAGCTTACGTCGCTAGCTAACGTTATTGACAAAGAATTGATGGATAACTTAAAGTTTAAGGTGCGCTTGGATCTTGGTATAAAGTTAATCGGCGTCGGTGAAACCGTGCCTATGTGTGGATATCTGACTGAGGCATAGGGGGTATACAAGTGAGAATTAATTACTGCAAGGCCGACAAGAACATCAACAATTACATTATCACGAAGACACGGTGTGTTTTACCGCTGTGAACTAGTACCACACCCCATTAGATGTGAGACATTAGATGAGCGATATGAAAATAAAGCGAAACGAGTTAAGTACGAGTCATTTATGGAAGAATTGAGGAAATGTACGGAAAACGACTGCTGTAACGTACGATTTAAATATCTTCGTATTTTCACGTACTTCTTCTATGTCCAAGTTATCAAGGCAACTAAGCACGAACGCAGTATTCTGTGCCATCGACCTTACCCCGAAAACGGTGCTGAGATCCATCACGCTGAAAAGAGATAATAACGTTCTCTCTTTTTTTTTTTTTTTTCAAATCCGCATGGTCTGTGAACGCTGTGTAGTCGCGAGTGGTGGTATGTACAAATAAGAATAACGTTTTGGGGACCTGTAGAACGAAGACAAATGCTGCAAATTGGTTCTGCGTGGCTACTTACTCAAAACGAGCACCTAGAAAATATTGTAGAGGCGCTAGTCAATGCCGCAGTTGGGTACACAGCGTCGACAATACTTCTGCATATGTCGGAGGGGTACTAGAACGCCCCCTAAAATTCTGAAAGCGTTACCGGATTTCCTTCTGCGGATATCTGAGCGTGAACAATGAGTCAATGAGTTAACAATGAGTCAAACAAAAGAAGAAGGTTTGGCAAACAGAATGCAGGTGTCATTAATTAAGGACCACCATGTCTGCCGAGACTGAGGCTCGCGGAACTTGCTCCACAATATTGTCGAGGAGCCTGGTAAAGGGTGAATGTAACCAGAATCTTACATACCATCGTGAATGCCGATCATATGGCATTCTGTATATTCTTTAGAGGAATTTGAGCAGAGCATTGAAATGAAAGCAAGCTGGGGTATCAGTGTGGACAGTGTCACTTCCTTGAGCTTGAGGAGGTAGTTGGGACAGAGGCATGTCGCAACACAAATACGCTTACTCACCTTACGTATAAATATACTCTAGAGACACAAAACACAAGTTACAAGATACACGAGATACAAAACACAAGTAGACAAAAGTTGATCGATGTTACTTATGTGTTGTGTCTCTGTCCAAACCACATCCCCAAGCTCAAGGAAATGGCACCATCCACTCAAGGGAATTGTCCTGGATTTTGATTTGTTTGTGTGTGTGTCTAGGTGGGAGTGACAGGCCACGGTTGCTGGTTGCTGACATGTGCATTCACATGCAGTGTATTTGTACCGTATTTGGTTGCGGGGGGAGGTGGGTGCCGGGAAGTTCTCTGTCTGCTGCTTCTCTGTGTGATTGCACTAACAGACGTTTTCATGTACAGGGTGACTCTGGAGGTCCTGCAGTGCAGAAGGTGAATGGGAGATACATCCTGGCTGGTATTGTGTCCTGGGGTGAAGGGTGTGGGAAGGCAGAAAAGCCTGGTGTATACACGCAGGTTTCTCGGTACTTGGATTGGATAGGCAGGCGCATGTCTCCGTACAGTGAACAGCCGTTTCGTCCGTACAGTAGTCGACGATGAATCAAGTGATCCGTCATGTTCTAACTTATTCACGATGTCCAGCTATACGTGTTATCTGTAATATGCAAGAGTTACTGCGTTGTATGAAATAAAGGAAGATGAGAAACCAAGCCGACGGTCTAAGACCCGATCTTGGGGGTTGGAGGCTTCTCGAGTATGCGCAGGTCCACGAAACTATGGCGTCAAATGTTTCGTGAAGAGATTCGTGCATTTAAAACATTAAGAAAATCCTCCCTTGCCATGTACAGATCGAAAACATGTTCTTAGCGATGATACTCTGATGAGTGTTGTTCGTTGGTTTTTGTTTATCTGCTGCATTTTTCGTGCTTACCGGGCTCCAGAAGTTTGGAGCATCAACAGTCACCATATTCATACTGCTAGAATGTGGGAAGGAGAAATATTATATATATATATATATATATATAGATTACGAAAGGAGAAAATACTTACTAATGCCCTTTAGAGTTCCCTAGGTTATCGTGCGTCCAAATACCCTTCGTGGTTATCTAGAGTTTCTAAGCGCTGTGTCTGTGGAAACGAAAAGCCAGTAATATGAGGACGTGCCGAAATGTTCTCGGCCTGACCAAGATATATGAACACGAACTCAAAAAGGGCTGCCTATAGTTGAAGAATCAGCCCGAGCCACCCCGCGTTGCAAACCCAGAGAACTCGTTATACACGTCTGAGTAGTACAAGCATCAGAAGAACACTGAATGTAGAAGAAAAAGGGTGCTCGCCTACCCAACGTTACCCCCCCCCCTTAGACACAAGGAAGATGATGTAATGCCATTGGAGTGGACGAAGAAGAAGAAGATAATAATATTAATTGGTTTGGTTTGGTTTTCAGAAAAAATAAAATGGAGATTTTTGCTTCACTAGTGTGAGGCCCCCAACTGCACATCACTTGCACCAGTTACTTTGGTGGAAAACTCCTGGAATGTTGATGCCAATGAAGGTGAGGGGGATGATAGCGATGCTGATGATGGTGATTAGTGGTGGTGGTGATTCCGAAAACAAGTATATACACAATGAGATGTCACAGAACGGGCAAACACGCAACACGCAGCCAGTCGAACAGCAAAACACACATAGGCTCAAAACTTGTTGTCTGCACCAATGTCCCAGAAAAACTTCACTATGGCGGAGAACGCCCGGTGTCTGACACTGTGATTCGAGGGCCCAAGTACTTTGCCCGCCTTGCGAGGCCGACTACGGCAAGCAGTTACACCACCACCCCCACCACCGTACACTGATGCCAGCTCCGACTGTAGAAAGCGACGTACGCAAGACATCAAAATGTGCTCTTCATCTTCCACAGCACCACACATGAAGCAGTTTGGGGAGGCTGCTTTTCCGATCATGGTGTAGAAAGCTACGGCTGTATGGGACCTTCAGACGAAACCGGTGGATTAGGGTCTCCATGGACCGAGGAAGCGAGGCTGGGATCACGAAGAAAAGTCTGTGTCTATGCTGATCAGTGGCGGCCTTCCAGAATCACTGCGCCACAGGTCTCTGCCTAGTCTCTTCGTCAAAGTTGACAACATCCAGCATAATAATAATAATAATAATAATAACAACAGAATAATTGGCAGCGGATAGATTGTGCAGTAGGGCCGTCTCGTGGAGGTGATTCAACGTGGCCAGGCTTGTGTCGGTTAAGGGACTAGGGTTCGTTTTCGCCATTCATACGAAGCTTGTAGTACTGGTCAAGAACGAGATAGGGACCGTCGTAGGGCTGGTGCATAGGTTTTTGGGTGGCGTCATGGCGCACGAAGACATGAGTTGAGGTAGAGAGGGCTGCATCCATGAAGACAGAACGGGAAGGTGATGTGCAGGGCGTAGGAGGTCCCACGGAATGCCAAAACTCACTCATGCGAGCGTCAAAAGTTGTCCGGCGGAAAAGGGACCATGGAATCGGGCAGCTCGAAGAACTCCCCAGCTATGCGTAAAGGCACAATAAACGACCTCTGTCGCGGGACATCCGCAGTCGACCTTGAACGCTGTGCAGAGACCGAGACCGGGGAACGAGTGGGAAGTAATCTGTCCAATGCGTGGGGTCTTCTGGGGTCTTGAACTCACGATGTAGTCGCTCGACCATTCCATTAGCGGAAGGGTGATATGCTATATTGTGGAAATGCCAGGAACCGAGGAAGCGACACAGATGTTGAAAAGATCGGGATGTGAATTGTCGTCCCTTGTCGGTGATAGTAGCGGCTGGAACCCTGAACCTGGTGACCCAGGCAGCGTTCATTCGGGCCGAAATGAAGCGTTCCATTTATGAGCCGACGTGCCAAGGATATCCTGAAATGATCCCGACGTCCTGATTCTTCATGGACGTTCGAAGGATGTGCACAAAATGTCATTAGAAATGTTGCAGTGCACTGGTGGAAGTGCCTCGAAGCGTTCTGGCGCAGGGAAAATTCAGTTTTGGCGCAGCATGGAGCAGCTTCGCGATCCACCGTCGGAAGCCCCCAGGCGTGTATGGTTGCTAATTTATATTGTGGAAAGAGCTCTTTCCACGTTAATTTCAGCTTCATGGTATCCTGGGCAATTTGCCACTCAACTGAGAGGAGCGAGATCGAGGACCCCTTACCTGCTTCCGGGGAATCAATGGGTGCGTAAAGTAGGCGACCCTCTTTTGGCGCACCCAAATCGGGACTATGAGGCACCCGGAGTTCTCTGCTCACGCAGTGCACAGACAGAGGACACATTGGCTTAGTTGGAACCTATAGCGACGTTGGAAGAGACGACGGCGGTTGTGAAGACTTCCTTATAACAGCGAACAAAACGTAAAGGTGGGAATTTGTAACAGACGCCATGGGAGCTATTTGCGGTGAAGATGACTGCGTGGTGTGAAGGTGTCTACATTAAAGGCCAGGGTGTCGAACCGCAAAAAATACGGGTCTGGTTGAGGTTCGGTTTCGCAACAACCCGACAACAACTGCTTTTATCAGGAAATTCGTGGCTAGTAGCTTACTGCTGCTGTCTGCATTGAGGTTTTTAGTGGTCATGTAGGGTAAGGTGGGGCAAGATGCGACATTTCTTGCTCGACGCCGCCTGTCTCAGAGACACATTGCTCCATGCGCTTGAAATTTTACATATAGGTGGCTCTGCATGTCCGATTTATTGCGCGTTAGACTTCTCCGGATTGGTGTTGGCATGGAAAAAGTTAGAGAGAGAGAAAGAAATATCGGTTGCTTACTCGGTTACCGGTTACTTCTGCCTGGAATGTAAAGACCCGCAAAAAAGGCGCGATTTTCTGTAGACTCTTGCCAGCTGTGCAGCAGGGCGTGTCGCAGGCTTATTCTGCCAATGTAAGTACACATCCTATCTCATTATTCATTCATCTAGATATATGCAAAATATGGGCACTCTTGGTTATCCGGTGTTTAACTGTAAAATTAATGCACCCGATAATAGACGCGACATAGGCAAGATAGGCAATCGCGACCTTGCGATAGGCGACCTCCCGATTGCGATAGGCAAGACGCGACAACTTAAGTTAAATTAAATTTAATGCAGTTCACATTTAATGTAATTTAGAAACTCATAAGTCAACTATCAGGTGGCTTTACTCTTATTCCTCAGAGATTCCTTTTTTGTTCATATTGCAAATGATTTCCAGCAAATTCTCCTGTTTCCTAGGATATTTCCAGCAAAGCAGAAGCGCACTCAAAAGCGAGCGACCAGCGACGCATCAGACCGGTGGTGCATTGTTTTGAAAGTACAGTTGAGGGAAATGGCACCAGGCTCTGTGGTTTTATTGCACATCCTATAGGCGGTGAGCTCGTGGGGACTGTGTAGGTGCTTGGATTTCAAAAACTAATTCGTATATACTCCATTACCGCGGCGTGTCTCATCTTACCCCACGCGATGTCTCGTCTTTCCACGAGGGTTGGGCCACGATGAGACAATCTTCATTTTTGAATTTCTTGTTCTGTGTTTACTTTAGACCCATCTACGTCCGTTCTGATTTGCAGATCAGAAGCTCTAGACCTCTGAGAATGTGCCGATGGCCAGTTTTTTCAACACGAAAAATAGAAATTCCATATGCATGGTGCAAATTTCTGTATCAGCTTGCTCCACCTTCCCCTACTCCCTTTAGCAAGCGAAAGGTTAAATGGATGCTTACAAATAGCGTCCACGCTGATGAAGCGGTGTAGTCCTACTACACTCTGTTCAAATCTCTTTATTCACACGGACAGTGCCAGCAAGATACACTGAAAGGAAGCTAACAAGATGGGCAGCATTTGACATAGACGACGGTACTTGCCGGCAGTCTACATTCGCAGCGTGAATCAATCTGAAACCGTACTGAAGCATGTCGAAATAAGTCTGCCATCCTTGCTCTGTCCGAGGTCGCGGCAGTGTACGAATTAATCCACAACACAAAGGCAATGTGTCACGGCACAATTGCACTACCAGTAACCAGAACTATATTTACTTTTCAAACCACGACCAATCAAACAGGCACCATTCTGCGTACAGTCCTTCGGTCTACTTCTCATGTTTCTGACTTGTTTAATTCTTACTGCTCGCGTGTAAAGGGAAACGTTGGGCGCTGGCATAGTCACATATACGTCCTATAGAGCTACACAACTGGTCTACCCCATTCCTGCTTCATTCGTCCGCGTGGCGCTTCCTCTGTAAAGAGCAGACACCGCAGCGCGTGCGTGGGGCGCTAGACGCATTCTGCACTTCAATGTGTTAAAAAAGACGCTGTAAGCATGTACTTACTATCAGTGATGGCCAGTAGTTAACTACATGTAGTTAAACTACTAGTTAAACTATCTGATTGTAGTTAAAAGTAGTTATCAACTACTTGAAGAAATGTAGTGGCAACTACTAGTTAAACTACTATTTTAAGTAGTTAACTACAGTAGTTAGGTTACTGAAGGCGCCAACTACTTCCAATTTTGCCGCAAGCTTTAGGGCACGATTGTGCTTCCGAATTTTGCCTTGAGCTACTTGTTTGATGATAACGGGGGTGCAGAGCAATTGTGTCGTGCATGTGTACTAAACCTTCACTTTTAATTAGAGGTGTGCGAATATTGAAATTTTCCAATACGAATCGAATATCGAATATCACACATAGGATAACGGCTTCTAAGAGTTAATTAAGTTAATTAAGCCCCGAAAACAAGCATCGTCACAGTTGTGTTCTGCTGATCCTTAGAAAAATGTCCCAAGTGCTAATGAGGAATATGTATTAATGTTTTGGCTTAGCATAGGGCATACATGCTTATATGCACATGTACAGTAAAATTATTTTTACAATGAAACAGTGTGCTGTTCTCATGAGGCAAGCTGAAAACCGCAAGAAAAAACTTTCATTTCAAAAATCTTTCATGAACAGTGAACACCTGTGTTGGCATTGTAAAGTGCTGGTGAAACAGACAGAATGGAAGTGAAGAGCAATGACATGTTCAGAGTGTGGGATGATTTAGCGATGAGCACCTCAGAAGGAAAATGATGGTGGCAAGTGATCCCTTCTCGCATTGACAATGCCTTCCGCATTTGTCGTGAAGGCGAGAAACTGCACGGTTTCACTGCTCTCACGCGTGACATCACGCGTTAGACCATCGTTACTTACGGTAATGCATAGTTTGGAACGGCCTCATGCATTATAGCGCAGTAAAACTGCGATCCTCGACGATGTTGTATGGCTGTATCACGCGTGATTGTTTCCGCGACGTTCGTATTCAGCGCTCCTTTCATTTCACGGCGGAAATCTGCGCGCGGGCCTCAAACTTCGTCGCGCCGACGGCGACGCGCGTGAGTCGCGAGCAAAATCGCTCCGTGAAGGTCCGGCTTAAGGCTATATATGCGTCTTGCTATCATCTGTAACAACAGCTAGCGCAGTTTCAAATGACTGCAGCGTTACTGTCGCCCTAGTTGGCGCTTTCATACGGTCGCAGAGCGCCGGAGTTGGAGAAACTATGTCGAAATATCAACACGTCCCACTCCTCGATTATCGCCGTCATCGCACGCGACCATGATTCTATCATATATCGCTGACAACCCCAAAACGAAACCGAAAAAGACGCATTCGAAACGCAGGTTTTGGCTGTGCATGCAATTGGACGCTGAACAGCAGTGTTCAGCTCAACGTCAACAAAATTTCGATATTTAACCGTAATTTCACCGAACTGTAGGCCTCATACGAATGTTCAGCGTTCTCTAGCAATCCACTAAAGCCGCGACAGTGCTGACGATGTATGAAACGTACCGCGGTCTCGGGTTTCGCTGGGGCGGGCTCTAAAATGGCGACCGCACACAACTCCGTACTAGTTTCGGTTTCGGTTACCGAACGTATAGCGACGCATTCGCAAACGAGCGTACCTGGGAAGCTCCGCGCGTCGCTTTGCAGCTGTTCTACTATTCATGTTCGTCGCCACAACGTACAAATTCCAGTGCGCAGCCCGAAACAGCTTCGGAATAAGTTGCTGTGATATGCGAAAAAAAAAATCGAATACATATTCGAACTTTTACGAATACTCGAAAACTTCGAATATCAAATTTTGGAATACGAATATGAACCGAATATCGCAAATATTCGAAATTTCGAATATTTGCATACCTCTACGTTTAATGCTTGTCTAGTGAAGCCTCATATGCTGTGAAATAATTCTGCAACTTAGTTTATCGCGTAGGCATAGAAAGAATCCCGCCGCAAGCTTTGTGTTTGACGATCGTAGCAATGGCTTGAGCCAAAGTTTATTATTGCTTGTGGTTGATATTTGGGTGTCCAAGAACACTACAAGGGATTGGTGTTGGTGGACAACGTTAAGTAGTTATAGATGTAGTTAAACTACATTGCAGTAGTTAAAAAAGTAGTTACTCCCCTGAAAAGTAGTTGAACTACTCAATCACAAAGTAGTTAGTAGTTATAGTTAAACTACTGTAGAAGTAGTTAGTGGCCATCACTGCTTACTATACGCCCTGGTTTGACGGCTAGGTGAAAATTTGCGAAATGCATGATATGGAAACCAATGTGTCCTCGTTCGGGGTTTGACAGGCAGATGCCCTCTTATGCTGACTTCTTTCACGTAGGAACCGTTTTGTTGCGAACCGGTTACCGCTATTATTTTTCGGGTTCTGCTCCGGTTCGGGTTCTACAATGTCATAAAAATTGCTGTTCGGGTTCGGGTTCAGTTCCGGCGCAAATAACGGTTCGGGTACGGTTTTCGGTTCGGGTTCGGTTTGACACATTAGTTAAAGCTCTGCATTTCCCGTGAATAACCGCCGATATCTGTTTGGGAGTCATCCACTAATAAAAAAGCATGATAACAGTTATTTAGGTTAGTTAAGCCTAGCTGGCATCGCGGTCAGTCGATAAGTAAGTCTCTGCGACAGCTCCCTCTTATGTTTAAATTTGGTCAAACGCTGGTTCGCCTCGTTTACTTCGGGTTTCGTTTTTTCGTGAACCGCGCGGGCTCCGTGGACTGCAAAGTAGTCGCCTGCTCCGCAAAAACACCCTCTACGGCGCAGGATGGCGCAGCACACGGTGATTAGCGCAGTTTGACGGAAATGACGAAGCACTTCCATCAATGCTAGTGTTGTCTGATCAAGATACCTTCTCAGGATGTCACTGGGACTTCAAAATTACACCAAACTCGGATGTACGAGCACTTTTTTTTTTTTCACCCTCATGATGAGTGGCGCATTCTTCATTCCTGTGGTGCACTTCTTCTTAATACAAAACAACATAAAGTAGACGTGAGTAGGATTTGAAACGCTACGACTGCATTTGAATGGCGGTTTCATTTGTTAATATGATATGCAGCAAGCAGAAGCCCCAAAGCAGGCAGAACACTTTCTCCTCTGGAGGTACGTAATATATCCGAATTTCAGTGTCCGGAAATCGATGTCCGGTGGACATCTCTGGGAGCTTCGTGGATGGACCTCCGCGGCTGCTTCAAGAATTGTCCGAATCAGATCCCTCACAGGATGCTACAAGGAGCACTTATTGCAAGAGAGAGAGAAACCCGGGTCGTGTAGCACTGCGGAAGGTCGACTTCCGGTGGATCAACTGAATATCTCAAACCAGAAGAAGTTATAAACACAGACGCTATATTCATGGTGAGTTAATACGCCAAGCAATTCCTAATTTCGGTATTGTTTGTGTACACAATCGAATTAAACTTAGACACATCATCCTTCATTTTGATTCGCAGCCGAAGCTCGCGTGACAAACAATACCTGTCTTTCCCGTGGAAGTTCTGTAAGAGCTCAGGTTTCCAACTCCGCGTACTTAGGTGGTGGGGGAGACAGAAGTGAACCTGCTTTCCTGCTTAGGGTGAGAGCATCTTTGCTAACACGGTCTGCATTGGTGAACCGTGTCTTGGAATACGACATAACGGTCGGCGGCGCTATTGCTTGTGATACTGCTCCATGGCAGCATTTTTCAACGTTTTGGGCTGTTTTGCCGTACGGGCCTCTCCTGCTGCCTGTTTCTTGAGTCTTTTTTTTTTTCACTTTAAAGTTCTGCGCTCATTTTTCGTCCGCTTTGGCACTTTACAAGTCATCCCACGGACGTCCTAGAGATGATTGTGGTGTTCCCGAGACGATCCACATGGGCATTGTCTTTTGTGTTGTGCGCGTGCCTCGCGCAGTTGGTTCTAGGCAGTCTGGTTTTATGCTCGTCTGAATAAAGTAATGTGGCACCCACCCTCAACTGTCTTGGGCCCATCGCATTACAATTGGCGACAAGCGTGAAACGGAGCAGCGGGAGACTGTAAGTCGGACATCTACATTCGCTAAAGGGGAACTTCGTTGAGCAGAAGGTGTTTGGCCGGAATCGAACACTAGCGTCATGCCGGGAGTGGAGAAGCTGGAGCGTTTTCGAATGGTCGCCACGGACTGGGACGACTACAAGGAGCGAGTTGATCAGTACCTCCTAGGGATGTAGTTCGTTACCGGAACCGCTGCGTTTTTGTAACCAAAGAACTATGTAAACTACTAGAACTAGAACTAGGTAAATGATATGTTTTTACCTGAAGCAGGAGCAAATTAGGAACGAAATTAAACGGGAATGACCCTCGTATATTGCGTGAAACGTATAAATAAATTTAAACGTATAAACGTAAATAAACGTATAAATTTTATCGCCCGTTTCTTGATGGCCCGTTATCGCCCGTTCCGCCATCTTGGCTGATGACCTTCTGACCTACTTGGAGGACTTGAAGGATGCGTACTTACAAGTAGAACTGGATGAAGAATCGCGAAAACTCGTGACGATAAACACACCCAAAAGATTGTTCCACTATAACAGTCTACCCTTTGAAATTTCGTCGGCGCCAGTGATCTCCCAAAGAGCAATGGAAAACCTGCTTCAAGATCTGCACCATCTTGTCGTATACTTCGATGACATAGTGGTCACCGGACACAGCGACGCGGATCACCTGAGAAACCTCAACCTCGTCTTGTCGCGCCTTCAAGAAGCTGGTCTGAAGCTCAAGATCGAGAAATGCGCGTCCCTGAGGTAATATATTTGGGCATTTCATCAACGCAGATGGCCTGAGACCAGACCCAAAGAAAACCGAAGCCGTGCGAGCAGCACCCACACCTACGGATGTGAAATCACTTCAGAGCTATTTGGGGCTGGCAAACTTTTATCGACGATTTCTGCCAAATGTGTCAACAGTCCTTCACCCGCTGAATCAGCTGCTAGAGCAAGGGACGCCTTGGCATTGGAGCCCTAGCCAGGAGGCTGCGTTCCTTCGCAGTAAAGACTTGCTGTCATCTGCAAAGGTTCTGAGCCACTACGACCCCAATAAGAGCGTCGTGCTTGTCTGCGACGCATTCCCTGTAGGCCTCTGTGCCGTTCTTGCTCATCGAGAAGTTTCGAGTGAAGAACGGCCGGTGGCTTTTGGAGAAGCCTTGGTCCTGCGGATCGAAACTACAGCCACCTGGGTAAAGCAGCATTGGCCTTGGTATTCGGCGTTTCAAAATTTCGCCACTATCTGTGGGGACGAGAATTCGTTGCTGTCACGGATCACAAGCCCTTACTGGGTTTGCTGGCTGCGGACAAAGGAATAACCGAGACCTGTTCGTCACGTGTTCTATGATGGGCGCTAACGCTTCCCGCATAAAAGTACAAGTTGACCTACCGCCCAGGGAGCAGTATTGCTCACGCCGATGCGTTGAGCCAGTTGCCACTGCCTGCAGAAGCACTCTTCGTGCCCAGACCACCTGAGGTATTCATGCTGAAGGGTGTGTATCCACGTGTTCTCTCAGCTAAAGTCGCTGCTGAGGAGACTTCATAGGACCCTCTCCTCGCACGAGTACGAGAAGCACTCTGGTCTGGTACTGAAGTGCCTGCTGGGCAACAGTGGAATGTATTTTCTACAAGGGCGGCCCAACTAAGCATCCAGGAAAACTGTCTTGTGGGGACCGCGGGTTGTCATCCAGGTGTCCTTGCAGTCGGAAGTCCTTCACCTACTGCGTGAGGGTCACTCGGGAATTGCCAAGATGAAAGCTATAGCGAGGAGTCACGTCTGATGGGACTCCATTGATGATGACATCACTGTTACGCTTCGGAGTTGCAGGGAGCAACAAAGAGCTTCCGAAGCGTGCGTCTGACATCATGGCCGTTGCCAGAACGCCTGTATCCCGCCCTATCATCCTGCTTCCAATGGAGCCGCTGAACGTGCGGTGTAGCTGATCAGACACAAACTTAAAGGGAGGGACCGCAACGGTTGTGCCCAAAATTAAGTGAAAGTTGATTTCAGCAGAGACCACCCCCCAGATGCTGACAACAGCCTCCGTTTCGTATAAACGTGCGCGTATAATTTATAAACAGCGAAAACGATAAAGCGAAAACGATAAAGCGAAACCGAAACTATGAGAGCGGGCGGTAGCATCGGAATCGAGGAGCGCCACGCCGTGACGTCAGTCGCGAGATTCGTCTGCCGTGATTCCCATGTGTTGTATTGCATTGAAGACGCCAGGAAGCACGTTACGCTCAACGTGCAGTCATGGAAGCCGACTCCGCATCAGAATAGAACTCCACGGGACTTCAGCCCGATTCAGACGTGTATTCTAATGAGGAGAATGACTTAACCGCCACCATAAACCACAACGACTCGCCGTATTCGACGGACCCTGTACCAGTGCGCGCGTCGCTTGAAACCGAGGCCTCGGACCCATACACTGAAGACTGTCGAACTCGGAGTAACTAATGATGAGTTTCTAATAGGTTGTCGCACATTCTTATACAGGGTGTCCCAGAAAACGTGTCATTGAATTATAATAAAAAAACTACACCAACTAGAGTCATGCGGTCAATGGCATTTGTTCTTACTGGGTTTTTGCCACCTCCTCATGTGAATGTCGTGTAACGTAAGTTTAATTATGTAAATTTTTGCGAGCTTAAGTCGGAAATTTGCCTAGTAAAGGTAACTTTGTAACCCCGCCAATGTGAAGAGCGTGTCTAATTTAGTCAAATTAATGATAATTGACAGGGATATTCAGGAGCTATCCCATCGGAGAAAATAGCCGAACATCATACTCTACGGAGGTCGCACAGAATAGCGCACGATGAATTTTTCAGCGCAATCTTTGTCAGTCCGACGAAAGGAGGTTGGAAACCCAGCCCTCCCCGACGTCGCAGAAAGAGAGAAAACAGGCACGGCTTATCATGTCCGACTTTCGCTGGGATTTTGCTTTCCCTCTCCCAATTTTAGGAACTGTTACTTTTTCTACTATCACTCTGTGGGCTGGCTTCGGAACCTCCTTTCGTCGCACTGAGAGCGATTGCGCTGAAAACGTCATCGCGGGCTATTGTCCGGTGCTCCGAAAAGCATGATATTCGGCTATTTTTTCCGATGGAATAGCTCGTGAATATCACTGTGAATTATCATGAATTTGAGTGTATTCGGCACGCTCTTCATATTGGTGGGGTAAAAAAGTGACCTTTACTTGGCAAATTTCCGAGTTCAGTTCGCAAATATTTACATAATTAAACTTGGAGTAATGACATTCACATTAGGAGGTGGCAAAAACTAATAAGAACAAATACTGTTGACCGCATGATTCTAGGTGGCGTAGTTTTTTTATTATAATTCAATGACACGTTTTCTGGGACACCCTGTATAAGTGCCACGGGTGCACGCGTAATATGAAACATGTTGCAGGTGCACATGCGGTCGGTGCCTCCCGCAGGTGCCACTCCGAGTTCCCGCATGAGCCGTCTTTTCGTGTCGAACATTCCTGGCTCAAAATGATGAGAACATATCGTTCTCGAGCTGGTCTTCCTCCACTTGATTTTGCGCAGCGCCATTTCCCACTCCAAACGACGTTGTTTGGCCGTCGGAAACTGGAAATATGCTACGTCTGTTGTTGTATCCGACCTGTTGCCACAACTGATTATACAGCATGTCTTACCGGCCATCGTGGTGGGTGTAAGATCAGTGTGCGACGTAACGAACACAATTGCTACGGTAAATTTCCTTCGTCAAAACTGCCAAAACACACAGCAAAGCAAGGCGGACGGCGCGGGATATCTCGCGACTTACATCACGCTCGGTGTTGCTTGCAGAAAAGCGCTCGTGGCTCGCACTACCCTGTCACCGAGCGCGTCATAGAAGAAAATCATTTTTATCAAGTTTGACTCAGTTTTCGAAGGAGATATTTTACAGGCATGGTCGTTGATGGCTAAAGGTGACGAATATTCGAAAATCTCGGAAGGGACCTTATGCGGATTCTCCCTTTAAGAAAGCAACTTCAGGTGACGTCTGTACGCAGCTGGCACGGATTCTGCTCAGCTACCGTATGACGCCACACGTAACGACTGGCTGTAGTACAGCGGAGCTTCTTATGGTACGGAAGCTGAACACTGGAATCAACCTGCTACGCCCAGACCTCAGATCGTCTATGGCTCAGAAGCAGCTGAAGCAAAAACTACAGCACGATCAGAGATCGCGGCCATCCCACGTTTTTTCACCTGGGGATAACGTTTATGCTCGCAATTTCAGGTCAGGAGCTCTCTGGATTCCCGCAACCGTGACAAAAACTTCAACCCCCCCCCCCCCGATGCTGTCTCTGACGTAACTGACGTAACAACTGCCAGATGGACGTTATTGAAGGCGTCACCAGGAGCACCTCCGCCGTGATCTTGCGGCTTGACGGGAACCTTGGGGGATGATGGGTCATCACCCACCTTACCAACAAGGGTCCGGAAGTCTATGCACATCGCCGCCTCGACCCGCTTCTGTCACGAGTACGTTGCCAGAGGAATCGACGCCACCAGTTTGTTCGCCAAGGGGTGGGCCTCCTCCGGCCGATGATTCACCATCAGTTGCTTCTCCTGCCAGCGACACTGGATCTTCCTCACCTGGGGAAGTTCCCATTATGCTTCACCACCGTTACATCCTAGTACAAGAGGGCTGCATCTAGTCGTGCGGTTTGAACCGTCGAGTGTGTTTGAATATGAAACAACGGGGATTGTTTGGATTTTGGGTGTTGGTAAGCGTTTTTCACATTCGAGGTTACAGGGGTAGGGATTTTGGTGTTCTCGAGATGATCCACGTGGACATCGTCTTTTGTGTTGTAAGCGTGCCTCGCGGAGTTGGTTCTAGGCAGTCTGGTTTTCTGCTCGGCTAAATAAAGTAATGTGGCTCCCACCCTCAACTGTCTTGGGCCCATCGAAACATTACAATAAAGGATGTCCTAAGGACTTTTTGATTGTCTATAGCTGAATGTTCTGAGGACATCCACAAGTCATCGTTTGTTTGCTGGTATAGCTCGTACGCCGGGATGAGGCATGGCATGTAAAAGGTTGAAGACCGGACGTTGGTACGGTTCGGGGGCGTTGACGTGTCACGAACGTGCGGGTGCGAAGCAAAGCATCAGACCGAACCGGAACCGAAAACCGGAAGGAACCGTTATTTTTGCGGGAACCGAACCAGAGCAGAAGCGAAAACATGGAGAAGTGTCATAACTAGAAACCAAGCCAGCGAAGGGGGCATCTCAACATATGAACCGCCATGATCGATACGATAGGCCTAGAGTGTTACGAACGGTTTCTCCTACGAGTTCCGTGCGCCATTCTTTCATGTCGCAGCACAAAGTTTAAACCGTACGGTACTCATTCCTTAAGGAGTCCAAGCGCGCCAGTGATGGCAGAAAAAAACAATCACACTTCGCACACGGCATGACACACGGAGCCCAGCGGAAGCTGAAGCGACTTCCATTGGATTGGATATCATTGCGCCGCACGCACCTGGTCTTCATACGTGAAAAAGATGTGGCAAATCCGGTTGAATCCAGAATCTCGATCATGGCGCCTCCCTGACTTGGACATTGGGAGAAGGTATTGCCTCCGTACAACTCCTTTGCTCTCCCCATTCACTCTCTCTCCCAGCTTTTCTTCTAGCCTCTGTCCTTATGATTTCTATGACCGAAAAGGCCGTCGCCATCTTGGAGCTGAACCGGAACCGAACCGACTTAGAAATTTGCAACTCGAGTCTCCTATACAAACAGAAATGCATAGCTGTACGCCCGCATCGATGGAGACAACGTCGGACAACCGCGCTCTATAGTTCCGTTTTCCTGTGGACAAGCGTTCTTGTCACACCGTTGCGGCCAGCACGTTGGAAGTATAGGGAAGATCATACCGGAACCGTTTGTAATGTAAAAAGGTGATCTCGTTGGAGGCCATTTGGGGATAGAGCAGGGCATGTACTAGTATAACATTGCTGGAAATCTTTACTATTACTCTAGGACATGCGAAGAGAAATAATGCTTTCGGAACTTTCGTACCGGGCATATACCTTGTGCAATGAACTGGTTCGGGACCGGTTTAGCGCATGTAGAACCAGTTCAGAACCGATATGGTGTGTCCTCCTAGAGCTGAACCTGAACCGAACCATTATGCCTGGATCCGAACCGGACCGGGAACAAAATTTGTTTTGATGCTCTGGTGCAAAGTCATAGCCAGCGATACCGGTTGAGGACGTAAGGTGGGATGCTTTTGCTGCACAGCGGCGAGTTCAGCGTCGCTGGATTGAGCTTGAGCGAGCACCGTGTAGTCGCCGTATTTACATTTTACGAAGATAAATTGTGGGTTTGTAACGCTTAAAGTTCATTTTTGTTGTACAAGAGTGAACTTTTCAAAGGTTGAACAGCATGATGCAAATATATTAGGGCACAAGTGCCCATCATACTCAACAGTGAACAAGTGGCGTGCCAAGTTTGAGCGAGGGGATTTTGACACCAGCGACGGCCGGAGGACCCGGGAGACCCCTAACGTTATCAACACACGAAATTATTGATTGTACATGATGGTAATTGATGTTCTGAGCCTGGAACACATAGAAGGGATGAACACATACAAAGCCTCAAGTGCCTAAGAAATTTATGTTGAAAGTACAGAGCAACATACTACAGAGCTTCTACCGGCTTACCTCGACGAGCGAATTTTTTTAATTATTATTATTATTTTAGCGGGACGACAAAAGCGGGAGTGGAACGAACTTCTTGGTGCCTGGTGACGACAACTCGTCAGCGAGGTGTGCTGGAGTAGCGAGCCCAACGTAAAGGTGAGCCAACCTCATCATATTTTCTTTTGCTTACAACAAACCAACATAGTGCCTTACTTCCTTCAATTTCGATCAGGCATCCCACTGGTTAGTCTTTGCCTGACCGCAATTTGGACGTTTCCTAGTCCCTGCATTATAATGCAGGGACTAAGGTCTAGCAAAGAATAACCAGTTGGATGCTTGATCCAAATTGAAGTCAGTAAGAAACTAAGTTGGTTTGTTGTAAGCAAAAGAAAATATATGTTTCATGAACTTTACCTGGCATTCGCCCGCGTGCTGGACTGCTTTATGCGATCGTGGCCCAGATAAATACCTCACCGGGACATAGAAAAAGGGTCATGGGTTAACGCTTAATGAGATCGGAAGTGTCGAACAGCATGCATGGTAATTACTGCGCCATAAAAAAATTGGTCTGATAATTGATGGCATGACTCATTGTGAAGGCCTCTCTGTCTCGAATAGCGGAAGTTCGAGAGCGAAATTGTTGGGCTGTAACGAAGCACGTCACAACTGCCTGACGTCGCAACACCTGCGGCTATAACAAAAAGTGTTGTATACTATAGTATACTATGTTGTATGCTATAGTGGCGGTTACCAATCATATGCGCCACAACACTGGCGACTAGCGGCCGCTACGGGTGTTCCCACTCATTTTAGTACAAACGCGTACTTTCTCATCAAAGTACCATAGAAACTAGGTATCAATTAATCAGAGCCATTCTATACATACAAAAAGAGGTATTTTCGAGAATAATAACAATAACTGGCTGCGTCTTTGGAGATTCTGCTGCCGTAGCGTGGTGCCATCTTCGGCCGTCCACTCGTGTCGGTTGTCATTGTTAACGTCTTCTTCTCCCCCTCTCTCCACAACTGTTACGGATGGACCTACGTGACTGTCGACGTTTGTGGCCCAATATGTCTATTGCTTTCATTTTTTAAGGGCCACCTTTAACTTTTTAACCACAGTAGCTTCGTGAGGTGGCATAATTACAATTGACTTATTCTGTGCCTTCAGGCTTTGAACGCAGCTGCGCATATGAGGCTTCCTTCATCATCATAGGATTTGAGGACGGCATTATCTTGTAAGAGGGCGACATACTTGGGATATACACCGATACGCCTCGGCACTATTACTTAAGCATTCTATTGATATCGTTTCGCAGAAACAATCACTGCTACTATACTAGAAAGGCGGGTCAATGTTGTTCGCGACAGGAAATGGATTACGACATGTTTCAGCAGAGCCGTGTTAAGGCCACCAGCTATTGCATGCTTACCTGATCATCTGGGACTGCAATGCATTTCGTCACCCATCGTCACTATAGTATTTGTTGTTGGGACTGAACAGGCGGCAGTATAAGGACGAGTTGAGCTGAGAGAAAGTGAGGTAACTAATGCATCAAGAGCAGCATTCCGGGACACCCCCCTCTGAAACCCGGCTTGACCTGATAGCAGAGGACTACACAAGGAAGCTAAGTTTACAGGGTGGTGTGTGAGTACGTGAGGAGGAACAGATTTAGGAAGGTAGAGGAGGACATATCTGAGGCGAACAATTTCCTTTTCGCGCCCTGACCTGATAACAACACCTATAACACGCCCGGGAGCTTTCGCGAAAAATAAAGAATGAGAGATGATGTACAACTGTGGGAACGAGCATGAGACTTTCCAGATTTTCGGGAGATTGCCGGATGAAATTGGCAGGTTGGCGCCTGTGATAGCCTTCTGAACGACAAATTGACTAAATGCGAGTTCTAAGGGTGCAGCAAGGACAACAGCTACGGTCCGCAGACGATACATAGACTACGTAATTTTATGATGATACCGTCAGTTGGTATCAAGAGTTATTACGAACTAAAATAGAGGAAACTGACAATTTGGCGCCAGTGAGTGCCACTTGGGCGACGATTTGGCGAAATGTCTGAAGTATATAGATTGGGCTGGTTGGTGTAAATCCACAAGCGACTAAAGAACAAACACGAAACAACAACAGAGCGACTGCTGTGTGATCTTGTCTCCTGGTTGTTCTTAGGTCGCTTGAAAATTAACGATTTGACCAAACGCTACTTCGCAGGCTGTAGCAAGGGAAACAGGTATGGGCCGCGGACTCATAGCTATTAAGCATGGATATACAGACTACGTAATTAAATGATGACATCTTCGATATCACGTTTATATCCAGAGTTATTACTAAATGAAATGGAAGATATGGACAATTTGGCGTCTGCGAGTGCTGTGGCGATGCGAGTGGCGGCGTCTGCAAGTGGGAATGATTTGATCAAACGTGGCTTCGTTGGACCAGAGATTTTGGTGCAGAACTAAATACATTCAGAATCGAAAGCGTGTATATTCCCAAATCCCAGCAGTGGGTAGGAATACAGAAGGTCACCGACACACGAGGAGGTGAAGAAGTAGAGAACACTGAGTGAATTTTATTTTAGTATATTTACAATACTGTTTACCCATACTTATAGGTATAGTCGCAGGTGGATAGGTCACACGGCAATTTACAACAACACAAGAACAGACAATTACAACAGATGTTGCAGTTTCTAACTAAGTCCCATGTCAGATGCTGACTTCCGCAGGTAGGAAAATTTGATTGGCTGAAGTGTGGGAAAGGAAAACCAGTGACGAAACCAAAATAATATGAAAATGAGCTTTTTTCTGGGGGTTAATTTTGTAACGCGTTCGGTGGTGTGTTATCGCATCTCTGAATGACAATGCACGTCTGTCCCCCCCCTACCTCCCGCCTGGAAAGGAAACATTTCCGTGGCGTGATCCAGCGGGTGAAAGTATTTCTACCAAGGCGACATCCGTCCCTTACAACTACAAATGTATGATACATCGGACGCACCGTACGGATCTTGTTGTATTTTTTTTTAATTGCGTGTTAGCGCCGCGAAGTAGCTGCGGCTATGAGCGCCGTACAGACGTTGACGTTATGCGTGGAAAATGTAAGGTGCTCCAAAAATAAATTGCATAACAATCAGCGAGTTTTAGATCAGCTTGAAACGAAACAACAATAACGCGGGATGGTGCGACCCGTTCCTTCAATCCCAGCTAATACCTTGCAACTTGGTCTCCAATGTTCATTGTAGATTTCCAATAACCAGTTGTATGGATCCACGGTATGAAGAGTGGCATGTGACTGAGTATAGCCTGTATAGGGAAGTAGAAACTGGAACAGGGTAGAATATCGCCGGCGGGGATTAGACACCCCAACTTCAAAGTTGTTCATTAGCAGATTTGGAGATAACGCCAAACAAGTGCTACGCGCGCTCGAGTACATTATTTATTTTCGCATAAGATGAAGCAATGCTTAGATCAGGGTAATCGGGGCTCTCACACACGCGGGTCGCATGTGCATGGCTTGCAGTCATGCACGTTTCAGCTGTCAGCTATTCTGTGCCCCGAGGTCTCTTGACCACTAAATAGAATAAAGCTGCCCCCCGCCCCCCACCCCCAACAATGAAGAATTCGGAATGATCCAGGTTTTCAGGCATTGTTTCTACCCTTGTTCGATGTAGTGCTGCTCCTGTCGACGTTACGAAGCAGAGTTCGAGGTAACTCGTTACAAGTAACTCGTTACTGTAAATAAGTTCCCTTTTTTAGTAACTTGTAACTTAACTCGGTACTTTTGCGCCGTGGTAACTTTCAGAGGAACTCGTTCCTTTTTCAGGTAACTTTGCCAAAGTAACTTAAGTTAAGTTCCAAGTTACTTTTAACTCGCTTTTCACTCACGTCCACATATTTCCTTGCTTTCTCTCCGGTTCCTTTATGGCATTTTTTGCCATAAAACGTGATATTCAATCAATGACAGTATTTTATTCAGGAAATAAGAAGCGCTGCCATTGAAATGAAGCTGAACCATTGTGCGCCCACAGGGAGTAAGGTGCAAAGCGTTCGAATAGACATCTACCAGAGAAACGTCATCATGACATTGGTAGACAGACTGACACCGAAACAAATCGGAAGGAGAGGGCTGGGTTCCATGAACGGGCACTTGTTCGCTGCTGCCTCCCAAGTCTTCAAGTCAAGGTCTAACTCAACCGCTGCACCTGCGTAATGCTATTTTGTGTCCGAAGTAACTTGGAAATAACTCGTTCTTTTTTTTAAGTCACTCAGTAACTGCAAGTTACATTTCAGGCTTAAGAACTTCGTTATTAACTTAGTCACATTTTGCACACGGTAACTTAACTTCTGAACAAGAGATAAACTGATGTTCTGAGGCTGGAACAACATAGAAGGGAACTTAACTTCTAACGAGTTCTTTTTGACGGGTAACTTCTCAGTATATGTTACGAAGTACATTTACATTCGAGCAGTTCTTGAGACTCATGAACCTCAACAAGTAGTTATAGCGATCTGGTATGAACGTGCATTTTGATAAACTACACTGTAAGTAATATGATAATTAAGAAGTAATAGTGGAGACAAGTGCAGAGAATGGCATCATCTTAATTATTACACTAAGCTTATGTGCTTTCAACATAACAGCAGCCTTTCCGTATAAACTATACGGAAAAACTATACGAAGCACAGAGAGGCGCAGAGAAAAAAGAAAAGAAAAAGAAATAGAGATGGAGTAGTTACGTACGAGGGTGATTGTATGAAAATTTTTAATTATGTCTCTTTCCCTGATTTTTTTCTTTTTCTACGTTGAAAATGCAAGCAAAATCAACAATACAGTGTGTAAACCGACAATTTCAGTGCTCCTGAACGTTGGGATAATCGTTCGTGGAGAACTATGTACGAAGAACTTGAAACGCCTTTCAAATTTTGAGTGTCTCATTTGGAAAAGAAGCTAATTTGTTTCTGTTGGTGTGTCAAGTGAAGTATTTCATTGATGAATTGTATATGCGAATGCCTTATAACTGTACCGCTCAGCTGTTTACGCTAAGGTACTTTGCTATAATTGCCGGTCCTTTCCAGGGATGTCATTACACCCCCCCCCCCCCAGGGAGGTGTACACTCCCCCTGAATGTTTCCAACCACCCCCCTGTAATTCATGAGATTTTCTGATACAGCTTGGCCACCAATGCATATACCCATAAAATTGTATCCATAAAGATATACCCCCTAAGGTTCGCTCCGCTCGAAATCACGCAGACATCTTATCACGCCGGGTACCGCATCTTGGCTTCTACCCAAGCAGCAAAATGTACTGAAAGTCGAGTACAATAGGGGTGGACGGGTAGGTGTAAGGCCTTGAACAGACTCGTGAAACTAAAGAACATTGATAAGACACATACCGTCCACCCCTATTGCACTCGACTTTCAGTACATTGTGCTGCTTGGGTATGTGCATTAATGATAGTGCCAGCTGCAACGACAATGACAAAGAAGAAATTGTCGTTGCTCTTCGGTGCTGATACGAGTTGCACAAAGGACTAAAATCTGATACTTTCCGTTTGAATTTAGCATGAGAGAGCCGCGACGATATGGCAAGGAAAAAAACTGCCCAGATACGGGGCACAAAGGTGAACTTGCACGGCAAATCACTAAAGTGTGAGGAAAAGACATCATAGATGAAAATACATATCCGATACGAAACCGTTTGAATTTTGCTGTTCATGGTAATCAAGCAATTTTTATCGAAGTCCAGCACGCATAGAGAAGTCCATGATTCGCTTATACGTCTACCTGCAAGAAATGACCCACAGTCTCCTTCTGAAACATTGCATCACTCGCCAACTTCTTTGAGAAAAGTAAAAAGTAACCTTTCTGCAACCCCGATGATGGCAGGGGCATCCAAGGAATACACCACAAAAAGTCACTGGTGTATTCTGCATAGCGAAGCCATTGTCAACCACTTATACTAGGCCCTTGTACTGGGATTTTAAAAGTCGTGACCGCAAAATTTGGAAAAGGCGCCAGCAGAGCCCTTTAAAACGGGTGAAACCCTTTGTATCATGGTGCCAAAGGCATATTCGAGACGGCTTATACTACTGTCCTTCCCACTGGGATTGTAACGAAGGCGACCGCAAAATCCGTAAAAGACCGCAGCAGAGCCCTTTAGAACGTGCGAAACCTCTTTCATCATGGTTCCAAACATATATTATCAACGGCTTATGATGCTCTTCTACTGGGATTGCAACAGAATAGACCACAAAATTCCGAAAAGGCAGCAGCAGAGTCCTTTAAAACGTACAAAAACCCTTGTATCATGGTACCAAAGGCATATTCATGACGGCTTACGCTATGCCTTTCTACCGCGATTGCGCAAGAGGGGACCACAAAATTCGGATACGGCGGCAACAAGGCCTTTTAAAACGGGCGACGCTCCCTGTATCACAGAGCGAAAGAAAGAAAGTTATCAGTGGCTTGTGCAATGCTATTTTGCTGGAGTTATAACACAAGCAATCGCCAAATTCGGAAAACGTGGCAGCTGAGCCCTCTTAACGAGCAAAACCCCTTGTGTCATGCTGCAAAAGGCTTACTTATTATCAACAACATATACTATGCCATTCTATCGAGATCATAACACAGGCGACCGCAAATATCGGAAAAGGATGCAGCATAGCCCTTCAAAACGGGAACGGGCAAGACCCCTTGTATCATGCTGCCGATGACATATCATCAATGGCTGGTGCTGTGCCCTTCTACTGGGACTGTAACAGAGGCTACCGCAAAATACAGTACAGGAAATGCGGGAGCAGAGCCCTTTAAAAGGGTCGACACCCTTGTGTCATAGTTCCAAAGTCATATACGTATTCGCAGCGGTTTATGCTATTGTCATTCTACTGGAATTGTAACGGATTGCAAACTCATTAAAAGGTTCCAGCAGAGCCCTTTAAAACAGACAAAAACCCATTTAATCATGGTGGCAGACATTTTACGCACATAAAAAGACTCGACAGCTTATGTTATGCCTGTCTCCTGTAATTGCATCGGAAACCACCGCAAAATTTGGAAAAGGCGGCAGCAGGGCCGTTTACATTGACTCAAATGACTTGTATCATGGTGCCAAAAAGATACTATGAACGGCTTGTACTGGGATTGTAACAGAGGCTACCGCAACGCTCTGTAGCAGATCGAGACCTTTAAAACGTTCGAAGTCCCGTGCACTATCCTGCACCCTGAGAGGTAGCGCTTTACAAAATCGCTTCCAAAATGGCACTCGAAATGGCCAAATGGCCAATTTCATCAACTTCATGGCTTAATATCACTGGATATAACAATAACCCTAAGCTGATTTTGTAGTATGCATACGTGAAAGTAAGATCACGGGGTTTGAACCCCGTATCTTGTTCCCCTGTTGCACCCTCAGAGGTCGCGTTTGACAAAATCGCCTCCAAAACGGCACTCGAAATGGCAAAATGGCCAGTTTCGTCAACTTCGGGGCTTAATATCATTTGATATAAAACTATTATTAAAGATGCCCTAAGCTAATTTTGTAATATGTATATATGAAAGTAAGATAACGGGGTTTGAACCCCGTACCTTGTTCCCCTGTTGCGCCCTGAGAGGTTGCGTTTGACAAAATCGCTTCCAAAACGGCTCTCGAAATGGCCAATTGCCAATTTCGTCAACATCGGGGCTTAATATCATTTGATATAAATATAATATTAAAGATGTCCTAAGCTGATTTTGTAGCATATATATATGAGAGTAAGATCATAGGTTTGAACCCCGTACCTTGTTCCCCTGTTGCACCCTGAGAGGTCGCCTTTGACAAAATCGCTTCCAAAACGGCATTCCAAATGGCAAAATGGCCAATTTCGTCAACTTCAGGGCTTAATATCATTCGATATAAAAGTATTATTAAAGATGTCCTAAACTAATTTTGTAATATTGATATTAACATTGCCTTGAGTTTGAGGGGAAAAACACAGGACGAACACAGGACGAGATGTATATATGTATATGTGACGGCAATCGAAATGGACAGTTTTATCAAGTTGAATAGTTTCATATAAAAGCGATATAAAATGCAAAACGGTATCATTTGTATATTACTCACTCAACATAAAGTTGCCTATTCTGTCAGCGCTTTCGAGTTCTGGAAAAAATGCCTTTCGAACTCCTTCAGACCGGCCGTACAGTCTCAGCGCATGCGTATTACGATAATACTGGGACTTAGTCCGTCGAGCTAGGAGAGGAACCCTGTCTGAACCCTGTCGCAACTTTGAAGGCCCTGGGTGCATCAGGATTTCCACTCACACATCGCGCCGTGGTTGGTATGTGGCCTGGAGGACGTACTGAACAAAAATAGCCGATGACATTTCCAGAATTTGACTGTCTTTGTCGAAAAATCGTAGTCTAAACATGGGCGTTGTGCAAAAATCGACGGAATCCCCATAGGCACAATGCATTAAAATTCATTTGGCCAGGGTGCACTAGGTTTATATTCTGCTGGCGCCTTTCGTGTCTCCAGGGGTTCTCTTCTCTATGAGACGATGACATCTTAAAAAAATTATTCTGTTTTGCTGTTAATTGGCATAAACACTGTCTTCCATTGAATTCACATCCTGTAAGGCCGCTTCCCGCATAGCGGCTGAGCATAGCGGCGGAGTGCGCCGGCGGGGGGGGGGGGGGGGGGGGGGGGGGGGTTACCGCGAATTTTGGGATTGCACTTCACATAATGAAGTTGATACTCTAGGACATATTGTTTTGTCGGTAACGCAGAAAGTAATCGGCGGCACAGCTTCTACTATACCGATAAAAGCAACGAGATTCTTCACAAAAAGTCTGAAGAGTTAGGTGAATGCATAGTCATAGAATTCGAAACGTTTCGTGAGTTATACAAAATTACAACCGTTCTTTCTTTCTGTGTTCTTTTTCTTTCTTTTTTTCCAGGCAGTACTTTGTTCACTGCTGAAGACACACAAGTTAGCTTGTTCTTCTTCGTGTTTTTAATTACAGTCTATGTTCTCAAGTGTCCTTCCCAAGAACACTGTCCTAACGCTATTGTGCAGCTTCTAACCGAACAAATTGCAAATTAAACAATGAAGAAATTTAGCTATGAACCATACGTAGACGAAGCTTTTGTACCTTGCCTTATGCTTGTTCTTGCCTGATTTGTCCTACGTAGGTTCCTAGAGTTGTTTCGACTACGTAAAAAAAGCGCAGAGACGGGACACGAAGAAGAAACAAGTGCACACACAGAGCGCTGCCCATGTGCCCACTTGCCCAAATCTCCGCCTTAACTCAGTTGTTTCAACTTGCAGTGACCGCCTTTTTTTTTCATGCTGAGCTAATGGATCAAACGGAACTCCTTCTAATATTTCTAACCGTACCATAAAAAGTGACTTCTATCTGTTACGAGATCTTCTTCATCACATACGCTAGCGACGGTGATGACGATATTAACAGTTTGCTGTTGTAGGGTCACACACACTATAGAAAAATCATTACTGCGGATCCTGCTTCTATAAAAGAAATGCATTTTAAAATTGCCCCAAAATAAAATGAAGAGACAGAAAAGAGCAGAACGACTGAGTATGGCGATTCCGGGGCTGCGACCGGTTGTTATTTTCCGGGTGTTACTGAAATCCGTTACAAGTGCACTCCTTCCTCTCATTTTCGCTGCCTTGAAGGCCATTTTGTTCATTTATCCCGGTGCTGCTGTACTACAAGGGGTCAGGGCCCTGCAAGCTGCAGAAAAGTTTATTCCCTTTTGTCATTGACCAGCTTTATAAGCGGGCCACTGTTCTTCAATGGGATGCAAGGGGGTTGTAGTGGCGCTAGTGGGTTGGGTTGCGGACACTGAAGACGATGCGCGAGAGCTCGGCCTGGATCATTCTTCTGGCTGATTCGTCTGGAGACATAGGCTCCAACATGTATTGTCTTGTCCCTAGTTACTCGTATTAAATCGTTGTTATTCCCACGCATACCGACTATCTCAACTGGCGACGAGCGGGTTTGCTGTCTGGAAATGCAAGGGGACGAGACTCGAGCTTAAGAAATCTGTGCCATGGAAATGGTCGGCGTCGTGTGTTGAAGCTTTCGAGACGATTAAGAAGAAATTGACTTCAGTCGAAGTACTGACACATTATGACCCGCGCAAGGAAATGTTTCTGGCCGTGGATGCGTCCTCGAAAGGACTTGGGGCCGTCATTTACCACCGTATTAACGGCGCAGATCGTCCGATCGCAAATGCTTCAAAGACTCTGACACCCGCCGAATCAAGGTATGCTCAGATAGAACGGGAAGCTCTCGCCATAATTTTTGGTGTCAAGAAATTTCACCAATATCTTTGGGGGAGGAGGTTTACGCTCTTCAGAGACCACAAGCCTCTAACGGTGATTTTTGGGTCGACCAAAGGCATTCCCGTTACTACAGCAAGCCGTCTGCAACGTTGGGCTATCATCCTCATGAGTTATTCTTCTGATATCCAGTTCAAGTCGACATTAAATATCGCAAATGCTGACGGTCTTTCCAGGCTTCCAGAAGGGCCGGATGTGCAATTTGATTTGCAAATGCAGCAGGGTATTTTCAACGTCGAGGTTGAAGAGATAAAGGCTGTGCAAGATTTTCGAATGTCTACCCTTCCGGTCACCGCGAAGCGGATTGCTGAAGCGACACAAGAAGATCCCTGTTTAAAAGAAAGAAGTAATTCAGTTTATTACAAACGGCTGGCCTGAGAGAACCGAACCTCAGTTCGCACCATATGTTCAACGACGAGCGGAGCCGACGACTCACAGAGGGTGCATACTTCTCGGATTACGTACGGTAGTTCCTGATAAGTATCGTCTGCAACTTCTGAACACCCTTCATGATTGCCATGTCGGTCAAACAAAGATGAAAATGCTTGCCCGCTCATACATGTGGTGGCCAAGCCTCGATAAAGATATTGAAGCCACAGTGAGACGTTGTCATCAGCGTGCAGCCATTGCAGCCCAGGAGTCCCCGGTTCCACTTCATCAATGGGAGCCGCCAGAGAAACTGTGGTTTCGGCTACACGCGGACTTCGCAGAGTTGCATGGGAAACATTACCTCATAATAATTGACGCATTCAGTAAGTGGCCAGAGGTGGTGCCTATGGCAGCAACTACAGCGACGAAGACAATGGATGCCATGAAAGACATTTTCGTGCAGCATGAGCTTCCACAGGTTCTGGTGACAGATAATGGACCTCCCTTCACCAGTCAGCAGTTTACGACCTTCCTTGCGGAACTTGGAGTTCATCACGTTCGTACGCCTCCATATCATCCGAAGTCTAACGGACAAGCTGAAAACTTCGTACGAACGTTTAAAACAGCGCTATCTCGCTCCGCTATGGAGGGGAGAGAAAATATCAGAGAGTTCCTGTTCAAATACCGTGTAACGCCACATGCATCTACAGGTCGTCCACCGTGCGAGTGGCTCAACAGCAGGCACTATCGGTCTGTGTTGGACCTTGTTAGACCTTCTGATTTTTCTCCGATTCCTACGTCAACGGATGCGGGTGTCCGAGAGCGACAAAGGCGTTGTCATGATAAACGGGCACGGGACCGATCTTTCGGAAAAGACGTATGCGTGTGGATGCTTGACCCGCAGAGGAAAGGTCACTGGAAAACCGGAAAAATTATGGAAAAATAAGGGAGAGTGATCTTCCATGTGCGAGATGCTGATGGGAAGATTCATCGAGTACATAAGGACCGTCTTAAGCTCAGGGAATCTTTGGAATCGTGGGAAAGCGGATTTTCGAAGACAACGGCAGATCAAGATCTTGTGCTCGAGGGACCGGAATTTCCTTTACCGTTCCCCGAAGTGGAGGACCCACCATTGAGTGACGGAAATCGTCATACGTCCTTAAGTGTTCAACCACCGAGGGATGGACAGGCTGTCGCACCTTCAAGTGAAGCGGCTCCTACGGGCGACAATACACGCCGATACCCCTTGAGGATCTGTCGTTCAGTAGACCGCTATGGCTCTACTTATTAAAGGGGGAGGTATTGTAGTGGCGCTAGTGGGTTGGGTTGCGGACACTGAAGACAATGCGCGAGAGCTCGGCCTGGATCATTCTTCTGGCTGATTCGTCTGGAGACATAGGCTCCAACATGTATTGTCTTGTCCCTAGTTACTCGTATTAAATCGTTGTTATTCCCACGCATACCGACTATCTCAGGGGCTACGATCTAAGTTTGCGGACCTCAAATTTTTATACACTTAAGCATCTAATTCCTTCTTTTTTTTTTTTTTTTTTGCTATCAATGAAGCATATGTGACCGTCCAACACCGTTCTCATTGACTGTCAGCAGTATTCCACTGAGGACGCGTCCTTCAGCGATTGAAGCCACTCGGACACCCTCACTTGCCTTCCTCAACTGCTTGGGCCTACAGCCAACCCAGCGCATCAGCTACGGGCTCTTCAAGCCCTCATAACCTTTTTAAGAGCAACAGCCCAGTGAACCAGATATGTCTCAGAAACATCTACACGAGATACCACTTGGGATTTAGGATATCTATATAAGGGACTAGGCTGAATAGCCCGTTGCCAACTCTGGGACAGACAGAGGACCCGCATTTCTTCCGCATTTGCTGATCCAGGGAAGGTTCCAGGAATGTCAGAGATATTTGGACATATAGAGGACATATACAGGACGTATTATTTTTATTGTATTTTGCTGCATTTTTATTTTTATTTAGCTTTTATTTATATTATTATTAGTATTATTGATGTATTATTTATAATTTGCTGGTCTTGCGATCCGCTACGACGACACGCCCCACCTGTTCGATGAAACGGCGGTTGAAGAATGGCGATGTCGATGGCGAATTCCCGTGGAAAAGGCAAAATATGTTTTTTTTTTGTTTTGTTTTTTCTCTGTGTACTGTAATGACACTGGCTGTGCTGCGATACATGTTGATTCGTTACGTACATGATTAAAAAGGGTATGGTTATGAGGGTGTAAAATAAATATTATTAATGGAGGAATACGTGAGATAAATACCACATCAAACAGGCCTTACTCTACATGCGAACGGCGCATTAGAATGTAAAAATAAAATACATTGAGAACAAATTGGGTGTGCAGTATGTTGACTAAAGACGCAACCACTTTTCCACTCGTGATAAAGGTTAACAATATGTTGAAGGTACAATGTGGAATCCATGCAAATATTTGCTGTGCAAATCCTCAGTTGAGTGGCTCGTGGTAAGTCAACGTCGTTCGTTATGCTCACAATCCACCATTGACCAGGTACAGTTGAAACAGTGTGCATTCAGCGCTATCTGTTTACATAGAACATTGGACAACGCAGATTCTACGTTCACAAACAGTCGGTGTTGACTAGCAGCTTATTCTTGGAGGGCTTTTTTATTTGCTCTGTTGGACATGTCTGAAGTGAGAAGTTATTTATTTAAAGATAGTTTATAACATCTTGATTCAAAAAAATGGAATTGTCATGCATTCTGACAATGCTGGAAATGGCTGCTATTGCACCAAGGAATCTTTATTGCAATATAAAGAAACGTCATTGTTGTGATATTCGTAGTATATCAACAGAATATTCTTTTTTTTTATTCCGTGTTAGCGCCGCGAAGCAACTGTGGCTATGAGCGGCGTACAGATGTGGACAGATGGAGAGAGGACAGCAGGAAGCAGTGGGGGACAGGGGGGTTAGTATGCGTCCTGGGCCGACTTCAGGGGGAACTGTGCCGACATTCGTCTGGAAAGTCTTCGGAAAGCCCAGGAAAAACCTCTCAACAGAATATTCACTGGGGGATATTTGTGACGTCTCATGGTGGATATACAGCAGACGTAGTGAGGATACACTCTAAACCTGGTACCTTCTAGCAAAGGCTAAAAATTTCAAAATTTTTACCCCCTATTTCAGAAGTTACCTTGTAACCTTTGGGCAATACCCTCTATAAACGTTACACAGATCACCTATAAATAGAGGTTATTGTCTCCTAACCGCCACACCGACGTAAAAGTTACAGTTTCGCCAGACATGGCTGTCTCTAAGACGCTCGCCTCTTCACAGACGCTACAATGGTGGTCAAAATGAGCTCTCATCAGTGCAGAACGCATACTGTCGTTCGGAACATATAGCTATAATATACGTAATTCATCTAAGGGCATCCAGTTTTCGAAAAGTGAGTGATCACTGCATGTACATATTCACATGCACAACAAATGAAAGAAAGAAAGAACTGCAACTGGAGCATATGTATTATTTAATTGGCAATCCTGGAACTACAGCTGAGGCAAGAGCACGAGGACGTCACAATACCAACACTTCAGCTGTGGTGAACGACATTCAGTTTCAAGTAGGTATACTTTTTGCAGTCCCACGTTGTTGCAACTTCCTCTCCAGTACGCCGAAAATTTTTCTATTCCTTTGCGATATGTCAGAATGACGCATCAGCGACGCGGCTATGGTTAATCAGAAGCACACGAAGAAGTAAAACACAAGGATGACAAAGGACTAAGCAAATAACGGACGTAAGACACACACGTACACACTGTGTTGAACCGTTGAACCGTGTTAGAGAGACAGACTGTGCAGTGATTAGTGTTCCTAGACTGTCCAGCAAAAACGTAACCACGTAATCTTTGTAGTGAACATACCATAGAAATACCCTGATAAGGTTCCGCCACTTGACCCGTGTGCATTCTTCACAATTCAGAACACGATCTGCAGTTCGTACAGACGAAGAGACACAATAACGTAACGCACACTGGTCCGACACTCTCGTACTGAATGATTGAATGTGCTGCTTGAACGAGAACATAGTGACTTTTGAGCAGTACGTTTTATACAGGTTACCTTGCAAAGAATCAAGAAAAACAAGCGAAGGAAATTCAAACGCGGAATTCGTTTAGAAGTTACAACGTTCCCATAAAGGGTACATTTATAAGTTACGACGATTGGATTTCCGTTGAACACTGAAGTAACCTCTACTGCTCCTCCAGTGTCGCGTTAGAAGTTGTGTTTAACCTTTAAATAGAGGTATCGGACGTGTAACCACTACGATATTTGAAAATTTGCATCTATGTAAAGGTTACACATTGCTCAAAGTTACAATAAAGGGTACCGAGTTAAGAGTGTACACGTGACATCTGTGACGTATGAGACCAATTTGGGAGGTCTGAGGGATATTGATGGTTTGCTGGAGGGGCTCCTGCGTGAAATGTGAACATTCATCATCATTCACCATCTTCTCCCCATCAAGCAATGGACTAGGGTGCCGCCGCAGCGGCGAAACATCCCACTGCATCATGATCACTTATTTGTTATTGTTGTTGTTGCTCTTTCACGTTGTTTCACGTGATGAACAAGTTGAATTAGCAACTCTATATCCCCTGTAATGGCTGCTTCATCATTGTACCGGACCACGAAGCATGAAAGGATGAGAGGGGTGGGTGACTCATTGTGACAGGTGAGGTTCTGTCAATTCCTACCTCCATCTTTACATGCACCACTCGGTGAACACGGAGTGCTTTCACTTCGTGATGGTTCCGTGAACCGCCTGGCACCCAGACGTCTGAAGACTGCGTGGAGGCCAAGGTGCAGGAGCTAACGATGACCCACAAGCTCGTGTACATTGTTCATTCTGAACTCCAGCGCTTGCTGGGCTCCTGGTATGAAGATCGTCAACAGGGACAACTTCATGCGAACCGCCGATGTTGACGAGTCTCCTCTTGGTGCGCGGAGAAAGTCGCCTTTGTGGTGCTTTCTTTCTTTCGGGAACGGGACGCTTAAGCTCGACGAGCATCCGTAGATAATTTGACACGGATACGGCACAGCGTCATTACTGAGCCTTGGTTTGCTCTTCTGTTCATCAAGAAGGACCTGACCCTTTTGCTCCACGTAGCACGCGGTGGCACGCGGTCGGATCGCGAGACTTACCACAATTCCAGTCAAGGCGTGTCGGATGGCGCCGTCTCGTTGTACGTGGAATTTCCAGTATTACAGTTAGTAAACCCAACATGGTGCTAACAGGGAAAACCTGTATGTAGGTCGTTTCAAATTGTCTGACAGTGTGCCCTAAGTTTCATTAGTTTTATTGTCTATGTTGCCGGCCAAGAAGAATAAAAGCGGGGATTGTGCCTACACTTGTAAGGTTATGAGTACCGCAGAACCAACGAAGTCGAAAAATGCTGTCGGCTTCTCTTTGCGAGCGCCTCTGGTGAGAAGAGCGGAAACAAACACTATCTGCAAGCAAATGGGAGCGCGTAAGGGGCGAGTGTGCACTCCTTGAAGCTTTCTCTTTCTCCGTGCACCAGACATCTCTGCTGTGCTTTCTCTATTGGATGTATTGTGCTGAGCAATTCGCGATGAATTTAGACCTAAGTAAATAAAATAAAACATGTTTTGCCTGCATTTTGAAACATGATTTTTGAACTATGATGTGCACAAGCATTGCGCCTTGTCCCATCCTATACGGTTTGCAAACAACATTTTAATTTTTATGATGATGCATGGAGAGTTTCATCGCCAGGGGCGATGCTCTACCCCATTGCTGATGGTGATGTAGGGAATGAAATAGTGAGCCTCTTCACAATAACGTTCGAAGTCCTATGGTGTTCAAAAATGTAAAAAGAGCTTTGTTGGGCTTGATTTCGCCAGGGTCTACGCAATTTTGAGAGAGAGGGGGTGGGCGAGAAGCGAGAGAGCGGTTCGGGAATGTTGGTAGTGTGAGCAATGAAGAAGAATGTGCTCTATACTCCTAGAGCACCGCAGTGACAGCGTATTGGAGAGTCAACTTGTCTCAAGTGGTAACACCACTAAGCTGTAAGAGCCACATCGAGACGCATTCAATGAATTATTGCAGTATCTGGACGAGAGGTGTTTCGTGTACGGATCGCAACACAAAAAGTCTGGTCTTGGTTTCTTCGAAAGTTTGCTTCCGCGCTGCGCCGATGAGTTCCTACTAGAACGACACGGCTGTCTCCTTCCAAATCGGCGTTCTAATGTTCGCTGGGGTGGGAGAAAAAGCAGTGGTATAGCCTGCTCTTCGTTTTTTGGGCGAGGGCAGTACTATTTTTAAGATGTGGTGTGGGCAAGCATTGCGCTTGTCCCATCCTACAGTTGGCGTTACAAACTTCAATGCATAATTTCGGAAAACAATTCAATATCTGGCAGTAAATGGGAGCCGCTCGTTACTTCTGTGCCCGAAATAATCACCACAAACACAACAAACGAATGTCGTGATCATAACGCAATTCAGCATGTTTTGCATATACTTTATTCGTTCAGACGATGAGTATTCTTCTCTCTTTTCAGCAGCGAATCAGCAAGGAGCTGTACTTTGCTGGGACGAGCGCGGTTCTCGTTGCTTTTTCGACAATTGACCCTGAATAAACCTCTACCCGAGAAACGTCACCACGACGTTGGTAGACATACCGAAACCAAAACAGATCGGAAGGGGAGAGCTGGGTTCCACTAGAGTCACTAAATAGAGGTACAGAGTATCGCATTCCTTTTCCACGCGGAAGCCGCCGTTTGGTGTCCGCGATTGGGCCCGATCGTGTCACGTGGTTTCTCCTTCTAAGAACGCGTCGTCATGTTGAGTCCCCTCCACCCAAACCGGTTTCCTCTGTTGCGAGCTGGCTCGCCTGCGCACTGTTCACAGGCGGAGAAGGGGGCGGTTGCCTTCCCATTGCTAGGCGACGCAGCCGCGCCGGACCCAAGATGGCGGTCTCGCTCGCTGGCGTGGCGCAGTGTCGCTACTCTGCTCCCTATTTAGTGACTCTAGCTTCCACGAATGGGCAATTGTTCGCTGCCTCCTATTGAAAGAAAAGTAGGACCTTCGGTCCTACTTTTCAGAGACCATCGTAATTCCCTCAAGACCGTGGCTTTCGGGCGCGACCTTGTTCGCCACTGGCATAGAACGTAGTTCAACTCTACCAAACTCGTGGCTCTGTCGAACATTATGACGTCATTTGTTTACAAACAAGTAGAGGTCTACTGACTTAACATTATCCGTAGTGGCCGGCTGCTCCGTCCACGACATAAGAAAATTGGTGTTTCCTATCTGTTCAGAGCTTGGCGCCGTCGCGGACACACAACACATTCTTATGTCGTGCGCGCGGCACTCTGTCGCTCCGAGTTACGTCCGGTGCTCGCTCACGGCACTGGATTACATTACATTCAGCATTACTTTAACATTTTGAATGTCTTTGAGCGTTTAACTCTCATCCCGTAGGCGGCGTGCTCAGCGTGCTTTCAGGATGTATCAGGATAACAAGCGATAAAAACTGGGCTCTTTGGTGGTACATTCTAAAGGCAATAAAACCCCAGTGCAGGGGACACGGACATACGAAACACAGACGAAGCACTGTGTGTCAGTGCTTCGTCTGTGTTTCGTCTGTCCGTGTCCCTTGCACTGGGGTTTTATCGCTTTTAGAATGTGTCAGGATGTCTTCGGGATATCATGCGGGCGACGTATTTTGAATCATTTCATTCCGTTCCACTCTTGGGTTCTCTCATCGATAAGTGATTTTTCATCGGTGTTTTTGCTTCCTTACTTCATTACCTTTCATTAACATGCAGCAGGAGCCACACGCGATACGAAGAGTCGACATCCATGTTCATGGAGCTTACATCCCAGTGTTTTTCTTTTTTGTTCCAATACAATACAATGCAGAATTCTCGCATGGAAGCTCAATGGTACTCATTTTCCGTCCTGTGTTATGCAACAGTCGTGAGTGCAGACAGTTGGTGTTTGCGTGAAAGATAACGCGACCTGTGGCACCGTGTAACCTTGGCGGCGACACAACCCAACGGAAGCTACCAAATCGAAGCGTTCTCGATGCAAAAGCTGGCTGTGGGGTCGGAAATGTATTATTCATCTGGCCTCTTTCTAGGTGTATTAAAACGAAACACTCTCACTTTCGCATCCTAGTCGTTTTGATCGACAGGAATATGATCACCGCAGTAAGCATGAGCCACAGTGTTCCGTCCACTTTCTGCTGCATCGTTGCGCACATTGTCTTCGTCGCGGCTGCCGGTGAGTGTGGGCCATCATACTTTGCCGTACCTGTACAACTTTGGGTATGTCGCGAAGCACTGTCCAGGGTTGCAAACTATGAGTAGCGTATCGACACCGTGCATGAGGTGAAATGAAGTGTGCGAAAGGTATGTGACACCGGTTCTTTGTTGACCGCTTCCGCCGTCGTGTCCGACCCGATTCGTTTTCCTCTGTGGTATTACGTGAGTAACGCGCTAGTAGAGGAAATGCGATTGTTGCGGTAACAGTCAACTACCGTCGAGGCAGAACTTACGGTAATGAAAATTGTGAACGGGGAAGGAAAAGGAATTACAATCATGTGTGTGTGTGTGGGGGGGGGGGGTTTCTCCGTTGGCGAGGTACGCCAGGTCCTAGGTGCATGATTCATCGGATACTTTCATTATGTGAATTGTGTTCATGGGTTGTTGACTGGTAGCAAAAAGTCCGTTGATGTTTTCCCTTCATATAAGAGAAAGCTGTTAAAAACTGCTTAGAAACCCTTAGGGAAAAAGATGTAATATTTTACATGATACACCGGATGTTTGTTACTCTTCTGACCATTGTGACCCCCTGATGGCGTGAACTCTATCAAAACGGTTATAGAATATTTACGCGCAAACGACGGGTTCAACCAGGATGCCGTTGAGGTTTCACTTTTAGGAAGCATCTTCATTCTCTGTGCACTCATTTTGCAGTCCATGGAGAACGACACGAGTCGGGTCAGTGTGTTTTACAAATGCACACGAGCTTATTATAGGAATACTTAAGCATGCGCCGTATTTTCAGCACAGCAACAGTGGGCTAAAAATTGCTTACTTCGACGTACTCGTATCAGTCGTACGACTTTGGGTCCTCGGTGTGCACATACGCTCGAATTTCTGCTGCTTCGAAACATATCTCACTAGGATGTCCAGTGCTTGAAATTCGTGACTATGGCATGACATTCAATCATGTAACATCTGACTTGTATGTAACACGTTACAAGTAATTGTGTTACTAGTAATCAATTACTTTTTCGAGTAATTTAAAGTAATCGATTAGTTTTCTGAGCAAGTAATTTTTCAAGTAATCTGATTACAATTTTGAGTAATCAGTTACAAGTAATCGATTATTTTTCTTTACTCATACACGAAACCAACCCACAGGCTCCATCACAGCCTCTCATATCTTTGTTGCTTTCCACTACCACGAGTGCACGTCATTGTAATAGTTTTCCGCACATGAATTTTGAGTGCCAGGGGACACCTTTATCTCTCCCTACCGCAAACTGCTGCATCTACCGCAGGTCAAGCTTCAGACATAGTGAGTTACCTGGAATTTCCAACTTAGAATGATGTAGCACGGCCGAGCGCTTCTATGATTTGATTTGATTTTAAAAGAAAAAAATGGAGACGGTAGTCTCGAGCCACTCGGGACTGGCTACTCCAGGACGCGTTATTAATAAAAGAAAGGGAAACTACACTAACCTCGACGCTATGAAACGCTTTGAAAGAATAAATGAGAACATCATCACCGAGCTTGTCACCAAAAGCGAAGTCTCAAGGCACTAAAACCAAAGAGTGTCACAATGTGTCAAACAGGTCCGTCGAGACGAGGAATTGCACAAGGGCGCGCATGGCAGGTATGAGCTGATTTGCTGGCCAGCACCCAAGAACCTTTTCGGTGGAGTATGGCCGATTATCCAGGCGAGACAGGGACGACACAAGGGTACATCGGTGTGCACTGTACCTCGGGCAGACTTGGAGTATATGATCCACGTCCTCAACTACATCACACAGACTGCAGTTGGGGGACGGGACCATGCCGAGCTTAAACAAAAGTCGTCCACTGAATGGCACGTTGAGGCGAAGCCTGTAGATGAGCGACGTGATGGGTCGAGGAAGCGCTGACGGCATATAAAAACGGAGGAGCGCTTCTATTGTAAACAGCTCAAGGGTCAACGCATTGGATCTTTGGAAGGAGATCCACAGAGAGGTAGTTCGGAACACTGAGCTCGTAGCTGCAATTGTCCTTCCTCTTTGACACTGCCATGTCGAGTAGCTCTCCTGATTTATCTCCGTGGCTTCACCTTTTCCAAAACGTACATGGTGATGGAGAGAAAAGACGAAAACATTGTGTTGTTTAAATGCATGATGTGTTTACATAAAAAATGCTCATGCCTGTACAAAGGCGACGAACACCAATCTCATTAAGCGGATCAAGGTATGTGTAATTTAACGGACTTTAATAACACATATGACTTATTATTATAAAAAGAATCGATCAAAGTAACGGGTTACTTTTTTAGCCCTTACTTTATTAGAATTTTAGCCGAGTAATTTGTAACGGTAAAAAATACTTTTGCCACCAGAGTAATAGTAACGCTAAGCAATTACCTTTTTCGAGTAACGTGTACAAGTCTGTTAACATGTACGTTTACACCCTTAGAGAGGTGTAGACACATTTTTTGTACTTGTCCGCCGTGAAAGTCTTTTCGCATCGAAATGATAGTACGTCGTTGTTGTACCCACCGCGGTTGTGCAATAACTTCCCGGCGCCACCGCATGTGAGGAACTCAAAACATCATGCGGATATACCAATCAACGCAACGCTTTGGGCTTAATGTTGATAAAATTGTTGTTTGTTGGACTTGATAGTAAATGTCTGCTGCCATTGTAGCGCTAGGGAAAATACACACGACAAGAACGAGATGCCCTGTGTGTCCTGTATCGTTCTTGTCGTGTCGCGTGTATTTCCCCTAGCGCTCCAATGGCAGTTGCGATTTACCAAGAGATTTGTGTTGGTGGTGGTGGTGGTGGGGGGGGGGGGGGGCAGAATGGTAGCGTGATACATGCCCAGCGGGATGCTAAGTGTGTTCACAATAAGATGGTGCATTTATTTAGTTAAATACCTCAAGGGCCAAGTAGCATTGCATGGGGAATACATTGGATTTCAAATTGTATTCGTAAACATGTATGTTCTGTCACGTGTATTCTGTCACGAGCCGATCCATCGCTGCCGGTCGTTTCAAAAGTAACGAATATAACATTCTACACATGAATGGGCGATGCTGGTCTACAACACATGATAATGCGGTGAACTGGTTATGGCGAGGTTATAAAGAAAAAATGGGGATGCGAATTTCGACGAAGTCGAACTGGCAACCACAGTACGCTTACACACAGAAAGTACAAACAGATGATAGATGATGAACAGAGATTAGCAGAGATGATGACGATGAACAGAGATGATGATAATGAGTTCAACATGTAGTTCAAAAGTTTCGACCAAGTGCGTATAAAATGTCGGAATCGCTGGCGGCACACACGGCACACATTCAGCAAGTCATAGAATGTTCATAAGCCGGGTTGTATGTAGAAAATCTTCATGTGACCTCAGCGCCTTGTAGGACCACTGAGGACCTAACATTTTCGCGATGTCGAAAACTCGGGACTCAACACGAGAGAGGCTTGCCTCTAATACACTTCTAGCATCAACGTATTTCCGACACCTGCAAAGGATGTGTTCTACGCCCTCTTTAACGCCACACCCACTACAGTTCGGAGAGTCTCGCTTTCCCAGTTTGAAGAGAAGACGTGCGCTGTACGGTACATTGAGCCGTAGCCTATGTAGGGCAGTCGTCGTTTGTCGCGTGCGGTAAACTGATGAGCTTGCGATACAGTTGCAGGCCAGACATGCGGAAAATCTGTCCCTCTATTGGCTGGAGAGAGTCGAATTGTTGGTGGACGTGATGCTCTCTACAAGGAGTTCCCCTGGCAGGTAAGCAGTGCTTGTAGTAAAGCAATTTGTACAGGTTTCTTTTTTTCTTTTTGTAGACGTTTTTTTCGGTGATAGTGCAACGCATTTTCCGTGCCCGTGAAACACCTCATCTCATCGTCATTCGTGTAGTTGTTGTTGTTCTCCGTGCGGAAGTTCGAAATTGAGAGAAAAAATAAAAATAAAAGAGAGAAACAGACTAATTAAAACGGAATTGCGCGTGTAATTCGAGCAAGCTGTGATGCTCGCAAAATTGTGTATATTGTGAGAAACAAAGCTGTGCACAAGAGGAGTGAAACCGCAAGATAAAAAAAGAAGAAAAAGAAACATGAATTCCTCCACACCACTGACGCCAGCTTGGTGGCGACGACAATTAAGTGTACACTTTTCCTTGGGGACCATTCTTGGAAACACAGTTCATTCCCCATACTCCTAACATCATAAAACACAAGTCATCCACGGAAAGATACAATTCTGACAACAACAACTGCATAATGATGATGACATGGGGTGTCTCCCCAAAGCAAATTCGGACAAGCAGCAAATAACCAAAGCGCGAAGTTCATTCAATAAGTGGTTGCATTCTTTAAAAAAAAGCTATTTATCCCTTACATTTTTCTGCTGAAACGCATCGAGCTATTTGCGAGAGCAACAGTAAATTCTGTTCCGTTTAACAACTGCACAACGATTTGCTGCTGTGGTTCAAGAGCTAGCGCACTTAGAAAGTCTTGTATTTAGTGCTGTCTTTATACATGGCGTTCCCTCTATAGTTTCCTGTCTAGCTCTTCTTTACCCTTGTTGAGAAATCACTCACAGTATTATTAGAAGGTATTTCCACATCCAGGAACTTCTGTCAATAGAAATGAGCTGAACTTGTTGGTATTCGCAAATGCAGGCTAAATATCTACGCGTCATCAACGTTATCAAGGTCATCAAAGTTATCTGAACACGATAGCGTACTTATAATGTGAACTGGGGATATTCTTTGCTGTACAGTTCTTATTCCGTTGGGACAACAGTTTCATCGACATTATTTCGATTTTTGTATTATATTTCTCTATTTTGGAGTGTTCACTTATTGGACGAGTCTTTATATCGTCAACATGCAGTGCGGCGCTGATGTTCATATAGCGCTCGTAGCTTCTGTGTCGGGGTACTTCGCTGGAGACAGTCGAGCATTTGAGACCACGCACTGGGCTGTTCGCCCTTGGCAAGTGTAGAGGCCGGAAACCGTATTAGTTAGAATCCCCAACCCCCAACATAAGCAACCGGGGACGGGAAATGGCAAATCGTTTGCATAATCTTTCAAGCGTATACTTGCTCTGATGACCGTTTATATCAGGTAACCTATCTATAGTTTGTCTTCACGAGGAGTGCATAGTAGAGAAGGAATGGCAAGGCTTTCCCACAGAACATCGTCGACAGCTGCGGAATTGGTAGCCATGCAGCTTGCAATGCAGTATGTGGCCGCACGCCAGGAGCCTGCGCAATGGGTCATATATTGCGACTCAAAGGCCGGCCTCCAAGCCATAACATCATTCTTGGGAAGTGGCTGTATGGCGCCAACAGTACGGGACATTCTCATCGCATACAAGAAAGCAGTAGACACTGGCCACGACATACTGCTTCAGTGGATTCCTGGACATGTTGGCATACGCGGTAATGAAGCTGCAGATGAGATGGCGGACATAGCGCACCAATCGTCAACGGAACACACGGTGATATATTCCACGTCAGATGTGAAGCACATGTTAAAATTGCTGACAGAAGACATTTGCAGAAGGCAATGGTTACAAGTCGACAGGCGGTCATCCTTGCTTCATCAGATTGACCCGGATCTGAAATTCCGTGTTCCGTCCAGCATACCGCCACCTATACAAACACTCTTGCATCGGTTTCGCCTTAACGTTCCGTACGATCAACTGTTTCTCCATAAAGTAGGCAGGGCTAGTTCAGCAAACTGTCCAGTGTGTGCATCTGTGGAAAACACGGAACACATCGTTATGCACTGCACAAGATATGCATCCCAAAGGGCTACATTGAAGTTTGCTCTAGACCGCTTGGACAATAGAACCTTCGATATAGTCAAGGTGCTGGGTGTATGGGAACCCGGGAAGAGAGATGCGGCATGGTCAGCGCTTGTCAAATTCATAGTGAGCAGTGAGATGGCATCTGTATTTTAGGACCGCATGCTAGGCATGTGTCGTCGAGTTCCCCGTTGCAGTTTTGTTTCTTGCACTTCAGCTCACTTGTAGGGGATGTAGCTACGCATATGCACGTACAGTTCGAAGATTGGGAGGGGTGATGTGTTTCTATTTTTAGCTTTTCACCTTTTCTTTTCTTTTCTTTCTCCTTTTCTTTCTCCTTGTGGGAGTAGCAGAATTCGTCAGTGACGAATTCAATATCTTCCGGGTTTTTTTCTATAATCAAACTCAAACTCAAACTCAACGAGGAGTGCGTCGTTGCTAACACAGTTTGGTCTTTAGTGTGTCGGGATTTCGCCTCTAGGCGCCGCATGGAGAGGCGCGTCCCCGGCAGGTTTTTGTTGTTAGTGGTATCTTTCGCCCGCTTCGTGTTGTGGCGCAACAGGTGCAGAGCCGTCGCCCAGAGTCGCAGCATACGTGTGATGTTCTTCTCTCATCTGGTCGTTACACAAGTGTATTGTGGTGCACTTAGAGGCCCAATTGATGGTGCTAGGTGAAGTAGAGTTTTTGCACCGCTGCTCTACCCGTTATATTTCATTGAGAAACGGTCGCGTGGTCGTGTATGTTTACTGGTTTCACTAGGTTTATCCGATTGTGAGTGTCTTAATGTAATTATGTCTGCCTTGTAATATCTACCTGAGTAATAAACAACATTCTGACCAGAAATTAAAGCCAACCTTTGATGAACCCGGTCCAAAATTCCGTGCGACCTTCAACAAGGGATGTGATATCAATGAATGTTCCTCATGGCCTACATTCCTGTAATTTTGATCCAACTATTACGTGAAACACTTTTCGAAGCTAAAGCGAATAGCAAAATTTAGATACATGTTTGCTTTAGACATAGAAGGAGAAGCACATGAATGCCAACTGAGAAATGCTATTACTGCAACATTTTTCTCGTGGCAGCGTGTCAAGCCTCTTTGACCAGTACATAAGTGAGGCGCGGGGTACGAAGATTTATTTAAAAAAAAGGAAAAAAAAGGCCAGCCAGACAGAGGTCAGCTCGCTTATAAAAAAAAAAAGAAGGAAGCAAAGAAAGAAGAAGAAGTAAACAAAAAAATCACACACACGGTCATACGATCCCAAGGCGTTGATAATGTCCGAAGCGTGAAGAAAGCGGAGGAGCCCAGTGGCGACAGCATAAGTACATAAGTGCTTCTGAGCTGAGCTTCGAAGTAGCAGGGGAAATAATGATTTTAGCCCATCTCTCCCTGAGTGTTTTATACGTGCGGTGATAAGCAATAACATGATATATACAAACTGTGGCAATTTGGAGTACGGCAACTGGAACCGCTGTCGTCGCTTCGTTTCCACATGTCGCAGAGTGAGGATAAGCGATCCTTGATACGATTTGCATCACAGTGACGCTGTAGCACGGCACTTGCGTGATTATGCTTTTATGCAGGTGTCTATCCGGCTGGGCACGCAACACTTTTGTGGTGGATCACTCATTTCTCCGGAATGGGTGCTGACTGCCGCCCACTGCGTAAAGCTGTAAGTTGATCGTCTTTACCATTAATTTCTTGGAAACTTCACTTTGAGTCGGTAGAAGCTTATGCTAAAATATATGTCATTTCATTGTCCGTTTACAGGAAGCCAGCGGATCATTACATTGTAGTTGCGGGAATCCACCGGTTAAGCCTCGACAATGCACAGAAGCAAGTCAGAATAGTGAGTCAACTCTAAGTATACTCGCCGCTCGCACGCGGAACTATTGCTGCGGAAAATCTTATTGAGTTCTTAGCTCGTGAATTACAAGTCGCTTGGAGAAAGACAAAAAGAAAAAAAAAACAACAACAGAAGATCAAAAGAACAAGTATTTATGCAGAAGGCCTTGTGAAGCAACCATATTGAAGAATCAGGTGACTGGTGCTTATTATGGCATTTTTCAGTTTTGTACGTTCTGGTCACATGTCCTATACTACGAATGCTCCTGCCGTTTCGGTCCTGCATGGCCTGGAGAGTAGGGGAGACCGGGGACAGCTGTCACGATTTTTACTTCTGATTTTGCTATGACGAAAGTGCGTTCGTCAGGCTGATAAAACCAACGCTGGATTTTTGTGCGATCTTTTGGCTACACAAAACTAAAGCTGGTCTTCAAAAACAGTATGTAAAAACATTTGCGCGGAGGTCGTCACGTGTGACAATACGCACCAGTAGTTGGCAGGTTGTCACACGGGCTGGGGCAGGCTGCATCAGCTGCATTTTCTCGTAATTTTTATTGTGGAGGTGTTCCTAATGGAATATTAATTGGAAGTGCATACAGAAAACAACCTAAACGAGCAGAGAAGACCCTGTTATCTTATTACATTTGTTGTTTACACGTCTGTTTTAGTTGTACAAGATTCATGCAAGCTAGCCATTACTGGTTGTTGAACGGCATTGTAAATATAAAAAGCGTCACCAAATTATTACACGGTCACTACGATGTACTAAAAACGTCACTGAAACACTTTCTCGCGTGTATAGTTTGGGCTGTTGGTAGCTGTACCAGTTGAAGCACGTGACAACTAACCACACCTGATATGGGACAACTGACCCCTATACGACCCCCGCAGTGACTTTCCCTCAGCAGCGGACTTAGCTGTGGAACGTATTCCGCTGAAAATCCTCGAAAAGGTTTCGGAAAGCTGAATAAAACATTACGGACACGTGCATTCTTTAGTGTGTGTCGTGCAAAATTGGAAAATTGCGGTAACGGAAAATTGTACATACTCGTGACTGAAACAAGTCCTGTGCTCTGTGCACCTTGCCATACTTTTCATGATACTGAAAATTTCTTCAGTTAGTGGTTGCTCGGTGCTGCTAACAACCAGCGGGGAAATGCCTCAGCTGCTCTGCTTCGCTTTCTTTATCTAGCGAGTGTGACAACTCCCTGCGGTCTCCCCCACTGACTTCACTTATGTCTATGCATCGCGTTATACAGGGTATTCGTATTTATCCCTACTATGACACGGTTTTACCAACTCCGATTAACATTTGAACCGAGATAAGCGGTCTCTTAACTTGAATTTAACCCTTAACTCTGATTCATCAAGCGTTATTGTCGCGGAAACATTCATCACGTCACTGTATAACTAACGTCGCCTAAAAAGTGGTTTCTGGGGAGTGGTATTTGACAGGGGCGGGCCTACGAAAGCTAACTGGACGAGCGCCTTGCAGGCCTTCACCTTGACATGCGAAACTGCAGATGCCCATGAGCTTTCGTATCTTGAAAGGGCCTACACGTCTTTTGTGGGCGTATATGGCATTTGAGCCACGTGTCAATCGCGCCACACGCAGTGGTGACCAGGCTCCACACCATCATCATGTCCTTCCTGTGGCGGAAGAAACGTTATAGGCACGTGGCCCGCATTTTCCTGTCGCTGCCATTGTCGCGGGACGGACTGGCCGTACCGGATGTCGGCCTTATGAACCGCGGGATTGCCCTGAATACTGTCCCGCGAGTTCTCTCTGTCGCACCCTCGCCGACTCGTGTCCTCCTGAAGTACTGGATGGGCCCGTTACTTCAACATGTCTCACTACCGTAATACTGTCCGTCCGATCCAGCAGCGTGATCGCCGCTTCGCTTCCATGCAGCTGTCCATACCTACTGCCAGCGATTGATGCGGCTCGCTCCTCCTGTAGTGCCGAGTTCAGTTACTCCCACCCAGACGTCACAGTCAGTCTTGTGGAGCGCAGTGCGTACGAATGACGACTGAGCTACCCGTTTGCGGCAAGCATCATCCATCGCGTGGACAAGATTTATTTGTTCTTGGCTTCCTGTGCCTCTCCATGACATCCTGTGGAGCTTCGCGTGGGGCATTCACCCAACGCGAGACCGCCTTCACTCATGGAATATGGCCACGACTAACCTGTGCCGGTATTGCGACTGCGTGGAGACCAACATGCACGTGTTGTTTCAGTGCCGCATTGCGAGGGTTTTCTGGCAGCTTGTTCGGCGTCACACGAATGTAATGTGCCCACTGCCCCTCGACCGTAGACGGTCAGTTCACCCAATCAGCGTACTCATCACCGCCTGTGGGGCCCAGACACTGTGGTCCACCCGCTGTAAGGCGATCGCGGAACGTAGGCGCCATGTCCCCATTTTCCTGCTAGTACGTGTTACGCGGACGTCTGTAACGGGTGTGCTGCAGCGACAGCTGTTCGCGCTTGGGGGAGAAGGTTTCCAGCGTCGATGGCGGCACCACCCTTGAGTTTGTCTGCAGGGCGGCCACGTTTCCCTAATCAGAGCGCCACCATAACTGACTGACTGATCTCCTCACTGTGTAGATAGATTTTGTCATTGTCATTCATGTGTGCATGCTATCGTTGTTCATCTGTATATATGTGATCATGTGTGTTCTCACGTGTGTGTGTGTGGTACTGGGGGTGTATGCGTGTGCGTTGCAGAGCTTATTGCGTCGAATAAATCCGCCCTTCACAAAAAATGAAACGAGTGCTAACTTCAAGTTTTAACGGCTCCTCTTGATCACGGTTCAAAATTAACGAGCATTGGTGAAACCGGGCCATAATAAAATTCATTAAGTAACTTTTTAATTAGAGCTTTACGAAGGACACTGGAGCCAGTCATCGTTTGTAGCCACCCTACTGTTTAACATCTTGAAACCAGCACGTACGTTGAAATATCCATCGCCGACACCCCAAAACTCACCTCCGGCTCTTTGTAGGGCTAACCTTTCTTCTTCTTCTTCTTTTTTTTTTTTTAATAAACGTACCCCCACCCCCTTCGACGAATTTTGCTATGCAAGTGAGTCGGAACTGTAACCACGCGCATCACGATTTCGGGGAGAACATCGCGCATACCACGGCGGATGGCCGCGTGCTTTCAAACGATGGGGCTGATTGGAGTGGGCGTTGATCTTCAGGCCAGAAAAGCCTCCGACGGGCAACGGCGAGGGCCGCTACTCCTGTTTGCTCTGGATGCGCGTGGTTTCGGTTTCAGGTCATTTGCATAGCAAAAGTTCGTGGTACATACATCAAAGCACGTGCTCGAGTCAGGATTGTAAAAAAAAAACAACGGTGGCTTAAAATAATGACTGGTTTCAATTCTGCTATCTCACGTTCCCCGAAAACCTCTAATTGAAAGTTGATCAATTAAAGTTAGGTAATTAGCCACGTAGTAGTAGGTACGTGCTCTCTTCGACAGGAGGATGTCCACCTGGCCGTATAACCCACTGGCAAAAACGTCATCTGTGCTGTTCTCGTAGTGTTTTTATAAAAACAAAATTTTGAACGGGCAAAAATGAACACCTTGTATTTCTTATGTTGACTCCATCTCTTGTCAACTATATCAGGTCTGCTTACCTGTGGTAGCTAACAATTTCTACGCTAAAGATGGTGACTTCAATAACTAGCGAAATTTGGATCGGATAATGTGCACTCCTAAGCACACGAAACTATAATTTCTTCAGGCGGAAGAAAAGTATCCTCATCCAGACTTCAGTTTCTGGAGCTTTCGCAATGACATCGCACTGCTCAAACTGAAGGAGCCCATGAACATCTCTGAGTCTGAGGGGTACATTGGAACCGTCTGTCTACCTCCACGGGACTACAAGGTTGCTGGAGATGTCGTCATCTCTGGTTGGGGTACAACGAGAGAAGGTACGTGCTATGAAAGGTTGGAATACTATAAGACGAGGCAGACCGGACAACAAAAGCACGGAGAGACATGGTTTCCAAGCACATGCACATTGCTCTCATACCAGGTGGCCAGGCATCGGACATTCTAAAGACTGTATCCGTGCCATCGGTTGGGGACTCTACCTGCTACTACCGTTACTTCTCTTTCTGGTCTCTCGTCGTCGGTGGAAACATCCATTACCCAAGCATGTTCTGTGCCGGGGAGCGTCGCGGTGGCAAGGATTCCTGTCAGGTAAGACCGTAGCCTGCCCCGCAAGGATTTCCATACTACTCTACCCAAATGCACTAACTCTTCCTTTGCAGTGAAGCTATTATTTGGGGTAGTGGTGGTGGTGGTGATGATGGAACTGATTGCTGTGTGTGCCTCGCTTCGGCGGGCAGCGTTACGACTATCGCATATGGGACCGTTAGTATTTATTTAGAAATACTACTGGCCGATAGGCATGAATAGGGTTGGGAATAGCTATAGCTGCTAGAAAGCGGAGAAAGTAAGAGAACAGAGAGATATAGAGAAAATGTAGATGGATACATACGATAATTCGCGGCTCGTCGCGAGACAACTATGATCATGTGCCACACCACAGTGGTCACTCTTCGTATTAACTTTGCAGGCCTGAGGGTTCTTAACATGTGCTAAAATCTTAGCGCATGGCATATTTAACATGCCTCACGGTCGCGTGAGACAGCTTGTCTACGCAACGCGTATTTATGGATACTTTCGGCGGCATCATACACCTTGGAACAAAAGTTTACGAAACAGGTACTGCCGTATTTCTTCTTGTGTGGGAGAGATTTACTAGACGGATTTCACATGCTACAACAAGCACAACAGCCTAGCTATCAGGAATAGATATCGAATAAGAAATTAGTGACCGGCTGTTCTACCCATCTCTCTCAGCTTGTGGGTCGCTCCAACGGAGAAATGTGGCACTGTCAAATGCAAATGTGGAGAAATGTCACTTTCACTACGCTCCTGCTACACGGTATAAGTAAGTGTCACTAAGCAGTCATGGTGATGACGATGGGCGAGCTTGAACTCCCACCAAACATCGGGCGAGTGCACCATACTTTCTCGGTAAAATCGTTCTTACGTCTAGAAACATTTCATAAAGATTTTCTTCGCAGTTGAAGTCGATTTAATGTCATAAATATAATTGTTGGGAACCAACACAAGTACATTTATTTGACAAATTTTCAATCTTCTTCTTCACCTCTTTGGTGGCCTTTACTATGTCTTGCGCGTGCAACTGGCCCGCGATGTCAGCATACACTTTCGCGTTTCGCTTGGTCCTCCCATGTTCTGATAGCATGGGTTTCTATCTCAGACCATGACGCCCTGTCTTTTTTGTCTTACGTTATTCAGAGCTTCACTGCGGGTATTTCGCGATTTCGCCGGAAACACTTAACCACCGTGCAATGTCAACAAATATGGCTGCCGCAAAGTGGACTACGAACTCTACTGGGCAGTCTGTGAACGAGAGTACCGGTAAATCACGCCAAAAAATCCTTACGTCTTTCTTATATAAATCAGCGCTGTCTTAACAAACTTGTCCAAATATAAATTCCGGTTGGGTTTTTTTTTTTCCTTTTCCAAAAATAAGCATTTGTTACGCAATTCCTGCCGTGGAGGCTACGTACTTGATTGTTGCAGGCAAAGTGAAGTGAGTTTGGCGAACTCACTTCATCGTAGGTGTACTTTGCATCTAGTGTCACTAAAAGATGCCGTGTGACTCGTAAAGAATGACACTTATTGCAAGTGTACTCGCTGAAAGTGACACTAAATTAGTACGTCTGACAGGGGTATAAATCACATCTTGCGGGAGCATACTGTATTCTTTTATCGTCTGCGAAAAAAAATTATATACTTTTTTTTTCATAAAATGGTTTAAAGTGCCACTACGGACTAGTAAATCTCGTGTTTTCAGAATCCTACCAAAGTTATGTTAATGAAATTTTCTTGTCTCACTTTACATTCCTGCAAAATATTTTGGCTCTACGTGACGCGAAAGCTAGGGAAAAATTAATTTTTATTTTTGATAACTGTGACGTCATGTTAAGTTCCGACGGAGCGCCCGGCTCTCATATGGCAACGTTGTTGCCCTTCGCGTCTTCCGGGGGGCTCACTTTTTGCACTCCGTTAGCGGAGCCCCACGTGACATATTCTCCGACCGCTCCGATCTTCGAGAAAACACAAGGAGGGGAAGACATTTCTCCCATTTTCCCCTCTTCCGATCAGCGTCACGTGACTTCCCCACCACGTGACCCTACCCGGATGCCGGCGTCGTTGCTAGGACACGGGTGCCCTCTCCAGAACATCATGTCATTGTAATCTGTGGGCTTTTGATTAAATCACACGCCCCTCGCGTCATCGAAACTTGTTCAGGCTCAGTAGATCTTCAAAAATTGACAGGAATGAACAGCTTTCGAAAAGAGGACTGAAATTTTGCATATAGAATCCTTGAGGCGCCTTCTTTACATGGACTGAATAAAATAAACGCTGTTTTCCGAGTCCGGAGTGGCACTTTAACTGCCGTAAGTGCGACCGCGCTGTTTATGCCCAGTCAAAGGCTGCAGGCAAGCAGTAACGCCTTAAGTTTTTGGTTAATTTGGTTTGTTTGGTACAATTTCGCACAATAACTTCAACTGCTTTTTCTTGAGGGGGGGGGGGGGTTCCAATTCGATGCAACCCTGTCATGTAATCCAGAGGCAGAATCTAATCTCCTGTAGGGATTAAAAATAAATTGTAAAGCTTTCTTCGAATGCTTTTCAGTTCGATGTTCGACGGCGTGTAGAGGACTCAAACTATGCTTGAATATTCTAGTATGGGCAGAATGTGTGTTTTATGCGTGGTATCTGGAGCAGCTGCTCTAAAGTGACTCGTGTGCCGAAAAAAGTGCTAGTTGGCAAATTCCGGACGCTCGGCAAGCACCACGCAAACACGCGTGATTGCTTCGCTTTGACAAAGCGAAGTTGACTGCTCGGGATCTGACAGTCATGTCTCGCTTATCCAGAGTTCAGATATCCGGAAAACTCGTTATCCGGACTACATTACCGGGAACGAGCCTGCTACCATTGGATTTTGTCTCGGATATCCGGAATTCGTTATCCGTAGCAAGTACGGGGAACAGTCTTCCAGGACGTAGGTCATTCTGATTCGTTTATCCGGAAAAGCGTGAACGTCCTCAGTGCCTGGCATGTACTGTGTTCGCATTATTCCGGAAAAGGATCACATATCACCGGGGCATTCTGTGCTGTTTGACTCCCCTTTCTTCAGAGGTCACTCCCTTTTGGTGTGTGCAGGCACACGGTAGAGATGGTAGACGATAAGCGAAAGAGGTGCCCTGTATCCACTGGGCGCAAGAAATCCACACGTGAACGTCAATGTCCAGGCCGTCCGAAAGCCTCGCTTGTCTTTTGGCCTATGCCAAATACATTTGCAAAAAGGCAAAGACATGTGCGCGGGACGAACATTCTAAGACATTACCCTTCTTTGAGCAGCAGGGTGACTCAGCGAGTGCCGCGGCTCTGACCAAATTTCTGTCACACGCGTGCCAACTAATTTGAAGCAGCTCACTTTGCGTGAATTTTTGAAGTAACGATCTTTTCCTTGTTTTCTTTTCTTTAGCTATAAAGAGGTGTCCCAAATTCTTCGGGTTTCCCCGGAAGTTTGCTTGGTCCGGTTATCCGGAAGTTCGTTATCCAGACGAAAAGGGACGACTCCCGAGGTGTCCGGATAATCGAGACATGACTGTATATATATATATATATATATACAGGGTGTTCCAGCTAAGTGTGTAGAGATTTTTTTAAATATATATAACACTTTTTCCAAGATGAAATCAATTGCAATATAGCATATGCTGAAGGGCACCCCCTAGGAGGGCATTAGCAAAGTCCAAAGGCAATGTCTTAATTAACTTGTTAATTCTAAAAGCTACAAACTTGTCCCAATGAGAACATCTGTTCCTTTCAGTCACCTGATATCGTAGCCGTTTTCAGAACAAAATTCCGTTCCATAGATCGCCCGCAAAAAATTAGTGAAGGAACGCTACTTTTTCTTTATTTTGTTCATTGCGCATCTTCGCAGACGCGTATTTCCTTCATCCCCAACGTGAAAGGGGGAAGGAGCACAGTGCCGCCTCATGCGTCGAAGATGAGCTTTAACTTGCGGAAACAAAGCAAAAACAAATGTATCGGGTGACTCTATCGGAACTGGCCTTATCTTGGGTTGCATGTTCTGTTTCCTTTTAATCTTTTTCCAGGACGCGAGAGGCGATAGTGTGCTCTTTCTCCCTCTCACATTGGGGATGAAGGAAAGACGCGTCTTCTAAGAAGCGCAATGAACAAAATAAAGGAAAAAATGGCGTTCCTTCACGAATTTTTTGCGGGCGATCTATCGAACAGATTTTTGTTCTGGAAACAGCTACGAAATCAGGTGACCGAAAGGAACAGATGTTCTCATTGGGACAACTTTGTAGCTTTTATAATTAACAAGTTAATTAATGAAAGTTAATGAAGACATTGCATTTGGACTTTGCTAATTTTCAATTTCAATTTATTTCCTTGCGGTTGGGAGAGCAGCAAAAAGCCCATGAGGCTTGACACCGGCTCCTCCCCCAAAGTTCACTATTTACAGCAACAATACAGTAACGATCATAGCGTACAGAAAAAAAGAAAACAATATTGTAACAATAACCAAGTGAGAAAAATGGAAAGAAGAAATATAATGCCTATGATACAAACAAATCAACGAACAGTTCAAAATTGACTCAATTAACAGTTAAATACCCAACATAAAGCGACAGAGCATTCCTTTTGACATCAACAATGGGTCCGGCGACGTACCAGCAAACTGATTAAAAATAAATGGTGACATATACGTCAATGACTGCTTGCCGTAGTTTGTTCGATGCAATGGGACACACCAAATCCTATGTCGAAAAGAATACATAGATGTCAGCGTAGTTAACTGACATAGTTCTAGAAATGACGTGTTATTTTTACGGACGCTTTTTGAATAAGTTAAGGTAAGCTTATAGTTGTAGAATTTCGGTATCGGAATAATATTGTACTGTTCAAATAATTCCGCAGTATGAGACAGTCGACTGACACCAGCAATAATCCTTATAGCCCTTTTTTGCAGGACAAACAGCTCGTGAATATTTCCTAATGCATTCCTTGGGAGTGCCCTTCAGCATATGCTATATTGCAGTTGATTTCACCTTGGAAAACGTGTTATATATATTTTAAAAAATCTGTATACATTTAGCTGGGACACCCTGTATATATATATATATATATGTATATATAAATACCACGAAGTGACCACCCGAATTCGCCGCGTGATTCAAATTCTCTCCAGTCGATGGCGTCTCGAATAATTTTTTCTTTCTTTTCTAGACCTGGAGAAGCTTGTCCCGCAGTAAGCAGGCTCACATCTCCATTTTTTTCTGCCGTCATCATCATCATCGAATAATTATGAACTTATTGTTATTAAGAACTTACTACGCAAGCACATTAGTTCTTCCTTGTTAATCGCATGACGTTAGTATTGGCTGAGATTATCGGCTTCACGTAGAGTGACACGTGACATAGTCCCCGAGCGTAATAAAAGTTTCCTTAGATTGGATTGGATTGGAAAAGAAAGAAAAGAGATATGAGCATCTTCATAATACATTGTTTATTTGGTCAAAGTGCAGAGAACCACACTAGAAAAAGTGATTGTCATTGTCTTTCACCATCGAATGATGTACAGTCTTGATAAATGCATCAACCATTGTCAGCACTGTTCATATTTATTGATTTCTAATTACGTGATTTGTTACATAAGGGTGACTCTGGAGGTCCAGCAATTCAGAACGTCGACGGCGTGGCCTACCAAGTTGGGGTCGTCTCATGGGGCCACGGTTGTGCACGAGCACGAAGGCCGGGGGTCTACTCGGAGGTCACTTATTTCCTGGACTGGATACGCAATACAACATCAGCAAAATCTTCCAACTTTGTGTAGTGAAATGAGAAGAGAGTGTCACAACGAACAATGCTGAGGCACACCACCTACCCGAATATTCGAGTACAGGAGAACGACAACAACTACATGAGTGACGATGGGATGAGGTGGTATGGTGTTGGGTGAGGTGGGTACAGGAGATATTTTCCTGTCATGAGCGCATTATGGATCCTGACCATGATGTGATATAAAGTAGTAGTGAGGGAAGTGGTTAAGGGCTGGGCAGTAAAAAGTGCAAATGTATGTACATTTTATTCGCATCTGGTTTGGTGTGTGTGTGTGTAGTTAGCAGGTACCTAAAGTGTGAAAGGAGCTTGAGCTGTCGGTGCCTTAATGCCGTTAGTACGCTATGCAGACAGATGTGGCATAAGCCTAAAATGACATACTGTGGACTCTCCTGTGCCCCACACTGACAGTCGAATAAAACTAAATATTTAATGAAACTGATGTTGTTCTTAATGTCCTTCGAAATGGTAGCGCCCGAGTTATGGCAGGCAAATCTTCGACGCCTTTTTGCGCTTTTGCACTCCTTTTGTTTTTGTTCATAAGAGTGCGCTTTGCCCAAGTCACGAACTTTGTGTCCGCCTTTTCTTTCTTTTTTTCTCGATCGGTTTGGGAAGGTATTGGAAAAAGCGCGTCTTAAACTACTGTGATGTTGCGACAACTACAGAGGAAGACATGCTGTGTATACACTTCTCACACTGCGTTCTCGTGAAGATCCCGCTATATACAGTGGTGAAACAGCAACACCCGGCCCTCACAATTGCTGTTGCCGCGATCTACTTTCTATAACGTAGATAACGGCAATACAGGAAGGCCTGCGATATTTGGGATATTTCGGGGAAAATATTGAGGCGCTTCCAAAAACTTAGTTCAACTTAACGCAAACGTAGCTCGTGCTTTATGGTTCGAACACGTTCCTTGGCATACGCTATGCAATTAGGTCTACTGTCTGCGCAGCTCCCTAGTTTCCCTCTCTAACCTATTGCACGCAGAGTGACCTCATTGGTCCCTATCCCAAATAAGGGGGTAACATTTCAACGTTGAGGCACACGTGGTTTCTTCCGTGCACTCATATGCCGATCTACGAATGCCCCCTCATTGGCGCCCTGTGAGTGGACAGACACTTGGTGACGTGGTTTTTCCAGACTTCATCACCTCCCCTGCGAAGAGACAAACTGTCGCAGCGTATTCCCCAACGTCACCAATAGGAGCATTTTGGATTAGCGTATCCTGCTGGGTGAAATTCGCAGGAGATCGTGCCTTCACCTACCTGAACATGAGAGGAAAAAGAACAGAAAATGCGGCAGAGCGGCTTCGTATCCACGATATGTTCCAGTTGGTGTGCGGGCAGCTGTGAGAGCACATTTGAATGCGCGTGTTCAGACATTTACAACTGAGAGAATGGTTCGATTTGGATACGAGTACGTAGAGTCGTATTTGTGCTGTTGGTCCTATATTCCTCCTTCTTGTTCAGCGACGCGCAATTCCAAGACCATATGCATAAGAATCGATGCTTCGGCTGCGCGCTTTTCGCCCTGAAACTTTATCCACATTTCTAAACGCTACAATACTTCCTCCAGTTTGTTTCGTTACTTGGTTTTACGCTCCGAACAGAATTTTCGTATGAGAAAGCTCAGGAGAAGTTGGTCGGTATTAATGATTTAGCGATTACCCAGGTTATCAGGTACTTAACTGTCTCAGCACGACATTCTCACATGAAGAACAAAAGTGAAGAGAGGTGCTCCACCACACACAGTCGACAGCAGAACACAGTTGTCTATCGAACTTACACAAATATTTCTAGTGGTAAATAAAGCTACCTGGAGATTATTTTTATAATAGATCTCATTTTATAGGTGGATTATAGCAGCGGCTTACAGACTCTATCGGATTTATTAACAACAAATAACAATAAATGAAGGAAGGAAAACTGATGCTGACATGCAATGCTTCCGCGCGGGAATAGCAATTCGGCCAACGACGGAGAAACCTTTCTCCCCTTTCTTTCTATTGTTTTTTCAATAAACATACCCCCCCCCCCCCTATTCAAAGAGGTTAACATGAAAGGATGAATTAATAGTGAGCACGAATGGATTAATTCAAATTACGGGAAGGCTACTAATTTCCTATTTTCTTCACTTCGGCTGCTCTCTGCCCCCATAACTTGAGCTCCTTGACCACATACCGTTCAGCTTGTCCAAAGTACTTTGCCCATGGAGCTCCCCTGCGCATCAGTGCCTGGCTCTTCGCTCCCTTTTTGCTTTCATGCAAGCTGCTGGCCTCCTCGAAGAGCTCTGAACAGAACTCAGACCTGTCGTCGCTTCGCGTTCACCATAATTCATAATCTCATATTACCCTTTTTAAAATGGGGTAGGGTCCTGTGTTTACCAAGGGGCAAACATCCCATGTCATCATCACTTCTTCTTCATTTATTGTTGTTGTTGCTCTGATATTCAGATGGGTCATTTTTCCTTACCTCTTCAGGCTCTTCGGTCTCTTCTTCATCGTTGTCTTGTTGTCTTGGTCGACGTGTTCCTCCTCGAACGACATAAATTATCACCGGTTGTCGACGGTGTCCGCTCCGGGCATGAAACGTACGGCGAACGCGAGAAAGTACAGGATTGTCAGAAGTTGATATCATGTCATCTGCAATTGTAAAATAGAAATGTACACAGCAACGTCCTGACTCATAATCAGTAATAAGTCACTCAATGACGACAAAGGAATGTACACTGAAGCGACACAGCCTGTATCGTAAGAACCACAGGGGATGTATACTACAGACGATTATCGCACTATGTATCAACCTGTGCCTCGTCGATAGATAATCGATGTGAAATTCTTTGGCCTTTGGGATCTTTGAAATCCTTTGGCTTCATGGGGCAGTGCTCTGCTATACGCGCAATTATCAAATCGAAACTATCGGCATCTTTTGCTTGGAGACATATTTCGGCTTGAGATTTGCGGCTTGGAGACATATTGACTTGTTGTTCAGTAAATTTTTCGTTATTGGCTGCGGCGTGGTTTACGAGAACTAAGGAGCATTCTTGAGTAAAACAATCCCCGTCGATGATCCCATGCGCCTATGATCATCTTTCCCGACAAATCTCTAAACCATGAAGGCTAAACTCCTTCAGGCACCGCGCGAGAAAATGGGTGATGTCGACGCAGCAGGAGGGGAAATTACGTTTATTTTTGTATGCATTACCATTACTCATTGCTTTCTCATGCTTAGTAATGCATTTGTAACGCTAATACTTTGATGAGGTAATGCCAACTGGCATTACCTCATACCAATGCACTCATGGCATTATGCCAAATTGCATTTCATTTGGAATTTGTATTTTTCCAGAAGGCCCTACCAATAATGAGTAATGCCATTTGGTATTACTCGGCCAAAATGCAAAGGCATTGCATTACTCGTTACAGAATATAATTCATTAGCACTACTCATTACCGAGGGGGGAATGCGTCACCTGGAGGGGTGGGGGGGGGGTGGCTGCAAGCGGCCTACCTACCTGCCTAGATTGGTGCATCATAACGTCGTGCATCGAAGTGCGTCGTGGTGCACCACCGGTTGTGCATTAGTTTGCAATGCGCTATTTCCCGTCTCTGTGTCGGCGTCACTCCTTGACGCGATTAGTGTGCGGATCAACGGCTGCTGTCTGTGCTGCTATATACGTCACACTGTTCTTCATACGTCACGCAAGCAGACCGGGCCCCGCCAACAAGGTCACGTCGTTTCGCACGAAGCTGATGTTTGTTTGTTTGTTTGTAACGCAAAAAAAAAGAGAGGGAGCGTTTTTGCAAATTGGACTGCGCTGTGACAAGAGAATGTTCAGATAAAATATTTTCCACATCATCATTGTCATCCATTCATCTATGTTGTTGTTGTTGTTGTTTGCATGCACGCTCCTCGTGGACTGCTTGCTTTACCATGCAGAATATCGAGCAATCATAAGTGGTATTTCAGTGCTCCTTTAATATTAAAGGAGTATGGAAGGATTCGAAAAAAGGTACTCCAGAAGGACTAGAAATTATGATTACAAGGCCTGGGTCACACATTCACACAAAAAAGTGCGAGTGTAGCCCGCAATCCTGGTACGCAACTGAGCATTGGAAGTTTCGCGGGTCAAAACAAGGCTCTTCCATGGGCTACCGGGTGTGCGGCACGACGTCATCCGCCCAAGTGTGCTGTTGTATTTGGCGCCGACCGTACTGTGTCTGACACAGAGTAGGCAATTGGTCAACTTGCTCTTCCGTCGTCTCAGACAATTCTCGACAGCCAGCAAACGTGCTCGACGTAGAGCCCTGCACGGGCAGACTTTTCCAGGTCCGACCCGGCACGGGCGCATCGAAAAATCGGGCCCGATTACCCAGTGAATAGAGCCCGGTCCGGCCCGGTGACTCAGCGCGTAGATCCCGGCCCAGTATTTCAGCCGTGACGTGCGCGTTTCTAGCGCTTATCGCAAAATTTATAAGTAAATTTATAAGAACACAAGACACGGCCACAAACATACAAGAACTGTCGGTTTAACATCACAACAGCACGAGACCTAATTAAATCCAGGACGCAGGCGGGCAAACGCGCTATCGTATTACACTACCAGGTTTTTGTGGATGTAGAGTATGCTGTCGACAAACTCCTCCCAATCCTTACCCCTCTCACCAAGCTTTGCGAACGTGTTTGTGAAATACGTGAGGAGTCAGGAGCAATGCAAAGTGGCTCTGAGCATGTTAGAGAGGATCGCAATGTCGAGGAGGTGGTGTTCCTCTAAATGAGTCCTGACAGGCGATGATGGAATGTCCCAGCGGGCAGATGGTCGTGGCCTCACGCTAGGACGGTGCCGGTAGAACTGCCGTGCCAGCGCCGTAGCGCGTGGCAGCAGAGGCACGTCTTCGTCATCACACACGGGGCGCCACAGAATCATACGCATAAAGGGCAACGTCCATGGAGCGAATGTACAGCGAAAAAGCTGCGAACTTCGCTCAGCGTCGGACGCCCTGCGCGAGGCATCAAAAATATGAGCGTCCGCCGCCGATCTGCCCATGCCAGATATTTTCGCCCAGCGTCCGCGATTCCGGAAACGTCAACTGCAGATGAACCAATCAAAGTGCTCTTCCGCTACGAATCTACGCCAGATCGCCTGCACGTGGTCGTCTGCGCTCGTGAATCATCGTCATCGTCCTCTTCTTGCAACTGGATGCTGTCGTCTGCTCGCTGTTTCGCCAACTGCATCGTTAGAACGTGAGGCATTCTCTGCCAAGAAACAGGTTTTCTTTTCGCAGTAGTGAATATGCTTTTCGGTACGTTACTGGGCGCATCTTTTCAGACAGTTGTTGGATTTAGTTGCAAAATTTGTGACATTTAATGAACTTTTTCGAGCAACTGATTTCACTAAGCTTTCAGCTTATACCCTGGCAACAGTGACATCACAGCGTGACTTCCCGACGCCGTCCGCTGGTTTTTCGCTCCATGGAGCTGGTGCCGGCGAACAACTGACAGCGAAACGCGCGTGGCAGTCTGCCGCGCGAACTTCGTTGCAAAAATTCGCTCCATGGAGGTTGCCCTTAATGCACTGTCCTTTGCTTGTTTTTGCAAACACTACGCGCAGGAATGACGCAAGCACATGATGATATGAACTAATAGTCCTCCATTGCGTGACATTAGCTGCGTGACCCGGTCGAGCATGGTTCTCGGAAACATGTTTGTAGGCCCGGCCCGGCGTGCTGGCGCCTTTTGTCGGCCCGGGCGCTGCCCGGCACGGAGCACACAGCCAATAACAGCCGGGGCCTGTGCAGGGCTCTTGCTCGACGCTCTGACGTCAAAACACGTCAGAAGGAGCCTCAAGAGATCGTCGCCACTGCGCGCGGGTACGATATGCGGGCTTCCCAAATAAACATTTTGTTTGGTAATTCCTGAACGTAGTATATGCTCATATCACGCGTAAGAAATATATATGTTCGACATGTCTTCCGTGCTCCTTTAAACACACATATCCTTTTAACTTAGTTCAATGATGAGTTCGAACTCTTAAAGCGAGAAAAAAAATCGGTATTGTCTTTTTACGACGCCTATTGGAAAAGTTTTCTGTTTTTTGTAGGAAACCTGAGCCGAGCGCAGATTTTTCTCTGTTCTTTGCATCACCTTCCATTGCCGATTTTCTATGTAGCTTTTGTGTTTGCACTTGCGAACTAGATGTATAGGGGCGTTTCGATTGCAACGGAACATACAGGACTATATCTTATCAGCCTGAAACTCGGAGCTGGTAGCAGCCCCCATGAGCTTTTGAGTCAATATTTTGCAAGCATTCGCCAATGGAGAGAAAAAGAAGAAGAAGAAGAGAAAAGCACAAAAGAGACAAGAAAGGAAGGAAGGAAGGGTAGCAACCTCGTGCCATCCATTTCAACGGTCTATTTCACTCAAAATCAATATCATTTTTTTAGGTGTATACACAACCCTCATTCCAGAGCAGCGGGAGATGCCGCCAACTGCAGAATGTAGGAGACATGAAAAGGACAACACAAGTTTTTTTGAGACCACACATTCTGAAATCATGATTCAATATTTTCACAGCTTGCTTTTAGAACTTTCTATTAATTGCATTATGTTATCGATTTTCTTAAGAATGGCGACTGCCCCTAACTTGTCAGCAGGGACGGATCCAGTATGTTTCCGATGATAATATTTGGGCGGGGGTGGGAGGTGGGGGGTGGGGGGGTCCGTCAGCATGCTACATATACTACCTTCTATGTTACTACTGAAATTGAAGGGGGTGTCAAAACATCCGACCCCCACTCCAGGTCCTCGCCTGCTTGTTTGGGTCTCTTAAATTTGCATCGGCTTATATTTTGTCGAAGTCGCTAACACCTTTAGAACAAGATTTACTTTATTTTACTAATTTACTAACTCACCAACTAACTAGAACATGTATGCTCAATAGACAACGGTTGAGGCAACAAATGAACGCAGGAAGAACGTCCGAAAATACTACTCATTAACTTACCTGTAACGTCGCAATAAGCTAGCGACAAAACGGCTATGAAACAAAGGAACAAGGCCAGTACAAGCGATCTCATCTTGATACTAGGAAGAGCTCCTTTCAATAGACGCTGATACGTAGTTCTCGCGCAATTTATTACACTTGCAATTCATTGGATGCGTCCATAGCGTGCAATCCTGATGTTACATCAGCTGCTGAGAGATCGCACCTAAAGAATCGGAAATAATAGCCCGGTAACGTACTATAGCGTGCGAAAGTTCTTCAATCGTCTCAACGGGAACGCCTCATTCCACGAGTCGCTGCTGTTGAGCTTTCAGCTTATTGTTCCTCCAGACAACAGCACTTCGTCGCCATGGCAGTCTGGTGTGAACCTGAAGAGGCGTCCCAGAAACGACAGGTGAAGAAACGTCAAGTTCGTGGTTGTCACGTATCAGCTGTACAAACTTCAAAACTTCAAAACTTCAAATGATGTCATTCGAAGGCTTCCGTTTCTTTGATATGCCTACTGATTACATGATAGCTGAGAGTCGAACCGCACCCGAACCTGAACCGAAAACTGTTATTAACCATTATTTTTAGCCGAGCCGAGACTATTGGCGTCATCTTGGAGCCGTACCAAAACTGTGCGGCCAAAAAGTGTCGGTAAACCGGTTCAAATAACGGTTCGCACCTATCCAAATCGACTGTGGGAAAAATTTAAATTATGCTACGTAGAGTGTGACTTATGTATACCAACGAGTTCAATATACCAGACGTGGAGAAAAGAGTTGCAGCATCATAAAGGAGCGTCGCAGAGGGCGATGCACAAATGGCTAAATGTACTCTGTGAGCAAATTCAGTTCTTTTGGAGACTAAATGAGTTTCCACAAAAATTAATCTCTATCTGGACTAAATGCATGGGGCAATGTCACAAAGTGGGAACCAGTGGTTTATCCAGAATCCAGTGCACGGAGGGGCGTTGAAAAAAATTGGGAGGGGGTCATTATTACAGTTACGTCATTACAACATATCATTAGCGACATGTGTCTAAAGCTAAAATCCCAAGGGTACGCTGAGAAGGGGGTACAGAGGTGAAAAAGTTAGGGTGTGTGACTGAACATTTGAGGGGGTGGGTTAGGGGGCGGTAGACGAGGTCTGGATAAATCACTGATGAGAACTGCACATTGGTTTACCCAGAATTTCGTGTGTCGGGCTCCGAAAGGTGAAGGGGGGGGGGGGGGGGGGTAACGTCCCAACATGCAGGCTATTCCCGTGTGTTTCTATGCCTTTTCGCAAAATATTGCGTAACCTCAGCAAATTTTAGGGGAGGGGGGTCCGCCAGTATTTCAGGGGTGTTATAGGATTGTAGCAGGGTCTGGACAAATCACTGGAACTGCATCTCACGCTTTGTCGTTACAGTCCTTTTGTTCAACAACAACAGCTATAGATGCTGACAATGAGCTGGGGTATATACATAATTCATGTGCGTCAATGAAAATACTTTGAATTAAACCGTAGACAGTGATATATCGAGTAGGATAAAATCTTGCGACATGCATAAGAGACAATTTATCAAGGAAGGATCGCAATCGCACAGGGTGCGTTTTTTTATCAGTTAGCCAAGAAGAAGAAAAAAAGGCTGCTAGAGCAGCATCGATGTCATTTTTGCGGGTGAGTTACTGACCAGGTGGACGTCCTGTGGGAATGGGCATTGTAACTACTGAACGACTTATTACCTAAAATTCACAAACTTTTAGATTGATTGACTGATTTATTCGTAAAGTAAAAAATGGAGATGTTAGTCCCAAACTACTCGGACTGGCTACTCCAGGACGCGTTATTTAGGACTCATTATATGTAAAACAAATCAAGGGAAAGGAGGGTGGGGCGGGGGATGTGGCAGGCGGGGCGGGACATTAACTTTTTAATTCGACACGTTTTCGCGAAACTGGGATACAGCGGAATCGGAGGCGACCATTATTGAATCAGACTTGTACGTATTTAGAGTATTGTACTTAAAATACTGCATTTTAAACACAATTTGCTGTATTTTGGTACTCTACTCAATACTTTTTGTTTTGTGTATTTGTACTCTATTTAAAACACATTTATCATTTTTATTTTATCAGTCATATCCTACTGCTCCACATCAGTGGAATTACGTAGGGGAGAGTGCAGTACACGACATGCAGGAATAACAAAATACAATAACACGTAGTACGCATCGAGCCAAAAGAATGTATAGCGTGATAACACATCAGTGACACGGACTTGATAAGTACAAAATCTAACCAACGTGTGAGCCGTTACTCCGAAAAGAAACCAGTTTTTGTGAAAACAGAGTACCCGAGTTTGAGTGGACAAGGTCTCGTGGAAGGCTGTTCCAATGTGGTATTGAGCGAACAAAAAATGAATTTTGAAACACAGAGGTGCGAAAACGATATGGTTCAATTTTACATTCGTGATCTAGTTCGGAAATGATCGGAAATGAAGTTGGGGGTATTAAATAAAGATCACGCGAAATAGCGATGGTACCATAATAAATATGATAAAAGAATCTGAGATTTGCTATCGTACGACGAGTTTCTAACATGGTCCAACCCAGCACGGACTGTAAACTAGAAGCCCTAACATAAGGCGAGTAGTTGCCTGTTACACACCTAACGGCTCGTTTTTTGGATCTTCTCAAGTTTGTGCTTTAGGCCTATTTCCATTGGGTTCCAAACCACACTACAATATTGCAGAAGCGGACGAATGTACGACTCGTAGAGAGTTTCTTTAACGTCCTTTGGGACACCCTTAAAATTTCTTTTCATAAACCGGAGAGTAATACTAGCCTTATTACTAATATAATCTATGTGCTTGTGGCACTTGAGGTTTCTACTAAGTACAACCCGTAGGTATCGATAGTCTTCGACCGTTTCTAATGTTTCGCCATTTAACTTGTAATCTAAGGTGTACTTGTTAATCGAAAACGCAACGCATTTACATTTTTTTAGCATTTAAGGTCATACCCCAAACTTGGCACCACTTTTCAATTTTAATCAGATCATTTTGAATTTTGTCGGTATCACTAGTTGTTTTAATTGCCCTATAAACAACACAATCATCTGCAAATAGTTTAATATTTGAATCAACTATGCCAAGGAGGTCATTTATAAAGATTAAAAACAAAAGTGGGCCCAGTACGGACCCCTGTGGGACACCTGATGTAACTGTAGCTGGTGGTGATTGAGTGCCATTTGGTACTACACACTGTCTCCGATTTTTGATATAATCTTGCAACCAGTGCAGTACTAGAGGATCCAAGTTCAGGAGACTTAACTTATATAACAAGAGGCTATGGTCAACGGTGTCAAACGCTTTCTCGAAGTCCAAGAAAACGCAATCTGTTCGAAACTGGTTAAAAGTAAGATCGTGATAGAAGCAGACGAGTTGTGTAGTACATGAAAGATGCTTACGAAAACCATTCTGGGACGGGGAGAGAAACTCGTTTCGGGATAGGTGCATCATAACATTTGAGTAAATTACGGTATATGTTCCAAAGTTTTGCAGCATATACTCAGAAGAGAAACCGGTCTATAATTTTCAGCGCATGTTTTATCACCTGATTTGAAGATCGGAACCACATTAGCAAACTTCCATTCCTGTGGTACCCTTCCTGTCACTATTGCCCAGCCAAAACGTATGAAAAGATATATGAATAGATTCACTGATAGTGGAACCACAAGCCTTTATGACAATAGCTGGCTGGAATACGATCTGGTCCTTGGCTTTTCTTAACATTTAAATTGCAGACCTTATTTAAAATACCTGATCTAGATAGTCTGATCGGAGGCATCGAGCATTCCAACGACACATTCAAAGCAGGGTAGCTGGATGGAGCAGTACTATTGCTGAATACTGACTTAAAATAATCATTCAGTATTCGAGCTTTGTCAGCATCCTCTGTTGCAATACTTTCATTACTCTTAATAACTGGTATACTCACTTTGGTCTTATTAACGGACTTAACATATTTCCACAATTCCTTGGAACTCCCTCTCACCCTGATGATGTTCAGCTTAGAAAAATAAATTCGTTTCTCTTTTCTAACAGACTTGCATAGACGTTTGGATAAAGCCTTAATCTTTTCATAGTTAGCCTCAGTTTTGTGCCTTAGATAACTAAAAAAAGCTCTTGTTCTTGCCTGATCAATTTCCTTATGATTTTCGTAAAATAAGGCTTATCGCACTTTCTCTTTTGGCCTTACTTGGGAGGAAGGAACATGAGCATGTATTAAGGACACCAGCATAGTCTTGAATTTCTACTACAGGGTGTCAACGTCAGTTAATTCGCTTAGTGCCCTAAACTCATCAAGGCGGTCCTCAAGTTCTCTGTTTATCGCAGCGAAGTCATCCCTACTATAAATAAACACTTTCCTTGCATTTTTACTATTTTCAACCTTGTGTGGAATGGACACATTGGAAAAAACACAGCTGTGATCAGAGATACCCGGTAGGACCGTGGTACGCGAAATAACATCAACTTGGTTGCACAACAATAAATATATAATATTTGAACCACGAGTAGGAGAAAGGACATATTGTCGAAACGAACAAGAAGTCAGCATGCCATCAAACGCCCGATAGACCATTGAATCCTTTAACCTGTTGTGCCTTGTGGTTTCCCACCTAAAATCACGAAGGTTAAAATCACCAGCGATTATAATAATGTCATCGGACATTAGGGACACCTGGTCGTGTAACTTAGTTATCGGAAGTTCGTTACTATTCGGCGGGCGATAAAAAGAACAAACTGCAATACTTGTTCCCCCCAGCAACAAGCGGCACAAAACAGTTTCACAAAGCTCTGAACGCAACGGTGTATTTACAGCGCTTATTGAACTACGTACACAAATAAAGACAACTCCACCATGACTGTTTCTATCATTTCTAAAAACAGTACAGCGCAAAGGAAACACCTCTGTGTCATTTACACTATCACCTAGCCAATATTCATTACCAACAAGTACATCAGAACACGTTACGGACAAGAGGGCATAGAAATCGTCTGTTTTATTTATACATTTTCTGTTATTTTCTACTCAATACTCTAATTATATAGTTTGGGTCTCCCTCTCAAACTTTCTGTGCCTCGTCTTTTCGTTATCTTGCTTGTTCAGTGGAAATTTCCTGAGTCCCTCGGACTCGACCCGGATGTTGGCCCTTCCTGGAAGTCTCCATTTAGAGATCTTGCCCCGTGTGAGCTAATCCTTGGCGAGTGAGGGTTATATTACGTGTGCCCTGACGCGGTAACGCCGAATTCTGACCTCGCCAAGCAGGGACCTGCTAGAAGTTTGCTTTGTTCTGGGTCACGTATACTTAGTGGAGTTATGTGGTATCTCTTTGTCATCTTTTTGGGACTTGTGTTTAGATGACTCCTATCCACGACCATCTCTATAATACACGACCATAACACTCGCCCGTTCGCCTATGGGACTTGCGTCCGCGCCTCGAGGAGCGGAAGTGCCGTATTTACGCGCGGAGCGCCTGCCAGGGGCGCCACTTGCGGGACCCAGAAGAGCGCCTGTTGTAGCTCAGCTGTCTGCAATATGAGTGATCCTTGTGGTTAATTCTTCGTGCGTACATGTTTGTGTATTGTCGCAGGTTCTCTGTTCATGTAGAACTAAGAGTTCTGAAACTAAATACCCAGAAATAGGCTGTGCTCTGAAGCGTAGGTGGCATGTAAAACTGTGAAACTCGCTCACTATGTGCCGTACATCGTACACATAAACTTGGCAACAGCACCTTGTGTGTTGGGCCAGTTATCATGCGTTTATGATTGTCAGACGCAAGCGTGTTCAGACTTTACGTTTCACGTGAGAGGTGTTCCGTGTTAACATACAGGGCAGTTACAGAGAATGGATGAATGCGACCGTAAGAAGGAACTGTTCCTGGCAAAGAGATGACTGACACCTGTTACGACGTCCAACAGAATTTGTTGTATAAGCAAGCACTTCAGTTTTAAATTAGCAGTTGCTTGTTTTGTTTTCCTACTTATTGGTCCCTTTTTATTTTACTTTTACACTTTTTTTTCTTCTTTTGCGGTTTGCCATTACAATGCTCTGCTAACCTTTATTATGCTGTTCGGGTAGAAGCCACTCTGAGAATTTGATGGTGGCTTTTCTGCGACGCTACCTTTGGTGCCTTTTTTTGTGTTCGTTTTGCACTCCTGGGAGATGCAAGGCTGTGTAAACTTCGTGATCACTAAACGTAGGTACCGTAGCCACGGTGCCACGTCAGAGAATTTTGCGCTTTGCCCCGATGCTAAAGTCTTCGGCCTTGAAATGCAGAGAACACGCAGAGTTCGAGCTAGCATGCAGGCGAAAAACGATTTTAGATGGATAGTTTTTCGCTGTTGTTGCAGACAATAGTCGCGGCTGATTACTTTGTTGTACGAAGCATCTTCATCAAATTTAATGCAAGCATTTGCTCATCGGCACCAATGAAGATGCTGTTCCCCTTTGCGAATCTGATTGTACGGCCGAACACAAGAATCCTAAGTGATGCAGTCAAAAACTTCTAATATTAAAATTACCGTGATAACCTAACAAATAAATGCTATTTTTCCTTGCTGACTTGTTGTTATGTTCATCGTTATTTCTGTAATTCCAGATGACATCTTCATCACAGTATTTATGGTACTAGTTACCGCATTTAAATACTGTATATTTTATATTTAAATACTCCTATCGAAAAGTATTTATGAAGGGTATTTAAACACCCCTTTCAACAAAGTATTGTGTATTTATATTTAAATACTAAAAAAATGCATTTATATCCACCCCTGGCCGGAGGCCACGGTTCATTATTGTTTTTTTTTCAGAGAGAAATGCGTAAAAGGTACTCAGCTATATTAGATAAAACTATTTATGGTACACACTGCCATCCAAAAAGTGCACCCTATATGAAATGAAACAATCGCAATTCGAAATGAAGTTACTTGTGTCAAGACGCCGCGATATATTTCGAGCCACTTCTCCCGTAAGACAACATTTGAGCGCGGAACTCGTGGAATGAAATACTTGTGTTCGACACTGCTTTCTTCGGCTTGCAAAGCGGGACGGTGCAGTACACCATCACGTCTGCACTATGCACAAATCATGCACTGGAGACAAACACTGTCCACCGCGTGAAAAATAGCAAAAACCAAACGCGAATGACGGCAGCAACGGTATCCGCATAGCATGCGTCGTCTGCCGAGGGTCCCATATTCAGCGCCACAAACGCGCGGCGACCGCTTGGCGAAACTACGTCAGTGGCGCTGGGCTGGGCTGGGGCTGGGAAACTACGTCAGTGGTGCGAGTGTGATGGTCGTGTATTATAGAGATGGTCGTGCTCCTATCACACAAGGACGGCTTGCGTAGTACGCGGGGTTTAGGTGATTCATGTCACATTGCGGCGACTTGCCGCATTGACCAACGACTGGTGAATTTTTGCGTTCAAGGATTACTTTAATTTCATGTATTTATACTCTTCTTTAATTATATTCTAACGTCAGTATTTATTAACATATCTTAAATACATTTTTGAGTACCTTGTACATGTCTGATTTGACTCCACCCTCTTTCTCCTGTATCTTATTCAAGTGCAAGCTGTTTGTCGAACTTACTTTGTTGTCGAACGAGCTTATTGTCGAATACAAAAGCTAAGAACATTTACCACAGAGCATTGGTTGCAGGATTTATTTACACGTAGGTAAGGAATGTTCGAAGCGAACGCTGAATAAATAAGTGTTCCTACGTAATTGATGAGATCGACGCTGGCAACAACATTAGTTCGACTTAAAAGGGGGCAGCTCAATTTTTCATTGCGAGCCGCATGAATACTGGATGCTTAGTACAATACCGGATCAAATACCGTTGAATGGACATTGCGCACCTGCTACGCCTGAGCTGTTTTGTTGGACGTACGTACGTGTTGTGCCGAGACTGTCCTTAGGAGATATAAAACCTTCCCACACACTGTTGCTACGCCCACCTCTAGCGCTGATCATGGATCTTCATTACTACCGAGTGCTTTTCTTGGCAGTCGTGGTTGCTATGGCTCAAGGTAAGCTGGCGTGCAGCAACATTCCTTATTTACTCCCATCATTAGCGCATTTGTTGACCCGAAAATGATGAGCCACAGACAGGGTGCGTTTATCACGCAAGTTCCTGAATTACGACAGTAAATACGATAGGCGTGGTAAGCTACACGATGTAGTGCACGCAGCGTGAACAGCGCACGTGGTATTTTTACGAAGGAAAAAAAAGAAAAATTGAATGCGGAACCCGTTTCAATGCTGCCTATGTTTAGACCTGGTCTTTTTTCTTTTTTTTTACGGCAGTGGAACTTAATCCTTCTGTGCTGTTTACGCGCGTCAAGTCGCATTGGCATCCCCTCTCCAGCTTGCGTCGTCGAGATCCGCTGCAAATCTCGCGACTGCCTCTTTGATAAGATTTGCTCTCCCTGATATATGTTGCACAGTTTTTTCTACTCCTGGTTGCATGCCATGCTTATTGGCGCAGCATGTCGCCACACAAGTAGGTTGACTGACCTTACGTGTAAATCTACTCCCAATTTGGATGCCATCTCCCACCGACAGCAGGTGTAGGTGCGATGTGCAAAATGCAGTGTCGCACAAGGTCGTTCGGCATTCGTTCCATTCACCGTCGTTGGAATTATACGAGCAACGCTCTTTCAACCTCCTCGATCCGAATTCCTAACTAGAATACTTGAAGAGAAACTCTGAATTCAGACCCCACCTATGAATCATGTATAACTCTGTAGGCTATAGAAGTTGTTATTGTTAAGTACTGTAAAGCAGTACAGCTGCAATCTCAGAAAATTGATTCACTCGATAGCGTGAGTCATCAACTCTTACATCATAATTTTCGTCCCCATTGCGCTGAGAGTTTTTTTTAGACAATCTAAATTTAAAATTACGGGAAACACTTTCTCGAAGTCGCCGTGAACTGCGCATTGCTCGTCAAGTACGGTGGCAAAAGTACCTTGCATGTGCATAACACTGTGTCTAAGCCAAAAGAAGTCGGCTACGTGTCAGCTACGAGACGTCAAGAGCAGTAAGCCAGTCGGGAACATAGATAACTGTTGCTTGACAAATTGCGGATTATTTCCCACCAGACGTCGTCCCGAGCCCTTCTACTGTAGGGCGCCTGAATACTAGCTCCCTCTGTGTAAGGTGGAGTCACCTTTGTAGAAGCGAATGCCGCAAAGCCGCCATGTTTACGTCCACGCTTACCATGCATGAATACTCGGTACCGATTTCACCCATTTTTTGAGACTTCCTCTGCTATGTATTTACTCAACTTCAAAATGTAGTAAGTGGCTAAGCGCATATTACACTTTTGTGAGCGCGTTGCGCGCAATGCGTGGGCCTAAAGATGGCTGAAATTCGTAGCAGGCGACGCAGTTGTCTTCACCCTATGCAGAGGGAGCTAGTATTGCGGCACCCTATTTTCCCGCAATCTTACTAGCAAATTAAAAATATTTAGCATACCCAGCCACATGCATAAATTGTTAGGCTGGATTTACAAGCAACAAGCTGTTAAACTGCGAGCTGATATAACATAACCAGTCCGTTGGTTGCCGCCGCCATTAAAGGCGCATAAAGAGCTTACTGTAACGAAAAGTGAGTACTTAACGGTATTACACTGTATTTAATCACCGTAGCAATATAGCAACGACAAGACAGATGCGTGGTCGACGTGGAGTAAAACCATTAATGAGAAACCTCAAAGCTTGCAAGAGAAGAACATTTTTACACATATGAAATAATTCGTGCATTGACACGCATTGGTGGAGCAAACCCCGGGGATAATTCATTAACTGCATGTCTCCGCTTCCTCGGTAAACACACCTGAGCCCAGAGTTCGTGTGACACAACTAAAATTCTCGTTATATCTGAACATTAAAGGATAACACCTCCCTATTTCGTGGTTTCATTTCGCGAGGAGTAAACAGTGTCCTTTTAAGGGAGTTCATCCAATTACGCATGTGGGTGTTAAAGTTCGAAATTATGAAACCGAGCAAACAAAAGTAGTTGCCTGGAGCATAGGAACACATTTACGGAACATGCCGTGTACTCGGTGGTTTTTGGAGTAAGCAGTTAGTCAAGTAATAGCCACCCAAAATAATGTTTGTAGTGCTCGCTTTCAGGAGGCTTCAGTGGAGTTATTACAACCCACACAACGAGCGAGCCTTGGCTGGTTGAAGCTACCCGAAACATCCCCTTCCCCTTTCCCCTTTTTCTTTGTTTTTCTTTTTGTTTGCCTTTATTTTTATTTTTTCCTTCCTGGGAATAGCAAGCCGCCATAGCGGTGGCTAACCTTTCCCTCTTAATTTTTTTAATATAATAAACATATCCCCCCCCCCCCGAAACATCATTCGCCTTGTTCACTTTATCATGCTGTTCGTCTTCAGGCACGTTTGTCAGCATGTATAACTACTTAACAAATGAATATAACACGATAGAAGGAGTTGACGTGCAGCTTTAGTGATGAGATGCAAGCGGTGAGTCGATGCGGGCTGTAGGGACTGGGACATCCACGCGTCGAGTTCGTAACACGTTTCTCGTGGACAGTAAGGTGATATAAAGACATGCATGATTGGCACATGGTAATCGTCGAAAAAGCAGCAGCGGGAATATAGCACAGTAAACTTTTTTACACTGTTTTGGTGTAATGGCTTGGCCCATGGCGCACACCTCTGTGGTGTTGCCTTTGCACTCGAATGAAAGTCGTGTATTCCTAATAAAACACTCTTATAATGGGCCCTTAAAAAAAATTCCCTTAAAAGGGGAGTATTCTATTGAAGGCGCCTTTTAGGATGGCATTGTTCTCTGGCAAATATTCCGTCCGAAATAGCAAGTGTAATACAAGCTTCCGCGGTCGCATGCCGAGACCTACAGTTCCTACGACCTACGTTCTTGCTTCTATGGCAAGCACTACCCTGAACACGGTACACTTCCAGCCGTGGTTCCATCGTAGTGCCGAGGCTTGAAGGGACCTGGGCACCCTCAGTAGCCTATATTGGCGCATTGGATGGATCATATACTGAAATACAATCTGTTGGGGCACGTTCGTTAAATGTGGTGGGGCGAGAAACGTTTGTAACGATGACGGGAATGCGTTTTTGCAATTAACACCTACGCTTGCAACCAGTCAGAGATATCAGATAAATTCCTAACATCCTTCCCTGTCAAATATTGTTTTTAACTGAGGTCATCGTCTATGATGTGATTACTTGCTGAGCGGAGGTGTGAGACTAGCATAATTTTTCTCTCACGGATTAAAACACCAGTTTTAACACCATATTCCCAGTTCAAATGGGGTGTAAAAAAGGTATATCGGACGTAAACACTTTCATTTTGTTTGAACACCTCGTTCTACATCATTAATGATCGACATTTGATAAAATGTGGTGTATGTCGATATTGCACCTTTAGTAATGCCCTTCTTGCACCCTTTGCGGGATAGAAAATGATGTTTTTATAAGAATACACCTGTGTTAAGCGAATAAAGGTGATGATGAAATGATTTACTGTGCACGCAACTTATGAGTGCCGGTCAAAGTACGGTAACTAGTACGCTCACGCGGCTTCCTGACGGCTTGCCAAGGGGCCTGACTCAAAGAGCGGGACATGCATGCACTCAGTCTCTACATATTCTGTCCTACATGTTTTCTTTCTCTCTCTTTCACGCACGGACAGGGCAACTTGACAGAACAGAAGCACTTGCTCGGCCTGCCGGCTGCACAGTGGGTTATTCTGATTGACGGCAAGATTTCTCTGACTCCTCTTTTGGCCCTAACACCATATATGAATCCTCCCGCACGCATGCTTCAGACTTTCACGCAGCTCGCAGCCAACGGTCATTGTGTAATGCTTCCATCCTTCAATGAATCCCAGGACACGTAGGACACAATGGCGAGACGATCTACCTCTACCGGGGCCCTCCCTGCTACCTCTCTACCCCGAACGGCCTCTACCTGTTTCTTGCAAATCCGCCGCTGGTGCTATGTCCGTTCCACATAGTTCCGAACGGACACTACCTCATATGACTCTATTGCGACTCATCTTTTAACCTTTTTTTGATTTTTTTTCTTTAAAGGAATATATAGTTGACCTGTGCCTGACCAACCTTTCCTTTCTTTCCCCTCTTCTCAATCAATATATTCCTCCTCCCCCAATATCACGCGCTGTTGCATCATTTTGATTTTTGTCCATAACACTGTAATTTCAGATGACAATCGCTGCCCTTACTGTGAGACACAGTCGTCGGAAGAACGCAGCAATGAAAACTTGACCTGCTGGAACGGACTACCTTGGTGGATGAGCCCTTGGTTCATGCAAGGATCAACCGCTTCGCCAAAATTTAGGGACCAAGAAACTCGGGAGGGTAATCGAAGTGGTCGCAACAAACAACGGGGCAAAACTGGCTAAAGCTGCGGATACCATGCGTAACTGGTGCATGATACATCGAGATTTGGAAACAAAGGTATTTTAAAGTAAATAAGCCTAAGAAACTGCACAGTAATATAGTGTGTTCATTACTCAAGCGTTGCAATAGGAGCAACTGCACAGCTGCATCGCCGTCATTATTTGGCACGATGCGACAATGACCTGCAATCAATGACACGTCCTGTCTGTGGTGCCTCGCACTAGGTTTCATCAATTGCTGTCACACGTTTCTACATTGTTTTCCCTTTTTTCTAAACGGACTGTGAAATTTCCCGAACCCCCACATTTTTATTTTTTTTTTGCTGGAAACTGTTTTTCCCGCCGAGAAACTAATATGCCAGAAATTTTTCCGGTCGAAATCGCTCCGCTGTGTGAGTAGCGCGCGCCTGAAGTGTCTCTTCCGCATTGTGATGTGATGTGATGTGATGTGAATAAAGAGAGAAATGGGGATGTTAGTTTCGACGAAGTCAAACTGGCTACCCCAGTACACTTAATACAGAAAGTTCAAACCGATGATGAGATGATGAAAACACAAAGGGATGATCTCCAGAGACGAACAGAGATGATAATGGCGTTCAACATGTAGGCCAAAAGTTCAGGAGTTGCGCCCAAGTGAGAGTAAAGTGGCGGAATCGCCGGGGGCACACAGGACACATCACACATTCACCGTGTCATAGGATGTCCATAAGCCCGGTTGCATGCAAAAAGTCTTCAAGTGCCCTTAGCGCCTTGTCGGACGAAGGAGGACCTAACAGTTTCGTGATGTCGAAGGCTCGGGAGTCCACACGAGAAAGGCTTGTCTCTAATGTCCTTCGGGCATCGACGTATTTCTGACACCTGAGAAGGATGTGTTCTACATCCTCTACAACGCCACACACACTACAGTTCGGAGAGTCTCGCTTTCCGATTTTGAAGAGGAGACGTGCGCTGTACGGTACATTGAGCCGTAGCCTATGCAGGACAGTTGCCGTTTGTCGCGTAAAGGAAGGTGGTACTCGAAAGCGTAACCCTGGGTCGACCTTGTACAGAAGCGAATCCCGAGCCGATCCTGTTAACCAGGACGTGTTGCACATTCGTTGTTTGAGCTCGTTCAGCATTCGCCCCGCGTCACCCTTGGTGAAATAAATGGGCATCACCTGGGCGCGGCTTAGTTGAAGAGCCCGGCGTGCAGCAGCGTCCACAGCCTCGTTACCTGCAATGCCACAGTGGCTAGGGATCCACTGCATTTGGATGTCATGACCTTTTAAAACTGCTGCATGGTGTGCGTGTAAGACATCTTGCGCTGCTGTCGCCAGAGATCCCGTAGTAAACATAGTAGCTAGGGTCTGCAACGCACATTTTGAGTCGCTATAGATGGTCCAGCGAGCAACTGAAGATTGTGAGTTGATGAAACTTATTGCCAAGAGGACTCCATAAAGTTCAGCGGCCGTTGCAGAGGTGACGTGAGACAGCACCACTCTCTCGATATTCGCCTCCGGGATAACAAATGCACACGAGGAGCCGGATGATGTCGTAGAGGCATCCGTGAAAATCTGCATCCTGCCTGCGGAGCTGTTTAGTAGCTCAAGACTGAACTGACGAAGAACATGCGTTGGTATGTCCTTCTTTCCCGGGAGTCCAGGCACACTATTTCTTACGTCAGGAGGCTGCAGGACCCATGTTGGGATATCTGGTAATGCATGTGGCTTGTGTTTCGGAATAAGACCACGTTGTGTCCGGATAGCTTGGGTAAAAGAAGAGTGGTGACGACTCATAATGGCATTCCTCCTGTCCCGCGCGCATTCTCCTGTGTATTGAGCAACTGTACGGACTGTTTTCCGACCCGCGTTACGTCACCGGTGTTGCGCAATGGCAAGTAATGCTCGCCATAAGCAGCTGAGCATGCAGCTGAGCGGCTAAGCCCGCTGCCGCTGGTTCCAGCCAGTCGCATCTAGAAGGTCACAAGGCCTCTGGTCGCGTCTGAGGGGTAAAGCATTGCGTTTGTCTTGGTCGCAGGCGTTCTGACGTTCGGATAACGCGCTATAATGAACAGCTTTTTGTGTGTGAATCGTTTACTGCACTTGCGCTGTCACGTCTGACGTGTGAGCTGCACTTTTTCATTGAATGTGATCGTCTTCGGCTCGGCTGCCGTTCACAACAAGGAAGCCAAGCATCTCCGTGGGTACGAGGTTTCTGCTGGCGCGTTACGTGGCCTCTAGGGATTCACCGCAACGTTATATTGGTTGTATCGTCGTCACCAATGGAAAGTGTCTGGTGGATGCCTGGCGTTGCAGTTATATTTACGTCAGTTGCAGTTATATTTACGTGTTGGCAATCTGACAACAAAGCTAGTGCGTTATGGAGTGCGACTGCGATATTTGGAAACTGTCTCCCTTTGTTGCTCGATTTGTTTGCACGAGTTACCGTACAAGACTGGGTAGTGTAATGTTTTGTTGTACTGTGTTTCAACTCGTGTTCTTCTTTATCATTACTATTATTATTCAAAGCAGCCTCGCGCTTTCAAGCGAGGAGGAGGAGGAGGAGTGTCGTTGGGAGGAACCCGAGAGGTCCGCATTTCGTGGTCTACAGACGGGACGGGCTAGTTGTATTTCTTTCCGTCGAAGGACTTGTTGTTTGCCTAAGAATATGTTTCACGCAAGAACTTGTGTTTTATGAGGTATTCAATGTTGAGCACGTCGTAAATCTGAATAGCTAGCATTAACAACCATGCCTACAGAAACTCAACTGCAGCGTATTCTGTAAGAATATTCTGTACATCGTATTTATTTCCGAGAACTGTTTGTTGTTTACCAACTTTATTGTTCAACCAGATTTCTAATATTATTAATACAACCCCGAGACTGAAGGACACAAACTAGCGACACCAGCTCGCCTGCTTCATTGCCACCTTATGCTATTGTGCTACATAGGCTTGAAGTCACCAGTTTAGGTACCTGGTAAGAAGCAAAAAGCCACAGTAGTCACGCAACATGCCGTTTATTTTGCAATTAAAAAACGAGAAGAAATTGATACTATTTCAAATAAATTGCTTTTTGGTCTTCTGGCAGAAATCTGCCTTCTTTGTAAAAGAACTGTTCAATTTGCCACCTGGACCGAGTCCTCAGCTGTGCAGGCTCCACCGAGGATGTGGACCCACTTGTATATGTGTCAAGGATGAGGGCACCAGGCTCAAACAGCTGAAATGTCGGTATTTAGTTCAAATACTACCATAACTAATATACCTAAGACCTAATAACTGTAACATCTACATATACCCATTATATGCTACACATGCATAATGTTTATGCATATGCAAACACAGGATGTATTCCGTTTCACACTGTCACACGGCTGTTTTGGCACCAATGTTACCAGCAAATAAAGGCTAAAGTAACTGCACAGGCTTTACAGGATGCCCAGAGCAAGTTGAACTGGTTGAACACAGCAGAGCACCACTGGTATGGTAATGGTTGGTACGGTTATTTTTGGTAATGTAAAAAGTGCGGAGTTGTAGCAGGAACAAAATCTCCTGAGGACATAGTGCATCAAACTTAGGTTTATTTATTTTAGAAGTGAACTGCAGATCACTTGCTGTAGTTTTTCTGGCATGTTACCCTGGTGAAGGACTTCAGCTGCCATACACGTGGGTCGCCCTGGTTTGAGAGAAGAAAATGAATAACACAGTATGCAACTCCAATTCGGGTGAATGTAAATTGATGTAGTAATCCACCTGAGTAAGATTATAAGATAAGGAACAAAAGTGTGCACCTCTTAAAAGCATCCTAGCTTATTCAGGTGTAAACAAGAAAATGTCCCCCTCAATATCATATTTGTGCACATGCTGAAGCACACTGAAATCAAATAACAAAAAACGAACTTGTCAACAAGCTGCAGAACTGCAACGTGCTGCTTGCTCAACGAGGGCAGGCAAGACAATGCTGCAAAGAGGAATCTGGAAGGAGTCTGCACAACATTGGTCTGCTGTGAATAGTGGGTTGCAGTGATCATGCTGTCTCACCACGGGGTTTTCAGGCTCTGCTGAAGAAGTTACCTGTAAACATGAACATCAAAGCAGGTGAGTGAAGAGAAAAGAACGGATACATATGTTCAATATATTACGTAAATATTCTGTTAAAGTATGGTTTCTCAGATCATGCTAAACGAAGCCTGTTGTTATCAAGAGTGTACTACCTGAGTTTACTGACAAGATTCGGTAACTTCTATATTGTCTTTCTTTTACTCTCTCTCTTGTGTGCCGTAATCGTCCGCAGAATTCCAAGTCACGCAGATGAGAATTAACCCATTTACGCATTCCTGAAAGATGTCATAGCATTTGGACCACACAGAGTGAGAGATGTTTGCTAGCCCCAATAACGAAAAGTACTCACACTTGCGCGGTTTAGGTGGATGTGCTTTCCCCGGTGAGGGCACGTACTGTGATGACGCTATACCTTGATTCAAACGACACTGAGCTCGTTATTCACTACGTTGAGGAGATTCAGCGTCCCCTTCGTAATCGCAATCATGCAAATGTTCGCTACAAACACGAGCAGTCAATGGCCGTCTTTCCCTTCCGGCGGTCCGATTGCTTCGTGGCATCAGAAGCTGTCCCTCTCGTCACTGGGAAGCATGTGACATTAGATGCCCGGCGAATATTGACGCGAATTAGGGCAACCAACCATCCAACATCGTCTCGGCATATCGGCGAAAACCACAGGATGCGACTGCGATATACTGCGACGATCGCCCGGAAGCTGGCGTCATGGAGATTTTCCACTCCTGATGATCGCATATGCACAATCCTACGGCGCATGCTCCTGGCGGGACCGCGACACGTCACGATGACGTACCGCGGACCGGCCGCGCAGCAGCTTGCCACAGCTCGGCGCCAGCAGTGCTTCCCTCGCTGCTTCGTTTAAATTCGCTCCCGAGAATGCTCGCATGACGAAGGTAAAATTGTGGTTCTAGACTCAGAAAAATGTTTTCTCTCTCATGAAAGCGAGAAAAAAATCATTTCATAATCCCTTTAATGTATGCGTCTCTCTTTGCGGTCAATTCGGCTGTTGAGATGGACGGCTGCTGTGATTTGAGACACAGCAGAGAACTGTCAAGTGGGCAAAATCTATCCATAGACCGATCACTGTGACGTGGTTCATGGCAAGCTGTCTCACGACATAAATCCGATTAGAATTATAAACAATACTGTTCTTTTCTCTCGGCAATATAAAGCATCTCTCTCTTCTGCGGAATGTAGAAAGTAACATACCGCTTCACCGAATGTCTAACGAAATTTTAATGAGTATCTACAGGATAAAAAGAGCTTTACCGCGTAACATGCTCAGGGCTAACCGAATGATAGCCGTTCTAACTACTTCTAATTGCTAACTCCTTCTAACTTCGCCTCTCTGTGACTATTACAATAACCGTAGAGGCGGTGGTGATGAAAGGGCTCTCCTTTGTCGTCCTCACAGAGGTGAGCAACGTCACGACTGACGCCCTGAGGAATGTGCGGCTTGGGTCGACTTCTAAGGGAACTGCGCCGACATATGTCTGTAAGCATCTGAGGAAAACCCAGGAAAAACCCTTGACAGTACAGCATGCACCGGCTACCTCCCCCGCAACCCGGGGACCTCCTAGTCGCAACGTGGCATGGCCAGCACGCCAACCACTCAGTCACGCGCGCTGGTACGATAAGCGCTAATAACTGTCGAAGGGGTCGTACGCCTAACATTTTCAACCAGTCAGGAGAGAGAACGATATCAATCTGAATGATTTATTGGCTAGGACCGCTACAAATTGCTCGTTACTGTAACTGGGTTACTATTTTTGTAACTTTTAAGTAAAGTTTTTACTGTTTAACTTATTGAGGAGCTCGTTCCTTTGTTAGGTATCTTTGTACTTTGTAGTAAGTTCTTTTACTCAATCCTGGTTCAGAAAAGGGGGAGGGGGTATCGTTTATCGAAAGAAAGAACAAAAAAAATTGAAGAGAGGGCGGTCTGCCTACCGAGACGGGCGTCAGGTTGCCACAGAGAGAGAGAGAGAGAGAGAAAAAAAAAGACAACAAAGGAAGGAAAACACGAAAAAACAGGGCACAGCAACAACCCACAGAACGCAAAGGTAATCGCACAATCTTGGTGATCGCGCGTGCATGGCCGACTACTCGTCTAACTTCCACTCCCTTCTTACGCAGTAAACGATACAAATTCAGTGTCATTCATTACACAGCTCAAGAGCTAAGTGTACATATTGCTCTATAGCAACTTGAACATAATTCATTATTTTTACAAATGTTGTTACAAGTTTTTGACAGAATGGCGTAAGTGCACGCTAGCTGGTGGATAAATTCCATGATAGGCAAGCCTGAGCGATGGGCAAGAACACGTAAACAAACACAAACACAAAGGCTCAAAATCGCGTCCTTCGTGTTTGTGTTTGTTTACGCGTTCTTGCCCATCGCTCAGGCTTGCCTATCATGGAATTGTTACAAGTTGTTGGCAACTTAGTTACGTTGTCTATACAACAACCTAACGTATAATGAGTTCATTTTGTCAAGTAGCTTCCCCAGCTCTGCCGAATGCCCATCTCTCTTAATGAGTGGTAGTGAAACACAGTATGATGCTACCCACATTATGCAAGCGTGTTATAAACAAGAGAAATACCTACCACCTGGGGATGAAAACCAAGCAGAATAGTTAAGCGTCCTTGCACTGCCTTGACACGATATCTCAAGGCGTGCTGAAAAAAAAACGTGTGCTCGAGTACACCCCTGTTTAATCACGAAGCCTCGAGTCGGTCACGGAAGGCGCGTGCAAACAAGCTGATAACAACAGTTAGTTATTGCAGCTGGGAAAAAGCTAAAGCGAAATCATGTATAAAGGTCCTCTCTTCGTCCCCGAGGACCTCAATTTCTGTTTTTCGTTACGTTCGATTGCGTCACCGAAAAATGAAGGCATGTATTGTCGTTCTTGTCGGAGTTCTGGCCATTGTCACGATGGCACACTGCCTGAACGGTAAGCGTTTAGACCTCTCAAAAGTGTGTTCACTTGTAGCTGCTTGTCATAATAAGAATATAGTTTGCAAACTCTTGCATTGCGTGGTAGCGTAAACAGCAAAATCGTTACAAAAGCGTTAAAAATAGTTTTGTGCAAGCTTAAAACCACAGAGACACATCTACGCACAGCACTGTGTGGGTTAAGTTTCTATTGAACTATTTTTTCGCTTTTATAATGCATTACCAACAAGCCCGGATGTGGACACTTATGACAAAAAACGTGGGCATTGCATTTTGTATCAGAAACAACAAAATGACCGGAGCACGGGAATCCAGATATATTATCACCCTACCTCATTAACTATTCCCCGTCCAGTTATCTTTTTCTTCGTTGTTCGCGCTCATCTGTGTTTCCCTTCGTGTCTTACAGACGAGGAGAAAGAGAAGGCTATTGGCGAAGCCGAATTATTTCTTCGGAGCCGTCGCCAGATGATGGCGAAGACACGCCGGGAGCCAAAGGAAGGTCGATAGGAAAAGAAAAATCGAAAGGAAAGGGAGGAGGGAAAGGAAAGGGGAAAGGGGAAAGAAACGGCTAAATCAATGCATGAGTAATCGGTTGGTGTGTGAGACCTTGTCTACTGTCTCACATCCCTGAACATAGCAGACGACCAATAAAGGACATCCCACTTGTTTTCCGTCCCACATGTCCGTTTAATATTTATGCTCCGCTGCACAGTGCTCCAAGCTACAGATTAGTGATCCAACTAACAAAATTCTGTTTTAAGTTACCAACTGCAAAGTTCACCTAATGATTACAAATCAGTCAAGAACAGTAATGCACAGCAACGCATTGAAATTGGTATTGTTCTTGAATGGCTGCGGGTTGTTCCAAGCTTTAATTTTGTTTTCCTTCCTTATCAATATTGATATATCTATTAGAGTAAAAGTGTGTTTCACGGAGCCTGCGAAGAAGCTAGTGAACATAAGAGGCCAGGGTGCCTTGCACAACCTGGTTTTATTGAACCGAAACATCTCCTTGAGTCTGAGGAGCAACGAAGGGGGAAACTAGACAGGACGCACACGGGACAAGAAGTCTACTTATGTTCTGGTTTAATTGCCGGCTACTGCCAAGGTTCGTCCGACTTGCTCAATGTCCCAGCACGGACTGTTCTTCCAGAATGCTTCGTGTCCCAGCACACTTCCCCGCGTGCTGACCGTCATTTGATGGCGAGCGGGCCTAGTATGCCGTTAGTAAGTTCGTTAGTATGCCAGCAGAGGCATCTAACGTATGACACCAAGATCAGACCCATCCGTTGCACAGGATTTTCCGTGTTCTCTGGCCTTCAACCTCAAAGGTGCTAACAGTCTGAAGAAAACAGTTCAACACCCCAAACAAAAAGCACACCCAACCCACGAAGGAATCCCAGCAGAGACCGAAATCTAAGCCGCCTACCCCCACACATCTGTCTCAGGGGACCGCCACACATCTGCAAGAATGCAGAAACATGATTGATTGATTATTTAAAAGAAAGCCAGGGAGAAATAATGCAGAAACAACTTCTGCACGCAACCAATATGACAACCAAGTTTGGCTCCGAACGCGTGACAGCGCGTCTGCGTTTGCATGCACCTTTCCGTTTCGATACCTTACCGTCACATTGTAACGCAGCAAGGCTAACGCCCAGCGAATCCGCTTTGAATTGTAGGGAACACTCGCTGTCAGATTAGAAAGCGGGTTGTGACTAGAGACCACAAAAATGACCGCACCAAACAGACACTTGTCAAAACGCCGGAGCGACCAAATTACGACGTACGCCTCATTTTCGATAGTCTCCCACCTTTTCTGCGTAGGGGAAAGCTTGCAGCTTGCGAATGAGATTGGCAGCTCCCGCCCGCCTTTGGTGTTGGTGTTGATGTTGAAAATACTAGGGAGAGGTTTACTTCGTCACACGACAAATTCGGCTACTCCCATAAACAGACCCCCCCCCCCCCCATGAAAAATAAATATAAAAGAGAACCCCCACTCCCGCCTTTGTTTTGTTCCAAACAGGCGCCATAATCGGAAGCGTCAGTGGAGAGCCAATATGGCTCGTGTAATATATGGCTGTTGAGAGCGCGGTGGCTGAAGACAAGGCGCTTTCAAAGTGACGAACGCATGTTGAGCCCTCTGTGACCAAGGTACCACACTAGGTATACCTCTGCTGGTCAACTCTGTTGGCGGCAGTGCAATTTTTGCGTAGTTCGGGATATACTCCCTGTAGTAACAAAACAAAACGAGCACACGCCGCAAGCCTTTCTTGGTTTCTGGGTGTTCTATGTCGTTAATAGCCCATAGCTTAGCCGCATCAGGAGCATGCTTACCCTAGCCAAAAATATGTCCCAAATATTTAATAAAATGCAGACGCGCGTGCGCTTCGTTTTGATTTCTTTGTCGGGTGCAGGAAACTGACATTTTTCACCGTTTATGCTCCTGCTGTGTGAGTGAGACCAATTCCTTTTTCTATAATTTTCGCACTAGTTTTGTTTCGTCTGACGCCGTCTTGTGTGGGGACTTCAACTGTGTTGTGGACTCAGATCGCGATGTTCGTGGACCGGGCCGTGGCAGACCAACATGGAATGCCAGGGAGCTGCGCCGATTATTGGAGCAACGCTGCCTCGTTGATGCCTGGACACATTTACACGGTTCGACGTTTGCAGCTACGTGGTCTCGCGGCCAGTCGTCGAGCCGCCTAGATCGCTTCTACGTCCCACCCTTTCTCCAGGCACATATTTTGGGGTGCAGAGTAGCTAGCACACGTCAGCTTGGTGTTCACGTGAGTGATCATGATGCTGTGATCCTTTCCCTCAATATCGAACAGTTTCTGGTGGGCGGAAATTTTCGTTGGCGTCTTGATACCTCGTTGCTGCTAGATGACGGAGTTGTGGCCGATGTGAAGACCAAAATTGAAGATTACCTTTCGGTTCGCACGCCATCAGCAATGGAGTGGGAAACCTTTAAAGTTTGGGTGCGAGGCGTACTTTCGTCGTGGGGTCGTCAGCGTGCACGTGAGCGGACGTCTGCCCTCAAACGACTGGCGGCAAAGATACGTATCGTGAGAAGAGGGGCACCGCTGACGCCACTAATGAGAGAATACTTGGAAACTCTACAGGAACGTTACCTTCTCGCCCTTCAGTCACCTCCTGGAAAAATGCGACAAAACCATTTGCAAGCGCAGGCCCTCGCTGGTCACGGTGTTGTGACATATCTGCATTCCTCCCGGGAGACCGAGCACAGACTGTCTTCCAGTTTCCGCCGATCTGGTGGCAGCATTACTGAAGACCCTGATGAGGTTCTCGGCGGATTTGAAGATTTCTTCCGGGCCTTGTACGCTGATTCGCCGATTGTAAACGGACACAATGCCTTTTTGGATGGACTCCCAATCTTCCCTCAGGTGGATCGAGAGGCACTGGCGCAGCCTCTTTGTATCGGAGAGTTGGATACTGCTGTGCGAAGAACAGTACCAGGGAAAGTCCTGGCCCTGATGGCCTTCCCTCAGAATTTTATAAGACTTTTTGGCCTTCTCTTCGGTGGTTCCTTTTCGAAGTGGTGCGCAATAGCCTGGATGGTGCTCCGTTGCCAGAATCGTTCGGCTCCGGGCACATAGTGCTGCTCCCAAAGAACTGTGGTGATTTGGCCAATCCCGAAAACTGGCGTCCAATAACGCTTCTGAACTGCGACTATAAGCTTGTCACATCTATCTTGTCCTGTCGAATTCAGAGCGTTCTTCCCTCTGTGGTGCACCATTCCCAGACCTGCACTGTACCAGGGCGAACAATGTATGATACACTATCAGGTTTGAGAGATATTCTACCCTACGTGTCCATGCGAATATCGGATGGGTCCCTGTTGTCTCTTGACCAGAAGAAGGCGTTTGACCGTGTGGCCCATTGTTACATGTTCGCTGTGCTTGAGACATATGGCTTCCCTGAATGGATCTGCAATGCAATCAATCACCTTTACCGCAACCATCGTAGTTCCTTGTACATCTTGCAAAGGTTTTCGAGGGAATTCCCTGTTTCAAGAGGAGTGCGTCAAGGCTGCCCTCTTTCGCCTGCTTTGTTTACCCTGGTAATTGACCCATTCCTCTGGAACATTGACACGAATTCGGGGATCCGTGGTTTCCCTCTCCCACAATCAGGCGAGTGGAAGGTGACTGCCTACGCTGATGATGTAACGGTTCTTCTACGTGATGTTGACTCTGCATTCGAAGCATTGCGTGTGTACGAGTCCTATGCTGCGGTGTCTGGGGGTGCCCTGAACTACCAGAAGACCAGGCTCATGCCCCTCGGGAATCCTGCGCAGTACCTGTCTCTCCCCTTCCAGCACGCCACTTCGCTGAAGATACTCGGTGTTGTGTTTGACAATCGTGGGCCTACGGCTGACAATTGGACAAGGGCCCTTGAAGAGCTGCGAGCAAAATGTGAAGCTGCCTCGCCCTACGAACTTTCTTACCGAGAGCGAACGTACCTTCTCCGGTGTATTTTATCAGGCCGTTTGTGGCATCTGAGCCACATCTCAATAGCCCCACAAGCAGTTGTGGTCCGGATTCATTCATGTTTTCTTTCTTTCTTTTGGAAGAAACGAAGAGGGCCTATAGCACGTGCAGTGTTGTCATTTGACGAATCTGTTGGCGGCGTGAATTTGCCAGACTTCGGTCTTATGAACCGTGGAATCGCCCTGAGTACGACCTTACGAAGTCTCTTTAGCGTCGATGACACCCCTTCTAAGGTATTGTTAACCTACTGGATGGCGCCGTTTCTGAGTGAATTCCTGCACGTGGCCGTTGATTCGCAAGCAGCAGTGGTACCTCAGCGTTTCCATGCAGCCGTTCGCGCATATCACCAAAAACTGTCGTCCATTGTCCCCGTCCGCAGCTTGGCATCTGCTTCAGCCTCTTCCATGGCAAAGAAGGTGCTACAGAACAGTGTCACAACATGTGACGGTGTGCGAAGACGAATGGAGCAAGCGGCAAACATATCGTGGGCAACTGTATGCGCCTCTCTGCCTGGATTTCTACGAGACGTCATGTGGAGCTTTGCCTGGGGAATCCAGCCTACTCGTGATCGCCTCCACACGTGGAATGTAACAACGTCAGACATTTGTCCATATTGTACGCACCAGGAGACTAACCAGCATGTCATCTTCGAGTGTCACGTTGCTCGTACGTTCTGGAGCATAGTCAGGCGGTCCACACGCATCTTGTGTCCTGTACAGTTCGACCGTAGGTGGCCACATCGGCTAGGTGTATTGCTCACCGCGTGTGGTGCTTCTGTGCTGTGGAAAGCTCGTTGTTCTGCTGTGGCCCGACGTCAGCGGACGACGCCTATCTTCTTGTTGGTTCGCAACGTGCGCGTTTTGCTCACCAAAGTGTTACAGCACGAACTACTCGCTTTAGGTGTGCAGGGGTTCGCGCGCAAATGGTGTCATCACCCCTCGATCTTGTATCGCAATGGGTGTGCCTTATTTGCCCTGTAAATACTCTGCACCTGTGTATATATTCCTACTTATTATGTACTGCATTCCATACTGTACATAATCGCAGACATCTAGGGTGGTGGTCTTAGGGAGTACTGTATGTATGTTTGTATGTATGTATGTTTGTATGTATATATGTAAGGAAGTGTGAAGTAGTGGATCTAGAGTGGTTTGTAAGCATATGTGTATGTAAGGTGTACGTCAACTAACGTGGGAAGTAGCAGTTCTTATTCCGTTCTTGAGTTTAATAAATTTTCCTTTAACAATAAAAGTTTGCGCAAATTCGCACTTATTAGCAGATACAGTTAAACCTACAGCCTGCAATTCACCAAACGCAGCGCGGACATGCATTAAGTGAATCGACCAGGTCAACGAAAAAATTGCAGTGTCGTCAATGTAAGCCGTAGCATACTCACGATGTCGGTGTAACAAGGAATTGACCATACGCTGAAAACTGCCAGCTGCATTTTTAAAGGGACTGTCGCATCGACCACTGATCGTTTCCGAAACGACAGTGAAACGCGATTCCTCGTCCTTCACTGACCATGGACTCCGAAAGCCACATCCCGATCGACATAATACTTTTTGCGTAATTCGTGTGTAAGCGGCGCTAGAGCAGACGACGGATGTGGGTGTCAAGTGGAACTCCCTGCTGAGAACCTTTAACAACGTCATAATGAATCTGACCAATAAGGACGCGTGAGCCAGAGGCGAACGCACAAACCAAGATGTCGGACTCGGAAAGCGAAAGTGGCGAATCGTGCTGTTCAAATGCCCTTAGTAATAGCTCCGGTGACGAATACATGTTTGATGACGACCCATATTTGACTGATCCGCTTCCTCTGCAAGTGGCTGGTGATGTACGTGCCGCAGCTGCGTTAGCGCAACAGAACCAGCCTCAGCACCACGGATTTAGGTAAGCTCATGATGGAAGTGCTCAATACTTAATCCCGTGACATTCACTACAACGCCGGGAACAATACAAGTGTTTGTGCGGCGCCTGTGCTCCCCAGGAACCGGATGAGTACCTATGCTGCAGTGCTGGTAAAGTGGCAGAGTTGTGCAATGACGGCGAAGTACAGTGTAGCACGCAGCACACTCTGTTCCCAGATCTCTGTCCGTCCAGACCAGAACTTCTGGTGGTGTATCCACTGCAGTATTACAGCGATGATCAGTCTTCGCCTACTGCACCCACGAGAGAACAAGTACGTTACAGGGACGTTGAGCAATCCTTATTTTCGTCGTTGTCGTGGTTGTTTGCACACACGACGAATACCCCGTGAAAGTTAGACTCTAACGCCCCGTGAAAGACTCTAACCAATTGTGCGACTTGGCAAATTGGCTTTGTTAGGGGGCTCTGAGATAGAATGATTGTCAGGAAATTACTGTTTTACGTGTTTAGGAACGTGTCCTTTCTTTTTACAGCTACCTCAGGTTCACTGCTTATTGTGTGTCTACAAGCTGGGTTTTGGGATTCCTTGGACTCATGCAGGAACAGACGACAGATACCTGGGTGTGTCGTCCGCATGATTCGCCAACGTTTTGCATCCCCGTCCTATCAGGGCTATCATCGTTTGTGTGCCTCATTTCCTGTACACACCTACGACATAATAAACTTGTGCGGTTTCTAATTGAGAAGGGAAAAACAGAATCTGTGTTACCACAGTAATCCCCAGAAGTGCAAATAAATATGCAGGAGCAATAAAATACCTGGTCATAAGTGACAGTTGGCGGTAACCAAGGCCGTGCTGTAGACTGGGAGGTGGTGGGTTCGAATCCTACCGCCAGCTGTGCTGTCTGAGGTTTTCCCTGGGTTTTCCGAAGACATTCCAGACGAATGTTGGCACAGTTCCCCCTGAAGTCGGCCCAGGACGCATACTAATAGCCCTGTCCCCCACTCCTTCCTGCTATCCTCCCTACGTCTATCCACATCTGTACGCCGCTCATAGCCACAGTTGCTTCGCGGCGCTAACACGCAATAAAAAAAAAGTGACAGTTATGCTTTTAACGGTAGTGTCATGCTTCTTATCGTTGACAGTATTATTGCATGTAAGGGACATAGCATGTCAAATAATTTCAGGTAACGTTTCATAGCTTCACTAATGGTTCAGTTACACTTCGCTATCATAGTAAATGATACATCTGACTGGTAATGTTCACAATGTGTCACTCCCATGGAAGATTGTTCTGCCTTGATACAGCAAAACAAATTTTGATACCTGCCCTTGATCCAATTTTCTTAGTGCCATTGTTTTGAAAACAGTTTGCAAGGCTGTAACTTCAGAGATCCTTGGCAGAGCATTACCTCTTGTCTATGTATTATAGTAATTATTATAATGGCAGCCAATAAGTTACACAAATGTGAATCTTTGTCTGTGTTGACTGAGTGTTGTCCATTCAAGAGCCATTGCATAGGTTCACATCCAACTCTTCATGCACACATATTTATTACTATTTATTATTTGCTATGCACAGACAGTTATCATCGTGATTTCCTCAATTTCCCTGCCCCACACTGGCAATGTCCCTTGGCATCTAAAGCGGGGACTCACAAAAAACAGCTTCGTAAGTGCTTCAACTGCAATGGAACTTGTACGGCAATGAAAATCTAGAATTGTGTGTTCCTTACATTTCTGCACGGTAGCATGAACCTCGGGTAATTAACATGGGGTAGACAAGTTCCACCTTGACTTACATTTCCCAAACGCACAATCAGTAGTTCATTCAGAAACGCAAGCTTGGGGGGGGGGGGTTGCACAAAAATTTAGGGTGCAGTTACATTATAACGGTGGTACACAGGAAAAAACTTGGAGGTGTTGGGGGATCTGGACAGATCCCTGGGCACAACCATGTGTAACATTTTGGAAGGGTTAGTACATCCTGAAACGACCCCCATGCCTCAGCCCCCACTGCTCGAGCACTGCACCTCCCCCTTATAGTAAAAGGCCTCTATACTATCTATGGCATATCCTGTCAAAGCTCACAGAAGGTCAAATTTGGCCAATGCCTCTGTGATGGTGCCTCGTATAACATGCTGCTTTTCTGGTGGATTGACACAATATCTCTGGTAGCCCCTAATGTTCGGAGATAGGTGCATCATTTTACATTTAACCAGCAGTAATGTATAGCACTGCAAAAAAGGAAACAAGGGCTTAATTTGAACGCTGCGCCAGCATCATTCATCATATCGCAATACAGTAGTTGTTGTTGTCAGCCTCTGCACAAGCTTTTGGGTGGACCTGAAAAGGGTCTTTTTCACTTGCTTGTTTTTCGTTTCCTTCCTTCAAGTTATGTTGTCCTGGCATGTAGCTGTGACATGTGAGTGGATGTCAGTGGAAGCCATCAAGTCATTCCCCATTCTCTTTACTTCTTGAGCCTGGATGAAGAAATCACTGTTCTGGAAGATCCGAATTTGTCAGAGGCATCGTTACAGGCCTTAGTGTACAAGCCATGTCTCTCAGCAAAATTGTCATGCACACACGTACCTTGTTTGATGCCGTTTCCTGGATGGATGGGGCTTGGATCAGCTGCACCTCGTCCTTCTGTAATACAGAAGGTGAAAACTGCACCTGAAGTTGGCCACGAGAACCGCAAAAACCGCCTCCCTACAGCACACAAACAGTTCACAAACAGCGAGATAAAAGGAAACTGGGAAGTGGTTTTATGGCGCTTATGTTATGAACAGACGATGCTACTTGTATATATGGTCCCTGTTTCTAACACAAGCACAAAAATTGCGTCAGTTCTTCCTTTTAGTGATCTGGGTTCTTAGTTTGTGAATTGGTCTGTGTCCAAAAATTGTAAGCACAGTATATATGTAATTTAGTAGTATACCTACCACTTGCGCTTGACTCTGTCGAGCTGCCTGCGTGTTCCTGTAATACAGATGAAAACCTATCATATTTACCACTTTCCACACAAGGGGACGAAAGTCACAGGTTCAGTAATAGGGAAAGTTTCATGATAACGCGTCCGGTAACGAGAAAAGCCAATTACTTTCATATGAATGACATCACATTTTTTTACTTATTTATTCTATTTTACTTATCTTATTATTGTTAGGTTAGGGGGTACGTTATATTGTACCGATTTCGTCGCTTGCTCCTAAGTAGTGCTCATGCGCAAGAGTGACAGATCCGATTGGAAAACTACCTAGACACTGTGATTTACTGTCGAAGTTGCTAGCTCCCTTTGTTCGTGGAACACTGTCGGAACGGCGTCAAGTTTCTGTTATTTCCTTCTTTGTGTCAATCCAAGTTGCACTTGCATGATGTTCTCATCTGGGTATGCATCATCGGCGAAGTGCGAGGAGCATACGCGGACAGCATGAATACTCCTTGCTTCATCTGGATACCTGCTAGTGATATAGCTGTTTCCCACGTTCGCGTCGTCTGGCTGTCCCTAGGCGTGCGAAATGAACGTCGAGGTTTTCGAAGGAAGTTTTCCTGTAGCCGGGAACGCCGCATCGGTTTCCGGACGGCATCTCACGCGAAAGATGTAAGCGCAGAGATTCTCCCGATTCACAAAGAGTGTCCGCGTCACTAGAAAGTGAACCACACATGTGAACGCGGGCGACGTGCAGGAAAAATCAAAGCAGCCCCACACTTGACGGCCGACGACAGCGTCCTTGACCGCAGTTTAGCCAGGTTCCACCATGCGTCACTCGATGTTGTTGGCGCTGGCACTTCTGAAACCCGATCTTTTAAATTCGATTTTTCATCACCCGGGCAGTTTTGGGGGGAGAAAATTTGGCAAATAGCTCATGGTAGAGTGTCAAACAAATTGGTATTGGATTCGTAACCACGAAGCCGGATGCGACAGTCCCTTTAAGGCCAAAGGGCGTGAGCCGCCATGGGAATTGGCCATCGTGAGTAACAAAAGCAGAACGTTTCTGGCAATCCTGCGCAGTGATTTTCCCAGCACCCCCACACCCCCCCAACACCCCCCCAAAATTTATCGACCCCCCCCCCCCCCAGGTATTGCTCATGACACACACCCCCAGGGGAGTGTCATCTGGCCCTGTCGAGTGTTCAAATCAAGCCTTGATATTAACGTTGCCTACTGGTTTTGAACGTTGTGAGTAAAGCATAAAAAAGTACCGGCGGTTTAACGTGGTTACACCGGATCATCGTGCAAGAGTACGGTGCACTCGGTGGATAACGTTGCTAAATGTGTGGTATCTGTACTTGTGAACCAGATATACAGGAACGAGATCGAGTGTTTTGCTCTCGCACTAAAAGATTGGTTTCATGAATGGTTCTATGAATCGAATATTCTGCTCAGAACGTTCGCAGTTGCTTCCTGCGCAGGTCGACTCCCTGATAAAGATATCCATCGGAGAACCACAGATTTAGCGACAGCAGGTGACGCCTGATGGCAGCGCCGACAAGTACCACTGGTTAATAAATAAAGCTTTTGAAAAATGCGTTCGGAAACCAAGGAGGTTATGAAGGGGAAACTTACCGCTTCACATGAAGAGAACTGCTCTGCGTCATGTGTTTGTGTGTGTGTGTGTGTGTGTGTGTGTGTGTGTGTGTGTGTGTGTGTGTGTGTGTGTGTGTGTGTGTGTGTGTGTGTGTGTGTGTGTGTGTGTGTGTGTGTGTGTTTTGTGTTTCTCGTTACCTGTCCTCGTTTTGTTTTGTGGCGTGCCACGCTCTACTTCTTCGCTACTTCTCTCTCTTAATGTCACACAACATTTTTACCAGAAATGAAGGTGCTCACAACCCTGAACTACCTAGGTGGTATTTTGAGAGCAGCAAAACAATGTTCACCGTAATAAAGCGTTACTGTTTGAAAATTGAATGTCGCTACATTTTGTCAGAAACACAGTTGTTAATGAGCAAGTCTTCTAAAGCGCATTTGTACCTCCCATTCCACTCCTTCAAATCCCGATTCCCCGATTCACATCATACGTGACGTCATAGGATATGGTCACGTGGTTGTGACGTCATGCGAGGCCGTCAGATATTATGTCGCACCCCCCCCCCCCCCCCCCCCACACACTGATTTCCAACACCCCCTAGAAGAAAATTCTAGGAAAATCACTGATCCTGCGCAAGCGGTACCTGCCAATATCCGCTACGGAGATTTAACAGGGTAATAAACATGGCTCGCCCAACTTTTAAAAGGAGATCCTGGGGAAGAGCCATGGGAAAGGCATCCTCTTTGGTCACTTCGTTCACAGAACGATAGTCCACGCACATGCTTATTCCTCCGTCTTTCTTCGCTACACAAACTACAGGGTGAGCAAACTCACTCTCTATAGGATACACAAGCCCTTGGGCTAAGAGTTCATCTACCTGTTTGGACACCTTACTTTTCAGTGTTTCTGGGATACGGTATCGATGGGGGCGTTTGTGTATTTGACCCTCCTTCAACTCAATCCAGTGTTCTCTTACTCTAGCTCTCGTCTCAGTGTGAAAGAGAGGGGAGAACTCGCGATGTATTTTACTGATGTCATCCGTCTCTGTGACTGATAAGTGATGCAACTTAGCTGACAAGTACACGTCAGTTGTTAAGAACAGACGTCAGAAGCCCTTTTTTCTTCAACTTCTTTCTCCTGATCACCTCGTCGACTCACCGGTTGCCGGGCGCCGATGTCCACCACTTACAGCATCCATCCCCACAGAGGCTCCGGCTCGGAGCCTAATTAGTTATTTGTGGTTGGGAAGGTACATATTTCTTTAGTTGCTCCGACTGAGCTCTTCTGAAGAAGGTGTTGTCGTAATTTCCAACGACGCAGACGTCTTGGATCCTGTTGCGGATGTAATACGGGACTTTGTATGGGTGCGTGAGCTTGTCCTTTGATGCGATCGAAGCAGTACTGGATCTCCGAGAGCGGAGTCCGCTGGCTTTCTGTGGATGTTGACTTTCTGCTGCTGACACGATTGTGATGTTAGTAGCATCGCTCTGGCTTGTTCCCTAATGTGTTCGACGTTTTTGTCTTGCGTTACGAGTGCCAGATCGCTTGCGGAGAGTTAGTGAGTTCCCGAGGTCTTATAAGATCGTAGCCATATACATAGTACGTGGAGTGGTGAGCGTTGCGCTGCCGAATGGGGAGTTGCATTTATTTGAAAGCGTATAGTGGTGAAATATGCTCTTCCCAATCTTGTTGTAAGGACTGACTGCTTGTATGGTTGACTGCTTTTGTCAGTACTTGCAGAATAGAACGGTTGTATCTCTCGAGGAGACCGTTCGAGCCAGGTATGGTGCTGTCAAAATACAACGTACAAAAAATACTCTCTTGTGGTGTTGCTAGTGTAGGCGCTGTCACCGTGTGAGATCACTGTTGTGTGAGACTACTGGCTGCCCGTACTTGTATATTATGTCAACGACGTGTATCGATGCCTTTGAACGAACAGGCTTGGTTGGAACGTATCTGTGGAGTGAACCAGGGCGGTTATGAGGTACCGGCTAGCAGTGCCTTCGTTGATCCGCCCCATGTGATCCATAGAAACTACTGCGAATGGTCTGTCTCGAATTTCTCGGAAGTGTAGTTGTCCTGTTGGTTGGTTGGTTATGTGGTTTGTGGTTGGACAGGTTTCGGAGCTGCGAACATACTGTAAGGCATCTGCGTGCAATTTAGGCCAGTGGCATTTTCCTGCAATCATAGACGCAGTTCTTTTTGGGTCCATGTGGCCGTGTTCGTCATGATAGAGACGAATCCCTTAGGTACGGTGGTAGCGCGATGACCCGTTTTTCTTTACCTTTGTTGGGAAGTACGCGTATCAGAATTTCTTCTTCTATGATATATACTTTAACGATCCTGTTGTCGCTTCCTGTGAGGAATGTCTGTGAGGGTCTCTATCATGAATGCCAGTTCCGGGTCTTGAAGCTGAGCGTTTGTGAGTTTGATGTTCTCAGCCCGCACAGTGACAAGGGAAACGATGCTTCCCGGAAGTCTTGAGAAGGCATCGGCTACTACATTGTGTTTTCCTTTCTTGTGCGTGATAGTGAAGTTGAAGTCGCCGAGGTCCAGTGCAACGCTTTACGAATCGTCGAGAAATAGTTGCTTTAGAGGCTAAGTGCATTGCAGTCTAGTTATTTGTGTACATATTGAAGTTCGAGAGACCCTGTAAATAAAGTAGGAAGCGTTCAGTTATGGACCATTTTATGACCAGTGATTCTATCTCGTTCGCATGACGGACTCCACCCTGTGCAGGAACGAGTCTGCTGGCGAACTCCACTGGTCGTTCATTGGATCTGTGTTTTTTTGCAAAGTACCGCGCCGAAAGCGTCAAAGGAAGCGTCAACGTACAGGATAGTTTCTTCGAATGGGTCGAAGAACGCTAGTATTGGTGGATTCTTGATGCGGGATTCGAGTGCGTCTAAGGAGTGCTGGCTTTGTTCAGTCCGTTGGAATTTCACACTTGCTTTGGTGAGTTCAGTGAGTGGTTTTGCCACTTCTGTGAATCATTTTATGTACTTCCGGTAGTACCCGGCTAATCCAATGAATGATCGAACTTCTTTGGCGTTCTTGAACGATGTGTATTTGTCGATGTCCGTTGTCCTGGAAGGGTCTGCGGTTATGCCGTTGTTTGAAACGATCCTTCCGAGGAAAGATATCTCTGCCTTGAGAAATTCGAATTTCTTATGTCGACTTTAAGGTCTGCTTGGATCAATCCTTGAAGGACAAGATCCGCAACCTCCATATTTCTCTCTGCGTGGACTTTGTGGATGCATATGTCGTCCATGTAGAGTACAAGTTCTTCTGCCCATTTCAACTCCTCGAAGTATTTGTCCATTGCAGCTTGAATCGTAGCTGGAGCGTTGCATAAGCCAAAACTCATCCTGTAGTACTGAAAGTGGCCATCGTTCGTGACGAATGCAGTCTTGTGCCGGTATTGTTTGCGAGTAGGTATGTTGAGAAATCCATTTTGATGTCAATTTTTGTAAAATAATTGGACGATGCTAATTGGGTAATTGGGACGATGCTACTGGTTGAGGACATCATCAATGCGACGCATGGGATAGGGATGCTTGATGGTTTTTGCGTTTAACCTTCTGAAGTCTTTACGTAAACGCAAAGGTGTCGTGAGATGGTGGGGCTGATGCACAACGATACAAGGCGAAGCCTGCCGAGAGTGCATGATACACAATTCCCTTCGAGAGCCACTGTGTTACTTCCTCCTTCATAAATTCGCGGGCGCTCCATGAACAGCGGTAGGGTGCTGATCTTATAGGTATATCGTCTGCTATAGTTGAATTGAATGTTCCATATCAGAGACAATGCCAATGTCGGAACTGCCACTTGTGAATGCCTGTTTCTTAACACAAACAACTGTTTGTTCTTTTTTAGGATTTGCCTCAATTTTTCTTGTTGTTCAAGCGGTAGGTGACAAACATATGAAAGAGTTGCGACTTCGGTAATGTCGGTAGCACAAGAGTGGTAGCTTGCAATATCTACAACAGGCGGTGCATCAAGAGCTGGTAGAGTTTCGGTTTGCGGAGTGCTGATTTCTCCTGAAAGTGACGAGCCGATGTGATGTGATGTGATGTGAGTAAGCCGAAGTACTCAACATTCGGTTTATTCTCTTCATTTGTACATAGTGTTGTTTGAATGCTCTTTAGCACAACATGATTGTCTTTTGTGATGGTAGTCTTTATTTTGGCCGCGCATCGCAAGTCATTGCCTATGATGACACCTTTCGTAACGTCGTCAAGCACGGCGATTTGGAAGAGCAATGCCTGGTGTCCAAGGACTGATATTGTAGCTGTATAGCTGGCTGTTGGTGTTATAGCAATATTGCTAATTGCCATGACGGGTTGCTGTGTTCATTCATCTAGGATCAGGTTCCTTCGTTCTGCCATTTTTCGTGATATGAATGTGAGTAATGATCCTGTGTCTAAGATTCTTTCAGTTGTAATCTCATTGATCTTAACAGTTAGAACGGGGGGGGGGGGAGGATATGTTTAATGCACAGTAAGAAAAAAGAGAAGGGAAAGGTTAGCCACGGTGTGGGCTTGCTATTCCCTAATGCTTTCAAGCAAACAGAAGAAAACAGCTGGGATACAGAAAATTATCAAAAAATACAGAAGAAACAGCTCCTTCACTAATCGTTAGAACGGGATAAACTGAGGTGCTTGAATGGATGGTAGGGTTTGCGTGGTATGATTGTTTGCGGGTATGTTCATCTCGTGCTCCGACAAAGCTTGAAGTCGGCAAGTCGTCGTCGTGCGCTTGCGGTCGAAATAGGGAACGTGCTCCTCTTCGTTCGTTCCTTTGCTCAGGAAAAGGACAGTCGTAGCTTAAATGACCGTACTGACCACAACGGTATCAGTTATAAGCTGCCAGGTCACGTCTTGGGGACCACCTTTTTGTTGGGGTCTTCATCTGTGATGCAATCTCCACCATGGTCTTGATTATTGTGACGAGTGGAGTAAAATGTTCGCTGTCGTGGAGCGGTGAGGTTCGTTGTGGTACTTGCTGTAGGCTTTTTCTTTGCGGTTTTGACGAATGGTTGTGCTGTTGTACGAATGAGGTAGCTATGTCGATGGCAGCTGGGTAGTTTCATTTATAATCGACCAAGGGGCGCCGGTGACATTTTTATTTTCTTCAGGAAAAAATTAATGTTATTCCTAGTCCAAAAAGAAGCAAAAGAAGCCTGGTCGCAGGTCTCTGCGATATTTCGTTCTCTGTCTGCGAGGCTCTAAACAAATGAGCGCGATTTGGGTAGTTCCAGCTTTTCCAAATTTGGCACACTAGATCCTCCGAACGGCTGCTCTCTTCTGAAAGCAATTTTTTTACATTGGCAGAATGGGTGGCGAGGATTTACTTAAGACAATTAAATTCGGTGGCAAAGCCCGACAAAAGTTAAAAAAAAAATCGTGAAAACACCTCCGAGGACGTTCGTAGAGCAACATTGCCAATTTCTTACGGGGTCCCACAATTTCCGAATATGACGAAACTTATATGAGATGAAAGAGCTTTTTTTACTTTTTCGTTTAGTACATAGCGCGTTATCATACCTTCATGCATCCGTCTACAGTCACGCCGAAGTCGCGAAGGTGTGCCAGAAAGTCGCTGTTTTCTGGGCCATTTTTCTCAAAAAGGCCATGTTTAATTTTGTTGATATTTTGTGGAAACATGCCTTGAACACCGCTCTTTGATATTATAAAATAAAATTTCTGCTTATTTTATTTCTTCAGGGTGCGCGAATTCCTTTCCCGTGCCCTGGTCGCTTTTAATTCGAAGTGCCGGAGAATGGTACTCACAATCGTGCTCTTATTCATTTCTTTTCTTGCTGAAGAGTATTGCATTACGGCCTGATAAGATTGGTTGACGCACACCCAAAGATCGATCAGGGACAGTTACTGCAAACATATATTTATTGTTACCGTCTTACTGTGGAAGCCCCAGCACCAACCGCTTACGATATAAATCAGTCCCAAACGGCATTGAACGTTTGTGTTTATTGGATCTGTCCTAAAAAACTGCCGCTAAAAAACTGCCAACCAGCTCCCGTGGCTCAGTGGTTAGCGTGCTAGCCATGTCACGTCGAGACTGGGAGGTACCCGGGTTCGAATCCCGGTGCCGGCTGTGCTGTCTGGGGTTTTTCCTGGGTTTTCCTCAGACGCTTTCAGACATATGTCGGCACAGTTCCCGTAGAAGTCGGCCCAGGACGCACATTTCCCCAGGGCGTCAGTCGTGACGTTGCCCACATACGTGAGGCCGACAACGGCAAGTCCTTTCACCACCACCACCAAAACTGCCGCAATTATAGCTGTTCGCAACGTACGACGCCCCAACTCTTGTCAGGAATATGAAGATTGCAGTCTGGGAACAGGACGCACAGCGAACCACTCGCTCTCCTTTCCCGCTTTTCTGAACGCTTCGGCATCCTCACGTGGCGCATGCAACAGCATAACGTTTGGTAACCTCGGCGTTTGTTTGCACACAAGGTCTTCTGCCGTCCGAATGGCTACTCCTGGTGGCGAACAGAAATTGTGCAGTGAAGCATGATGCTTGGCCACCCCGCCGACTATGACCACCCCACCGCCCACTTTATAAAATGGATATTTCAGAAATAAAGAACCACCTGTGCACCCCCAACACGGCAGGACCAAACGGAATTAGGTTATTTTGTTCGTCGGCGATAGTCGTGCCCTTGGTATTCCTGCTTTTCAATGCTTCGAAACCGCGCTTATTTCCAACAAGAAAGCAAAAGAGCTGATAAAGCTTCCCAGACTTGCTTACATAAAGCGCTGAGCTCTGAAACATATGGACACCGCAAAGCGCATGTGAAGAGACTTCTCACGTACAGCTTCACCCTTTGAGGTGGCTTACCTTCAAATGATTAACCCTATAGAGAGAGGTGGGTGGGCTGCAGTGTGCATTTTGGTTTACGTTGCAGTCATAACAGTCGAGTTCGCCTTGGTTTTGTCAACCTCTAACAACGTAGCCTTCGGTAGACGGTAAACGAGTAAAAAACGCGGTTCTCCGCCTCATAGGGTCTAAAAGCGACCAGGGCGCGGGAAAAGGATTCGCGCGGCATGAAGAAATAAAATAAGCAGAAATTAAGCAGAAATTTTACTTCATAATATCAATGAAGGATGTCCAAGGCATGTCTCCACAAAATATAAACAAAATTGAAGGTGGCCTTTTTGAGAAAAACGCCCGTAAAAACAGCGATTTTCTGGCACCCCTTCGAACTACGGCGTCACTGTAGACGGATACATGAATGTATGATACTAAACGAAAGAGTAAAAAAAGCTCTTTCATCTCATATAAGTTTCGTCATATTCAGAAATTTTGGGACCCCGTAAGAAATTGGCAGAGTTGCGCTACGATCGTCCTCGGAGGGGTTTTCGTGATTAAAAAAAGTTTTTGGGCTTTGCCACCGTATTTAATTGCCTTAAGCAAATATTCACCACTCATTCTGCCAGTGAAAATAATTGCTTTCAGAAGAGAGCAGGCGTTCGGAGGATCCAGCGTGCCAAATTTGGAAACGCTGGAACTGCTCAAATCGCGCTCATTTATTTGGAGCCACGCAGACCGAGAACGAAATATCGCAGAGACCCACGACCAGGCTTGTTTTGCTTCTTTTTGGATTAGTTATAACATTTATGTTTTCCTGAAGAAAATAAAATTGTCACCGGCACCCCTTGGTCGATTATAAATAAAACTACCCAGTTTGAATAGCTTTCATCATGTCGAAATTTGTGCCACTGTAGTGAGCTGTGGTAATAGTTCAAACTTCGCGTTTGTTACACCCGTAGAGAACACAGTTCAGCTTTTCAGAATTTCAAAGCTTGTAGGGACACGATTCTGTTATTTTTAGCCGAGCTAACAGATGAGATGATGTGTCTTCGTTTTGAAGCTGCGTGCGTTGGACTGCGGTTGTAGCCCAATCCATTATTGTCACACTCTTTTTGAATGCTTGACATATTTGCTTTGCCAGTCTTGCCATGTTTAAGTCATTTGCGTTTTCATGATTGCTCTCATGGTCGACAGACAGTGCCTGATTGTCTCCGGTGCCTCCTGCGCCGATGGTGGACTAGAATTCGATCCATCTATGATCGTTGTCGCGGCCGAATTTCGCTCGGCAATACATTGCGCAAGTGTGTCTTTAGTCCCTTGCACTCGAGGCCAACAGATATCCAGTAGTCTTGTAGCACCTTTTTGGGCAGGGAAGCGATTACACTTGCATTGGTACACTGTAGGATTTCCCGGCATTCGGTAAGTAGAGTCGACTGCGCCATTTTAAGAACAGACGTCCGAAGCACTTTTTTTCCCAACTTCTTTCTCCTCATCACCTCGACGATCCCCCTCCTCCTTTTTGTCTTTCCCTGCCCACCGGTTACACAGCTAGTGCCTGTAAGCCTTTAGCTGATGGAACATACGGTACTTCTCAAAACTCCTCCTCACCCTCAAAGACGATGCCTACCTGCTCTATTCTTAAGTGGTAAGGCCGCACAGTTTACTAACATGGACCGTTCTGCGTTTGCCCATTGTATCTTCGATAATATAACAATGCTGTGTGTCACAGGACAGAATTGTGTGAGCGCCAGTCCATCCCGGTTGGTGTTTCGTGGGAGGGTCGGCACCGTGAAGAAGACCCTGTTGACCGCCCGTGAACTGTTTGATCTTGGCAGTTCGATTATATTCTCTTGCGTACCATCGTTGACGAGCGGCACAGGGCGCGCCTGCAAGGTACGCGGTTTTGACCAATTGTTCGGGAAGGTCCTGTAGGTATGCAGCTGGATTTTTGCGCAACGCTTCGGGTGCCTCCATCTCATCCGTCCATATGCGTTTCAGAATAGAAAGTAGCTCAGTGGGAGGTCGCCCAAACAGTAGCTGAAACGGCGGTACCCCTGAGGTGTCGGGCGGGGCTTCCCTGTACGACAACAGAGGGTACAGAACAAATTTGTCCCAAGCCCGACCTTCCTACTGAATGATGTGAAACAGCATGTTTTTAAAAACCCTGTTCCAAAGTTCAACTGAGCCATTGCTTTCGGGGTGATCCGGCGTAGAAAATCTAGGCGCACAGCTCAATCTCTGAAGCATTTGCTGAGTGACTGCGGCAGTAAAGTTCTTTCCTTGATCAGTGCAAACATTTTCAGGTACACCCACTCTACTAAACACTTCAAGAAACGCGTCACACGTAGTTTTGGCAGTTGAAGCCCCGAGACAGATCACCTCCGGTCATCTGGTGGGTAAATCTATGATTCATAAAGCATGCTTGTGTCCTCTAGCTGAAGGTGGTTTCATGGGGCCCACGATATCCGCATTGACACACCGAAAATGCCTCTCCGGACGTGTTAAAGGGGCTATGAAATTTCCCCCACATTTTTTTTGCTGGAAACGGTTCTCCTATCGAGAAACTAACACGCTAGAAATTTTTCCGGGCGAAGTTGCTCCTTCGCATTCCTCCTCTCTCGCGCCCATCGTTCCGTACCTCGAGCAACTGCACGCACGCACCCATGGCCCTCGTAACATCACCGCTGTTGCGCGATGGTGGCTCGTGAAGGCGATCGCTCTTGCACCATGGCATCCAAGGTTGTTGTCGTACCAGCGTTTGGCTTCTCTTCTGATCGCCGGCATTTCTTTGTGAGCGGGTCGCGGGTAATCGAGTGGGCATAGTGGCACGACACGGATCATGTCCCTTAAATTTCCTATCATTTTTATTCAGGCCATCACTCTCGCATCTGTACTGGAATCCTGCTACAGTTATCGGCAATTCCAACCAGCCAGATTTGATGCCATCACCGGATACGCCGAACCACTTCACGCAGCCAAGTTACAGACTTCAGCTTATGTGCATCATTGTGATGCACTTTCGTACTTCATGACGTCGGTAACCGCAGCAGCGCCACAGACTATGTTATCCGAGCCCGGCCAGGAACTTTTCAGTGGGCATAGTGGCACGACACGGATCAGGTCGCTTAAATTTCCTATCACTTTTATTCAGGCCATCACTCTCGCATCTGTACTGGAATCCTGCTACAGTTATCAGCAATTCCAACCAGCCAGATTTGATGCTATCACCGGATACGCCGAACCACTTCACGCAGCCAAGTTACAGACTTCAGCTTATGTGCATCATTGTGATGCACTTTCGTACTTCATGACGTCGGTAGCCACAGCAGCGCCACAGACTATGTTATCCGAGCCCGGCCAGGAACTTTTCAGTGGGCATAGTGGCACGACACGGATCATGTCGCTTAAATTTCCTATCACTTTTATTCGGGCCATCACTCTCGCATCTGTACTGGAATCCTGCTATAGTTATCAGCAATTCCAACCAGGCAGATTTGATGCTATCACCGGATACGCCGAACCACTTCACGCAGCCAAGTTACAGACTTCAGCTTATGTGCATCATTGTGATGCACTTTCGTACTTCATGACGTCGGTAACCACAGCAGCGCCACAGTCTATGTTATCCGAGCCCGGCCAGGAACTTTTCACTGGGCATAGTGGCACGACACGGATCATGTCGCTTAAATTTCCTATCACTTTTATTCAGGGTATCACTCTCGCATCTGTACTGGAATCCTGCTACAGTTATCAGCAATTTCAACCAGCCAGATTTGATGCTATCACCGGATACGCCGAACCACTTCACGCAGCCAAGTTACAGACTTCAGCTTATGTGCATCATTGTGATGCACTTTCGTACTTCATGACGTCGGTAACCACAGCAGCGCCACAGACTATGTTATCCGAGCCCGGCCAGGAACTTTTCAGTGGGCATAGTGGCACGACACGGATCATGTCGCTTAAATTTCCTATCACTTTTATTCGGGCCATCACTCTCGCATCTGTACTGGAATCCTGCTATAGTTATCAGCAATTCCAACCAGGCAGATTTGATGCTATCACCGGATACGCCGAACCACTTCACGCAGAGAAGTTACAGACTTCAGCTTATGTGCATCATTGTGATGCACTTTCGTACTTCATGACGTCGGTAACCACAGCAGCGCCACAGTCTATGTTATCCGAGCCCGGCCAGGAACTTTTCACTGGGCATAGTGGCACGACACGGATCATGTCGCTTAAATTTCCTATCACTTTTATTCAGGCCATCACTCTCGCATCTGTACTGGAATCCTGCTACAGTTATCAGCAATTCCAACCAGCCAGATTTGATGCTATCACCGGATACGCCGAACCACTTCACGCAGCCAAGTTACAGACTTCAGCTTATGTGCATCATTGTGATGCACTTTCGTACTTCATGACGTCGGTAACCACAGCAGCGCCACAGACTATGTTATCCGAGCCCGGCCAGGAACTTTTCAGTGGGCATAGTGGCACGACACGGATCATGTCGCTTAAATTTCCTATCACTTTTATTCGGGCCATCACTCTCGCATCTGTACTGGAATCCTGCTATAGTTATCAGCAATTCCAACCAGGCAGATTTGATGCTATCACCGGATACGCCGAACCACTTCACGCAGAGAAGTTACAGACTTCAGCTTATGTGCATCATTGTGATGCACTTTCGTACTTCATGACGTCGGTAACCACAGCAGCGCCACAGTCTATGTTATCCGAGCCCGGCCAGGAACTTTTCACTGGGCATAGTGGCACGACACGGATCATGTCGCTTAAATTTCCTATCACTTTTATTCAGGCCATCACTCTCGCATCTGTACTGGAATCCTGCTACAGTTATCAGCAATTCCAACCAGCCAGATTTGATGCTATCACCGGATACGCCGAACCACTTCACGCAGCCAAGTTACAGACTTCAGCTTATGTGCATCATTGTGATGCACTTTCGTACTTCATGACGTCGGTAACCACAGCAGCGCCACAGACTATGTTATCCGAGCCCGGCCAGGAACTTTTCAGTGGGCATAGTGGCACGACACGGATCATGTCGCCAGGGGCGCGAAGCTGTAGTATAAATCTATTGTAGCTGAAAACTCACGTGACCTCCGGAGCTGGACCAATGACCGAGGACTAGCCACCCTATTTTTTTTTCTTTTTGATTATGTCGCGAATGACGTAAATGACGTGTCATCCGTTTCTCTCTCACTACTTTCCTCCTCTCTGCTCTGCTTCCCGTCTTCTATTGTTGTTCCTTTTTTTTCTTCCATGCACTGTTTTTTTGGTTCGCGTTTGTTGGAATGCAGTGGGAGTTACAGGAATACGATGAAGCCTTGGTTGTTTTTGTCACATGAAGTATTTTATTGTGCGACATACGGTTATGCAAGCAAGGTGTACACAGGATGACATTAACATTGCTCCAGAATTTGCTTGAAGAAGCCTGATAATGTCGGACTGCCTCTGGCAAGGACTGCTACTGGGAACTGGAGCTCAGTGGCTGCAAGATGAAAACAATTGGTATCAGATATACGGTTATGCATGCGAAAGTTGCAATGCAAATAGAAAGAATAACGGTGCTATTGAACGCGAAAAATAAGAACGGTGGTAGGGTTGTGAGAAGCTCGCAGTCATGGGGAGTGATGAGCGACCTTAGTAAGAAAAATACCTCTTATTGCGCTACTTCACCATTATATATTCAGATCGATTAGCCTGACAATCTTGGCTTTGGCGCTACGTACAGAACAGCTACTAAGTCAACGCGTCTGACGAAACTTGTCGAGCGAAATCACCAAGAATCAGACTTACAGTAGCGTCATACCTTTATACAGTACGACGTGAACGGGTATTTAATCGTAACATTTAGATGATATTGTTTCACGAAAAGAAATAGAGTCTACCATCGTATCTGCAAAGCTACGCTGTCTGTCTCGGTCACCGCGTATTCCGGTAACTGTTAAGCAACTTATTCACAATACACGAAGTGAATGCGGTGTTGTGAGGCAACAAGCAACGACAAATGACTTACCTCTCGGCAGTCGTTGACCAGGTATCGGGTACGAGGCGTTCGGACACTCGAATAGTTTCTACACCAAGAAGCAGAGCACAAATGTTGCGCAGGCATCTTCCCTGGCAGCTGTGACTGTTCGAGGACGCTCACATGATCCAGCTTGCGTTTTTAAACAGGAAAAATCACAACTCATAGTCCAACACAACCGCTACACAACGCGAGCCGTCCGAAACGGACGCCGGCGACTCCGTGGACGCCGGTTCCAACCGGCACAGCCGCCGCGATGTCGCCTGTTCGAGCGCTCGCGAACAAGTTTGAAAACAGCCAATCATCGCTCAGAAAACGAATTCATCCTCATGGGAACCAATCAGTAATTACTAGCCACCGGATGTCTCCATGACGTTCAATTTGTGACGTTTTCTGACGTCCGATGACGTGAAACGCATGAAGCGCCTCACTTTATCCCGCAAAGGAACTGGCGAGTTTCGGGCCCTTGATGTCGCTTAAATTTCCTATCACTTTTATTCAGGCCATCACTCTCGCATCTGTACTGGAATCCTGCTACAGTTATCAGCAATTCCAACCAGCCAGATTTGATGCTATTACCGGATACGCCGAACCACTTCACGAAGCCAAGTTACCGACTTCAGCTTATGTGCATCATTGTGATGCACTTTCGTACTTCATGTCGTCGGTACCCACAGCAGCGCCACAGTCTATGTTATCCGAGCCCGGCCAGGAACTTTTCACTGGGCATAGTGGCACGACACGGATCATGTCGCTTAAATTTCCTATCACTTTTATTCAGGCCATCACTCTCGCATCCGTACTGGAATCCTGATACAGTTATCAGCAATTCCAACCAGCCAGATTTGATGCTATCACCGGATACGTCTAACCACTTCACGCAGCCAAGTTACAGACTTCAGCTTATGTGCATCATTGTGATGCACTTTCGTACTTCATGACGTCGGTAACCACAGCAGCGCCACAGTCTATGTTATCCGAGCAGGGCCAGGAACTTTTCACTGGGCATAGTGGCACGACACGGATCATGTCGCTTAAATTTCCTATCACTTTTATTCAGGCCATCACTCTCGCATCTGTACTGGAATCCTGCTACAGTTATCAGCAATTCCAACCAGCCAGATTTGATGCTATCACCGGATACGTCTAACCACTTCACGCAGCCAAGCTACAGACTTCAGCTTATGTGCATCATTGTGATGCACTTTCGTACTTCATGACGTCGGTAACCACAGCAGCGCCACAGTCTATGTTATCCGAGCCCGGCCAGGAAGTTTTCACTGGGCATAGTGGCACGACACGGATCATGTCGCTTAAATTTCCTATCACTTTTATTCAGGCCATCACTCTCGCATCTGTACTGGAATCCTGCTACAGTTATCAGCAATTCCAACCAGCCAGATTTGATGCTATCACCGGATACGCCGAACCACTTCACGAAGCCAAGTTACCGACTTCAGCTTATGTGCATCATTGTGATGCACTTTCGTACTTCATGACGTCGGTAACCACAGCAGCGCCACAGTCTATGTTATCCAAGCCCGGCCAGGAACTTTTCACTGGGCATAGTGGCACGACACGGATCATGTCGCTTAAATTTCCTATCACTTTTATTCAGGCCATCACTCTCGCATCTGTACTGGAATCCTGCTACAGTTATCAGCAATTCCAACCAGCCAGATTTGATGCTATCACCGGATACGTCTAACCACTTCACGCAGCCAAGTTACAGACTTCAGCTTATGTGCATCATTGTGATGCACTTTCGTACTTCATGACGTCGGTAACCACAGCAGCACCACAGTCTATGTTATCCGAGCCCGGCCAGGAACTTTTCACTGGGCATAGTGGCACGACACGGATCATGTCGCTTAAATTTCCTATCACTTTTATTCAGGTCATCACTCTCGCATCTGTACTGGAATCCTGCTACAGTTATCAGCAATTCCAACCAGCCAGATTTGATGCTATCACCGGATACGCCGAACCACTTCACGAAGCCAAGTTACAGACTTCAGCTTATGTGCATCATTGTGATGCACTTTCGTACTTCATGACGTCGGTAACCACAGCAGCGCCACAGTCTATGTTATCCAAGCCCGGCCAGGAACTTTTCACTGGGCATAGTGGCACGACACGGATCATGTCGCTTAAATTTCCTATCACTTTTATTCAGGCCATCACTCTCGCATCTGTACTGGAATCCTGCTACAGTTATCAGCAATTCCAACCAGCCAGATTTGATGCTATCACCGGATACGTCTAACCACTTCACGCAGCCAAGTTACAGACTTCAGCTTATGTGCATCATTGTGATGCACTTTCGTACTTCATGACGTCGGTAACCACAGCAGCACCACAGTCTATGTTATCCGAGCCCGGCCAGGAACTTTTCACTGGGCATAGTGGCACGACACGGATCATGTCGCTTAAATTTCCTATCACTTTTATTCAGGTCATCACTCTCGCATCTGTACTGGAATCCTGCTACAGTTATCAGCAATTCCAACCAGCCAGATTTGATGCTATCACCGGATACGCCGAACCACTTCACGAAGCCAAGTTACCGACTTCAGCTTATGTGCATCATTGTGATGCACTTTCGTACTTCATGACGTCGGTAACCACAGCAGCGCCACAGTCTATGTTATCCAAGCCCGGCCAGGAACTTTTCACTGGGCATAGTGGAACGACACGGATCATGTCGCTTAAATTTCCTATCACTTTTATTCAGGCCATCACTCTCGCATCTGTACTGGAATCCTGCTACAGTTATCAGCAATTCCAACCAGCCAGATTTGATGCTATCACCGGATACGTCTAACCACTTCACGCAGCCAAGTTACAGACTTCAGCTTACGTGCATCATTGTGATGCACTTTTGTACTTCATGACGTCGGTAACCACAGCAGCGCCACAGTCTATGTTATCCGAGCCCGGCCAGGAACTTTTCAGTGGGCATAGTGGCACGACACGGATCATGTCGCTTAAATTTCATATCATTTTTATTCAGATGAGATACTTAGTTTCCTATCCTACAACAATTCGCAGTGGAAATAGAGTTTTGGTCGTGCTAGTATGCCCACATAGTGTCAATGATGCCTTGAGTGTTGTGTCCGATATACTTGCTATTCTGTTACTACGTGCTGGAGACGTTGAGTCAAACCCAGGTCCTAGACACCAAAATACTGACACTCCAAAAACGACTTTGTCAGAAACACTTCCCGACCTAAGACTGCTGGACAATGTCAACTAATTAATGAACTATCCGCAATGAAGGCTGTTCAGGAAAAACAAGATAGAACTCTGTGCGACCTCACTGTTAAAGTACAGCAAATAGAGACATACCTGAAATCTATTACTGATATCAAAGAACGGATCTGTGCCCTACAAGCTTCTGCGGATGAAGCTCAGGATAAGCTACTGCGCTTAGAGGGAAAGGTAGATGACATTGAAAATCGTGAAAGGCACTGCAATCTGATTGTACACGGAATAACAGAAGATGAGAATGAAAACTGGTCACAATCAGAAACTAAGATTAAATACTTTAGTTTGAAAGAACTAGATATTTATATCGCAGAAGGTGAGATATAGCGTGCACACCGCTTAGGTAAAAATCAGAACGGAAAACATAGACCAGTTATTGCTAACTTTTCACCTTTCAAACGAAAAGAGGAAATTCTTTCTTCGGGCTATATACTAAAAGGGAAAAACTACTCAATTTCCGAGGACATTTCCACGAAAGTAAGAAAGGAACGACAACGATTACTGGAGTTTGCGAAGAACCAACAAGAAAAATTCAGGTTACGATATAACACACTTACCATAAATGGAAAACAATATCAATACAATGCTTCCTCGGAGAAGGTATGTGACATACAGAAATAAGAATCAAGGCACAAGCGGAGTCCGCTAATAACCTTGGACAGTCGTATTTTATCTGTTGTTAATCTAAATGCAAGAAGTATAGTAAAAATAAAACGCTTGAATTTGAAGAAATCTGCGCTTCTCTAATGCCAGATGTTAATATTATTACTGTAACATGGCTGACCGACGACATTGAAGATTATGAAGTGTTTCCGTCTAATTACAACATGATCAGAAAAGACAGGTTATAAAGGTGGGGGTGTAGCAATACTGTTGAATAATATTTTTGAGTATGTCTTGTTAGAAACACTCGACGATGTTGAAAGTGTCTGGTGTAAACTCTGTATTGACAATGCCAGCTACTATATTGGTGCCGTCTACCGTCCTCCTGGATCACCCCCCTCTGTCATGGATGGACTTAATAAATACATCAGCAATAACCTTGACAAAGGAGCAAAGATTATACTGGGTGGAGACTTTAATCTTCCAGATGTCGACTGGGCAAATCTTATCCTTTATGGTAGAGATTCTTCCAGCGCCGATATTCTCATTAACATTGCGTACGAATTCGGGTTGACACAGGTAATTATGCAAAACACAAGGGTGAGTAAAAATTCTGGTTCAATTTTAGATTTGACGTTCACTAACTTGAACTCTGAACCCACTTGGGAGGTGGTAGATGGCATCTCAGACCATCTAATTACAATAGTCAACATTGTGCTTGGTCATAAGGCTATACAAAACGAACAATATAAGTATGTTTTTGACTACAACCGAGCAGATGATGTAAGCACAATAGACGAATTTGAGAAACTGTCCAATACGTTTGTTGCTCTTGAGTTGATGACATGTGGAATCTATTGATGCAGAAAGCACTTTTCTGTTTGAATAATTTTGTCCCAGAAAAACGTAAAAAGACATATCGCCAGAAACCTTGGGTCACTCGTGACATCATACATAAGCAACGTAAACGACGTCTTCGAAAAAATGCGAACAACAAGGACTTGATAACAACATTTCGTAATCAAATGAGAAAAGACTTAAAGCTCAGCTACGCCGATTTTCGAGTGTTACAGAATGGAATGGTACTCACACGATGTGTTCATAAGGGAACACTGAATATGTGCAAAATAGTTATCCCAAATTCCTCGCGGTTTTTTGAAAAAGTAAATTTTTAGTTTCACTGACATTCCGTCTTGTGGCCCGCAAACCCTGTGTCGACGACACATTCGTGGTCTGCCCGTGCTCCGGCTTGGCATGACATTTGGCTTGGTTTCTTCCGCCAAGTTGGCCGAGTTTCTTCTGCTGAGCCGTCTCCTGCGCAGATTGACATTAGGGAAATGATAAACAGTTCGCTATTCGGCAGCCAGTATATTTCTGGACTTCACTGAACCCACGAGGAACGTGAGTTTTGCTTCCTTCAACTGCAAAGCATTTGCTAGGCCAGTACAGACTTCCTGGTGTGTTTCGTGTTGTGTGCTGCGTGCCGAGAATGCGTGAGCGTTTTGCTCCCGTCTGCAAGAACACTTCAGCATGTAGTTCCAATGTCTCAAACCACAACTTCCCGAAAGGCGAAAGAAAAAGCTATTGAGTGCAACAATCGGTTACAACTCCGACTGGGTGCCACCTTCGAAAGCAGCGATTTGATCTGTTCATTTCGCTCATACGAATGTTACGGAAGCAATGCGCAACTTGTTTCACACGAAGCCGAAGATATCTCCTTCGGGATGCTGTGCCAACCTTATCTGCAGCAGGAGATTGCAGGGGCAGGACTAGGCATCAGATAAAGGTTAGAGGTAATCTTAGACAAGTCAGTTATGCGGTGCAAATGCCATCACATAGAAAAGAAAAATACGCTATCTGCCATTTACTCCGTCATCCTTTAGAGATTAGGCCCCAGCGGGTGTATTCTCACTACAGATTTGAAATTGCCTTATTTGTTAAATGATTTCGCAGGCATTATGGCACCACAAAAAAGCTTGCACTCCTCGTCTCAACTATCACCGTCTGGGTTTCAAGCTGAAGGCTGTCACCAGTGCCAACCAGACGCCCCTTCAAAGTTCATCTGTTTTTTGGTGACGGAACAGTGCACCTGGTACTGAGACATTTCATTTTCTGATGAATCAAGTGCATTGTAGCACTTGTGCTCGACTTCTTGTGTTCGTATACCCTTGCTGTTGCTTGCTAGCAACCTTGTCTGAGGTGTTTATGTTCTTACTCGAGCGCTTTCAGAGTACATTTAAGCAGTATCATATGCACGGCAGCACATCTTGCGTATTTTGAATAAGGTATAAATTAAAATGTTGTCTCAGAAGTTGTATTTTGGTCACAAATAAGGTGTTCTTCCAGAGCCCTCAAAGGCAGTTCAAGCAGTTTCATGTGTGCAACAGCACATACCTTTTCTCAGTTTTTGAGTAAGGTATATCGGAATCTTCCAGTTGATGTGTTTCAGTCATAAGTTATATTTTACGAGAAGTTTCAGGATTACATTCAAAGAGCATTATGTATGCAACAATACATTTTTTTTTCTCAGGTAAAGTAAGGTAAATCTGTCCGCTGTTGTGTTATGGCATTGCAGCAGAAGCTTGTGTTGCATTCAAGTGGTATCATGTATACAAAAACTTGTTTTATGCCTTTCTGTAGATGAGTACAGACACATTCCTGCAGAACATATCGGAGCATCTTGTGTGCTATTGTTGGTATGATCTGCAGCAGTATATTGATGATGTTAATTATTCAATGACTTCAGCTAACATTTACATTCTTACTTCCAGGTAAACCTGTCACGCAGATGCCCTACCCCTTTGTTAGTTCAAGATTGTACCGAAACAATCCACCTGGAGCATTATTTTTCAATTGGCAGTGGCATTACTATCACAACACACCACACACTGCATGTCTAAGGTGCGTGTACAATGCATCAAACCTATTCTCAGGTATCAGGCGAGCTGGTATGCAATTACAACATGAAACAACTCACACAGATATCGTAAAGTCATGCCGTTTCCTCTGCGCCTGGGGTTTCATGTTGTTATCCTCACATGCAGCTCATTTCGCCTGTGCTGTGCAGCATGAGCAAAAGCACATATTGTTTTTGGTCACATGACACCAGACATAAATGCAGTGAAACCTTCCTATGTTGGACACCCGCGGTGCATCCGAAGCGTGTCCTACTTATGGAGGTGTCCGAATTACAGAATGTGAGAGAAACAAAAAATGGAAAAGATCACAGCTGTGCTGCCAGAAATGTCCCCCTTCTTCAATTTATGTTCCTTAGTGGTGCCTGGTGGTGGTGCCTGGTAGTGGTACCTGGTGGTAGTGGTACCTCTACCCACTCTTCACTGATAGTTATTACTGATTTTGCTAGATTGAATTCCGTTCAGATTCCACCTCAATGTCATTACCTCTGGAGCTTTTCGAGCAGCGAGGACTTTTCTCTGAAGCATCAGCCCGCTTTTCATTGCTTTGGTGCAGTGCGCGTTCAAAGGCTCTAGACAAACCAAAGACAAGTGCTCACAAGTACAATGATCCTTGATGTGAACGGCGCGCTCGGTCCTGCGTTGTCGCGGTCGAGACGCTCACCCCTGTGAGCTTTTGCGGTGCGCTCGCACATTCTATGGTGCGATCGTACCGTTTCCTTTCTTTTTTCTTTTCTGCTTTGGGGTGTACCGTCTTTCTTTTTTTGGGGGGTAGCAGAATTCGCTTGCGCGAATTTAACCTCCCTTGTTATTTTACCAACCACCACCACCACCACAAGTGCTCACACAAAGAATTACAATGTAGACTGACAGCACTTAAAACAAAATGCTGAAACCAGTATAGGGGGAAAAGGGGGCGAAAGTCAAGGCCACTGGCTCATTTTGGATCTTTTTGGTGCAAAGATGGGCCGAGATTGAGGTAATAATTTGGCCAGGGTTTTGTCCGACTCCCTGTCCTACTTCCGGGGTAGGGAGGTGTCCGACATAAAGAATTTCGTCCCCATGTAGTTTCAATGGGAGCCTGCCCGTGCAATGAAATCATGGGGAGTTGTCCGAGGTAGGGAGGTGTCCGACGTTGGAGGTTTTACTGTACTATACAGCATTCTACATCATGTAATCTAACAGTTGTTCACGTTTGGATATTTTAACCATCGAATTTACCCTACATGCACCATACCATGTCCAAACACGAACAACTGCTAGAGAGCAGCATGTACTGTTATGGCTTGCGTCCTGTGATCGGAAACAGTGGTATCGTTTTTCTGCTACAACCAGTAAACTACAGTAAAGATTTAGAAATACAGTGTCATACCATAAAGCACTATGGGAAATGGCAGTTTGAAAAACTGGAGAAGACTGTCATTAGGACGGGGGGCATGTTCTACGGTGAATTTTTTTACAGTGTGTGCTCTACCACGTAATGGACTGCAGGCCTACCACAGTATGGTAACGCTCTGAATACTGATTTGCTCAAAAAAGGAACGTGTGCGTTTCTTGTACTAACTTTCCCTAATGCGGGTGGTGGTGGTGATGGTGAAAGGGCATGCCTTTGTCGGCCTCACGTATGTGGGCAACGTCACGACTGACGCCCGGGGAGAATGTGCGTCCTGGGCCGACTTCTAAGGGAAATGTGCCGACATATGTCCCTAATGCAAAGTTGTAGAAAAATGTTTTCAGCCAATGGGAATGGAGAGGACATCATTCAGGAGTCTTGTTGACCTACAATGTGTCGTGTATGAAGGTCATTTTGAAGAGTGTAGGTGGTACAAGACTGTGTTCCCACATTCTTGGCAGTGTTGAATAATAACCATAATAAAGTAGAGGGTACATTTGTTGCTTCATATATTTGTATCATGGCAAAGTATGTAGAGATACATCTGTCTCAACATGCAGGTGCCAAAACTGCTTTTTGTGCCTAAAATATGACAAATAGTTGTGTGTTCAACACCACTAATCATGTGCCGGCCTCCATGACATGTCTGTGACACTCCAAAGTGATTAACATGTCCCATAGATATGTGCAATGCTGAAGATGGCTGTGGACTGTGGACCTTCTATGGATTCTTGTTTCAAGAAAAGTACTGTGTGATTTGCTAACAGCGCCTGGCTGTACCTTCACAGTTCTACATAAAAATATGTAAAGTTTCCAGAAGGAAACACCACGAAGGTCCATAGCGACAAACCCTGAGACGAGGAATAGGAAGGGACATGCACAATGTCTCAACATAGTGTGTGTATGTCCCTTCTTGTATCTCCTCTTCAGGTTTCGCCATCATGGACACTATCACCAGCTCGCTCACTGTTAAACCGTTCTTTCAACGATAAAGGTCGCTTTCATGAACTGGATGGCACCCAACGTGCTGTCCATAAAAAGAATAATGGAAGGAGCTCAATATGATCCTTAGGCTGTGCGTGGTCATTGCTTTCTGCTTCATTGCATTCAGACAAATGGTGACTGAGAATTTCAGGACAGTGCCTACAGTGGTAGTATGCTTGTGTTCTCATCCTTGACGCCCATTGTGTGTCATCGGTTACCAGTACTGCTAACATGCACATTGCTAAAACAAAGTATATTTGTATTTTTTTTAATACAGTTGGTACAGCACATTGTTTTTTACCTGTTCTTTGGAAAATATAAATAAAAAATTCTCTACTCTGGAAGTCTCCTGTCAGCTCTACAGAGCAGCTTCTAATTTCACATTCTAATTCTAATTTTAAATAATTTCACTAGAAGGCACGTGTGAAACCTAGACCAAACTAGTGTTGAAGGTCCATATAGGTCATACATAGATACTATTATTATTATTATTATTAGATCATCGGTCAGGCTTAGGTCCTGGTTGGTAGGAACGCAATTGAACCTTATTAAAAATTGGTGCAGGAGGTGACCAACATAACTAAATACTCCTGACTCTCTCAAATTTTGTGGTGTTATATTTTTGAAACAACATTAATACGCCGCAGTGGTCTTTTCTCCTTTGTTCATTTTAACCTAGAAATATTAGGTCCTCGGCATCACCAGCCTTAGTTGCTCAGCATGCAGTTATTTACGTTGAGCGCTGCAGTTCCATATTTGTTTCTCTGGACAAGCAAGGTCGCTTCTCCATTTTGATAAGGGTCTTTCAGCTTTGACAGGGCATTTGTGGACAAGGAAAATATTTGGACTCTTGTGTATTTTGCTATGAAGTGCACCATACAAGGCAGGGGACACCATCAACCATTTCCACCAAGGTTATTAAATTTGTGATAAAGTACATATACCTCTTGTCACTGACTAATTTGGTGGCAAAGTTACTTGAGTGGCAGTTGTTCAAGAAGTGGGAACTGTCGCACTACCCTTAATAACACCAAACCGTTTGTTCTTCCTACTCGTGCTTGTTTTGATGTTTGCGTTTTCTACCCGTACTGAGCCTTCTGCACTGATCTACAGCAGTGGCTGGCCCACCGTATTGCGTTCCTTAGGAGGACGTATCCTACCAATGTTTCTTATTGTTTGAGAAAATTTATTAGACGACTCATACTATAGAGCACACGATGCCAATGTTTCTTTCGCGCAAGAATGCGTTATGGGCATTTAGTGCTGAGCAAGCTCAGTATCAATGTGAACAATGTACTAACAACAAACGTGTCTGCACAAACTTAACGACTGTTTCTGCGAGGTTCTCCACAAGCACATATAAGGGTTAGTTAACTGCTTAGAAAATACTGAAAAGATTGATAGATTTTTGACAACAAGGTGTACATCACATATTTATTTCTGGCAACTGTTTACATTTATTGTTGAAGCAATTTAACAGGAGGTAATGTTAAGCTGGAAGTCACCAATGAAGGCACCTGGAAAGGAAGTAAAAACCCCAGTAGTCACTGCTGTATGTCCCATTTTTTAATGCAACAAAAAACAGACAGCAGAAATTGGTCCTGTTCGAACTGAAATGCCTGTTGGTCCGCTGGCAGAAGTCTGCCTTCTTCATAAAAGAAGAACTGTCCTATCCGCCGCCTGGACAGAGCGTCCTCTAGCGGTGCAGGCTCCGCCGAGGATGTGGGACCACTTGCACATGTGTCAAGGACGGGGGGCTATGCTCAAACAGCCGTTATGTCGGCATTTAACTCAGCTAGTAAGTGTAATAATTAAATTTAATAATCAAAGTTAAAAACTGAAGCTGCTAACAGCTGTGTCTCATAACAAAATGGAAAATGACTTTATGCATGTGAACCCAGGATCAAAGGGAACTAAAAAAAAAAAAGAAACAGTCGGTGATCCAGCCACACCATGCAAGTACTAGTCATGCAATGTTTCATGAAAGTGGATACACTAAGCAATTACAAGCACATGCAACAACAACAATATGCGAGAACTACCACAAGCTGTACATCTATATACAGGTTATATGTTACAAATATATAATTTTTTTACCGTATCACTGTCACACACAGCCGGGGGGACTCCGGACCTTCGAGCTACCCGAGAAAAAGTACTTGGTTCCTCGAGGGTCGTACCCTACTCTCACTGAGTCCCAACTGTGTGCGCAAAAGAAATATTGGGGTTTTGGACGGTCGACTGGCGCAGTGTGCACTTCTGGAGAAGCGGGAGTGGAATGAACCGGAGGCCAAACACAGGTGTAACCTTCATAACACAACAATTTACTTAATCAAAACAACAACAACAACAACAACATAGATGAATGGATGATGATGATGTGGGATGTTTCCCTGCGTTGAGTGCAGGACCCTACCCCATTCCAAAAAGGTTCACATGAAAGGATGACGAGGGAAGGAAATCCCTACAGTTCGTGAAGGAGGCCGGTGGCCCTCAGAAAGGAAAGAAGAGCGCCAAGTGCACGGCACTGGTGTCCATGGTTACTCCATGGGCCGAGAACTTTGCAGATGTTGAGTGGCCTCTGATCCAGCATTTCAAGTTGAGATTTAAAGCCCCGTCGCTCGCGTACGTACTGGCTGCAGTCTTTGAGGATGTGTCGGATTGTTGCCGGAAAACCACATCAAAACAATCAAACAAACAAACAAACAAACAAAACAATCAAACAATTATCAGATACTGTAGCGGTATTCTATTAAACAACACTATTTGAGTAGGAGTGAAATCGGAACAATAGTCTTAAAGGTCAGATATGCCGATTTTGAAGTGCCGCAGAACTGAGCGATACTCGCGCTGTGTGTTCATTACCGAACACTGAATATGTGTGCGAAATATCTTGCTCCAACTGTTAGTAGTTTTTTAGAAAACAGTTTTTTTTAGTTCCCACGCCCGGCCGTCAGACCGTCGGCAAACCCTGCGCACGGGCGCACCGACGTCACTGCTCTCGGTTTATCTGTCTTTGGCTTGGCATGGACTCTTGGCTTGGCTGCTTGGCTTCTTTCGTTTCCTCCTCTGTGCATCTTACATAAGCGAACAGCTGTTATGTTGTTGCTAAGCCGGAAACAAAGCATGTGAAGGTTTTTTTTTGGCACAGCGTCGTTTGGAAAGTGCACTTCCTTGTTCTGACCTTGCCTTTTATGGGCTGGAGCGATATGATTCGTAAATATGCCACGGCGAAGTTGTCGAAGATGCGAGAGTGCTACGCTGTTAGAACAATTCATCGGTGCATTCAAGTGTTACCTATTATAAGCTGCCAAAAGACCAAGCAGTGCGAAGCTCTTGGCTGACAGTGGTGCCTGCTAATTTCCACTGCAAGGATTTCGTCCACGAATGTTATCATAGGTTACGCGCGACTCCAGAGGCAATTTGGAATCTCGGCACGAAATCGTCTGATGAAAATCCGAGGTGCCCGACGCATAACATTTTGAACGTGCCACGGAGGATCAAGGCAAAAAACGAGAGCAAAAAATGGTAAGTCGAGGTTCAGATATAAAAAATAGCAAGCTTAATGAATCGATTGTGCAGCTGTCCTACTGCGCTTACTCTGATATAACCACGATTAACAACACAATTGTACTATTGATAATCTAACTTCTGAATTATCACAGGTGCACGCTGAAGGCGGAAATGAAGCATGATCTGGCTTGCATCTGGTCATGAAGAAATTGCTGACACGTTAGTTGCAGTCCACCTCCACCAACACGTATGACAATGTGATGTTATAATTTGAGTATTCATCTATGTTCAACTTTTCATGTGCATTCGCATGCAGACATTTTGACACCACTTTTAAATCTGCCCTCAAAGTTACAACCTGTGCTTCGAGGGTGGAAAACAAAGATCGCCATTCCGATTAGCTGCTATCTCCCAGTTCAAGCACTTTTGTGTCTGGACACTGGTTCCTGTGGATGGGGTGCTACAAGCTTTACTGTCTGATATAGAAGGTACGTTACATTAGTTCAGTTAATTTGTCTTTTGCACATTTTTGTTACTGTTAGCTGGATTACTGTTGGACATACAATCCTTTGACACACCGAAGCTGATGTCACCTCTGATAACATTTTAGAATTTTCAGTGTCATCAACGTCCATTGAGGAAGGTGCCTTTACTATCTGTGAATCTTCATCTGAAGAATAGCCCAGAATTCATGTTAACATTGTCTACTCTTATTAATTCACTGTCTGGAAAAATGGAAACTATTTATTTGTCACAACTTCACACTGGATACTGGTGTGGTACTGGCTTGACATGTAAGCTAAAATACCTGGATTCTACAATAATTGTGTTCAACTTGGTGCATTATCGTGGGCAATGCCACATTCACTACATTTTTAGTGGGTCCGGTGCACAAATACTGTGTGCATACTGCATACATACATACTGTTCGATAGGCAAAAATACCTGAGCAGTGCTGTGTAGTCTTTTTACCCAAAGTCCATACTCTTACTGCAAAGTCACAGTACGTAGAAGAGCAATGTGCAGGTATGCTGCGATAGAGATTCACAACAGAAAGAAGACTGTTGAGAGCATCTAAATTTTAATGAGACGAGAGTTTCGTGCACAAGGCTGCTCTTGTTAATGTCTAACATGAAGTTACAAAATCCAGGAATATATAAAACATGTTGTAATGTAGAGAGCGAGGGGTGGTACAGACATAAAGATAATTATATAATCATATATAATAAAATAAAAAGGGGGTACAACTGCCCCCTCAACTCAACTCGACAACTCAATAACCCTACTTATTCTCTACCTTACAACATGTCATATATTCTGGAATTTTGTAACTTGATGTTAGACATCAAGAAGTACAGCCTTCTGTGCAAAAGTATTCTTTCTGTTGTGGACAATCATTATGCAGTAAATGCGACTATCCATTTCTTGTCATTAAATGCTTTCCCTTACTTTCTTTCTTTTTTTCTGCAGTGATGAGCATCCATAAGGACACATGCCAGAAAGGGAGTCTCTTTGGGATGACAAACCCTCATCAACCTCATGAGGATACAATGGTTGACGAATGGTTCTCAAGCACATCGAAACTTCAAACAAATAATTCATGAAAAAGCCAGTCAGTGCTAGCACCAGGAATTGAACGTGGGCCATCCTGCTACCAGTCAGAGATGTTCAGTGGTGTAGCCACGGCGGGGCTAGAGGGGGCTCGAGCCCCCCCCTACCTGCCACGGACCGACCCACACAAATCGTGCAAATCCGAGAACATAATATATGGGGGGGGGGGGGACCAGTGTGACTATCGCGAAAGTTCTTGCAGTTCATGGCGTCTATCTAAGAAGCATTCTTGAATGGTTTTCAAAGTATGAGCTTTTCAAAATACTTCCAATCTCGTGACACCACTTCATTGGTCATGACAGCCTATACATGTAATCGTACTGTGAACGTCTAAACCAACTATTTCGTTCCCTTTTTTAATCCTCAGTTTGAAGTGTGCACAAGTATGTGTGTGTTGTCGACGCAGGATCAGCGGGGGGGGGGAGTTTTCGTATCGAGCCCCCCCTACCTTTGAGGTCGGGCTACGCCACTGGAGATGTTACATTTCAGGCGCTCATTGACTTTTGGTGAATTACTTGTTGACTTTGTCCCAAGGTGGAGCCCGCTACAGCTCATTTGCTATCTGTTAATGTTGTGGCGTGTGTTGCGTTTTTCTCTTTGTGTGTTCCAGACTCAGAACGGTTAATTTGGATCAGGTCAGGTACGTTTCATTTAGACATGGCAAACATAAAGTGGTGTTTCTCAACACAACTTAGCAGTGGTCTTCATGCAATACTGCTACGGCCATTAAGCGTGAATGGAAACCTAGCCAGAGCAGCTGATACACAGAGAGAACATAGCCCGTGTGTGTTTGTCTTTTCCACCGCAGCCCTTGGGTTTCCTCCCTGATGGCTACACATGTCAGGGATAGGTTTCAGAACCGGTAGTTCCCGCCAAGTGTGAATTGCTTTTCAGGGGATCATCACGCTGGCAGATGAAACATATGGTTGAAATTATTTGCAGGACAGGAATTGCGCAGCTTCACACAAATACTACTACTACGACGTAAGAGTGGTTTAAAATCTATATTTTTTGTGTTCCTGACATTATCGCACAAGATGTAGTATCCACTATGATCCTTTATGTGGGGGGTATGTACAGTGCAATCAACAGATGCTATTTACAAATCTGTGTTTTCTACTGTGTTGAAATGGGGTAGTTTGTATCTGAGAGCCATAGTGAAACACAGGCCCTCGAGAAACATGGCAACACAGCAGGGGCTCTGGATACTGCCTAAATTTCCAGAACACACAGCTCAAGGCAGCGGTTAAATAACAAGTGGTTAGAGAAATCCAAGATAGTTGCATCCGTAAGCAGTCCGCTGTTGGATTTGCTTCTGTCAGAGATACGTTATCTCAAAGGGAACGCACGGACACACTCAGAATGATACTAGGGCTGCGTGTGAAATAGAATGAGGAGAGGGGAAGATATATAACCCTTTTTCTTGTCTGTTATTCTATTGGTTAAATTGTCATTTTCTTAGCAGCATATGTATGTGTATATTCCAGAGTCTGCTAATAAATATATCAGTTTAGAGCTAGCAGTCGCATTGTAGATGTCTCATCCTGCCCTTGGTTGCTTGTGATTCACTATGGCCATGCTTGCTAATGCAAAAACAGAAAAGAAAAAAAGGCAATAGAAAAACACGAAAAGAGCGACCTAAAAAGCTGCCTGTTCTAGAGCTGACATGGAGGCAATGCAATGAGGTAACATGTTCCATTAATGAACTGTGCATAGTAGTACATATCACAACGGCAACCGATTATTCAGATTTTTCTTGAAGTACTTTGTTTTTTTTTTAGCTTTGTTTGCACAGTCTATTATTGGAGCTTTATGTGATTCCCCTCTTCAGATACTTTAACATTGCTGATGCTGTGCAGTTTGTTAATTTTGAAACTGTACTGTGCTGAGGTACAAAAACAGAATTGTCATATCTGCATTTGAGCACATAGGAATAATTTGTAAGTACTTTACTTGTTGACATTAATATTTGCACCAGGTCACAACATTGTTGATTTATGGAAAATGTAAATAAATATATTTATTTGCTTGCCAAACAATGCGCAAATGTCTTCTTTTCTAGTGAGATATTCCCTGTTCACCAGACATAAATGTGGAAAGGTTAAAGGGGCACAATGATGGTAGAGTCTAGCGTTGCTTTTTGCCACTTCACATATATGCACTGTTATTCGTGTGCACATGTAGGAATAGGAAGGTAGAGGATGCGCATAAAAAATTTCGTATGCAGCCACACATATGGTTCAGAAGATTAATTAGATGATGTCCAAGCATATATAATTGTGCTTCATGTGCAATGGGTATGCTAACGGATTGCTTCCATGAAGCCTTTTTATTTATTTTTTATAAATTATTTTTATAAATGTTATTTTTTATTTTATATAAATTTCATATTACATATTGTATACTTATATTTTTATAAATTAAAAACTCAAGTTACACGGCCCTTTTTAAATGGTTTGGTAACGTGTCTCTCACTGTAAAGGTAAGAGGCCATTGAGAATGCTGCAGACAAGGTTGCAACTTACATATTGCTTATCACGTCCTACATACAAAGTGATTTGTACAATAATTCCTGAGCACGGAATTAATCCCGAGGCTGGCCAGTGATGTCACCCACGACGACAAGTCACATAATTGCCTTTAATACTTTTACACCCCATGGGCTGAGTTGTGAATTGAAAGAGCACTCTACAGAAGGATAAGGTACACCTGATTTCTAGGATCTATGCTATGCCCTAACTCTTCAGGCACCACATTTCTAAGTGGCAATATGTGCTCTGGTACCTCTTTTGCGTCTGCATAGTGTGCAACCACATGGCTACTGGAGCTTTCGTGTGCATGTTTTTGTGCGACGGTGTTCATTACAAACAATATCCAGATGTTAGACATAAAATGCAGTAGTTTGTAGCGTACGACACAACGCAGCGTGACATGGGAGTGCGTGATTCAAAGAAAGCTTCTGGAAAATGCACAGAATCTCACAAAAAGTTTAAAATGTGATTTGTATTTCATTTTACGTCTTTCGTCGTTACATACCGTCGTCGACGCTGTTGCACATTGATAAATCGTACGTAAAACTTGTCCCATAGCAGTATGCGGTTTCTCAAATACATAGCACAATTTTCCTGCAGTAATAAAACGCTGTCGGCATTTTCTTGCTGACACGGCTGTCGAAACGTCAGCCTCTACAATGGGCAAGTGCTGTAAAGGGGCTAACGCAGACGCGACTTGATACAAATTGTACGTGCTCACAAAACACAAACGGCGAATTCCAGTCACAACATCGCACAGAGGTTGCTTCGCGAATGAGTTCGCAGCTGCTGCACTGTTTACTTATCGCGGAACGGTGGAACCCGGCTGTCCGCCATCTTCAAGCATAGATACGTGAAGCCGTGAGAAGCCGTAGCTGAAATCCACTGACAAGTACGAAGGCGCGTACACGTCACAATGCCCGTTCGGGCGCATTTACGTCATAAAAATGGCTGCGCCCATGTGTGTTTCGGAATGAATTACCTATTTTTTTGACATGGTACTGTACCGAACTGAGAGAATGAAGGTGTATTTTGGGGAGAGCTGGATGTGGGCTTTCAGAATATCACAACCGTTTCGACTATTTGGGATATCGGCATAGCTGACCTTTAAACATATGAAATTATGGGTCGAGGGTATACATTAGATCCGTCAGAACAGGATTGAAATTAGATAGCTTAGCTGTGTCGGCGGTGGAGTCCAGACTCTGAAGTAATGCGTCTCGGGCGGAGCCAGCTGATGAGGTGATGCTCGGTGCCGGGGATCAGCGGTGACCACACACACAACATTTGTTGCACTCGATCCTTGGTGACTGTCCCCAAGTCCCATACTTCGTCGACCCGGTCTCGACACACAACCGTTCGCTTGCACTGCTGCTTTTCAACTCCCCCTTTGTCTCCGAAGTTTTCCCGTACTTTTCCTTTTCCCGCGTTTTTGCATTCTGAGAAGCATTGCCATAAAAAAAAAATATACATACGGGCCGCTCGTTAAGAAAGGGAGCATCCCCAAAAACCATTTAACGCGAGTGCCATAAACGACACTCTGCGGTTACAGCTGAGTTCCCGTTTGCTCCCTGTCCGACTCTCGGCAGAGGCCAGACCCATAAACGGGCACTGTTAACAAAAGAAAATTAAAATGCTTGAACTGTACGTATCCGTGGACCCCTCTTTTTACTGTGAAGAACACATGAGCTTTATGACACTACCCTCACCTTAGGAACAATTAATATTGAAATTAATTCGCAAAGCTCAATAACACTAAAACTTATAACAGTGATTACCGTGTCAGAACTATACAAGCGCATAGTGCCTGAGACAAAACTGTTAAATAGACCAGCCGCCCACAACCTAAAATACATAGGACAACCCTATAGTCTCTCTTTTAAATGCAACATGACAAATCCACAAATAACCATCACAATGTGGTAAAGCCGTACAATACTACGAATTTAAAGTACCATAAAGATGCATAAGTCGATGTCAACCCCGCTCAAAATATTTGCACTTGACAACGTTTGCACACGAAAATGGCGGTAACAATACTATAACACATGTCATATGGTCTGGTATACATATTAGCTGATTATATGCGGCTTAGGTAGTCTGCACCTACATTATCGGTACCCCTTATGTACTCGACAGGAAAACTATATTCTTGCAACTGCAAACTCCATCTGAGGAGGCGGCCGTTGAGGTGTCTTTGTTTACTTAAGTACTGTAACGGCTGATGGTCCGTTTGCACTGTGAAAAGCCGACCGTACAAGTACGTCTTGTACCTATGTATCCCCCACACCGAGGCCATCCCCTCCCGTTCTATAGTAGAATAGGCGGCCTCGCGGGGCAGCAGCTTACGGCTCGCGTATGACACCGGGTGGAGGATCCCCAATTCCTCTTGGAGGAGTATGGCCCCGAGGCTACGATCAGATGCGTCTGTCCGCAAGACAAAGAGACGTCCGAAGTCTGGTAGCTTCAAGATGGGAGCGCTTGATAGCCGCTTCTTTAGATCCTTGAACCCTTCCTCTTGTTCGGGAACCCACGCCACGCGGTTTCCTTTCCCCTTCTTTGTGAGGTCGGTGAGGGGTGCTGCTATCCCGCCGTAGTTGGGAATGAACTCCCGATAATAGCCAGCTAGCCCCAGGAAGGATCGCACCTCACGCAATGTTTCCGGTTTGTTCGCGTCCAGAATCTTCTCGAGTGTCTTTGGAAGGGGTGAAAGGGTGCCCTTGCCAAGCCGGTGGACCAGGAAGGAGATCTCTTCGGCGCCGATTTCGCACTTTGTTGGTCGCACGGTGAGACCTGCAGTCCTGATCTTCCCAAATACTTTTCTTAGGGTGGTGAGGCGGTCCTCCCATGAGTCACTGGCGATGAGTCCGTCGTCATAATAATGAACAACGTCGGGGACATCTCCAAGAAGCTTTCGCATGAGCCGTGTGAATATGGCATGCGCAGTTTTAATGCCGAAGGGCATATACTTAAACTGGTACAATCCCGACTTGCTGGAGAACGCGGTCTTCTTTTTTGAATCCTCTGCTCGCGGGATCTGCCAGTATCCCTTGGAGAAGTCCAATTTTTTAACCACTAGTAGTGGGGAGTTGTAAGCGGAGTTACACTTCTTCACTATGCCCATACGTAACATTGCCTGTACTTCATCTTCGATAGTTTCGCGTACGGCGAATGGCAAAGGGTATTGTTTTGTGTTGATGGGCTTTTCGGTCGTTAGTTCGAGGTCGCACTGCACCAGATCAGTGATCCCAGGTGTGTCTAAGAATATGTCTCTGTGGTCGTTCAGCACCTCCTGTACCTGTTCCTTCTGCTCTTCCGTTAGAGTGGGGGAGAGTGCGACGTCCCGGAAGGTCTCATTTTGGTGAAGAGATAGCACTTGCAGGCCTTGATCATCATCTGTCTCGTTCATTGCTGTAGTGTTCGTATAACGGAACATATAATATCACATACACGGATGGCATCGAAGTAACGTGATACACACCGCCACGTAGGCGCGTCGATCCAACACGGTGTCTGTAAACAGATACGATGAGAGAAAATGTAGAGGTATGGGGGATTGGAAAATAAAGCATTGAAGTGTACGGACGGAAAGGAGCCTCTGTCGTTGTTCTGTTCAACGTTGGGCACGATACAGAAAAATCCTGGCAAGACACTACAAAAAACTGGCGACGAGGATGGGATGTTAATCCACCGTCGGAGAAGCCCATGTCCGAAGCAACGGGACAACAAAGGCAAGAAGCAGGTTCGACAGACGCCGCGGAGCCGCGTCAAGTAAGCGATATGACGAGCTCCCTACCAGCCCTTCCACCGTTCGACCCGCACTCAGATGTGTCCTCGCTCGCTCAGCGTTGGACCAAGTGGTTAGCTCGATTGGAGAACTTCATTTTGGCGGCCGATGTCAAAGATGCAGAGCGCAAGCGTGCAATGCTGCTCCACTATGCCGGCGAAGCAGTGTACGACATATTCCTATCGCTCTCTAACACGGGAACGGATTACAAGACTGCCGCCAAATGCCTGACAGAGCACTTCGCTCCTAAGAAGAATACAGTCTTCGAGCGACATGTGTTTCGACAGGCCAGACAAGAGCCTGGAGAGACGTTGGACCAGTTTCAAGTCCGACTCAGAAGATTGGGTGCAACGTGTGAGTTCACCGCCATTGAGGACGAGATGGTCTCGCAGATCATAGAAGGCACATCGTCGCAGAAACTGCGCAGGGCTGCACTTCGCGAGACGGACATCACGCTGGAGAAACTTCTTAGCACGGGACGCAGCATAGAGATCTCCGAAGTGCAAGCTAGCAGCATAGAGAGCCCAACGTCAGCCCAACCTGTGCAGAAGATCACACCAAACAAGCAGCCGCATGAGGGTCCGCCTCCGAAGAAAAATCACCAACGAAATCGTCCGAAACAAAACCACACTGAAGACACCCAATCAGAGAAGTGCTCAGCATGTGGAAGGGCCTGGCCCCACAAAGGTGGCAAGACAAACTGCCCAGCCTGAGGACAGACCTGTCATAAGTGTCAGAAGAAAAACCACTTCGCTAAATGGTGCAGAGGCCCTAGAGAGACAAAGGAAACAGTGCGATCCCTGGCTGCATCGACCTCCACAGCAGACCCTCAGCAAGCCCCGGGCTCAGATGAGTCACTGTTTCACGTGCGAACCAACACGAGGAAGCTTCCAATTGTCACCGTCAAGGTTAACGATACGTCAATAGACTTTTACCTGGACACTGGAGCTGGGGTCAACGTTGTAGGAGAGCAAACCTGGCGTAAACAGCTCCGAACACCGTTAGACGCTACAGCAACGCGTCTCGTACCGTACGGTGTTACCCAAGAGATACCTGTGCTGGGAACATTCGTTGCTGAGTTCAGTGCCCGAGAAATGAAAACGAGAGCACCAGTGTACGTTGTAAAAGGGTCACAGACATCCCTTTTGAGCTACCAGGCAGCCACAGAACTACAACTCGTCAGCGTTGTGCAGAACATTGCCGAGAAGTCTTCCGTCGACGCCGTAAAGGAATTTCCAAAGCTGTTTGATGGACTCGGTAAGCTCAAGGACTCCCAAGTGAAACTAGAGATTTCGAAAGACGTGCAGCCCGTCGCCCGTCAGCACCGGCGGATTCCCTTTCGGTTAAGAAAAGCGCTAGAAGCTGAGCTGTCACGGCTGGAGGAACTCGACATCATCGAGTCAGTGACAGGACCGACACCATGGGTTTCCCCTGTCGTCCTAGTTCCCAAGCCTCGGAACGACGGACCGGTGAGAATGTGCATCGACATGCGAGAACCCAACACAGCAATCACGCGCGTTCGTCATGTCATGCCTACCGCAGAAGACATAGTAAACATACTCAACGAAGCTGCATACTTCTCAAAGCTTGACCTCAATGAGGGCTACCACCAGCTTGAACGAACGAAGAGTCAAGAGTCATAACCACCTTCGCCACACACTGCGTTCTCAGAAGATATAAACGATTACTCTTTGGCGTGAATGCCGCAGCAGAAATATTCCAGGACGCAATCAGACAAGTCCTGCCAGATGAAGATGGCATCATCAACGGAAGCGACGACATCCTAGTGTCAGGGCGCACAATCCAAGAGCACGACCGCCGTCTGCGCTTAGTGCTGAAACGTCTTGAAGATGCAGGACTCACACTCAACAAGAAAAAATGTGTCATCGGTGCTCAGGTCCTCAAGTTCTTCGGACACGTGTTTTCGGCCGAGGGAGTGAGTGTAGACCCAGACAAAGTAGCAGCAGTAGCTGAAATGACGCTGCCGAGAAACCCGACCGAAGTCAGCAGCCTTCTCGGAATGGTTAACTACTGCGGCAGATTCATCCCTCGCCTGGCCGAACTCGTAGAGCCCCTGAGAAGCCTGACACACAGGGACTCCGAATTCTCCTGGACAACAAAACACCAAGAGGCACTTGACAAAGTGAAGGAGGCCATGTCCCAAGCACACACTCTGGCGTACTTTGACGACAGCAAAGACACATATCTCCTCACCGATGCTGGACCTGATGGATTAGCCGGCGTTTTGGTCCAAGAAAGAAAAAGGGACAAGATACCCAGTATCTCGGGGTACTACAGCAGAGCACTAAACCCGACTGAGAAGCGATATCCTCAGATTGACAAAGAGATGCTTGCAATTGTGTCGGCTATCGAACACTTCCGAGTATACCTCGCTGGGGGACATTGCACAGTAAAGACGGACCATCTACCGTTGGTGTCCATCCTGAGAAACCCCAGTGCAAAACTGTCAGCAAGACTATAACTTTTAAGCCTATTGCAACACTACCTGTTCGAGATCCAGCACATCCCGGGAAAGGACCATCCTGCGGATTATTTGTCCAGGCATCCGCCTCCCTCACCGCAAGAAATCAAGCTTTACCGAGAAACCGACGCAGTTGAAGAATACATCTCCTTTGTAATGAAGGCAGCCACGCCAAACGCACTAACCGTGCACGACATCAAAGATGCATACAAGAACGATGCGCAGATGAACAGTTTAATCAGCGCTCTACGGGCAGCTGATCGAAAGTCTCGTGAACGCCTGTGGAAAGATGAAAAGCTAAAACCTTTTGCCCAAATCAAGGACGAGCTAACTGTCACTGACAGCAACATAGTCCTGAGAGGAACTCGTCTGGTGATCCCCGAGAAAGTCCAAATGCAGGTCATCCACCTTGCCCACCAGGGCCTGGTGAAGACTAAACAGCTGATACGAGAGAAAGTGTGGTTTCCAGACATAGACCAAAAGACGGAGGCCGTGATCAAGAGCTGCGCAGCCTGTCAAACAACTGTCGAGGAGAAGAGAGTTTCGCCCCTGATGATGACTCCGCTGCCCGATGGGCCATGGCAGTCACTATTTGCAGCAGACTTTGCGGGACCCTTGCCAGGATACAGCTACCTGCTGGTGGTCGTGGACGAGTACTCACGATTCCCCATCGTTGCGACGTTGTCTTCACTGACTACCACAGCGGTAACGGCAAAACTCAACGATATATTCGCAGTACACGGCTTACCACATGTACTGAAAACAGATAACGGTCCACCGTTCTTCTCGAAAGAATTCGCAAGCTATCTGAGCCAAAATGGCATACGTCATCACCGTACCACCCCACTGTGGCCGCAAGCAAACGGTGAAGCAGAGAGATTTATAAGAAGTATCCAGAAGACCGTGAAGGCGGCTGGCGCCTCCGGAAGCAACTGGAAAGAAGAAATCAGCAACTATCTCCGGAACTACAAAGCAACGCCACACTCCACGACTGGCGTTACTCCAGCAGAACTTCTGTTCGGGAGAAAAATTCGAACAAGAATTCCTGAGATGCCAGAAAAGAAACCCCATGAGAACCTGGAAAAGAGAGACCGGGAGAAGAAGGAGCAAATGAAAGCATATGCAGACAAGCAGCGTCATGCAGCGCACCATGAACTTCGACAAGGAGACACTGTGCTACTGAAACGGCAGTCGCCACTGTCGTGTGAGTCTGCATATGACCCTCGACCCTACCGAGTCATCAGGGTCCAGGGAACAGCGATCACCGCCGAACGCGACAACAAGAAAATTGTCAGGAATGCCTCATTCTTTAAACGCGTTCCTGAAATCCCCTTCCAGGATTCGGACGAGTGGCAAACAGCGGAGCACCCTGCCCATGCAGCTGTTCCTCCTGCCAACACAGAAGATAGCACCAGCCCTTTTGATGCGAGCCCGGACCAACGCACAACCAGCAACCATACCACAGCAGCAGTGACAAACTGCCGTAGTTCCGAACGTGCAAATCTTGAAAGCCGCCTACAAGATTTGCAGACTACTTCTTCATGTGAATGAAGGGGGGGGGGGTAGTGTTCGTATAACCGAATATATAATATCACATACACGGATGGCATCGAAGTAACGTGATACACACCGCCACGTAGGCGCGTCGATCCCACACGATGTCTGTAAACAGATAGGATGAGAGAAAATGTAGAGGTATGAAGGAGTCGAAAATAAAGCACTGAAGTGTACAGACGGAAAGGAGCCTCTGTCGTTGTTCTGTTCAACGTTGGGCGCGATACAGAAAATCCTGGCAAGACACTACAGTATAAAAGCCTATAAACTACACAGTAATATAGACTGTTCCTTAGTCAAACGTTGCAATATAGACCGGTTTCGAAATTCAGCCCTCTAGCGGCGGCGCAGTGCTCCGGCCGCCACGTTGCGGGAGACCGTCCGTATGGTCTGTATGGCATTGCACGTCTATCCCTGCGTACGGCGTTGTTGTTAACCTCTGTTTAGACGCTGACATCTCCTGCTGATTCTTTTTATCTCATGGTACGTGATGTCACAACCATTTCCCATCACCGGCTGGGTGAATGACCTTTCAAAGCTGCCGAAGCTCTCGGAGGGAAGCATTACGTCCTTCAGCCCATCAGAACGAAATGTGCGAAGGAGTTATAGCTTCTGCGTAGAGCAGTACGAAGTCACTTCATCAATTCAAGCTAACTATTCAAGGTAAGCATAGACTCCAGTTAAGTTCTTATTCATGCGGCTTTGCACAGCACAAGCAAACGTTTTCTGACACAGTGTTGAAGTAGCCTTTTCTACGCGCACCTCAACGCTGATCTTTTCATTCTTGTCATATGAGCGTACGAGAGGCTTAAATAACAGTTCCGTGCTCAGCGATCCTATCTTCCCCTCCCCCTTGAAGTACGCTCTATTAAGCGTTTTTTTTTTTTTTTTGCAGTACTTGAGTTACGAACAGGCGCGGCGTCAAAAGTTGCACATGTATTTAACCCAAGTACCAGAAAAGCGCCAGTTTTCCTTTAGTCGCTTGCTTTGGGAGGGACTTTCCAAGGGAGGGAGTTTCCAAAACAACAACAAAAAAAGAAAGACCCACACAACGTAATGTTAATTCGAGGTGAACATTATATCCTTTGCTGTTTGTGGCAATGCAGTTAAGGGTGAACAAATTTGTTTATACACTCATTTATTTGCAGGCCAGGTGTATGCTTCATCAACAGAAAATCCCTACTCTACGTTGCTGTGCTTACACGAAAGTGCAGCCGTGCAGGATGGTGTCTGCGACTGCCCTGCTGGACGACAAGTTTGCGACCACCAAGCAGTTGTGCTAAGGACTGTCCTCCTACTTGAACAGTGCGGATTCAAAGAGGCCCCTCCAGAACTGTCATGCACCGACCTTCCACAGCAATGGAGGACACCTCGTGGCAGCAGGATTCCGGGGACATCGATGCAGTCTGTAGTCTGGCGCAGTGTCCGAGAAGGAGGACTGGATGAACCCATACCAGTGCGAATTTACCATGCACGGAAAAAGCCGAGGACGTGCCTTGAACAGGAGCTGTTGTTTGAGAAAATTGATTAGAACAGGAGCTAGCGGCTAAGAGGCTGGGCAACACCCTTCAAGAAATCAACAGCAGTAACCAATTCCTTCATACGCTACTACATCTTGGACCAGAGGAACCTAAAAGCACACGACTTGGCACGGCTTGTGCAAGCTCCCTACTTTCGTACCATCAGGCCCTGCTACCCTTCGGATTTGCTTCCGTCTCGGAGAATTGTTTGAAGCCTTCCCAAACCAGCTTTCCACTGCAAGAGTTTTCCTTCTTCTCTGGCTTGTCACCCAGCACCATATCTGGTGCATTTCCAGAAAACCAAGTGGGAGTTTTGAAGGTACTACATTACCACTATTTTCAGGAAATCCCAACACTTGCGCACTCACATGAAACACTGTTTGCCCCAAATTGACGTATAGGATGCATAATTGTGAACTGCATGGCTTATGATGACACAGTCTGCCCTTGATAACAGCATGGCGTCCGTAAATATAAATTAAATTAATACAACCCGTTTTCATTCACAGTGGCTGTGTGTCACCAGCTCTGCTGCTCGTGAAATTGAGAGGAACACACGACAGCAGAGGAACAGTTCGACCTGGCTGAAGGAGAGGACTGCACGCTTGACAGCCTCCAACTTTGGTGCTGTCATAAAGCGTGCCACTTAGACAAAGACGGGTATCGACAACCTGGTAAAAAGCAGGAACCTATCAAGAGTGAAAGCTGTAAAGTATGTATATATGGATTTAACTATGGTTCCTGGAGGCTATTTGCATTGAGCAACCCTACTCACAATGACTTATGCTGCAGGTATGGCATTGACAATGAAAACATCGCCCGTGACAGATATAAAGCAGTCCTGCACACCCTCGGACATGGAGTTACAGTTAGTCCGTGCGGCCTGCTGGTTTTGCCCTCGTGTCCCTGGCTAGGAGCATCTCCAGATGGCATTATTTCTTACCCAAAGGAAGACCCTCCTCACGGAGTCCTGGAAATGAAATGCCCCTATTCTCTCCGAAATGCCAGCCTGGGCGAACTCTCAGAGGAAAGCTTTTTCTCGGTAAGGGCGGTAGAGGATACGGCAGCTGAGTGCGAGGATGGTGAAAATATGCCGCTTTCAAGCAGAACCAGGAAGCCAGTGCTCAACGGGGAACACGAGTACTACTATCAGGTGCTTGGACAAATGGCGTTATCAGGGTTACAATGGACCGACTTTGTTGTTTACTCGAGGGATTTTATACTTATCGAGAGAATACCTTTTTCAAAGTGTGATCGGGAACGTGTGGAGCGCAAGCTCACCCAATTCTATTTTGAAACACTGCTGCCTAGATTTCCCCCAATCAAACACAGAATAATAAATAATAAGTTTTATTGTTTCTTCCTTTTTTGTCTGTTGTATGCTTGAGCACTGATTAAAAAACTTTTTGCACTCGCATGAAACACTTGACATGTCACCAGCCTACATCACATTACTGTGCATTTCGAATAATAGGAGCTTGAAAGTTACTTAAAATTACGCAAACAGTCCATATCTGGTTGATCACGGGACCTAAGGAGAGCTGAATAGCACGGTCAAAAATATGGAATGACTTTACACGCTGAATTCTTCGTTCCACATGTATCCTTAATGTCCTGAGTTTCGAGCACTTCAACTTCAGAAAACTGGCCCTGTCGAAGGAAAGGTGGAATGTTCAAGTGGACGTTCCTTGGTTCCAGGAGGTCTGCTATTTTGAAGCCTTTGTCGGTCATCATTGAGTCGTTTTCAGCGAAATCCATCTGCAGAAACCCACTTCTCACAGTGTACTCCCAGTCATACATGCTGCCAGTGAAAAGTTCTGACACAAAAGTCACAACTCCGCTCGGGGCTATTCCTATCAGTCCTTTGAACGTGTTAGTCGACTTATAGTTCGAGTACGTTCTTGATTGCATCACGAACGAGCTAGGCGCCTCGCATATGACTTCAGTAGCATCAATTATCACACGTGTTGTTGGGTAGCGGTCTTTAAATGCGTCTGGCATTGTGCAGTCAACAGTTTCACGTGACTGCCAAAGGGGATGTTGTCCAAGTTGCACGTACATAAAGTTTATCCATGTAATGAAGGTCTTCGAGACACAAAACAGGTGTGCTACGTGTTGGTGGAAGAGACCCAGCCTGAGCTTCACTAGCACGAGGAAAAGCTGGTTCTCAGTGCTTAGTTTCTGAGGACGTCCCCTTGTCTCACTAGCACCAGTTTCTTGCGACTCTTCACAGTTCCACTGAACAATGTTCTCCGCATTTTCGCCAGGACCAAGATATTCAAGAAGTGCACAAAAAGTAGCATAGTTTGGAAGGCCCGTATTGAACTCGAAATCCTCGTTACTGCCCCGGAACTTCTCAATGCAGAAAGGCATTCTTTCTTCCTGAAGTTTTCTGCACTTGTCCTTGCATATTTCCAACTCGTGGCTAAGCCTATAATTTTCTGATGTCTTTAGCTGTAGTTGACCACTTCAACTCCTGAAGCTCCTCTGTCAACTCAGTGATGACCATTTCCTTCCTTGCCAGGTCATTTTTAGCACAAGCAAGCTCCTTCAATACCGTGTCGAGTTTGTCTTGAGGTGACATGACTTCTTCTGTGACTGTGTCCGGAGGAACAGTATTTTCCTGTGCTTTTTGGCTTTCTGCAGTAATGGAGCTCACTTGCTTTTCCACCAGAATGCTGCGTCTGATCAGAGGTCGGCGTGGCTTTTGTTTTGGCGAAGCAAACGAAATGATCGATGGAACAGCATGGTCCAAGAGGATGTGTTTCCCACTGGCCACATTTGGAACGAAGTCCTCTTCTCTTAAATGTTTGGAGCATACTTTTGTGTGCCTCGTTACTTCGAATAGCGGCCCTTCGTCTCGTTTAATCTTGATTATCCATTGCTTCAACAGGGCTTCACTTTTGGGGACTTGTGATACGTGACCTGAAAAATAGTTGCATAAACATTAGTTGGAAGTTGCACATTTTGTTGGTTCATATAGCACGTTTCACCTAAATTGATAAGAAATTGTATCCAAAGAGACAAGTCTAGCTTTTTTTATCAAAGGTTCACGTACAGCCTCGTGGATTATTATAGACATTTAGAAGACTACCTCCAATTAAACATGCCCAACGATTAACGGTTAACTAAGAGCAAGAGCTGGTTCGCAAGTTGATTACGACCGTGACTTAGCGAGCAAAAACGCGCAGAAACTTACGCGCACGAAAAGCAATCGCGACTAATGACAGCGTGTCACATCAAGTGTGGACAAGCTTCCCGTTTTAGTTAACATCTTGCAGAAACTGCCCGCGTGCGAAGCTGCCTATTTTGGTGGTGGTGGTGGTTGGTAAAATAACGAGGGGAGGTTGAATTCGCGCAAGCGAATTCTGCTACCCCCAAAAAAAGAAAGACGGTACACCCCAAAGCAGAAAAGAAAAAAGAAAGGAAACGGTACGATTGCACCACAGAATGTGCGAGCGCACCGCAAAAGCTCACCGGGGTGAGCGTCTCGACCGCGACAACGCAGGACAGAGCGCGCCGTTCACATCCGCCGTAATGTCCACGCTCCGTCTAGTACAGAGTTTCTAGTCCACATTTCACAATGAAATTGACAAGAGCATTGAAGGCCGCGTCCCTGTGGTTAGCGTCCCATACGCCTAAGACTTTCTCTATGCCTGCCTATTTTGTTCACCGCAGCTACGTTGCAATGACATACGCACTTTCGGATAGCCATTGTATCACATTCATTGGAATTGGCGATTTACCTTTCTGCCTTCCTCGTCGAGATGTCCCACTTGTCGGCAGAGAGGTACACAGCAGCTGCACGGCATATTGAACTGAAACCGGCGGTTTGACCGCGTCACAGCAGCGCAGTAGCTACTATACGTACAGCACAGGAGGTGCGTGAGTGCCAGATCCTCCCGCAACATGGCGGCTCCGGCGCGGTGCGCGTAGCACGCAACAGATGGCGCGGATTTTTGAAAGGGGTCTTGAAGACTTGAAGGAAGACTTGAAACAGGACAGCTGTATCGCCGTCATTCTGGCCTGTCACCAAGCCTCAAATACAGCGCTATTTGGCACGATGCCTCAGTGACCTTCAATCGATGATACATCTTATCTGTGATGCGTGGGACTAGGTATCATCGATTACTGTGACACGTTTTACATCGTTTTTCTTTTTGGGTCTCTCATTGTGGTCAAATCAGCTGTTGAGATGGACGGCTGCAGCGATTTGAGACACGTCAGAGAACTGTCAAGTGGGCAAAATTTGTCCACCGACCGATCACTGTGACGTGGTTCATGGCAAGTTGTCTCACGACATAAAGCCGATTACAATTATAAAGGTGTCTTTTATCTTCTCTAGGCAATACAAAGCTTCTCTCTCTTCAGCGGAAGGTAGAAAGTATAATACCGTTTCACCGAATCTCTAACAAAATTTTAATGAGTATCTACACGATAAAAAGAGCTTAACCACGTAACATGCTCAGGGCTAACCACTGTGCGGAATGATAGCCGTTCTAACTGCTTCTGACTTCGCCTTTCTGTCACCGCACGATAAGCGCAGTGGTGGTAGTGGTGGTGAAAGGGCTCACCGTCATCGGCCTCAGAGAGGTGGGCAACGTCACGACGCCCTGAGGAATGTGCATCCTGGGCCGACTTCTAAGGGAACTGCGCCGACATATGTCTGAAAGCATCTGGGGAAAACCCAGGGAAAACCCCTGGCAGCACAGCCGGCACCGGGATTCAAACCCGGGCACCTCCCAGTCTCAACGTGACGTGGCCAACACGCCAAACCACTGAGCCGCGCGAGCTGACACGATAAGCGCTACTAAATGTCAAAAGCGTCGTACGCCTCACATTTTCGACCAATCAGGAGAGAGAACGATATCAATCTGAATTATGTATTGGCTAGGATCGTTACAAGTTACTCTTTACTGTAACTAAGTTACTATTATTATTATTATTATTATTATTATTATTTATTGGTCCATCAAGGGGCCTTTATATGAGGGAGTGAGCACGTATGCAACACACTGCTACTAATTTGGTTACTACTTTGGTGACTTTCAAGTTAACCCGTTACTTTTGAGTTTCCAGTAACTTCTTGAGGAGCTCGTTCCTCTTTTAGGTAACTTTGTAACTTGGAGTGAGTTCTTTTTGTTCAGTGGAGGTGCAGAAAAGTGATATCACAATCCTGGTGATAGCGCGTGCATGGCCGTCTCCTCGTCAAACTCCGCTTCCTTCTGACGCAGGGAACGATGCAAATACAGTGTTATCCATTACAGAGCTCAAGAGCGAAGTGTACATAATGCGTAGCTAGTAACTTGAACATAATTCATTATTTTTACAAAGGGTTTACTTGGGTTCAAGTTCAAGTTCTTAGTAACCTAGTTACACTGCTTATACAGCAACATAACTTATAACGAGTTGATTTTGTATTCCTCATCTCTGTTAACGAGTGCTAGTAAAACACAGTATGATTCTACCCACATTATGCAAGCGTGGAATAAACAAGATAACTACCTACCACCTGGGGATGAAAACCAAGCAGAATAGTTAAGCGTCCTTGCACTGCATTTGCACGATATCACAAGGCGTGCTGAAAAACATGCGCTCGAGTACACCTCTCCTTGATCACGAAGCTCCGAGTGGGTCACGCAAGGCGCGTGCGAACAAGCTGATACAACAGTTAGTTGTTGCAGCTGGGAAAAAGATGAAACAAAATCATGTATAAAGGTCCTCTTTTCGCCCTCGAGACCTCAATTTCTGTTTTCCGTCGCATTCGATTCCGTCAACGAAAAATGAAGGCATGCACTGTCGTTCTTGTTGGTATTCTGGCCCTTGTCACGATGGTCCACTGCTTCAATGGTAAGTGGTTAGACTCCTCAAAAGTGTATGCCTTGGTAGTTGCTTGTCATAATAAGAATAATGAATATAGAAGAAATAGAATATAGTTTGCGAACTATTGCATTGCATGGTAGCATAAACAGCAAAATCGTTACAAAAGTGTTAAAATAGTTCAATGCGAGCTTAAAACCCCACAGAGACACACCTACACACAGCACTGTGTGGTTTAAGTTTGTATTGGGCATTTTTTTTTTCGTTTTTATAATGCATTACCAACAAGTCCAGATGTGGACACTTATGACCAAAACGTGGGCGTTGCATCAATCAGAAACAAGACAATGACCGGAGCACACGTATCCAGGTATATTCTCGAAAATGCAATCCACGCAATTGTTGTATGATGTGAGAGCACCTTGTTCTCTGTTACTATCTGCCCCATTACCTATCCCGCGTCCCGTTACCTTTTTCTTCGTTGTCCGCACTCATATGTGTTTCCCTTCGTGTCTTACAGACGAAGAGAAAGAGAAGGCTATCGGCGAAGCAGAATTATTTCTTCGGAGCCGTCGCTCCCCTGCAGATGATAGCGACGATACGCCAGGAGCCAAAGGAAGGTCGATAGCAGAAGAAAAATCGAAAGGAAAGGGAAAAGGGAAGGGGAAAGGGAAAGGAAAGGGGAAAGAAACAACTAAATAGATGTTTGAGTAATCCGTGCGGTGTGTGAGACCTTGTCTATGATCCGACATCCATGAACATAGCAGACGACCAATAAAGTATATCCCACTTGTTCTGTATGTTCGTTTAATATTTATGTTCCGCTGAACAGTGCTTCAAGCAACAGATTAGTGATTCAATTAACAAAATTTTGTTATAAGTCACCAACTGCAAAGTTGACCTAATAACTACAAATCAGCCAAGAACAGTTTCGCACAACAACGAATTGAAATGTATTAGTATTACTCTTGAATGGCTGCTGAATGTTCCAAGCTTTACCTTTACTTTCCTTCCTGATCTATATCGATCGATTTATCTATTGGTATTGGAATAATCTTGAAAACCAGGAGCGCGGACGAAAAATGAAGAAAGACACACACGTAGAAATGCTCAGCCGGAACAGAGCTGTTTGCTATTTTATTTTTATTTGACTTATTTCATTTCACGTACACGGATATGGGGCATAAGCCTGACAAGGCACCTGGACCATTAGAGACTGCCATTCTAGATGGTCTTGTTTCGAGCAGCCATTTATTCTGGCCTTCAGAACTTATATCCCCCGAAACAGCGCTATTGAAGCTCATATTCAACATCTTCTCCTCGACTGTCACAGATTCGACACCCCTCGAGCTTCGATCCCCGAGATAAATATATCCCCCCCCCCCCCCCGAAACCGGGAAGATATTGATAAATGACGTTTCCCCTTGTGACCATATTTGCGAAGATTCTCGAAAGAGCCTACGGTGACTTAGCGGTTTCCACGCAAACACAGTGTTTGTTCGAAACGTGGTCCACAGCATTGACACTCTTTTAGGCTGACGACTTTTGAGCTCCAGGAAATCTTTTTAACGTTGGCGAGGTGTTCTAGAAGCAGTTCCTTCATACAGCGACCCACAGCAGTGTCTCCCATACACAAAGCCACACACCGTCAAGCGGCATAGAAGAAGCCACATTATGCTTACAGGGCCCCAAAGGCTGTATGCGTTTAATTAATGGCACATACATTGATTCGAACTAAACCGCGCAAGACAGCTCAGTTTCAAAGCCTTCGAGAAGACAATGTTCATAAAAGAACTTTGCTCAACTGCAAGAATGTTGTGTGAGACTGCGTGAAAATAAAGGATTACCACGATACGATGATTACATACGACACCGCTTGAATTACGTCGATCGTTACATGGTAATTTGATTCTGTGTGCATAGCAAAGATCTATTGGTCACACCCAGCTTGCCGCAGTCAGTCATGTTGTTTCAGCATACGTTTGGCAATCAAATGAAAATAGCTTTCCTTTGTTGCGGTATTCAGTACAGACGAAAAACCTCCAAATTTAACCAGCTTAGAGTGCGAACTAGAAAACGGGAGGATAGGCTTTTCATTCTCCTCTCCATAAGGCTAACAGAAACGCGGGTTATAGTTGATTGTTAGGCCTACGACACCCAAGCTACGGTCCTCCAATCATCGAGGACTGCGACCGGTACACAAGTGAACGCCGGGTTTTTCGACGCCAACTTGAGCTCCTTGACCGTAGACCATTCAGCCTGTCTAAAGTACTTGGCCTCTCTGGAGCTCTCCTGCGCATCAGTGCCAGGCTCTTCACTCCCTTTTTGCTTGGATGCAAGCCACTGGACTCCTCGAAGAGCTCTGAACAGGACTCCGACCTGTCGTCCCTTCGCGTTCATCATAATTCATCCTCTCATATTAACCGCTGTGAAGTGGAGTAGGGTCCTGCAGCTACGAAACATCCGTCATCATCGCTTCTCCTTCATTCATTGTTGTTGTTGTAGGCCTAGGAATTTCAGTTCACCATGGGGAGGCTGCTCCATGTAAAATTCCAACTCAGGGGCCACAGCACGGACATATTCCAATACAATGTTCGTTGAAAGGGAACCGACGTCATATATAACTACAAGAACATCAACAAAGCGACGAATCAAAAGCTTTCCTTTACCCAGCTCCGTGTCCACTTCTTGTCCTCCGTCGCTCCCCCCGTCCTGAAAACTCAATGATTTGTTGTTCGGTCCACTGACATACTTGCCAATATCAAAACAGGCATTGCTAAGACAGGGTCAACCACCAAACCAATACTAACACCATCCATGCGATTGCTAACGGAAATAATAGCAGATTTCAGGCAATTGTCGGGTGTTGTGATAAAATCATTGCACGAAAGCCCAACCTCTGACTAAAATATCAGAAACTGCTCCTCAATAAGGCTATTGTCCCACTTGAGTAAAAGCCGTACAACTAGGGAATAGTACATATTCTTGATATCCCGAGAAAATTCGCATTTACAGCAACGCCGTGGTGTTACTCCAAACATTCCAAGAAAGGAGACGCTGCAGCATGCGTGACGACGCAGCACACTCTAGAGACTATAAACGCGTGTTAATCGACCTCCACAGCAGTATTCACGGACGGCTCAACCACAAGGGGAAGTTCGTCCTCCGCTTTTGTCATTCCCTCCGAGCCAATTTCAGATGGCCATCGTCTCTCACATAAAACATCGTCAACACGCGCAGAGCTTTATGCTATTTTTTCGTCCTGCAGAAAATTACTGACAGCCCCGTTCGCTCCTGGGTCGTTTTTGAGGATTCCAGATCTGCACTGCAGAGTGTGGCAACTATGGAACTTCGCGGCTCCCTCAGCCCTGTGGTCTTTGAAATTCTGCAAGTCTATAGGAAAGCAAGCGCACAGCATGACTGTATCGTCTTCCAGTGGATCCCGGTTCATGTGGGCATCAGTGGAATCGAGGACGCAGATAGAACAGCTGCAGGTGCGCATCAGTACACCCATTGAGTCCCCCATCATCTTGTCTCCGGGGGATTGCCGTTACCTCGTCTGAAGCCTCACCGGCCCCAAGATCCACTCTCAATGGCAACATGACATCACCACCCACTCTCTGCTTTACACATTGTCCCTTTCTCACCGCCGCCGAATGCCACTGTCCGTTACCACAGACTTCCACCGCATGAGACCTAATGTGCTTGTACATCGGCTTTCAAACATCTCATCGGTGTCGGCGCATCCAACCTCTGTTCCACGTGTGGTGTGCGCGGTGATTTCCATCCCATCCTCCTGAGAGAGAGCGATCGCGAGCGCGCCCTCGTGGAAACTGCTTTGCAACGCGTCGATCAACGCCAGTTGAGCTCAGCCTAAAATCTCGGGCCATGAGCGGACCCCTCACATCATATGTAAGGCCTACGAGTTGTTTCGGAGCTCCTCTTCAGCTCTGGAATAGTGGACGAACTCTAACAGGACACTTTTCCATCATCATCCCTTTCTCATCCCTTCCGTAAGAGCCATGGTGCAGTGTACCGCCATAGCGGCGGTAAATGGCCCACCGCATCATCATCCCATTTATGTGTGTGTTTATGTCCGAACACTCAACAAGCTCCTCCGAAATCCTCTGGAAGAGAAAACCAGAAAGCTGTAAAAACCTTAGTCGACGCTGCGGAAACTCCCCAGTCATCACCCCGTAATAAAGTTGTTGTTTTTGGTCAATTTGATGGCATAAGGCTGTATAACTCAGCCAACTTTGCAATTTTCCACCCACACAGAGTAACAAACAGTTAGCGCTTCTACCACTCGACATATCACGGTTGACTGTTTGGTTCAAAGTATTTTCATGCATGCACACGAATTATGTACCTGGAGCTGTTAGAACAGAGCGTGAAATGCAGTCTCCACTCTGTGACATTCATTTAGTCCTGTGCATTTACTCCCGAAAGGGACTACTTTCTGTGGCAATGCATTTTGTCCCCAAAAGGAGCAAAATTACTCCTTCTTAGAGCGTGCGGGGAATGAAATAATGGAAATAATAAGCCCCTCAACAATAAGGATTGAAGTCCAATCAGTGGTTTATCCAGAATCTCAAGCACGGAGGAGAGTTCGAAAAAATTGGTTGGGGATCGTTATTATAGTTGCGTCATTATAGCTTAACATATCATTGCCGACATGTGTCTAAAGCTGAAATGTCAAGGGCACCCCCTGTAGGGGGTACACATGTGAAAACGTTAGGAGGGTGTCAGTGAACATTTGAGAGGGTGTTAGGGGTATAGGGGGTGTCTGGATAAATCACTGAGTCCAATGGTGTCAAAGAAGGTCAAAAGAACTTTGAAGGCAGAGCGTTCGTGGGCTGGATTTGGCCAGGGTGATGAGAGCAATATTACCCATTGTCTTTAGATTCCTGCACATGCATGGGATCTGTACCGTATTGGCACTGATTAAACACCCTGCATCTTGTTGAATTGTATTGTATGATTCTTGACACAATGGTTCTTTTCCTGCCACTGCCGCTCTCAAGCGTTCAGAAGATGTGAATCGTCAAGTAATCTACATGAAGAAGCTGGCTAAAGATTGAATTGAATTGAAATTTATCTACCATGAACTATTATGTACACAAAAGGTTTCTAATTATTACTAATTATTACACTATGCTAAAGGTTATGTTGAGATATTTGAGTGAAGGCTATATTGACAGAAGAAGATGCAAATAGTACGGGAATGTTGGCCGAATACACGAGTGATCTGATGAATTGATTGATTAAGATATCAAAAATACGGATACGCTGGGCTACTCTAGAACTCGTGAATAGAAGACAAAGTAGAAAAACCGACCTCACGATGACCAAGAGTGATTTAAAAGAAAGAAAAACCACGCAAAAAAAGAAAAGAAAAGCAAACAAGCAGAGTCCACCGGATGAATGAGTCCAGTAAATGAAATAACAGTTCAAATGAACGTAGACCGTATACATGAATGGCCCACATCGCACTGCACAATGTCCTTAAAATAGCAGCCGAGAAACACAGATTGTCCAGAGGCTGTGCAGAAGGTCACATGATATCAGAAATTGCTTAACTGCGTCTATGCTCCCAAGCAGCACAATGTACTGAAAGTCGAGTGCAATAGGGGTGGACGGTATGCGTCTTATCAATGTTCTGTTGATTCACGAGTCTGTTCAAGGCCGTTCACCTACCCGTCCACCCCTATTGCACTCGACTTTCAGTACATTGTGCTGCTTGGGCTGGTACTTGGTGACCCACAGGCCAGCATCCATTATCTTTTTCGGTGCTGAAAGGGCGGTTATCGAGATGAGCCAGCGACGATTCTAAGATCGGTGATGGTCTCTGTAATTACTGCAGCCTTGAATGACGTGTGGAGCGACATCTGTGATGTCGCATTCGCTACAATTCGGCGACGGAACCTTTCGAAGCTTATACAGTAGACGGCCATTGACGGGAACATTGAGGGGCAGCATGTAGCACCACACACACACATACACAGGGTGTCTTTTTTTTAGGCGATACAGATTTTTTATTTAAAAAAAACTATAAGGGCTATAGTCATGCTCTTTTCACTTCTATCATCTCTGGGCCGGCGGACGTTCTTGGTCATGTGTTGCTCGACCGTCAAATGACTAATTACCTAAAAATCGTTAATTAACTTTTTAATTATAAAAGCTATGAAGTTGTCCCAAAGAGAACATCTGTTCCTTTCGGTGACCTGATATCGTAGCCGTTTTCAGAACAAAAATCCGCTCGGTAGATCGTCCGCAAAAAATCCGTGAAGGAACACCATTTTATACTATATTTTGTTCAATGCGCATCTTCGGAGACGCGTCTTTCCTTCACCCCCAATGTGAGACGGTGAAGGAGCCTCATGCGTCGAAGATGCCGCCACAGTGCCGCCTCATGCGTCGAAGATGAGCTTTAACTTGCGGAAACAAAACAAAAACACATGTATTGGGTGACGCCATCGAAACTGCCCGTATCTAGTATTGCATTTTCTGTTAATGTTTTTCCAGGACGCAAGAAGCGACAGTGTGCTCTTGCTAGGGAACGGATTTTTGTTGTGAAAACTGCTACGATACCAGATTACTGAAAGGAACAGATGCTCTCATTGGGACAACTTCGTAGCTTTTATAATTAAAAAGTTAATTACCGATTTTTAGGTAATTAGTCATTTGACGGTCGAGCAACATATGGCCAAGAACGTCCGCAGGCCCCGAGATGATATAAGTGAAAACAGCATGTCTATAGCCCTTAAAAAATTTTTGTATGAAAAACTATATCGCCTAAAAAAAGACACTCTGTATATTATAAATTGGATGGTGATGAGGTAGGCGATTCATCGCCACTGTGGCGGCACGCTACCCTATTGCTCATTGGGAACGGTTGAGGGGATAATGACGGGAGGAGTACTTTCAGAGATCCGTCACCAGACCGGTGGAGCACAAGTACTCCGCAAGAATACGCAGGCCTGGCGCCTATAGTGGGCAGCGTTCGACCACGATCGAAGATTTCTCGCAAGATTGAACGGCCTTTGGTCAATATGTTGCATAGCAATTTCCATGCGTGCATGCTCTTAGTGATGTTGCCCACAAGCCATGATGGCGTGGAAGAGGTCGACGTGCACTCCGGGGCAGAAAGAAGACGAGTTGGAGCCGAGAGGGTATTTAAAGGCTGTGTAAAGTCAATGTTCAGCCTCATGCGGTGGAATAACGCAGTAAAACGGCGCGGTATTGTCGCGCAGGAAGTACAAAAGAAAGCGTGAGGTCTATAACAGAAGAGAAGGGAGTGGGTTACGCCTGTCTATTGACATCTTTTGGACATTCTTTGGCTTCTTTGGCTTTTCTTTTGACTTCGATTTCCTATGGACAATTGCCCAAACAACTGCTGTAGATGGCCTTTGGCCTTTTTTTTCCCTGAAAGTCTAAAGAGGTCGAGCCACAGGAAATCTATTGACTGCCTTTGGACTTCTTTTTTCTTCATTTTCAAAAGACAAGTCAATAGGCAGTCCAAAGAACGATCAAAAGAAGGGCGTTCCGAAGGAAACCCGAAAACTTAGGTGGAAGCATAAAGTGAGTTAGTGTAGCGGTAAGAGATTATACAATAGGGGGGTTGCACATTCCTAGAGTAGGAAGGAGAGAAAATGACGGGGTGCTCCACGTGATAGCACATCCTCCCCTCCGCCCCCTACAACAAAGCAGGATCGAGGAGCACGCCTGCAAGGCCGGTACTTAACAATTTAGTTATTTGCGCTGCACATTAAAAAAGGAAAAACTCGCGTTTCTGCCTCCAATAATTATAGTAACACCTGGTATTTCTTCCTTCTTTTCTTCAATATTGTTATTTTTAGCGCACCTTTCCTCCTCAATTCCTCGCGCTTGATGACAGTAAATCCCGGCGGGCGACATTGTTTGGCTTTCAAGCCGAGCCAATCCATTCCTTCCCGGCTTGATCTTTGCCATGTTTATTTGAGAGCGTTGTGGCGCCATATACAAGTTCTCTGACAAGTTAGTTGTTTCGCGTTCCAAGTAGATTTTTGTTTGTGTGAGGTGGCCCGATGTGGGCATGCTGGACATCCATCGGATCGAGAACCTCTAGAACATTGATGCGGGTTTACGGATACTGCAAAGCGTAGATAATTTGTGATTCGCCTCCAAATCGATTTCGGACACAGATGCTTCGAGGCTTATATTGTTGCTACAGGTCAGTCTTCTAATGTCATATTTACTTGATCATATTGAGGGAGGGATGAGCTTAAGGATATGAAAAGTATTTGTAGCTGCTTCGTGTAGTGAGCTGTATTGCACGTGGTTCTGAGTTAGCGCTCAGCTCAACTTATTTTCTGAGCTTGCACAAAAGACTTCAACCGCATGGTTCACACCCGTCGTATTTTGACAGGGGATGCACAATAGAGTTGGGGGTCTTCTTTATTCCAGTATTTGTCACGATGACGGAGTAACATTACTGGTGTATCCATGGAAGCGTGTGTAAATGTCAAGTATGCGACACTGTAAAGGCCACCTTTTGTCCCCATATGGGGGTAGGCTTAGAGGATGTGTGATATTACTCATATTAAATGCAGATGCCACAATACATTATATGCCACAAAATATTAAGGAGATGCTATTCTATGTTTTCAGAAAACAGCTGAAAATTGCGCTTTCCCTATAAGAACACTGTGAAGGTAGACAAGCACCAGCCTACTGGAGAAAAAGGAAAGCATCGCGTTGATGATTTACAAAATGAAGTGACTCAATAAAGTGCTCCTGTTCACATGTGACTTTGCGTTTGTCTCCCTTAATGCTTCAGAGCAGATTGAATTAAATTTGAGGCCAAGGCAACCCGAGACAACGTAGAATGTGCAGGGAGGGAGGGAAGGAAGGGGGAGTAATCAAAAGAAAAGTCAATGACTTTCAATAGATGTTCAAACCAAAACCGTGTTGACCTTCAAAAGGAAGTCCAGAGCGGAAATGTCTTTTGAAACCTTTTGGACAAACGTCAAAAGGAAGTCTGTCCCAAATAACCATTAGCAGTCCAAAGCAATCGCAAAGGATTTTCCATATAAAATCTACAGGATTTCAATACCATGTCTATTGACTCTTTTGACTTATTTCTCTAGAATTTCTATAGCATGGCCAAATTTTTTTCATAAGGGTTGGGCCTGCATCTTGGGGCCGGTATATAAGGGTCGAAAGGGGGTATATACCCTCGCCTGGAGACAGCATTATCGGCGAAGGAGCTGGAGCTGATGGGCGCTCAAGGCGGCTCTTTCTGCTTTACCGCTGATGCCGACACGTCCGGGGATCCACTGTAATGCGACAGTGTGCCCTGCAACGGCCGCCTCATAAACTCGCAGGATGTCAAAGACATCAGGACTGCGGGTGCCGCGTATCCACAAGTTAGCAGCACGGCGAAGCATGGTTCTTGAGCTTGTAAAGACGACCCTGGACTGAGCTGGGCTGGCTGATATTTCACAGCGCCAGCTGTCACGGGCTGAATTTAGTGGAGGTCCTGTCCTGTACGTCGCGCCGCTGATTATTCGGTGTGCCATTGGTTGGCGCAGCAGCAAATCGGAGAGCAGAAGAAGAAAAACAGCGGCAGTCGCGCAGAGTCCTGCGAGCGCCGTCACTGTAAGGGATGTCACGCTATGAGTCAGTAGCGCAGAGTGCCTACTCCGTCCGGAGATAGGGATTTGAGGGCTCGACGCCGCGGCTGCAGACGAAGTATGTAGCACATCGAGCGAACAAGCAGCCCGGCGCGCGTTGGCTAGGCACGAAGACAACATGACCCAGCAGTGGGGGAACGCAGAGCGGTGGCGATGAGACGAAGCCGAGATGATCCGAGAGTTAGAGAACACGAAGGCATGGCCAAGAGCCGAACAAGGAACAAGTACGCGAGCACGAAGCCGCGGTCGAGAGACGTAAGCGGTCCCAAACGTGTGTACTTGAAACAGTGCGCGTCCGTCGGAGTTTGCGGATTTACGAAGTTTGGACACCTTTTGTTTGTGTGTTTGCGTGGCGGTCGCAGAGCACTGCAAACTGTCGGTCAGGGTTAATTCGAACGAAACAGCAATCGCAGAGACGGTATTGTGTGTGTGCGGATGTCAATAGCGGCATTATGGGCCGTCCTAGAAAGTGCTCGTACAGAACATGGCGAGACAACCACTATCATGATTGATGCCAGATTGGTCGGCCTGTGCACTTATTTTGCCTAGCTGAGGGTCCTTTAACGTGCACTGAAATTTAGCTGATATGTTTAGTTGAAATTGAGCTATGTTCAGCTATATTTGGCTGATATGTTTAGCTATGGTTAGCTCATATTATAACTTGAAGCTTCACGTCACGAGACAACCACTATCATGATTGACGCCTGATTGGTCGGCGGTAAGCAGATAGTCCGAGGGCTCCCAAGCAGTTTACCTGCTCCCACAGATCTTTCCTGTGAACATTGTATCATTCGAAAATTCACGCGGCTGCCATCCAAGTATATCAGCCATGCTCCCAGACAAACGGTCAACGAGCTAATTCACATGGACTTGTGCGGCCCTTTTCCACCCTCACTCGGAGGTAGAGCAGGTATCTACTTGTCATCGTTGACGATTGTAGCCGAAAGGTTATTGTGCATTTTATGAAAGCTAAAGGGGAGACAGCGTCGATTGTCCAAGCGGAGATCACGAAGACTGAAATTCAAACCGGAAAGTGGGTACAAAGAATACGGACTGACAACTGTGGTGCGGTACCTTACAGTGTGGGGATATTGCGATGAATTTCTTGCACAGGATCGGAAAGATTTTCTCACACGTAGGGGAATCGTGCATGAAAAGACAATGCCTTACTCTCCACCAGGCATAGCCGAACGTACAAACCACACACTCGTCGAAACTGCCCCCTACTACTCGCGGAGGCCAAATTACCTGAGGTCTTCTGGGCTGAAGCGGTAAATACAGCGGCTTACGAACAGGGGCAGCAAATGGATATTGCAAGGACTTATTCCAGTGGAGGTTTATACCAATCGCAAGCAAACGGTTGCCTATCCGAACACTTTTGGGTGCCTCGCATATACATGGATTCCAACACATCGCAGGTCTAAAATTGACGACAAGAACATACCCAGCATTTTGTGGGGATATTGCAATGACCGCAAGGGATATGGGTTGTTTGACCCTCAACGTAAACGAGTCTTCGTCCGTCGCGACGTTCGCTACCTAGAACAGCGCAGTGGTTCAGAACTTCAGCACGGTTTCAACCAACACGAAACCGAGCAGACGCTCAATGTTCCTTTCTACGAGCCCACCACCGTCTCTCTTCATGGTGACGCCACATCAAGTACCACGACTTCTACAACGTCACACATGCGTCGTGACACGGAAACGTCAGACAACTTTGCCATCCGGAACAGTTCTTCTATAGGTACTTCCGACGATTCCACCGGAGACGATGGTCTTGAATTATGTCGCCCTACTAGACTTTCGCATCCTCCTCAGAGATTACATGCAGGTGGACCCGAAGAAGAAGTGTTATACTGATCATGTGTGTTATTGTCATAAGTTCACCCCGGCTGATAATAACATCACACTCATCATCATCATCATCCTATTGCATTCTGGTTTCGGTTTATTAAATAAACGGGGTGGGGAATTTATTGGCAGAAACAAAAAATAAGAAAGAAAGAAAAATAAACAGCTGGCTGGGGGGGGGGGGGGGCAGCAACGCTCGCGCTGCTTCTCTTTCCTTCGCTAAGCACGCAGCCAGCGAAGCGCACGGCCGTGTCTTCTCTTACATTCTTACAAATTAATTACAGTAATTTCACCACTTACTTACTCTACATTGCTTCACATTTACACTTCACTTTGCTAGGCGCTCTCCAACATCGATCTAATATGGCACTAAATTGCATGTGTGGGGCCAACAAAAGGACGAGAGGTGCTCAGAAACCGCCGATTAATTATTGGATTTTTTTTATTGGTGTGGAGTTCACTTGGAGAGGTGTCCTATTCATCATCTTGCAGTGCGTGAGCGGTAATAACATACCTTCACTGCAAATGTTAAAAATTAACCGAAAGAAAGTGCAATGGAACACAGGCATAAGGGTACAGTTTTTGATAAAAACTAACTTGTACATCGGGCGACGAACTGAAGGAGAACTAGCTATTTCAGAGCGAAATGTGGTGCAAACCACAGAACTCACGAGCATTATGCACTTGAAAATGGGCTACAGAAACGTTGCTTTTTTTTTTTTTTTTTTTCAATAGTCGTTAACACAAAATCGGTCACACCGCCGCCACGCGTCGTTTAGCGGAAACATTACAGTTTATATCGGAGCGGGCAATTAGCATTGCATGCTTTACGTTCGGTTCGTTTCCTCTGCTTTGTGGTCTTTGGTATCCTCGTGTGAACGGAAAATTAACGCTCTGTGAGAAGTAAAACACTACCAGTGGACATACGAATTGATATTTTGTCGTGAGCAGGAATAACGCGCCCTTTTGACGGTACGAAATTGTAAGAAGCATATGTTTGCTGGGTACTTTGCGTGCGTGAACGACGGTGACCGTGGTTATTCCTCCTCTCCATGCGTTCCTGGAAGTCTTTATAGTGTATTAGTTCCGTACATGAAGTCTAAATGATTATGCAAAAGAACGCGCACAGCTCTGTATGTGATTTGCAAAATTCATCGAGTAATCGTCTCAGGAATTCGTTTGACGTTTCATGCTGTCGAAGAACATCAACGCTTGTTGTTCGCTTTGTTATTTACTTTCAGTGTCCCTTTCATTGTTCACTCTAATGGAGCACGTTGGGAACAGCAGGCGCTGCATTCTTAAAGGAGAGCAGCTTCTGGCGGCAGGCCATGTTATCGATTGTAGTGTGTAGTGCTCTGCGTGTGTCCGGGCTCCTCAGTGCCCCTCATTTGGTTTGCCTCCACTTGACTTGTACCGGTGAAATAGGTATTGAAGCTCGTGTGCACCTATCCCACAGGATAACTTCATGATCTTACTGATGAAATTACTTCATCAAACTTGTAATACGTTACCGATTAAAAATGTAACACGTTACTTTTCCCGTTACTTTTATATTGTGGGCCATACCAAAGCTTACAAGCCTGCAGTGAATGCAACCATGTAGCTCGTGTTGGAAATTCTAATATGAGACACCAACATACATGATAAGTGAAACTCACAAATACATTTGAAAGCAACATACAAAACACATACACGCTTTTATCATAGATTTATATACGCATTGACATATATATCTACACAACACCGTTATCTACGAACGACTTAGGTTTATACATATGTACATATACGCGTGGCTAATACGTGGACGAATACGTGGTGACTAGTCTATGACCCACATCACATATTTATACAATTACATGCTCTAAGCAGTAGGTCGCGGTTGTATCATAGGTACACGTTGTACAGTCGCGCTTTAATTCCTCTAGGCGAAAGTCCCTCTTTTGTCAAGAATTTTATCACAGCGCGGTACTCGTTTTTTTCTATTTTAACTGAAGAGTGCACCCTGGCAGTTTGAAATGCCGCTCTCCAACTGACAAAAGCATGGAGAGGGTTGAGGGTGGTGCTCCGGCCCTCCAACAGATGGCGTGACGCGTCCTTAATCGCATTTTCAAATTCGCGCGCATTTTCTACCTCGGGCCGGAAACTTATGGAACCACCCTCGCACACTCATGCTCTCAGGTGGGTCAAGCTCTTGTTTTGTTTAACATTTTAACTTCTGCATGCCTTGCAGGTGCATGATATGACAATATCTGCACCACTGGTGTAACCAGCTGCTGAGTAATTCCGGAAATCTGAAGACAACAGTTTTGAATGGCGTTCTGATACAAGATTGCAGATACCAAAAGCTCTTCTACTTTGCAGTGTTGTGCCCTCTGCTTCACCAGACCAGAAGAAGTACATCAAATGTGCATCATATTCAGAACTTCCGGTGCATCTCACACACTGGCCACAGATGTTCGCATCACGCTTCTCACCACAAAAGCCGAGTGCCCAAGTGAACACAATTTATCTTGGAAACTTCGGCCAGAAGTGAACAAGATGGCTGCAGGGAACATCCTGCTGTCCTGCACAATCATTTTCAATGGGACCAGTGCAGCCATGGTGTGAATTCATAGCGCCTTATGTTTTCACAGATTCAATTGACACCTTGGAGTATTTGCTGCTGACCAGGTTCCGTGGTTACTCGAGCTGATTAATATTAAAGTCACCTCAACAGACCTCACCTACAACACCTACTAGAAAGGTTGCTGGCTCCCTTTACCGACACAGGTAGGATTATCAGAACTCACGGTCATGAGAGACTGAAACATCCAAATAATCTTACTGAAACACAAGCTTTCGAATAGAGTCTGTCCTTCATTAGGCATGATACAGACATACATGGTACAGATATTTATACTGATGTACATTAGAGAAAGGGAACAAAGAAGGTAGTGAGGAGGAAATCCAAATTATTGTTAGAAAGTATTGAGGGCACGAAAAAATAATACAAAACAAGGCACACAGGCTTTGAGTAGTTGAATTTTCTGTTGCAGATAGAATTCTATCTGCAACAATGACATAAAAGGTACACGTAGTAAAAGGTAAAAAGAACAAGCTTGCACAATTGCAATATGCAAATGCCATGCTCGGGAATGCTTAGTGGCCATGTAGTCCACAAGAGGATCTTGTAACAGAAGATTAAGAAAAACCTTGAATGTGCGGTCAAGTTCCGTGCACTTACTGAGCTGAACCCGTGGATGCAGCATACTTGTAACCGCCTTTACAGGTGTAGTTTCAATTGTGAAGGAAATGCGGAGCTTCTACTTAGCATGTGGAGAAGTATGAGCTTACGTATACAAATCACCTGTCATTCAGGAAACAATGTATACAAGCTTCGAGATAATGTGTCTGGGTTTGACCTGGCACGCTTTCAACAGCCATGACAGCCATGAGGGAACGTGTTTCGATAGAAAGATAATAGGCAACACACTTAGCCATGACCATACCTTATCTTCGCAGAGGATGTAGATTACCTCCTGAGTGAAACACCAACAACTTGCAAAGGTGTGAGCTACAGTAAAATAGTAGCAGTCTGCAAATGGCCTGAGCCCACACCAGTGGCTGCAATTTGACTGGTATAAGGGCAAACATGGGAAATTTATAATAAGAAACTGAGAAAGTGTTGCAAAGATGGATGTGCGCAGATACAGAAAAGGCCTAAAATTTTTGTCAACGACAGGAATGCCTCTGTTGATGCTATTGGCATGACCCCACCTAAGGCCTTCTTATACTGATAAAGTCATGAACGCGAGATGTTTTATTGATGTATTTATTTATTTCTATTTTTCCGGTGGCCATGAACGTCCAGAGGGCCTCGTTAATGGTGCATCATACAAACAGTCAATACAAAGAAATGAATTAAAACACCATAATTACATAAAATAAAACAAAAACAAATACTACGACAAAGACAAAACCATGTAGATGGCGACGCAACGACTGGCCTTGCTTTGGACCCATCATGAAGGAGGCATCGAAGTTTGCGTACGACGCCGAATTAGTCACCACTGAACAGATCAAAAGCCCCTGAATGGGAGTTATATAGAATATGAAGCCTCAAAGAAGGTGATTTCTCGTAACTATTACCACATACATAAAATGTTTTGTGGGTTCTAGGGCTGCAATGTGGAACATAGAAATTGAGCCTTGATACGATCGTAGCTGTATCGATATATGTCTATATCGATATATAAATCGATTATAGGCAAAGTGATAGCCTATGTTCTCTTAGAGCTTATGGACTGGAACGTGTTTGTGGCAGTATTAGTACTCGTAATGTGCTCTATAGTATGAGTCGTCTAATAATTTTTTTCAAACACCTGTGCACTGAACAGAATAAAAAAAGCATACATACATTGCGTTACCGGTTGGTGCGAAGTAGCACTTGCAAATTGATATGAACACGGTATGGGGATGTTCTCCTTCATTGTTTGCTTGTTTACTGTTATCACTTGTATGCTCATTCATAAACACAGTGATCAATAAAGCTTTGATGACTGTAGAATGTATTTTACTGTGTAATGGCTGGCTGGTTATTCCAGAAGGGTATATGGCAGACCTCTATTGTTCATGAAAGGTATCCTGGTGTGATCAAGCAGTGTTCAAACCATCCAGTGTACTGCTGTCAAGATAGGAGGCATTCAACGCAGCGTACAAGCACGTGAGAGAAAAGTGAGAGCTTCATCTCAGTGAAAGCGAATAAACATGCACATGGTCAGACAGCATCTACTGCATCACACGTCAAAAAGGCAAAAACCTTTGTGTGCTTCAGAAGGAAAGCTTTCCCTTATGGCATGTACAGCACATGCTGCGAGGACTTTTCTGCAGTGCTTTCAGCTTTCCTAATGGTCCCCAGAGCCACCTGGTAAACTGTTTGTAGGCAACGTACCGAAACTTCCTGCATGTAGCATGGACAGCGTAAAATTATGATATGTAACTTTAATAATAACAAACCGAAGGCACACATAGAGGAACTCACTTGTTCACTTAGCTGTTCCTCTTAACAGCGTACTCGTCGCTTTCTCTCACGTAGCAGTAGGATACCTGGAGCAACTCGGTCTTCAGCCACAGTATTTTAAAGTACATATTTCTTGAAATGCAACCGCTGCGCTGCTTCAGTAATGTCTCATTTCAGGGTGTCGGAGCGAATCGAAAACCGGAACCGAAAACCGAAAAAAAAACACGCTGTTTTGGAGCGAACCGGAACGGAATCGAAACCGTATACGTTTTTTTCGATCAGGAGGGAAACCGAAAAATTTATTTAACGGTTTTCGATCCAAGCAAAAACTTCGCCGGTTTGGACTACGAGTAGGCGAATGAAACTGTCGTCGTGTGTTCTGAAGTCATGTCATGAATACTTTACGAGGGTTACGGTTATGGTGCAATGTATGTCGGTATACTATGACGTTTAGGCTCCCTTTGTAACGTTTTATCGTTCGCGCACATAGACTTAGATGTACATGTGACCGGTTGTGACTCTCTACCAATGTGCGACCCAAGGGTACTGCGAAACGGCTTCTCTATCGGTAATCACGCGCAACGCGTCCCTTGTTTGAGAGCAGCGAAGTTGAATACATGTACGTATCCGCGAGGCAAGCGCGTGCGAAGTGGCGCCTCTTTTGTGGACAGGACACGAAGAAAAGAAAACAGAGCCGTCGAGCGCGTTTGTGAGTGAAGGTGTCCCTCGATTTGCGTCGTACTCGTGCGGTAGTGCTTGCTGGCGAGCAACCAGCAACAGACATTCGGATGGGACTAGATCGCACCAATCTAGCAAGAAAGTACTTTACGTATGACATCACGACAAACAAGTCCGTTTGTATCATGCGCTTCAAGAAAAGAGAAAGCCTATTTGAACAGACAGTCACCTACAGGAACCAGGAGCTACCAATTTCACAGCTGCCTATTAATATTAAATACAATGTATGCGTATAAACGGGTTTACATTTTGCAGCATTGATTTTTTTTTCTGAGAATGAATATGTCCACCAGAAGCGGAACCGGTTAAAACCGGTATGAACCGTAATTTTTTTGCTCCGGACCAGAACCGGTACCGGACCGTTTATGATAGAACCGGAACGAAAACCGGAACGAAAAACGTTTCGGTTCGACACCCTGTCTCATTTTGCGGCAACAAAGGCATTCTTCTGCCGTCGGCATCGGCACGCATGTGCCACAAGGACACCTGAACCGAAAGAGCAATGCCATATTTCCGCTGCGAGGTTCTCAACATTTTCATTACACATGAGGAGTGTTTCCCACGGCGGCTGGGTGACTGTAATGACGGTAATTCATTCTCCGTCGACGATTCTGCGGATGATGCCGTGTCATACTGCGTCTACAGCGTGCATTCGTACGAACAAACGTTTTGGGGGCGTGACTGCTGAACTGTCGCAAACTCTAGGGCATTCAAGTTTGGAAAAATCAACATCACACGGTGTGGACCTCAAAACAACATTCCGCCTTCGCCACAGACCGGGAGGCGAATTAGAAAGGCGAGACTAGCCGTAGCCGACACGAGCCAACCCAGTGTCGTGTCTGAGGGAGTACTGAGCTTTGCGCTCGAATGTAATCTTTGAAATTCGATTACTCAAAGAAAGAAAGGACACAAAAAGAAATATTTCGTAACTGAGATGTACTCTTCATAGGCTTTCATAAAATCATAAGGTGACCCTGGGTTGAAATACACTTTACAGTTCCTTTAACAATCGAAGTACATTCTGTTGCAGACGTTGGACGCGGCGGCAGGAGAGGATCAGCTGCATCGGTGAAGCGACGATGTACATTACAAGCGAGGTTAATTGTATTCTTTCGTTATAGGTGACCGTGGCACTGTATCGCTGGCGAGGAGGTGAGTTACAAAATGGAGTACTATTCCAGCATTAACGTTGGAACAATACCAGCGTGAGATTCACTTCGGTTTCTTTACAGGTTGTTTCCTGTCTCAACGGGCACACATACGCGTGCAAGGTTGCAACTGCTTCTCACATGGAATTGATGTCTGTTGCCACTTGTTGGACAATTGTTCCTCGGCCATTTCGTTTGAGGAACCGTCGTGTTCGTCACTAAGGATCTTCATTGAGCTTTGCAGCGCCAGCCTGTTCGAAGTTTCGAGGATTGTGTGTTCGGAGTTTGGAGTACTGCCTGGTGCATCGGATCATCGGATGGGTTTTGTGTCCGTGCAACGTGTGCTCCATATGTGTGTGTTGGGATTAGTGAACCGTGTATGCTTTCCATTCGGCAAACGATGATGTACTGGATGCAATTTAAAGGTATGTGCAAGCTAATAAAATTTGGTGTTTCATGTTCAATGTGCTTGGAGCATTTTCTTCCTTGCTTTTTCTCTTTTTTTGCGAAGCGTGGAGGTAACTTTTCTGTTAGGGAACTCGAGAGGCGCAATGTGTTTCGCGTATTAGTGGGTAAAAGTAACGCTTCGATACGTCCGGCGCAGTGTGGCTCCTGGCGTCAGCAGGGATGTCGTACCAGTTGCTTCAGGGGGCACATGGCACCTGCAGCTTTCGCAGGCACCGCGTGCCCCTTGAAGTCGATCATCTGGCACATTCTTTAAAAAATGTGCCAGTTGATCAGACGGCACCTATCCATCACTGGGTTTAGAGTGTACTTCTTAAACGTTCTTTTTACAGCTTCCCTAGACACGCGGATTATTTCTGGAAATAATTTGCATGTTGTTCGGTAGACTCATTGACAGCCATATAATCAATGATGGAAAGGCACGTCATCCGACTTATAGGCGCACTGTATGGGGCGAAACATACTGTGCTCTTAAAGTAGCCCTTTGCTTCCTTCTCAGGTGTTGGTGATGGGCTCTTGCCCCATTCATCATAATCGTTATGGCACAGTCCGTGACGAAACAGTAACGATCTAATTTGTCGATCTGAAACACTTCTGATTCAGAGGGGATTTTCGCCCACAAATACGTGTACCTTTCCTGTCCTTTCTTTGCTCTTTGCATCTCGTGATACGAAAAGGGCTCACGAAAGGTGCACGTGGCGCAGCTGCTAACACTTCAACTCTACGCAACCTGCTCAAGGACATGAATGTGAGAGGAAACGGTATTTAAGCAGGCGGTTTGTACCACTATAGCTTTATCTCTGAACGAGAGTCACATCAAAGAAGTTGAGCATGAAGACCTGCATTCTAGCTCTTGTGGGCATGCTAGCCCTCGCTACTGTTGCCCACTGCTACGAAGGTACGTAATGTATCTACATAGTACTGTGACACATTAATTAAGTTTAGTGATACATAAATGTCAATTCAAAGATGTGATGCTCCTCGCATGTCGTGAAACTTTTTTTCTTTCTAAGGAAGGCGAGGTCGATGGAGTAGTTCCACTATACAGCCCCACGGCCCTAAAGGGGTCCTGACACGTTGGTGTTTGTGGTTCATTCCATCATGCACGCATTGTACTCCATATCAGACCACTGAGGCAGTTTTTTTTTTTTTTTTTTTTACTGCATGTCGCATTTAGCTAGATGCAGACTTGAGCACACCTCCGTGTCGAGGTCTGACGTCATAGTAGTAAGAGCTAATGGGACGCTTTTATTGGTTCTTGAAACCATAAGGCATAGCGAGCACCAGCTGCCTGCAACCCGACTGGTCTTCCGTGATGTCACAGCTGGTTTAGTTACGATATCTACTATTCTGATTTCCCACGCGTATATCATACCCTTTATTGTAATACTGCAAATAACCTTTTTCTACATTTATCTGAGATAACTGGGGGAGGGGGTGGGGGCGAAGTGTCACAATCATTTTTACGAGGGGTGCTAAAAGCTTCACCGCAGGCTGTATCGCATTTATAGGTTTTTCTGCACACACCCCTGAACATTCAGATATCACGTGACCGTGAAACGAGAGCAAAGAAACCAGGTACTCTGCTTCTGATTCTTATTTCGAGCATTTGGTGTGTCAGCCTTCAGCCCATGATTTGCATCTCAGAAAAATGTGCCTAACATGCTGAAGCTCATGAAAAAGACTCTAGCGTTTCTATAATCATTCAAGAATATCAGCAATATTTTTTATGCTTTCTGATTTGCATCACACGTGTGTCAGACTCCCAATATTTTCTTCGGGTATGATTGGTTGATTGATGTGTAAAAGAAAAAAATGGAGATGTTAGTCTCGAGCCACTCGGGCCTGGCTACACCAGGACGCGTTATTCAGATAAGAAAGGGAAGCTACACAAATCTATACACTTTGAAACGGAATGGATGAAAACATCACCACAAAACGTGGCACCAAAAGCAACAGTGTAGGAGAGTGCACGTGCGAAATCTCAATGCACAAAGAACAAAGAGCGTCACAAAGTGTCAAAGAGGTATGTTTGCACATACTCAATATGCTTTTGTGAAGATCTTGCCTTGGTCTGTGCCTATGTTCGTTGGTGACATTGTGGAACTGTGCTTAATATTATGATTAAACCACACCGTGCGGAGTTCTTGATGTCGTATTCATTTGACTCACAGACTACGAAGATGATGATGCTGTTGCTTTCCCTGACACGCTGATTCGAAGCCGGCGTTCCCCAGCTGAGGATGAGGGGGGAAGCTCGTCAGAGGAAGGGGGCAAGGGAAAGAAGAAGGGCAAAGGAAAGCGGGGTGGCAAGAAGAAAGGTGGCAAAAAGTCTGATGAAGAAGAATAGTTACGGTGGCATTCTCCTCACCTGACAACAATGACAAATAAATGGTCCCTGCACACGATTCATTCCGGGTAATAGTTGGTTACTCTACTGTCACGGTGTAGCAGAAGCTGGAAACATGGCAGGAGATATACTTGTACAATACATTGCACGCATCGTCCGGCACATCTCCTGTCAGATTAGTATAGTATAGAAAAATAAGCTGAAGTAACTTTTTTGCTCATAGTACACCATATGGCAGTTTCTTCAAACACATATAATGCCCTCTGCAAAATATCGCAAGAAGATACGAGGACAGAAAAATAGGCGATGTCAAGTTGCCGGTGATGTGTAGATCAAAGAGTGATATTAAACGGCAGGAGCAACTTATTTATTTACACATGGTAACAAGACTCTCGTGCACGAGACTCCACTTCTTCAGGAGCAGTCTCGTGCACGAAAGTCTTGTTACCATGCGTAAATAAATAAGTTGCTCCTACCGTTTAATATCACTTTTTGATCAAAATATCACAGTGAGATGTTTACAATGGTATGATGAGGTTATTTTAAATGGTTTAAAGGATTTGGGGTACAATGCCTCGTGGCAGACGTGAACAGTGTCCGGTTATTGGTCATATTGTTGGATGATGTTGATATTGAATGATAATGGCGAAACAAATAATAGGGAGATATTGTAGGGCCACAGAGGTACGCTTTCATCCCGCAAGACAATTGACGTCTTGGTGTAGGTCTGGCCTCCACCGTTAATGCTATTCAGCCATTTCAAGGCAATTTGCCGTTTATGTTTAAGTAGTCATGTCCTACTTCAACGAACTGCTCCATTGTATATGGTCCAATCATCCTGAAAACGAGCCTTTCGGATAAAAGCTGCAACATTATTATTGCACATGGAATGTCTCGAGGGGAAAAGAGTATTAAGCCTGTTTGCTAGTGGTTGGTACGCATATCTGCAATACCTGTGAGTATCATAGGCATTGCTTGTTCACAGTGCGCCATAGCAAGCCGACATAGCGTTTAGCTGACATTTCCTCCCCTGTAAATATATATCTCCCCTCATCAACATCATCATTTGTCCGGATTACAACAAACTTCTTGCTAGGGGATCTGGTTTCAGAATAATAGTTTATTCAGTTAATATCTCGCCGTCTCTGTGGATCACTGTCTCGTTTTCACACTTGCTAGAATAAATGAATTGGCTGAGATTGAAAACTGAATGCTGCCGAGACACAAGCCTTCCAAAGTGATGAAAAGGTGCATCATCATCTACGCTGTTGGCTTGTGGCGTGGGTCGTGTGTCGACCCATGCCCAAGATTCGCGGACAAAAACTTAAAGCGTGTTTAGCCTGCATTACACCTATAGACGCAATGCATAAGAAACGTATAATTTCATTTTGGCGGAGAACGCGGACACTTTTCACTGGTTCGCCACTGGATCTTGTGAGATCTATGGTCAAGAAATTATGCCGAAAAGGAATTATCCGTATATCTATAAAGGCTTTTGTTCCCCTGGCGTTTCAAAATCTTACACATTGTACTCAATGGGACTCAATAGAATTCGCGCTCCATCGTGATTTCACAGTCTTATATATCAAAATATATCCGCTTTAGGTAATTTTCCACTGCAGTTTCACAATTTGGGGAACAATGTTTGGAACCTAAAGTGAATGTCTTGGTTTTATAGCGAGCCAATTTTGTTCCCGAGGGCATCAAAGTTCGACTAAAATGTGAGACATCACACTTAAAGAGAACTTAGCCTATCAACACTGTATATCGACTGTACATTTGAGCACGTGTAAATGGGAGGAGGAATGAAACTCGAAAGGGAGGGGAATTATCAGAGTTCAGCGCGCATTCTCCTCTGATAACCAGCACCGCAAGACGGGTTTGATAAAAACATCTACAAAATAAAGGTGTGCTTTCACGGCCAAAGAGGGTGAAGAACATTTCTGGTGACTTCTGCTTTAACAACAGAAAAGACAAGGCTGCAGATACTGCGTTTCCCGGACGTTCGCGTTTTGGGAATTAGAACGCTCTCTTCTTCTTAGTATCAGTTTCTTAAACTCTTTCTGAGATTGTACTTATGGCGTTAAAAAGATGTACAAACATTACATTGTACTTATGGCTGTAGTGTACCGTTATTGCATTGTGATCTGCCTGCCGATGATTTCCTTTTCATCTTTACCTTATCTGTGACCGTCATGTTTTTGTATCTATACAATGTACGCTTACTTCTATGTTTCACACTCTTTCTTAATTTTTCCTCGCAGCACCACGGGGAAGCTTGGTTGCCACCAGTATGAAATTTGATAAGTACCCTAATGGCTGTAAAATCGTATATTTTGTCTAACGACGTTATATACCTTTATTTAGGAGAAGCGAAGGCAAGGCAATTTTTCTTTTTCTTTTCTTCATGCATACACTTGTCTCGGCGACAGCATGCATAAACTGTGCATGGCCGAGCCATTGCGCCTGCGCAGTCCGGGAGCGTCATTCACGAACAAAATGTGTACGTCATCTAAGTAAGGCATAATAAAAAATTATTATTAAAAATTACTATTATTATTAAAATTATTTTAGCGGCATGCTTTGCGCGTGAAATAGTGCACCCTGGGTGATTTTTGCAAACACTCGAGGTGACGTTGTGCTTCGCCTTCGACAAAGTACTGTCAATAGCCTAAGATAACGTTACCCCAATATTCCCATCACCATGGCGATATCCGATCATTCTTTTTTTTTTTTCTTTTTAGTGTGCACCATGGGTGCCGAACTCATTCGTGTCTGCGGGCCGCATTGAACCTGAGAGGAACTACGCGGGCCGCATACGACTGCTTTGGGGTAGCCTGCTTCTGGTATACAGGGTGTCCCAGAAAACGTGTTATTGAATTCTAATAAAGAAACTACGCCACCAAGAATCATGCGGGCAATGGCATTTGTCCTTACTTGGTTTTTGCCACCTCCTGATGTGCATGTCATGTAACGTAAGTTTAACTTTGCAAACTTTTGCCTCTGAAATTTGCCATGTAAAGGTCAGTTTTTTACACCACCAACATGAAGAGCGTGCCGTATTTACTCAAATTCATGACAATTCACAGTGATATTCAGGATCTATCTTGTCTGGAAAAATAGCCGAAAATCATGCTTCTCGGGGCACTTCAGTATAACGCGCGAGGACTCTTTGAGCGCAATCGCTCTCAGTCCGATGAAAGGAGGTGGGAAACCCAGCACACAGAGTCATAGTAGAAAAAGTGACAGTTTCTGAAATTGGGAGAGCGAAGGTATGGTCCCAGCCGAGGCCGGCCGCGATAAGTTATGTCTGTGTTATCTCTTTCTACAATGCCGGTGTGGGCTGGGTTTCCAACCTCCTTTCGTCGGACTGACAATGATTCCGCTGAAGAATTTGTCGCGCCCTCTGTGAGCTCGGTAGAGCATGATTTTTGGCTATTTTTTTTCTATACGATAGCTCCTCAATATTCCTGTCAATTATTATTAATTTGAGTAAGTTCGGCACGCTCTTCACATTGGTGGGGTAAAAAAATGACCTTTACTTGGCAAAGTTTCGAGTTCAGTTCGCAAAAATTTACATAATTAAACTTAGGGGGGAGGGGATATGTTTAATAGAGTGAAAGAAAAAAAGGAAGTTAGGAAAAGGAAACTTAGGTTACATGACATGCACATCAGGAGGTGGCAAAAACCTAGTAACATCAAATGCCGTTGACCGCATGATTCAATGTGGCGTAGTTTTTTTTAAATTAAAATTCAATGGCACGTTTTCTGGGACACCCTGTCGATGGTCGAATTCACTCGAGAGATCACCAAGCCTACCGGCCCGTGTCTAGTAGCTTTGAAGGCACTAATATTACAAGTCGGCCTTGCAGGGTTTGCTCAGAAGTTTGGTAGGAGTATACTAGTAATACTAATCGAGTAAAAATCTGACGCAGAGACAGGTTTAGATAGTCATTAGCGAAGACGTCGAAAGCAACACAGAGGTACACAGGAAACGTCGAACTTTAAACTTTTTATCACATGATTAGAGGTTGAAATAACTTTTCATAAGTTTCAGCGCAACGCAGAACAAAGAAATCGTTTGATTGGAGTCGTTTTGATAGGGTAAACGGAAAGATTCCCTGACATCGCATTTGTGATATTCCCTCACGATACCTCTGTACAAATAAACGACGCTAACATGAACCGGTGCACCGTACCAAATCAACGCTCTTTCCAGAAACGCCCCGATCAAACAGCTCGCTTAAGGTGAAGTAATTGTGTGCTTTCAGTGACTAGTACGCTTGCGCAATATCAGCAGTGAACAGGCTCGGCGAAAATATTAGGTCAACTACAATGCGATTGTGATCGGCGTCATGTTCTGTGTCTGGGCTGTCCAGTTGTGGATGTGTAGCGCAAAGAGATCGTCATGTTGTATACCGTTCGTAAACAAGTTGGTCTTGTCTGATTCCTTCATAGCTCTAAATTATTCGGGTATTGTGAAGGAGACAGTCGAGAGCGGTGTAGCAGTGCAACGCAGCCGATATCGCACTTGCGGAAAGCATTCGCACGGCTGCGTTCAGTGTGTTTTTTAACCACACCAACTCCACGCATGCGCAGATGGCGCTTCTTGTTTGTCAACAGCTGGTCAACAGTAAAGTGCTGTACACATTTTGAACGAACGAAGACATCACTTTATTTCCGTGCGCGTTTGTGCTGCTGTCGGGCGGTATTTCGAAACTTTTGTTCGCGCGTTTTTTGAAACCGGGAAAAAGAAAAAGAACTGAGAGGAGGTACATAATCACGCATAAGAGAATTGAAGACTCCCTTCCCCCTCTACAACTGCGCCATTGACAGTTTTGCTGGAGTCCCTGCGGTTAAAAGAATTATCAATTCATTTCAATTAAAGAATTAATTAATTAACGAGGAAACAAAACATAGACTGAGTGGATTGACTGGACCCTTACTAACATTACGTACTAAGCCTCGTTCAAGTGCAATGCACCATTTTTGTAAAAAAAAGTTTGACTCATTTCAAATGAAACGCCCTGCAATAATAGAGAAAACAAAGTGTCCGAGCTATGATGTTGAGGCAGGCAACGCGGAGGGAGAAGAAACAACTACCGCAGCCTGCGAGGGTTTGGAAACAACTGGAGGTATATTGACGTTTCCTCGCACTCGCCTCAGTGAAAATACTTTGACTGTTGGGACTGGATATGTCGAAGCTGAAATTGGGCCTCGACTTGTCTGAACCAAGACCGGGGTTCTGGCACCAAAAAGGGGGCAACCGCAACGTAGTGGTCGTCGAAATAGGCGGATCATCGGCGCTGGAGGAGTGATTGCCTGAGGGTGATGCCATCGACTCAAGCAAAGGCTGCGTATGTTCGACGCGGGTCACCAAATGAGGCAGGCCACGCGGAGGGAGAAGAAAGAACTACCGCAGTCTGCGAGGGTTTGGAAACAACTGAAGGTTTATTGACGCTCCTCGCGCTTGCCTCAGCTGAGCGCTCGTCGTCATCATCAGATAGCTGCGCTACAATGGCATTGAGAATGCATTTGTACCAGCGATATTCGTCTAAAAAAATCTGGCATTTGAAAGCGATGAAGCAGTTTGAAGAATCCTTATCATGCTCGTCACGCAGTGCCCGTTATCACCAATCAAAAGGAAGTGACCCGTGATAGGTGTTCGCTCTCTCCTACCCTGCTTCTTCCTTCCGGGTTTCATGCCTCCTCTCACCTATACACGTGTACAAAGGTAAAGTTGTCTCACTTACACAACACGTGCTATTAGGCTAGGCGCACTTTAGGGAGACATGTACGCGAATCTTGGGCAAGATACACGTGTAGTTGTGCAATTTTTGAAATTATGTGATGGTTTCGACACCCTCTGAAGTCCCTCTGTCTCGGCTACTGTTCTAAGGGCACGGTACATTGAGCGGTGGGCACTGAGGGTCATAGCTGTCATTTGGTCATTAGGGTCATTTGGTATACAAACTTTGGAACTATGGTCCCATTAACTGAACTCATACATGAGTTGATCCCTGTCTGGTTTTTATCATGTCCCATGGACATCTTGGGCTGCATTTGTGTTGCCCTTTCCGTTGTTTATTTATTTAGTTTTGCGTTGTTCTTCTACACTTCTATTTATGTGCCCCGAAGTATCCTGTCTTCATAATTTCCGTAGATTTCCATTTTCAATGAATCAATTATGACCTCACCTAGCCCAGACGGCTGGACAACGGAACCTCAGTAATGCATACAGCGACTGGTGGTAGCATGTGCTCAACGAAGAGCCATTCGCCAAGTCAGTGTTGATGATAACAGCAAGAACAAGATTTTGATAAGCATGATTGGGGTGTTTCATCGCCAGAGGCGACACTATACGACCTATTCACGGTGGAAATGGCACCCTGCTCAGGAAGAAGCATTCGCAAAGGCGAAGGATGTGTCTTGTAAATTCTCGATTTCTAACAAATTTTCATCCGTCACAGGAAATTCAGCTTGACTACGACGCATCACAGTACGGAATAGCTGCAGTTCTATCACGTCGCATCGATAACCAAGAAAGACCGACTGCGTTCAGGCGGCGGAAAAGAACTACTCCCAGCTCGAGAAGGGAGCATTGGCACTTGTTTACGGAGTAATGATTTGGAGCAGAACTGCGGAATGGAGACTCCCATTCCATTCCAGTTCCGTTCCGATGATTGGAAATGTCTGCTAATTCCTTTCTGTGAATTCCTTTCAACTCCAAGGAATCGAGAGGTATGGTAAATTCCCACTCCTGCAATGGCTTGCTAACCTCATTCCTTAAATTCCGTGAAAGAAAAGGTGGCTTTTGAAAGGGTTCTAACGAATAAATAAAACAAATAATCAACGATTTCGAACTATAACAAAATAACAAAAAGCATTTTGAGCTAACAACACCATAAAAATATTCTGGAACTACGCAACGCGGGAGAGACGCCCCAAACTTGTTCATGTGAAGCATATCTAGTTTTATTGCGTGAATAGATTTCCAACCATAAAATTTACATTCCTGAATGCAGAGTTTTCCGTAATCCATGAATTAGAATTGGCGATCAGTTCTGTAAGTTCTTCCAGAGGCCAGTTTCGGCAGCGGCTACAACACCACCAACTGATAAATTTGTAGCAGACGACATGAAGTGGCCGGTTAACTTGCACGCCACCACCCTCTACAGCAAGATTGACCTGACGAAGGCCTACCATCAGATCCCGGTCGCAGCCGAAGACGTCAAGAAAACCGTACTCACCACCCTTTTTGGTCTGTTTGAGTTCCCGCGCATGCCTTTCGGCTTGCGCAGTGCGGCTCAAACATTCGAGCGGTTCATGGACTGCCGTGGACTACCCTTCGTCTTTGCCTACATCGACGATCTCTTGGTGGCAAGCTCGACGCCAAAAGAACACGAACTGCACCTTCGGCTGCTCTTCGAACGACTGGCCGCCCATGGAATTCAGGTCAACGTACAGAGATGCGAGTTCGGCGTCTGATCTACCGAATTTCTGGGCCACAAGGTGACACCCGAAGGCATTGCTCTTCTCGAGAGCAAGGTAGAGGCGACCAACTTTCACCAACAACCAACTTTCACCAACAACTTTCACCAACTTCCCTCGCCCCCATTCCTTGCGCCAGTTACGCCGTTTCCTCCGCCTCGTCAATTTCTACAGGCGTTTTATACCACTGTGCTGAGACTGTGCGCCCTCTGGACACCCTCCTCACCGGGCAAAAAACACTTTCGTACGCCGTTCAGTGGAGTCCAGCCGCCGATGCCGCATTCACACAGGTCAAGACCGACCTCGCCCGCTGCACCATGCTTTCCCATCTGAAGCTTGGCGCCCCCACCTCCCTGATGGTCGACGCGTCACGCATTGCTGTCGGTGCAGTACTGCAGCAGAAGATCAAGGAGGCGTGGAAACCAGTCGCTTTCTTCTCCAAGGCCCTCTTTCTTCTCCAAGACCAAGAAGTACAGTATATTCGGCCGCGAACTGCTAGCTGCCTATCTTGCAGTGCGCCACTTCCGCCACTTTCTCGAGGGTCGGCAATTCACCATCATAACGGACCACAAGAAGCTTACGCACGCATTCCGGTCGGCGAGCAGCCGATATACTCGCCACGGGAAATCCGGCACCTGGCCTATCTCGCCGAGTTTTGCGCGGACATTCAGCACGTCCCCGGCACCGCAAACTCTCCTGCAGACGCCCTCAACCGGATTGCGAGCGTCTCTCCCATCGTCCAGCCGCTTACTCCCGAGGCAATCGCTGCTGCTCAGGCTATTGACGACGAACTTCTGCAGATTCGTCGGCGTGGCACATCCTCGCTCAGGTTCACCGACCTCCCCATACCCGGCTCTCACTTGACCATCTGTTGCGACACCACCGGGCATAGCCTGGGCCTTTCGTCCCCGCGCCCTACCGCCGCGCGGCCTTTGCTGCGGTCCACGACCTGGCCCACCGCGGTATTCGTGCCACCCAGCGCATGGTGACCGCTCGCTTTGTTTGGCCCTCCACCAACGCCGACGTCAGAGCCTGGACCCGTTCGTGCATCCCGTGCCAGCGATCCAAGGTGCACCGGCATACAATATCGCCGCACCAGCAGTTTGGCCCCCCGGACAGCCGTTTCGATGTTGTGCACATGGACATCGGCGGCCCCCTTCTGCCGTCGTCCGGTTTCCGCTACCTGTTCACAGCAGTGGACCGATACACCCGGTGGCCCGAAGCCTGCCCGATGCCCGATATGTCTGCCGAAATTGTCGCTGCCACGTTCCTAGCCACATGGGTAGCCCGTTTCGCAGTACCCTCCCAGGTTACCCTGATCGAGGTCGCCAATTTGAGAGCAACTTATTCTCCGCTTTCGCACGGTTCTTTTGCACCTCCCGCATACGCACGACATCCTACCACCCGGCATCTAATGGTGTCATGGAGCGTTTTCACCGCCACCTGAAGACCGCCCTCATGGCATCAGAAGGCCGCGAGCACTGGCAGCTAACCTCCCGCTGGTTCTACTCGGCCTACGTGCTGCATTCAGATCCGACCTGGGTTGTAGTCCTGCCGACCCGGTACACGGCCGCGCCCTTCGCCTTCCCGGCGAATTTTTTGCCGACACCCCCAGCCAGAATGACCCATCCCTGTTTGTTCAACGACTACAGCGGTTCTTCCACACACTGCGCCCGGTGGCCCCACGTTCGTCAACCTCTTACACCTTTTTCGTCCCGCTGGATTTTCCTACGGCGACGCATGTGTTCATCCGTACTGACGCCGTACAGAAGTCCCTCGTTCCTCCATACTCCGGTCCCCACCCGGTTATCGGACGCTCCGGCAAGAACTACCGCGTGAACGTCAACGGTACCGAAGACACGATCAGCGTGGACCGGCTCATGCCAGCCTACATTGAAGCACCGCCCAGCTCCGACCTTCTTCGATTGAACCACTGTAACTTCAGCCCTTCACCACCATATTTGACACTGTCAAGTGGTCAGACAGCTTTCCGCTGCCTCCAGTGGAGGGGGGGGGGGCGATGTAGCAGACGACGATGGAAGTGGTCTGCGACCACCGGTTCAATTCTCGAGCCAAAGCTTCGGCCCGCGAGCCGTTGTTCTTTTCTATTTAATTTGGGGGCCAGACAGCCCAGAGTAAACCTCTACTGTTGATCCCTCCGGCTGTGTCTGTCTCTACCTCAACATATTAATGAATGATGAACTGGGAAATTCGCCACTGCAGCGGCAGCAGCAGTTTCTGCATGCGTCCATCATTTTTCTATCATTGCCTCTTCCTCACCCCGCAAAATCTAAAGCCTGTTCCCCACTTGCCCGTTTCTGCATTTTCGTTATTCTGTGTATTCTTGCATTTCCCCATTCATCATCACTAACTTAAATGCTGTTGTTGTTGCATTAAGTTTTGAGTGATAGCAAAGAGCTTCTCGAACTTACGACCAGCTACTAATCTCCAATAAACGCTACTTTTAGAATCACAAGAATTACTGGACAATTCTTCAAAATATCGGAGATGCCAGGTATCTACTGTAATGTTCGGGGATACACCAAGTACGGCGTTGATGGAGGGCCAAACAAAGCGAGCGGTCACCATGCGCTGGGTGGCACGGATACCGGGGTGGGCCAGGTCGTGGACCGTAGCAAAGGCCGCGCGGCGGTAGGGCGCGGGGACGAAAGGCCCAGGCTTTGCCCCGGTGGTGTCGCAACAGATGGTCAAGTGAGAATCTGGAAGGTATCTCGAAAGATAGAAGTACCGTTGAGCGAAGAGAAGATGTTCCGAAAGACGAAAGCTGCATTAGTGCAGCTGGAGCGTTGAAAAATAAGACTAATTTCTCGCCGGTAAGTTCATTTTACTTTTGAGAAAAATGAAAAGTCCCGGTTTGACTTGAACGCCCCTCGTACATCAAATGTGCATCATCACAAAGCGGCCACAGATGTTCGCATCACACTTCTCACCACAAAAGCCGAGTTCACTATACTACTACTATTCAGAGTTTTGAAGTGCTAAACAATACAGGAAACATTCGATAATATTATTTCCCTGTTCACCGTGGGCAGGTACGAGGGTCGTTCCATAAGTTTCCGGCCCGATCAACTTTTAATTGTCATAGAGACGAAACAAGTGTATCACTTTTCGACATAGTCACCCTTAACTTCGATGCACTTTTGACACCTTTCAACCAGCATTCTTATACCCTTGAAAAAATAGTCCGAAGTTTTGTCCGCCTCTTGCACTGCAACTGCCTCTTGCACCTCACTATCGTTTTGAAATCTCCGTCCTCTGAGATCCCTCTTCAAGTTTGAGAATAGGAGGTAGTCACTCGGTACCAAGGCTGGACTGTAGGGTGGGTGGTGGATTTCTTCGAACCGCACTCCTTCAGTGCAGCCTTGGCAACAGAAGCCGTGTGGACAGGGGCATTGTCCTGGGGCAACCGGACACCTCGACTCAACCTGCCGCGCCTGTTTTCCGTGATGGCGTCTCGCAGTCGGTGCAGGAGTGAGAGTGAAGCATAATAAGTCGCATTCACTGTGGTGTTCCTCTCTTTGAAGTCGATGAGGAGGATCCCGTGACAATCCCAAAATATTGTTGCCATGATCTTCTTTGTGGATTGTGTGACCTTGGCTTTTCTTGAGGGTGCTTCCCCTGGTTTGCGCCATTCCATCGACTCCTTTTTCGAAAGGGGATCATAGTAGGGCACCATAGTCTCATCCTATGCTCATCCCCTGTGACAATTGACTTCAATATTTCTTCTTCGTTATCTTGACAGAGCTCCAAAAACTCTTTGGCACAGACGACGCGCTGTTGCTTTTGAACTGACGAGAGAAGTCGTGGCACCCATCTCAAACTGGCCTTTTTCATGTGAAGGCCCTCGTCGATGATGCGAGAAACGGTTGTTTTGGAAAGCCCCAGCCTTTCTGAGATTTCCTTCACCTTCAGACGCCTGTCGCTCAGCACTTCCTCCTCGACAAGTGACAAATTTTCTTGTGTCACCACTTTCACCGGACGACCATCGCGCGGATCATCTTCAATGGACACTCGCCCCAGTCGAAACTGCTTAGCCCAGTTTTTTTACCGTTGTGTACGACGGAAAGGCTTCCCTGTACACGTTGTCCAGTCGCGCTTTAATTTCTTTAGGCGAAAGTCCCTCTTTTGTCAAGAATTTTATCACAGCGCGGTACTCGATTTTTTTCCATTTTAACTGAAGAGTGCACCCTGTCTGTTTGAAATGCCGCTCTCCAACCGACAAAAGCATGGATAGGGTTGAGGGTGGTGCTCCGGCCCTCCAACAGATGGCGCCACGCGTCCTTAATCGCATTTTCAAATTCACGCGCATTTTCTACCTCGGGCCGGAAACGTCTCGAACCACCCTCGTACGAGGAGAGGGCGTAGGTTCAAGGGGTGCAAGGGCAAAAACCATTGGCTTAAAGAAAATGTAAAGTGAAATTTGACCCCCCTGTTTCTATGTGCGACCTGGTAGTGTTTGCCTGTGTGATGCCTCACATAGAGCCTAAGCACTCAAAGCGCGTTAATTAGTACACAGCATAAATTAGAAAAATTAAATTGGACGGTAGGTTGCGCCCCGCAACAGCTAAAAAAGTCATGATGGGAGTACTTCCGTCACGTGATAGCTAAGTAATACACAATGAACTTATGGCCGGCTACTAATCTCCAATAAACGCTACTTTTAGAATCCAAGAATTACTGGACAATTCTTCAAAATATCGAAGAAACAGTATCCCAAAATACTGTCAGCGCGGTCAACGCCCTCGGTTTGTTCTCCTCGCAACCATATCGCACGGCGACGGCGTTTATTGCGGCCTTGCGAGGTTTGTGTACGCAAAAAAGTTCATTTCCTGCCGAAATTGAACAAAGCTTCACCTGACAGCGATGCCAGGTACCTACTGTAACGTTCGGGGATACACCAAGTGTGCTCTTTCGACAAGCGACAATGTGTACCACAAGATTCTAACGGAGAATGCATGGAAACGACAGTTGTTGCAAGCGCTTGGTCAAGGCATTCGTGAGCCGCGCCGTATTTGCTCAACCCATTTCTCTGACGAGTCGTACGAAATGGTAGCAGCGGTATGTATTTACCGATACACAGGAATAATACATATATGGGGTTCACTTCAAACTCAAACTGACTTACGCTGCGTAATGTGCCAAACGCAATACCCCCCTTCCCTAAGGAAGCCCTGAGCTCTCGCAGGAGAATATAAGTGCCAAGTAAATTATGTGCTATAGATACTGACCGTATTCTTCATTCACATCAGCGACGCAGGCTTCCATCGTGGCTGACAAGAATGTGAAACTCGGAAGTAAAAGCGTGCAAATGCGTGATTTACCGTCAGCACCTCTCAACCTTTATCCAGTGATGAATTCAACACCTATTGTCCATACACCCTCAAGCTCACAGATGGGTCAAGCTCTTGTTTTGTTTAACATTTTAACTTCTGCATTCCTTGCAGGTGCATGACATGACAATATCTGCACCACTGGTGGAACCAGCCGTTGCGTCATTCTGGAAATCTGAAGACAACAGTTTTGAATGGCTTGCTGATACAAGCTTGCAGATACTAAAAGCTCTTCTACTTTGCAGTGTTGTGCCCTCTGCTTCACCAAACCAGAAGTAGCACGAGGGGTGTTCAAGTCAAACCGGGACTTTCTGTCTCCTGAGCAGGGTGTCGGAGTGAACCGAAAACCGGAACCGAAAACCGAAAAAAAAACCGCTATTTTGGTGCGAACCGGATCGGAATCGAAACCGTATACGTTTTTTTCGCTCAGGAGGGAAACCGAAAAATATATTTAACGGTTTTCGGTCCAAGAAAAAACTTCATCGGTTTGGACTACGGATAGGCGAATGAAACAGACGTCGTGTGATCTGAAGTCATGTCTGGATACTATACAAGGGTTACGGTTACGGTGGAATGTATGTCGGTATACTATGACCCTTAGGCTCCCTTTGTAATGGTTTATCGTTCGCGCACGCACACAGACTTAGAGGTACATGTGACTCTCTAGCAATGTGCCGTAGTGTTCGTTTTAATTTGAACCCCGCAAACTCTCCTCAACTAGGTGAGCGCCAGGTGAGGCCGACAACGAGGTGAGCGCGCACACCGAACAGCGAATTGTCATGAAGTTTCTCGTGAATGAAGGCGTAAAGTCATCTGAAATTCACAGAAGACTTGAGGCTCAGTATGGCCACGATACACTTAGCCGCAGCAAAGCGTTTGAGTGGTGCAAACGGTTCCGAGACGGCCGTACATCAGTGCAGTACGATCCCTGCCGGGGCGGCTCAGAGCCCAGTGTCAGAGTTCCTGAGAAACATCCAACTTGTGGAGCGCCTGATCCTCAAGGACCGACGGATAACATGTCTCGAACTGGCTCGAAAGACGGACCTTTCTGTGGGAACGTTGAACACTATCATTCATGAACACCTCCAGTTTCGGAAAGCCGGGCCTCATCTCCAAAGGAGTCCTCTTCCTACAGGACAATGCACGCCCGCATACCGCACATCTCACGACACGCACATTACAGGAACTTTGCTGGGAGTTGCTGCCACATCCCCCTTACAGATCAGACCTCGCCTCCAGCCATTTCCGTCTCTTCGGTCCACGGAAGGCGTTCCTTGGGGGCCGCCACTTCAGCTGCGACGACGAGGTCAAGAATGCGGTCCGATCATGGCTGCTACGCGCCGGTAAGGATTTGTACGCTGCTGGCACCCAAGCCCTCGTGAAACGCTGGGACAAGTGCATTAGTGCAGCTGGAGATTACGTTGAAAAATAAAACTAATTTCTCGCCTGTAAGTTCATTTTACATTTGAGAAAAATGAAAAGTCCTGGTTTAACTTGAACGCCCCTCGTGCACCAAATGTGCATCATCACAAAGTGGCCACAGATGTTCGCATCACACTTCTCACCACAAAAGCTGAGTGCCCAAGTGAACACAATTTATCTTGGAAACGTCGGCAAGACATGAACAAGATGGCTGCGGTAAACATCCTGTTGTCTGGCACAATCCTTTTCAATGGGACCAGTGCAACCAAGGTGTGAATTCATAGCGGCTTATGTTTTCACAGATTCAAATGACACCTTGTAGTATTTGCTGGTGACCAGGTTCCCTGGTTACTCGAGCTGTTTAATATTAAAGTCACCTCAACAGATCTCACCTACAACACCTACCAGAAAGGTCACAGGCTCCCTTTCGCGACACAGGTAGGGTTATCAGAACTCAGGCCATAAGAGATAGAAACATTCAAATAATCTTACTGAAACACAAGCTTTCGCATAGAGTCTGTCCTTCATGAGGCATGATTTAGACACACATGGTACAGATATTTATACTGATGTACATCAGAGAAAGGGAACAAAGAAGGTAGTGAGGAGGAAATCCAAATTCTTGTTACAAAACAAGGCGCACAGGCTTTGCGTAGTTGAATTTTCTGTTACAATAATTCTATCTGAAACAACGACGTAAAAGGTACATGTAGTAAAAGGCAAAAAGAACAAGCTTGTACAATTGCAATATGCAAGTGCCATGCTCGGGAATGCTTAGTGGCCATGTAGTCCACAAGAGGATCTTGTAACAGAGGGTTAAGGAAAAGCTTTAAGCTGCTGTCAAGTCCCGTGCATGTGCTGAGCTAAACCCGTGCATGCAGCAAACTTGTACCCACCGTTACAGGTGTAGTTCCAATTCTGAGGGAAATGCAGAGCTTCTGCTCAGCATAAATATGCAGAAGTATGAGCTTGCGTGTGCAAATGAACTGTCATTCAGGAAACAATGTATACAAGCTTCGAGATAATGCGTCTAGGTTTGACCTGGCACGCTTTCAACATCCATGACAGCCATGAGGGACCATGTTTCGATATAAAGAGCATAGGGAAGACATTTAGCCATGACCATATCTTATCTCCGCAGAGGATGTAGATCACCTCCTGAGTGAAACACCAACAACTTGCAAAGATGTGAGCTACAGTGAAATAGTAGCGGTCTGCAAAAGGCCTGAGCCCGCACCAATGGCTGCAATTGGAGTGGTATAAGGGAAAACATGGGAAATTTATAATAAGAAATTGAGAAATTGTTGCAAAGACAGATGTGCACAGAAAAGGTCTAAAATTTTTGTCAACGATAGGGATGCAACCGAAGAGAAGCCTCTGTTGATACCATTGGCTTGACCCCACCTGGGGCCCTCTTATACTGATAAAGTCATGAACTCGAGATGGTTTATAGGCAAGGTGATAGCCTATGTTCTCTTAGAGCTTATGGAGAGAACGTGTTTGTGGCAAACACCTGTGCACTGAACAGACGAAAAAAAAAAGCATACATACATTGCGTTACTGGTTGGTGCGAGGTAGCACTTGCAAATTGATATCAATACAGTATGGGGATATTCTCCTTCATTGTTTGCCTGTTTACTGCTATCACTTATATGCTCATTCATAAACACAGTGACCAATAAAGCAACATTACAAGCTTTGATGTCTGTAGAATGTATTTTACTGTGTAGTGGCTGCCTGGTTATTCCAGAAGGGCATATGGCAAACCTCTATTGTGCGTGAAAGGGATACTGTTGTGATCGAGCAGTGTTCATGCCCAAACCATCCAGTGTACTTCTGTCAAGATGGGAGGCATTCAATGGTGCCTACGAGCACCTGAACGAAAAGTGAGAGCTTCATCGCAGTGAAAGCGAATAAACATTCACATGGTCAGACAGCACCTACTACATCACACGTCAAAAAGGCGAAAACCTTTGTATGCTTCGGAAGGAGCGTTTTCTCATATTGCATATGCAGCACATGCTTCGAGGACTCTTCTGCAGTGCTTTCCTAATGGTCCCCAGAGCCACCTGGTAAACTGTTTGTAGGCAACGTATCGAACTTCCTGCATGTACCATGGACAGCGTAAAATTATGATATGTAACTTTACTAATAACGAACCGAAGACACACATGAATGAACTCACTTGTTCACTTTGCTGTTCCTGGTAACAGCGTACTCGTCGCTTTCTATCACGTATCAGTAGGATACCTGGAGCAACTCAGCCTTCAGCCACAGTATTGCAAACTACAGATTTCTTGAAATGCAACCGCTGCGCTGCTTCAGTAACGTCTCATTTCGCGGCAACAAAGGCATTCTTCTGCCGGCATCGGCACGCATTTGCCGCAAGGACACCTGAACCGAAAGAGCAATGCCATATTTCCATTGCGAGGTTCTCAACAACCATTACACCATTTCCATTACACATGAAGGTGTTTCCCACGACGGCCAGGTGACTGCAATGACGGTATAATTCATCTTCCGATTCTGCTGATGATGTCCTGTCATACTGCGTCTACCGCGTGCACTCGTAAGAACAAAATTTTTGCGGGCGTGACTGCTGGACTATCGCAAGCTCGAGGGCATTCAAGTTTGGAAAAATCAACATCACACGACGTGGACCTCAAAACAACATTACGCCTTCGCCACAGAGCCACAGACCAGGAGGCGGATTAGGAAGGCGAGACTAGCCGTAGCCGACACGAGCCAACCCAGTGTTGTGTCTGAGGGAGTACTGCGCTTTGCGCTCGAATGCAATTTTTAAAATTCGATTACTCAAAGAAAAAAAGGATTCAAAAAGAAATATTTCGTAACTGATATGTACTCTTCCTAGGCTTTCATAAAATCATAAGATAACCCTGGGTTGAAATTCACTTTACAGTTCCTTTAAAACCGAAACTACCACACGGGCAACCAGGCAATTCCATTCTATGTCATTTTCTGATAAAGCTGGAATGATTCCCGAATCACTCCAACTCCGGAGTGGCATCCCCGCATTCCCGATACACACTCCCGTACCTTAGAAAACGACTATGTGGCTTACAAATTTCGTTGAAGTTATAGCTCCGGGGTGGTCCACTTTGTTGATATCTTATAATGGAATGGGAAAATTCACTTGTGTAGCTTATATTTGTAGCATACAGCATAATGTAAGGTACTGTAGGGGCACGGTTGTCAAAAACAAGCACTCCGTGGTTTATTGTGTCTCAAATCTCCAGGTGTTGCAAGTTTATTTCCCTCGAGTAACAAACACGTGCTGCAGGTGGGCCTCCATCAGATACAATACACGTACAACATATACACAACGTATAAACATACAACACTTTTGAGCGGGTGGCGTCAGAAGGCCACGTGGCACGTGATATCCTCCCGTCAGGGTGAAAGACTCACCGCTGAAAGCCCAGCCCAAAGCCAGTGATTTAAGTATATACGAAAAAAAAAATTTGCCTAAGCTCTTTGATTGCACGTTTGTGTTTGTTGCTCAAATGTAGCCGTGACAGCTGAACAGCTGTTTCGGCTTTCTTGGGCCTCTCGAGCACTGCGCAGGCAGGCAACGTTTGAGCGGGTGGCGAAAGAAACGTGGAAGGTCACGTGGCGCATGATATCCTCTCGTCAGGTTGAGAGACTCACTACTGAAAGCAGAGTGCAAAGACACTGGCATATGTATATACGGCGAAAAGAGTTGTCAAACCTCTTTGACTGCAGGTAGTGTTTCTGTTTGTTGCTCAAACGTCGCCATGCAGGCACTGGACAGCTGTTTCGGCATTTTTGGGCCTCTTCAGCAGTGCACAAGCAGACAACCTTTCAGAGGGTGGCGTCAGAAGGTGGGGTCAGTATAGATCACTCAGAATATCCACAACCAAAAGATCAAACAGGACATAGAAACAAGTCCAGCCGTAGTCAGAGTACATGACCCACATTAAAGGCAAATTATTCGACGTGTTTCATTTCATATTCATGACTGGCCATGCTTGAGAAGAAGCACTTGGTTAAATGCCACTGAGAAACATAATTTTCTCACTTTTGGGTCAGCACCGAACTGTAAGACAACTGCGACGAACTGTGCGAAACATCGGCGGCTCTTGTCGAGGGCACTTCCCTTCGTATTACCTGACCGGTGCGCTGGATTTTCCATCCTTCTATGTGAGACATGGAGCGAGAAAACCTACGATGTGCCTTCACAAGTAGTTTAACGTATACGTTTCCTAGTACTTCACTGTAAGTGCGTTGCAATACGGTACTTTCCACAACACTTCAAGTATGAATGACGTCAGATACTTTGTACTTTACTTTATGTACAATTCTAAGGTATTTGCCCACTACTGGAAGGAACTAATAATCCATGCTTTTCTTTTCTCTTTTTAATCGCACGGTGTCCGTTTATGGCATTCACCAAATTCTTGTATTACCCCAGTTACAGCATGTTCTCGTGTTTATGCTAAGCACTCATTTCAAATCATTTCGGGCGTCCTTTCGATACATATTTCCAATGTTTGTACTCAGGGAAGAAGTTATCTACTGTATCAGAGTTATGTACTGAAATGGACGTATCTCGGTATAAGTTAGAATAAGGAATAACTTTCTTCCTGTAACCAAACTGCTCTGACGAGCTTGTAGTTGTAACAGCGACAGAATTACTCATAGAAAGTAGTTTTTATAGGACTGCTGCTTTGACTACGCGGATTATTCTGGACCTAATTTGTGTGTTACTCTATGTGTATGGATTACGACAGCATATGTAATAGTGGAATGGCGCCCCATTACATTTATGGGCACACAGGAAAAACATACTGTGCTGTTAAAGCAGCCGCTGCTTTCCATCTCAGGTATTGGTGGTGTCCCGTCTTCCCCTCAGGACAAGACAATCACTCTCTCTTCGTGGTTATGGACGTGACAGTACCGATCTCATTTGCAGGTTTGGAACACCTCTGGCCTACAAATACGTGTACCTTTCCTGTTCTTTCTTCGATCTTCGTATCTCGTGATACGAGAAGGAGTCACGCAGGGCGCACGCGGCGCAGCTGCTAACACGTGAATTCTATGCAACCTCCTCAAGGACATGAATGTGAGAGGAAGCGGTATTTAAGCAGATGGTTTGTCCTACTGTAGCAATTCACCTCTGAACAGGAGTCACATCGAACAAACCGAACATGAAGACTTGGGTTCTAGCTCTCGTGGGCATGCTAGCCGTTGCTACCGTTGTCCACTGCTACGAAGGTACGTAAAATACCTGCATAGTACTGTGACATTACGTAATAGGTAGATGGTAAGGGGACACGTGAGATTCCTCGCGTTTCACGAAACCTTGTTTCTTCTTCTTTCTAAGGAAGGCAAGACGTGTGGAACAGTTTCACTATCCCAACGCGGGGACACGCACTCACCCTGAGCACATGCTCTTTCTCATGTTGCCAGACATTCCCACATCCACGCAGACGAACACACACATCGCGTGCAGCATCTTTCTCACATAACGTTGGACCTGGGCGTTGTGAGGCTTGTGTCCTGTCTGACCCTCCATATGTTTAATTGCCTCATCCACTACAACGTCACATGAGAAAGATGCAGCCCTCCACGAGTGTGTTCGTCTGTGTGATCATGTGGGTCACTGGAAACAATGTAACAGAGCATGTGTTGCGCTCTGTGTTTTCCCGACATGCGCCTCTCCATCCAGGTGGCGTCGATAAAAGTGGCCGGAAAATTCTTTATGTTGGAAGGTCGCTAGGGAATATCCGTTGCAATCCTACCCAATCCAGTTTCCTGAAAACGGTGGCACCCAGTAAATACAGTTGAAGTATAGCTCCGGATATAAATCATACTTCAGGTATAGCTTCAGGTATAGGCAGGTCCCATTAATGACCAAACTCCCTTTCTTTATACACGGCTCCGAGACACCGAAATAACAGTATGGTAGCGAGAAAGGGTGGTACCCCGACCGGCGAGAGAAGCGCACGCTCCCGCTGGAAGAAAGGCGCAGAGGGCGCTCCGAGCCGGAGGTATGCGTTGTTTTCCCAGTCGGCGGTTCGCATTTCGACGAGTTTCGCCAATAATCGCGTTCGGAAGCATTTTCTTGCGAGTTTATTTTTAGCCGAGATACTACGAACAGGGGCTACGTGTATTCCTGAACGATTGCGGGGCTTTCACATGAAAAAACAATAACAACAAAACGCAATTCGTACGATAACAGCCGACAGATTCTAGCGAGCGCGAAAAGCTGCCGCGGCTGCTCCAATTACATATTATACCTTTTAGTTATCCGCCCTTTCCTCAGCAATAACGGCACTTTACTGCACAAACAGGATACATTTGACTATTTATGGCTAGGACGATCATACAGCCCTGCCCTGAAGTATTGGCGACTAGCATAGCAGCTACCGCAACGAAAATAAAATAAATATTAAATAAATAATACATATAGCTTGTTTAAATAAATAATAAATAAATAAACAAAGCGCTTGGCCTGGTCTTCCTGGGTGCTATATTAGTTTAGTCGAGACTGTTTGGGCATATTCCTGCGTACTCTTCTCTGGTATCTGTCGAGGTTTACGCCTTTTACGTAAAAAAAGAGCTTTGTGATCAAATACAATTTGCACTCAGCACCTGTTAGTTCATTTCTGTGGAGATCACAACCAAGTTTGTGTGTTGAGGCTCGAGCACTGGTGGTCAACCCGTGGAGCCTGTCAGGATGTAATTTGTACATGCTGAAAAATCTAGTGAAAGCTGCTTCAAAGGAAGCAGGGAAGAAGGGAAGGGTCCTTCTGTGCCGACGTATTCCCGGCGTCTACAGCTTCATCACCCATGTCAGGGTCAGATGTATTCCTTCTTTTGCAAGGCACTGGCGACTCCACGTTGCGGTTCCTCCTGTTGCGCTGAGCGGGCAGCTTCTTGGAATTTGTCCGGGAATTTTTGGGTCCGGGAGTATTGTACGTACCGCACCATCTTTCAGGGTAGGCTGGTCACGCTTCATCGGCTCGATCTTGACGTTCACGACGGGTGCGTTGGCGTAAAAGCGCAGTCGTCGTAGTGTATTTCGCAAACGGCCGAATGCGTTTGGAGAGGCATGGCTGCACTTGGTGTACGCTGATTCCATTGTTGAAACCTTTCTGGGTCCTGCGGAACGGCGAAGAGCGCGAACTTTCCAGTTGCGTAACGGTATCCAGTGTTGCAGCCGGGCACAAAACAGTGTTTGACATGCTGCTTACGTTGTCCAGGCATTCAGGTGTCATCCCTGTGCGCTGAGAGAACCAAGTGGTCACTTGCTGAGAGACACAAAACGCTAAAAAGGCAAAGAAATAGACGAGCGGGCCGGGGACGCAAGCAAAACGTACGCGCGAACGCGGCGAACATAGCATACCTCAGACTCCCAGCGCCCGCTGGCGCCGTCTTCCAGCGGCGGCGTGCTCCGATGTACGGGAGAAGCGGCGCGGTCGAAGTACCACCCTTTCTAGCTACCATAATAACAGGAAGGAGCATTCATGTGGAAATTGGTTTCAGTTTGGAAGCGCCCCTAGTGGATCCTGTGCGCAACTCTCCGGGGACGGCCATGTTGACATCGGTATAGCCTATTCTTATGTACGAAAGCCCGAGTTTCGCCGTTCTGTTTAGTTTGTTACGCAGAGTTTAATTTTCACGATTTTTACTGTAATAAAGGTCGCACAAATGCGCCGTCATGTGCCGCCGGAAAGTCGTGCGAAAAATGGGCAATGCGTTACGTGTCCAAATGTGACTTAGGTTTTTGCGCACACAGCCTGTATATTAAGATATCACGGATATATAAAAAGATATATTAAGATATTAAGATGACCGGGAAACGTGACAAAAGAAACCAGCAGGCAGCTCCGTTTCTTATTCTTATTTCAAGGATTCGACGTGTTAGCCATAATCCCTACGCCTATGGTCTTCAGCCCCAGAAAATGTGCCTATATGCTGAAGTCCATGCAAGAGATAGCGTTTCTAATCATTCAGGAATACGAGACCAAGAGGGTAAAATAATACACAGTCCAGCTTGTTGAAATGTCGTCAAGAAAATATTAACGAAAGAATGAAGCACGAAGTCAGAGTAACTATTTAATACGTGAGCTTTCGGGCAGAGCCTGCCCTTCTTCAGACAAAAGAAGCAGTTAAAACATTGCTTATGTATAAGGTGTGGGATCTGTGAGAGAAGGAACCATTATTAAATTAATTAATTAAAATTAATTTTAAAAAATATAAAAAAATCACACGTATTAAATAGTTACTCCGACTTCGCGGTTCATTCTTTCGTTATTCTTTTTCTTGACGACATTCAGGAATACGAGAACGAATTTCTATACTTTCTGCTTTACAATTATTGTACGAAACCACACTGTACGAGTTCGTATGCATATTATGATCACGTCGTATTCATTTGACTCACAGACAACGAAGAGGATGATGCTGTTGCTTTCCCTGGCACGCTGATTCGAAGCCGGCGTTCCCCAGCTGAGGATGAGGGGGGAAGCGGGTCAGAGGACGGGGGCAAGGAAAAGAAGAAGGGCAAAGGAAAGCAGGGTGGCAAGAAGAAAGGTGGCAAAAAGTCTGATAAAGAATAGTTACGGTGGCATACTGTTCACCTGATAACAATGACAAATAAATGCTCCCAGCAAACGATTTACCACGAGACTGCTTGGTTCATCTACTGTCACGTCTTAGCAGAGGCTGAAAGAACGGCAGAAAATAGACCATACACTAGCACTACATTGCACGTATCATTTTTCACAACAACATGAATGACGGTGGGATAAGGTCATTTGACTCATGTCCTGTCCGATTAGTATAGTTTAGAAAAAGAAACTCGGGAGTAATTGTATTGCTCCTAATATACTATGGTAGTTTCTTCGGACACAGATAATAATCTCTGGAAACATCACAGTAAGATGTTTATAATGGTATGGTATAGTTATTTTAAGGGGCTAAAGGCTTTGGGGTGCAATGCCTCGTGGAAGTTACGTGGACAGTGTCCGGGTGTTGGACATCTTGTTGGACCACTGTGGTACGCTTTTATGCCACATGACAATTGATATCCTAGTGCAGGTCTTGTCTCCACCGTCAGTGCTATTCAGACATTTGAAGACAATTTGCCGCATATGTTTGTAGTCATGTGTCACTTAATAAGGTAATAAAGTAATTGGATGTCCCACTTGAATGAGCGGCTCCCTTGTATACGACCCAATCGTATACTGATAACGAATTTACGAATAAAAGCGGCAACATTACCATTGCACCTCGAACGCCTTGAGGAGAAATGAGCATTAAACTTGTCTGTAGCTTGTTCACAATAAGTGCGTCATCTGCATTCCGTTCGGAATACAACAAACTTCTTGCTACGTGATCTTATTTGGTTTGATTTGCAAAAGAAAAATTCTGCTTTCATATAATAGTTTATTTAGTTAGTATTTCGCTGTCTCTGTGTCTATCATTTCACTGTCTCGGTTTTACACTTGCTAAAAGAAATAGACTGGCTGGGATGGAAAGCTGAATGTTGCCGAGACACAAACCTGCAAAAGTGAGGAAGAGGTACGTCATCGTTACGTCACGGGTGCCGAAGTGGCGGCCGGCGTGGCCCCCAAGCAACGAATAGAAAAAATTTTCGGCCCAAGCTTCATGAACGGCCGCGGCGTTATCGTTGGGCCTCCTGTACTAGTGCAGTTTATGTTGCGTTAATTAATGAGAGAAAACTGTCGCCACTGACACTCTAATCATATGATAAAGGGTTAAAAGTTCGACGTTCCCTGTCTATCTCTCTGTTGCTTTCCTCGCCTTTGCTGATGTTTCTCTAAACCTGTCCCAGCGTCGATTTTTACTTCACTGGTATTACTAGTAAGTTCCTACCAAAATTTCTGAGCAAAGGGCCCTACATGGCCGATTTGTAATATTGGTACCTTCAATGCCATCAGAAACGGACCGGTTGAGTCCCAGGCTTGAAAATCTCCCGAATAAATTCGAGCACAGACTCTTCGATTCTTCGACTCCATCAAAGTGAGCTTTTTGGCTCGCAGTTTTCCGCACTTGCTGACAACGTTCATGATGCCTAACAAATAGAACTGCTTGGCATGCAGTACGACGCACTGATAAGAACAAGCTCGCTGAAGTTGGTGCATCATTCGTTTTATTTTTACCTTGGACGAAAGTATCTGAAGATGCGTATGTTGTCGCTCACAAGTCTGTCCATGTTCGATACAACATACGTTTAATAATAATAATTCGTCGGGTTTACGTCTGCGAGCAGACCTTTTCTGTGATGAACCTGAGTAAGTCAAAGTTACGCTCACAACTAACAATTAACACCTCAACGCAGTCCTTAATATTCCAATCGTAATCACTTTCACATGGTATTGACACAGTAGTTAAAAGCAGGTGGAGTCAAGTTTCCTCATGACACAACAAATAAAAAGGATGGCTGACAACGTGATTCAGCAACGCTAAGTAACTCAAATATTTTATAAAGGGACCAAAAAGTGAATATAAACATATCGAAACTTTATGTTCAGCGAAAAGCTTGAACAAATTCATTTCAAGCTTTCAAATATTAAAGAACTCCGCTGAAATCGCTGTAGGTTTTCGTCAATCGAATTTTCCATGATTGCGTGTCCAAGGGGGGGATATATTTATTAGACGAAAAGGAAAAAAAAAAAAAAAAACGGGGAAAGGTCAGCCAAACGGGACGTCGGCTTGCTATTCCAGAAATAAGAAATAATAATAAATAAATAAAAAGAAAAGATAAGAATTGAAGAAAGAAAGAAATAGGAAGGAATAAGAAAGAAAGAAATAAAGAAAATTAAGAAATAAGGAAATAACGAAAAACTAACAAATGATGAAAGAAGGATGAGGGAGATTAAAGACAAAGATGACAAAAAAAGATGACTAACAAACGGTGAAAGAATGATGAGATGGATGACAGAAGATGACTTTAAAAGGAAAGCATGAGGTTAATGCGTTGAGGGTGAGTGTGGGGCACAGAAGAATGAGATTGCACGACTGAGTTCACAGGCTGTTCATCAGACCTGAATCTCTCAAGAAAGTCAGAACTCCTTTGGTCACAGACCGCTGTGTGTGATCTCGTACGTGTCCAGGGACCTAGTTCGAAACCGACAGTTTGTCAACAACTCCATCACACCGCGCCATCTGTCGATGACGCACGCAGAGCCGTCGCGAGGCGAGTTTGCGCCCATGGCAGGGCAAATCTGAAGCGTCCCACTCCTCCTTGCCCTTTGAAGTCAGACACCCTGTATACCAAGAAAAGAAACCGCTTATTTGCACTGCTGAGATCGTAAATTCAAATTCTCTTCATTTCCGCTTTATACTGTCTAACCAACCTGCCGGGGCGCCCTCTATGGCGGGGGCGCCCGGGGCGGCTGCTCCCCTCGCACCCCCGTCACTACGGCTGTGGGCGCACGTAATACGCGCTCGTTAATCCGGCGAAAACGAAAATGTCGAACCTCCTGAACATGATTCCGCTAGAATTCCGCGTTCGAGAAGTATCGCTCGCACAGACCTTCTCTTGGTGCGATAGCATGCAGGAAAGTGTGCGCGTCGCAGCAGAAGATTCCTCGTCCACAGATTTACCGGAGCCACCGCAGTCCCCACCAGTAGCTGACCGTGCCGGGAACACGGACTGGATTGTGAAATTTACATGTATCAGGGAGAAGCACTTGTGTAAGCCGAAACAAGCGCTGTTTTTTCGTCGTGCAGGTGTTCATGTGGGAAATGCAAGCCGATGGATACTGCGGACGAGTGTTTGTGCTGCCGAGTGGTAGAGAATGCATGTGAAAAGCAGACAGACAATTGCATCACAAACAACGAATATTTCGAAATACTGTGCCTTGACACTGAAGTCCTGCAAGTGTCGTTTACATACATCCGAGAAACCGAAGAGCATGACAACACACGCGGCAGCGCCGTTTTGTCTTTACACGCTACTTGAACGCTAAACTGCACGGAAAACCCTTATTTCTGCAGGAAATTCCGTTATGTTGCCTATCGACAATTCGCAAGATAGATATGGGGTGCTCTGAGAAAGCACAAGATTCTTCCTGCATGCTGTTAGGGGTGCTTTCCCATCAGATGTCTCGAAGGGCTTTGTATCTGCAGACTTGTAGAAATGTATACATTGATGCCAGCAAATTTTCATTTCTTGCTTGCTACAAGTTTTTCTCGTCGCTTTGTCGTTTCTGTCACACAATATTATAATTAATAGTTTGTTCCTGGACGGTTAAGTAACATGGAGCCATACCTGTATTTGTAGATTATACTCATGTCTTGTATATATGAGGAGTAAATAGATAATTTTCATCAGTGTAGTTCTGCTGAACTGTGTTCATTACCTTTTATATAGTTGTTAGTGACCAGGTTTCCAAATGCCAATTAATGTTTGAATCGAGATTGGGATTTAAAACTTACTTAACTCTGTTTTGTTAAAAGGAGTACTTGTAACTGATTCATTATCATGTCACCAACTAACATTTGTAAAGAAAGACTTGACAGCTGACTTCAAGCATTAGCAACCCTTGATCTCAGTTCGAAGTTAACCATGCAGCATTGGTGTGGACAATAGTACACCAACATGACTAAATAATTTATTGCGTAAGTTCTCTGTTACTGTAATTGAGATGTATTGTTGTAAAGTAATTTTGACAGCAATGCAAATTGAAACTGGCTTCTGTGTACGCAACAGACACGTCATGACATTTAATTGAAATATAATATAAGAGCAGAAGCAACATTTTGTCACAACTCAGACTATATATTTCATTTTTATTGTCCAGAAATTTAGGAGACAGAGCAGGACTTTCTGCCCTTTGATGTTTTCGACGTACTTGACAGAGTTGTAAAACCTGAAACAAAATAAACAAGAGAAGTATAAACAGATTGATATTTTCCTTTTGAATTTAACAAGCAAGTTATATTTTACCATTTGTGTGCTTTTGTATACTCTGCTGATGAAAAGAGTACAGGAATAATAATGCAGCACATATATCCAACAATGACCTGTCATCTTGATGAAGATGACATCATGATGAAGATGAACGTCAACAGTAGGAGAAGAAACAGATGATAACTTTTCTTTGTGTGTTTTTATTGTAACATAAGATATGTACAATGAAGGTTGTTCAAAAATAATGAAACAACAAACTTTCTGAGTTTCACAGGGCATTCATGTGCAGAGGATGCATCTCAAGAAAATTAATTAGCGTTCCTTACCTCAACAGGAAGTATTCCTGTACCCTTCGAAGATGCTAGTAGTTCTCATCTGTTTCTTCTCCTACTGTTGACGTCATACTAATGTTCTGCACCTTTCCAAAGACCCCAAAAAATTCACAAAGTGTGCAACACGTAGCAAATCTAGTGCTTCCTCCTGTGGACTTTGCATACCCGCTTTCAACCATTTCTGTCATCTCAACTTGAGTGCCCGGATGACACACACACAAAAAAGGAGTAACAAGAAATGCAGAGCATGTTGAGCGTTAATCCTCTATACATTTCTTACATGCAGACTTCATAGTGGTCGTAGAGGCAGTGCTGCAGTATGCATGGACGAGCTCGAGTACAGTTGTTATTTCCTGCAAAGTAGGGAAGTTCATGATTACAAAACATCTCTGGTTCCCAATTCTTGCAGTGTAGACCTAGACAATAGTCCTTTTACTGCGTACTTCACAAACAGTGTCCGTCGACGTGGACAATGTGCCGGCAGCATTAGTGTTATAGTATATATGTATGTTACAGTGACTTCTATGCACAGGTCTATGAAATCATTGCAGTCGACTTGAAACAGTTTTAAGACCATTTCAAAAGAGAAATTTTCAAAAGATGATCAAATGATGATATATCTACGTACTACGAAGCAATCTGGCGCCACTTCACCACTGGAAGGTCCCCAAAATTAAATTTGTTCATGTTGATAATGTTCAGTACGGGGCAAGTAGGATAACATAAGTTAAATAAAATACGTCATCGCTATATTATAATTTATACATATGTGACACCTGTACATACCTGAGACGGTGAAGCAGAATAACTGGTTACTGAACGGCAGTTTGTTTCGTACGCTTTCGCAATTCGCCTGCTGCGGCATCTTCGTAATCATCGGCAGCAAAATGAGCTCAGCACACACAACACGACTGCTGTCTCTAATAGCCGAGCGCTTCAAATAACATTTGTTTTCGCGCACTCTCCTGTGGAATCTTGTGGTAGAAAACGCCCGTCGTTGAACATGAACGAAGATGATTTTTTGCATCCCCGGAACACCACAACTACACCAGGCATATGTAGGTCTCCAGAGACAGAGTAGCGACAGACAACTCATTGACTTCCACTTTCTGCTTCGCGTGACCAACATGACCACCCACGGCGTAGACAATAAACGCGATAACACAGGCGGCTTTGCAGATTGCGCGGCGGATCGTAGCTCGTAGTGGCGAAGTAGCTGAATGCTTTATTAATGTAGAAACTATGGAAGTGAGTGACATTTTTAAAAAGCCGTTTAGCTGTAACGATAATGTGCGTCAACTTTGTTCTCTACAAAATTAACTCTCACGTGGTACGGGTTGACCAATCCCTGGGAGCCAAGGACCCAAAACCCAAGTTGCTCTTTTTTGCCGTTCATTGGCATCACCGTCCACGTTCCGGCAATCTTCAAAATATTTACACGTAAAAAATATGCCACATTGAGAGGTAATGCTTTCTGTGTGTCATCAAACAATGATGTTGTGCACGACAGCGGGCAAAAATATGGGGGTTATTTTCCACTTTACAGTCTCTTTAAGTTCTGAGCTGTGTCATCTATATCAGAAACAGGCTACCCCAAAGCCGTGGTATGCGGCTCGCGTAGTTCCTCCATGGCTCAACGCGGCCCACGGTCACGAATGAGTTCGGCACCCCTGGTTTACGTTGTTGGCCTGTGGGTCAGCAGCTGCCGACTATGCACGAAGTCGAGCAATTTTTAAAATTATGTGACCGTCTCGGCACCCTCTGAAGTGTCTTAGTCTCGGTTTCTGTTCTATGGGCACGGTACATTAGGCCAGTGATGGGGAGGGGGGTATATTTATAAGAACAAAGGAAAAAAAGGGGGAAAGGTCAGCCAAACGGGACGTCGGCTTGCCATTCCGCAAAGAAAAAAGAAAACTAAATGAAAGAAGAATAAAATAAATAAAAAAGAAACGAAAAAAATCAGGAAATCAAGGATAAACTAACACACGGCGTACGAAGAATGAGATAGATTAAAAACAAAGATGACAAGCAAAACAGGTGACTAACAAACGGTGAAAGAAGGATAAGATGGATTACAGAAGTTGACTTTAAAAGAAAAGCTTGAGGTTAATGCGTTGAGGGTGACAGTGGGGCACTGAAGAATGAGATTGCACGACTTGAGTTCACAGGCTGTTCATAAGACCTGAATCGCTCAAGAAAGTCAAAACTGCTTTGGTCACAGGCCGCTGTGTATGATGTCGCACTGGGCCGACCAGAGTGAACAGAGAAAAGGCTGTGTACCGCAGCTCGAGGGGTGTCGAATCTGCGTGTGTCGAAGAGTAGATGTTGAATATCAGCTTCAACAGCGCAAGTGGGGCATTTAGGCGAGTGGAGAGGACTCATTTTACAGAGAAGCAGAGATGTCCTGGAGGCATTAAGTCGTAGCCGGTGTAAAATGGACGCTTCTTGACGCGAGCAGTGGTGTGTGGCAACGAAATCCATCGACGGGTCGATAGACCGGTGATGATCGTTCAGTCGGACAGCGTCCTCTTGAAACTGTGCCGCATGACGGAGTCGCTGTATCTGTAAGAGACATGCTGAGGCTGAAAGTGGTAGGAGACAGTGATGGATAGTACAGTGAAGTACCAAGTACTCACGTAGTATTTTCAGTACATTCCTGAGTACTAGTACATTACTTGAAGTACATTTGCAAAAGTGTACTTTGTACTGTACATTTAGTACTTTCACATCAAGTACTGAAGTACCCGACTGAAAATGCAAAAACAAATAAAAAACAAAAAAAGAGAGAAAGAGACAATATCAAGCAAGTTTTATGTCTAGAAGCAGTATTTTTGAACAAGAAAGTGGAGTCCTTCCCTCCATTTTCATGGCATACAGAGATGCAAGGAGCAATAAATCAGGAAATAAAAATATTTTCCACTAGCACAGCTGCTTGCCTGAGCAGCTGTAAACGGAAATTATGCCATCTGTTACAGTTCATACTCATGGACAAGCCCTAAGCAGCTGAGCTTCATAACTAGCATTTGCAAACAAAATGCTAACGTCATTGTTGAGCCAATGTAAGCAACACATTCGCAAGCACAAATTCGCAACACGCACTCTTCCTTAGTCCCGTGTTTTGCGTGTACATTGCATGTTTTGCCTCCTCAAGATGTACCAACTTGCCCTGATTACTTCCTTAACTCAGTTGCAATGTACTTGGTGAGTACCTTAAAGTACAATTTTCAGTACTTTTACTTTAAGTATATTTAATGTGTGGTACTTTGTACTATACTTAAAGTACCATTGACGCCAGGTACTACTACTTCAAGTACAATTTTGGGTTTATTTGTTTGTAGCGAAAATAAAAAAGAGGAGAACTTGAACTCGTCTCCCGACTGGTTCTGCTACTCCTAACATAAATTCTCAACCTCCCCCCCCCCGCACTCCCCCAAAATACTTCTCATGTGCTCTACTCGCAAGTTGGCTGCTCACTATGCACATGTTCGCTATTCACAAGGGACAATTTTGGGCATTGCGCATCACTGCATTGGGCAGTATGCGTTGAGGGTCATTGCTGTATTTGGTATACGAGTGTACGACCTTTTGAACTGAACTCACTCATTAGTTGACCTTGTCTTGTTCTCACTGGCCTCTTTTTTCCTTTTTTTTATCATTAAATCCCCCTTGTCTGATTTTTGTCTTGTCCCATGGGCATCTTGGATTGCATTTGTGCTGCTCCTTCCATTTTTTTTGTTTTTGTTTCTTTTTGCTTTATTCTTCTACCCTTCTATTTATGTGTCGTGAACTAGCCTGCCCCGACTGTGTCGGGATTCACATCTTCATAATATTCCTATTTCGACTAAATCAATTATAGACTCATCCAGCCCAGTGAGTTGGACAACGGAACCCGGTAGCGCCCAGTAATGCACACAGCGACCATGTGGCCGCATGGCCTCAACGAAGAGCCATTCACCAAGTCGGTTTTGCTCTAATGTCCGACAACAACAGCAACAACTTTATTTTGATGATGATTATTATTGGAGTGCTCTATCGCCAGAGGCAACATTACACACCGTTGCTCGCGGTAATGAAATGGAATTAGAACTGGAATTTGAAATGGAATTGAATATAATTAATGGTGGAAGTGGATTTATATGAGTCTCACAATGAGGACCGAAGTCCTACATCTTCCAGAAAGGTTAGTTGTGATTTTACGGCAGAGCGTTACATCATCATTCCTTATTTGTTGTTGTTGGGGTTGACCATGGCGCAAGTAATTTTACCAGAGTGAGAGGGCAAGAGTCTACCTGATGATACAGGCACTGCAATATCTAAGCTATAGCATCATAGTTGACTGTATTTCCCAAACTCCATTCATTACTGGGAGCACATGAGCATCGACAGCTAATGGTCGCATCACTTGGCGTCTAGGAAGACCAATATCCCCTGGTAAGTAATCAAATTAGAAACTAAAGGGAGATCGTGCTCTTCACTGCACCACTCAGAAAGCAAGGCCTAGACGATTTCAGGAAATCCCAGTGCTCCTTGCACACGCGTTGCATCCTGGGAGGTTACTGTAATGAGGAAGGGAGAACAATCTTTCACGTTTCGTTTTCCTTCACATTAACATCTCACGGACAATGGGCCGAGAGAGGATAAATCGAAACAGTTTGAGAAGCAAGTTTCAATAGTTCAAAGCGGCGCTACGCTCTCTGGGATCCTCTGAAGTCGTCAAACCAGTCGCTCACGATAGAGGCGCGGATTTCAGGGAAACACGATTCGAAAGGACCACCTTCACACAGTGTGATAAACATATCGTGTGCTTGTATGGGCATGTGTGTCGCTAGATTCCACAAGGTTCAGAATTACTGGCACGTCAGTGAGAAAGACAAATATGCGGAGAACGCCCCACCCGGTTGAAACAGCGGCTGCGTGCAACACGAGCGGGTTCTTTGTCACGCTAGAATCACATATTGGACCCTTGAGATCCTCCCACATTGCACAGCCGCTTACAGAAGCCATTCACTCCGAAAAATAAATATTCCCGTGTTGTACAGGTGAAACAGAGGTGTATCATGCGGGCGTCGTCCAGCCGTGTTTGCACGTTGCGTGATCGTCCGTGAAACATCCGTCGTAATGTATTCATAACACACGTTGATGAAATTGACATATGGTCATGAAAACTTTGCTTTTGCTGCAATATCACACGGCTCCCTTCACGCGTGGAGTTTGTCTCCATTTCTTTTTCTTTGTTACTGAACGAGGGGCTCCGCAGAAGGTGGATTCCGCGACCTCGATGAAGTTTCAAATGGCGAAAAGTTTACGTTTAAAGCTAAAAGTGACTGTAAAGTGGATGGTAATCCTCTAGAAACTGTGTAGAACGGTAGGAAATCGAGCGAACCGGTAAGGAAACGTTACAAGAAGAGCCTCAGGACCAAAGATACCGATATTTCGAACAGACACTGTTCTCCTGGGCAGCGTCCTCACCATTGGCATGTTTTTAATGGGCAAAGTAGGGGTGTTTAAAGGTGGGGCATTTAGGGGGTATCTAAGAGGTGATATGTGGTAAATGCTATGCAAATGATGAGAGGACGGCGTCCAGAAGAAGAACTGTCTCGGGTCGAAGAATCGGCGGCTCTCCTCCTGAGGTTCTTTCCCTAACATGTATAACTGTACGTCTTTGGAAAGCTTGAAAATTGGATGCATCAGATGCGTAATATCTGTGTTTTACATAGCGCGTTTTTACCATTCGAACTTCCAAAATTGGTTCTCTAAGCAACAACAACAAATAAGTGATGATGATGTAGTGGGATGTATCGCCACTGAGGCAGCACCCTATCCCATTGTTTAAGGGGGAGAAGATGGGGAGTGAGGATGAAGATCAATGTTCAGAGTTCACGCACGAGCCCTGTTGCTGCTAAGAAGGAGATGAGGACTTGAAGAGCTCGTAGCTGTTGCGCAGGATTGACCGAAGGCCCAAGCAGTTGAGGAAGGGCAAGTGTCTCAGTGGCTTCAAGTTGGCGCTAGAGGGCTCGTCGCTCAGTGAAATACTTCTGACAGTTGATGAGAATGTGCTTGACTGTATACTTGGAGTATTACAGCAAGGGCATAGCATTGTGTTACTATAACCCAAAAAGCAAAAGCTAAGCAAAAGTTGTCCCATATCTAGCAAACTGGCACCCCTCCTGGTGTATCTATTGAGAACTCACGCATTTACGCGAACTAGCTCGTTCGAAACAACTTTCCCTTTCATGTATTGTCCCTAGGAACTTGTGTGCGAACCGACTGGAAATGAAGTTTTTGCACAGAGCACCGAAAGGAAGGAGGCGGTCCCTTAATGGCCATACATGCCACTCCAGATTCAAACAATGGCTGTTGCCCGTATGGGGCAGTCATATAGGGAACTAGATAGGGGGCGTAGACGTTCCTGGGCACGCTACAACCATATATAAATCAATTGTCGCCGTTCTTCAATAAAAGGTTTAACAGTAAGTAGTTGTCTGCCTCAAATGTGCCATCTAGTACGCTCTCAGAAAAAAAAAAAAAAGAAACAGAAAAAGGAAAATAGGAAACTCTCTTGGTTGTGTACACGCTCGTCATACATATGACATCCTTTGCAGTGTTTGGGGTCCTCCCCTTGTAAGGCTGTTCCCCTGACACAGTTCCTGCAGGTGTTCCCTTGACTGTCCCACCAAGCGCATTGCAGAGAACACAAGCACTCTTTTTTTCCCACCCTGCCATTAAGTGATGCTACTTCATTGGGCTTCTGTTTTTCTTTTTTGTGCAGATACTGATCTGCGCTGCACGCGTTACAAGAACAATACTGCCGTCGTCTCAAAACACGAACAACAGGTGCAGTGCCTCTCAGTCTTACTCAAGAATCCAGGTACACTCCCATATAACTACCCAAGTAGAACACAAATCAGAAGCATTTATTGGGATTGCAATACTATGCGACCCAAACCTGCTCCTAGAGTACAAAGGAGCGAAACACTTTCGTAAGGCCGGAGTCACACTGGAGTCACGACTTGTCCATCACCGTTTTTCGGCAGTGCCCAAATACATCGTCGTGTGTTTGACAACATGTTGTCAAACATAGTCAGAGCGCTTGCTTGTATGACGGCACGGTCACACTGGTTATACATTCGTGTTTTAAAACATGTTTTGCCGGTGTTTAAGCAGTGTGACCAGCACTGTATGATCATACATGTTTAAGGGATGCTTGTTATACACGTTCGTCATACATGTATGACGGGATGTTGGTGTATAATGTATAACCAGTGTGACTCCGGCCTAACGGTAACGGACATACGCCTCATCAACTCGCACTGCATCTGCAGTAATTTGAAAGCACTTTGCGTTACAGAACGGACATCCCTTTCTATCGGACATTGCGTTTCTTACTTGACCTTCTTGGTACAGCCAGCGAAATGTAAATGTCCTCTGCAGGGACACAACTACTTTGGCCAGGCCAGACACTGGCTTGTTCATCTCTTTTATAATTTACAGGTGTGACACGGTAAACTTAACAAGTGTACGATGAACGGTGACATTCGACGAAGTCTACGCTGGTTGGTGTGTCCGTTCACTCCGACTCTCGGGGGCAAGCCCCGTAGAAGTTTATATCCCTGCATACCTGTCTTAAAAATGAATTAACATGAAAAGTATGAAGAACGAAGAACTTACGCTTTGTGTGTGTCGCCACAATGGTGAATTCCGCAAGGTCGTACACAAAACATGGTGGTTGTATTTCCAGTCCCTTTAAAGTGGGACTCAGCCACAAAATTGCGATAAAGGTCGTGGGATATTTGCAATTTTTGGGCTATATATGTCTGAATGCTAGTTCGAAATATTTCCCTCGAAAACTACGCAGATTTTATTCGAACGAATGTATAACGAGGCGGCCACCTCTGCGAAGCAAAATGTTTTTGGAAGCAACGCAGGGCTTCACGTGACTGGGCGGATTTTCTCAGTAGTGCTTCTTTTGCCCTACCCGTGTCTTGAATATTCAACAACCCTTTCTATCAAGTTGAAGTCGATACCATAATGGTCGGGTCAATATGTTGTATATGTTGTTGCGCAAACAGAACACGCGACGAAAACGGCGACTAGCAAGCAAGGGAGCTCCAGAAATGCATGGAAGGATGCAGGGTTGCAAGAACACGCTGCAGGAGTGTGACGTCACGGTACGTCTCCTGCACGAATCTCTGGAGTATGGGGTATGGGCCTACTGCACGACGTTTGGTGGCGCTCCGAACCGTATGCTGCACCCCCAATTGTGGTTGTGTAGCCGGAGGTTTGTCCGTACACATGTGTGTATCGCCTAAGCCCCTGACCTAAAAAATCGTGGCGCAATGATTTCACAAAAGAGATTACGTTTCTGGTGCAGCGGTAAGGCAGGGAACACTCCGGACCATGGAGGTATAAAAAAAAGAGGGGGGGTGGGCACGGCTCCGTCCCGTAAGCACTCCGATGTGAAGCGAGTTTTGCCGGCTTCGCATCGAACTCTGGGATAGCAGCGCCATCTTATCAGGACAGTGTAGACCGAAACAATGGAGTTGTCTCGTCAACAAGTGTCATGGCGATATGTGGAAGAGCTGTAAATTCGCCATCGTGAGTTCGCTTGGAGTTCGTTCTTATGATATAGCATACCCTTTTCACAGTCTGCCACCACGGACAGAGATATAAAGAACCCGAAACCTTCGGCGGATTCTCCTGACAACCAACCTGGCAAACGGTGAGAGAAAATTGGTTTCAGCTTCCAGCTGCCATGTCCCCTCCACTCTTTTTGTACCTCCATGCTCCGGACACAACCGCGTAGTGAGGGCGCTCTGCGCATCAGGAGGCAGTTTGCGCTTCGGTCGCTGGCCGAGACTGCAGCAGGGCCATGGAGGGTGTGGCTTGTGTTCGGTACGACGTTCACCTAACCTTTTTTTCTTTCTGATTGTTACGAAGTCTCCCTTTAAAAGCTGAATGTTGGAGTCGTTGCGAATTTCAGAAGTTGGCATGAAGCCGTTTATCAAGGCTATATTATCCCGCTATTTCTCCACACACTAATAACATACCAATAGACGAGTTCAGAAAATCACAGATTGCTAAGCGCCCCTTTGAACTGTGGGAGTTTACTAATATGAAAAAAAATGAAAAAAAAACGTGCGGCCTCCAAACTGTTTCGATTTCTCCCATACCGGTCCATTGTCCACAACGTGTCAAGGTCAGCGAAAGCGAAATGTGAAGGATTATTCTTGGTTCCCCCACTCAGGAAGCGCCCAAGATGCAATGCGTGCGCAAGGAGCACTGGGATTTTCTGAACCCGTCTATTAGGTGTTGACGCTCATGCACATATAGTATAAATAGAATGATGATGTAGTGAGGTATTGAAGTCGAGCGTGTGGTCCAATGAATTAAGTACTGAAATATGTAAAATTTCAATACACAATTATATCTAGCCGTTGCGGTAGCTCGTCTCATCATCCTCATCGTAACCTCAACCTCGCTTTTCCAGACACGAAACGAGGCAGTGGGACGGCTGGGCAAACGGCGAAGAGCTCATAACTTATACATTGTGCTCGTGTAATTATCGTCCCGAGTACAGCGTTAACCGACGCTGTTACCACTAATCGCAGCAGCGCTATCGCTGACGACAATATGTTACAGTGGCGAAGTGGACATCTCAGTAAGCTGCGGGCACAATGCGATCGATCTCTGAAAGACTCCTGTCGGGTGGTGCCAACCAAATGCGCAACAAAAATCTGCAACCTCCCTGATATTTGAAGGCACAATACGTTATGCAAATATGCCAACTGTCTGCGCAGCTCTGCAGTTTCTCTCTTTCCCAGCGTGACAAGACGGCAACCTTGTTCGTCCTTCTCCGCAATACACGGGGATAACGACCCAACGTTAGCTGCACGTGGCCTATTGTAGCGAGACACACGCTTATTGTGCTGTCCTGTAAGTGGGCAGACGTTTGGTCACGTGGTATCTCTACGCTTTACTTCCTCTCATGCGCAGAGTCACACTGTCATATCGTCTTCTTCAGCGTTGTTATGCATAACAGAAGCAACCTAACAGTACCTAGCATACCAGAAGCCTGCAACATGTATACAGGGTGTCCCAGCTAAATGTGAACAGATTTCTTAAAAATATACAGGGTGTCCCAGAAAACGTGTCATTGAATTATAGTAAAAAAACTACACCACCTAGAGTCATGCTGTCAACGGTATTTGTTCTTACTGGGTTTTTGCCACCTCCTCATGTGAATGTCGTGTGACGTAAGTTTAATTATGTAAATTTTTGCGAGCTTAAGTCGGAAATTTGCATAGTAAAGGTCACTTTTTTACCCCACCCATGTGAAGAGCGATTTACTCAAATTAATGATAATTGACAGGGATATTCAGGAACTATCCCACCGGAAAAAATAGCCGAACATCATGCTCTGCGGAGGTCGCACAGAATAGCGCACGATGAATTTTTCAGCGCTATCTGTGGCAGTCCGACGAAAGGAGCCCACCCAGCCCACCCCGGCATCGCTGAAAGAGATAACGCAGGCATGGCTTATCACGTCTGACTTTCGCTGGGATAATGCTTTCCCTCTCCCAATTTTAGGAACTGTTACTTTTTCTACTATCACTCTGTGGGCTGGCTTCGGAACCTCCTTTCGTCGGACTGCGAGCGATTGCGCTCAGAAAGACATCGCCCGTTATGGTCCGGTGCTCCGAAAAGCATGATATTCGGCTATTTTTTCCGATGGGATAGCTCGTGAATATCACTGCCAATTACCATGAATTTGAGTGAATTCGGCACGCTCTTCATATTGGTGAGGTAAAAAAGTGACCTTCCCTTGGCAAATTTCTGAGTTCAGTTCGCAAATATTTGCATAATTAAACTTGGGGTACATGACATTAACTTTACAAGGTGGCAAAAACCTAATAAGAACAAATGCTGTTGACCGCATGATTCTAGGTGGCGTAGTTTTTTTTTATTATAATTCAATGACACGTTTTCTGGGACACCCTGTATATATATCTCTTTTTTCGAGATGAAATCAAGTGCAATATAGCGTATGCTGCAGGGCACTCCTTAGGAGGGCACCGGCAAACTCCTAAGGTAATGTCCTATTTAACTTTCAAGAATTAACTTTTTAATTATAAAAGCTACGAAGTTGTCCCAATGAGAACATCTGGTCCCTTCGGTTACGTGATACCATAGCCGTTTTCAGAACAAAAATCCGTTCAATAGACCGTCCGCAAAAAGTTCGTGAAGGAACACCTTTTTTTCTCCTTTATTTTGTTCATTGCACATCTCCTGAGACGTGTCTTCCCTTCACTCCCAATGTGAGAGGGTGAAGGAGCACAGTGCTGGCTCACGCGTCGAAGATGAGCTTTAACTTAAACAAAAACAAATGCATCGAGTGCCGCTATCGGAACTGCCCTTATCTTGGGTTGTATTTTCTCTTTTCTTTTAATCATTTTCTAGGACGCAAGAGCCGGCCCTGTGCTCATTCACCCTCTCACATTGGAAGTGAAGGGAAGACGAGTCTCTGGAGATGCGCAATGAACAAAATAAAGAAAAAAGTTGTGTTCCTTCAGGAATTTTTTGCGGACGATCTATTGAACAGAGTTTTGTTCTGAAACTGCCTATGGTATCAGGTGACCGAAGGCACCAGATGTTCGCATCGGGACAACTTCGTAGTTTTTATAATTAAAAAGGTAATTATTGAAAGTTTGTTAGGACATTGACTTAGGAGCTTGCTGCTGCCCTCCTAAGGAGTGCCCTTGAGCATATGTTGTATTGCAGTTGATTTCATATCGAAAAAAGTGATATATATATATATATTTGTAAGAAATCTGTTCGCATTTAGCTGCAAACCCTGTATACAGGGTGTTTCCTTTTATCTGCAACAAATTTTCATAAAAAGGGGGGTTGCCTTAGGGCGGTTTTACTGGGCGGTGCTTGGTGACTTCGCTGCCGTTAGGCCTCCAAGTCACTTCAACTCATGAATGCCGGGAAAAAAAATACAAAACGCGAATAAAACGCGGCAGTTAAACAAAGACGTGGGTGCCGTTTGCGGAATTCAGTTTGTTGTTTATCAAATCCAAGCTTAGCAGTGTGGCCCCCTGTGCCACGCTGCTTCCTGTCCTCTCTCGATCTGCCCACGTCTGTACACCTCTCATAGCCACAGTTGCTTCGTGGCGCTAACGCGGAATAAGAAAAATTAGCAATGCGATGTCACTAGCTGTAAAGAAACAGGACGGTTGGCTAATCATGTTTTCAGAACTGTTACCGTGAACACCTTTCAGTGTACTAAAACCCGCTATTCGCGCGGTTGTTTAAACATAGAAATAATGCAGTCGTCATATTCCTTCCATTGCATCTTTTATCGTATCGATTTCGACCCGTGCTCCCAGTCCCCGAAAAATTAGTAATTTAGACTTTGGGGGCACCCTTCCCGGACGCGCAAAAATTGCTGTCAATTGCGCGACAGGAAAACACACTGCCTCCGCCAGTATAGCAAGGCGAGTGGACATTTTGCCTAAAAGAAAACCGGGCTGAGTGAAAGTATAGTCGTATGAAAATTTCTGAACAACACGAGGACACTTCTGATGGGACGCTCATGCGATGAGTCCAGTTTGCATTACAGTATTTTGCACGTATAAATGTGTCCCTAAAGATGGGGCCCTAAAAATTTCCATTTCCTCTCTGTAAAAGAAAACAAAATCCGCTTTAATAAGAGGCTAGTCTTTAGCGTATACGAAGAGGGGAGTGAGAAATGCACAAGTGGGTGCTTACTTGCTGATCCTGCCGCAACTCACGCATGATAATGTACTTAATCCAGGCTTGCGTCGCCATTGTTGTCTTTTCCGTTCGTTTTTCACTTTGTACTGGCGAAATTCTATTTGGATCCTCACACACTGCATACTATCTGTTCCTCGGCTCGCGTCGCCTTCTGCCTTGCTCTTTGGGACCTGCTGACTACCACCGAACCAGCTACACTAAACAGCAAAAAGGGATCGTCTTTGAAGACATGAGTTTACTTGATAAGGAAACAATATCATTCCGGGTACGTAAGGAATGGGAAGCCATCAAAACGATCTGCAGCCGCTAGAGTCGCTAAATAAGCTTCGCTTCAGAGTATCGACACTGAGTTTCAAGAGCGAGCATGCGCCATCTTGTTTCCGCGCCACGGTAGCCACGTGCACGCGTACTTCAGGCGCGTTTTAGCGGACGATGCCATCTATTGTGCGCGGGTGAAATATCAATTTCTCTTGCAAGCAGCTCATCAAGGCTGACGGTATTGAGCTCACCTTGATATACTCGGGACTCTCTGGTGGACAATACATGGATTATCGCACAACAATCATAGACGCTTTTCTATCCCACTGATAGCATTATGTTAGCTGTTTTTGATCCTACCGGCCTCGGTGGCTCAGTTGGTAGCGTGTTCGCCTTTTGATCCCGAGATCGCGGGTTCGAACCCGGCTGAGGACGCCAGCAACTTGGTGGCAGGGTACAAGTTGCTTAGGCACGCTATCTTCCGCGAGGGACGTTAAATACGGCGTGCCGTGTGATGAGCTTTCATCGCACGTTAAAGAACCCTCAGGTGGGCAAAAGCAATCCACAGACCAACCGCTGTGCCGTCGCTCATGATCTCAGTTGTCTCGCGACGTAAACACCCAATTATTATTATTGTTTTTGATCCTCAAATGGGAATGATGCCGGTGTTATGGTGGCTAAAAGGGGAGGTGACTCCAACGAGGACTGAAAAGCGCGCCGACAATTCATGCTCGGCAGCGGTGGCGCTGGCGTCGCGACTTCGATCGCCTCGGCCTCCGGCATGCCAGGAAACCTACGCTGCTGGCATGGTCTACCGCGCTGTGGGGGTATTGTTCTACCATTATTATGTTTGGTATTGAGGCAAATTGCTGGCATAAATGTACTATAAATCTGGACGTCTTATCACAAGCTTGAAGTTATTTATTTTGGGAGTAAGTGCAGGAATGTGGAACTCGCGCAACAAGGAAGAAGAGTGATCATCATGTATAAGCGGGAAATGTGGTTTATTGAGCAAACCAGCAGTAATATTTCTTCCTCCACCTGCTGCTCTAGCTGGAGGATCGGTTCGAAGTGACGTCCGATGATCGGGAACTGGTTTCCATGAAGACGTCTGACGGACAAGGGGCTCAGCAACGACTAGGTTTATTTACACTTATGTACACTGCAAACGAATATGGCTTTCGACATACATACGAAACTCTCTAGGCTGGAGTCAAAATTCATACGGGTCCCAGGCCCTTTGCAAGTGTTTTCTCTCTCTCTCCGGGCCCCGACACCTTCTTAAAAGGGTCATGTTTGGGCCACAACCTCAATCCAGGACCACCAATCGACTGCCCCTGGTTCAAAGTGTTTCAAGCCCTAATTGGACTGTTTTAAAACCTTTGACAGGAGCGTCACCTCGTGACCCCCGCCCTCTGGTCCAAATTTACTGCCAACGGTCGCGGCTGTCAAACCGTGCACCCCGTAACGTTGAGCAGTGCAAAATCCGGGCGTCACTTCCCTGATTTAGTGCCGGGGGGGGTAATGAGGTTTTCTTCGAACTCTCGAGCGTACACTGTCGCCCCTGCTGTAGCTGTACAACCCGTACAGCTCCCCCCTTAAGTTCCTTGTGGGGTACCATTACATCACAATGAACAAAATCAACACGGGTTGGACTATACATGATAGCAATCTGATTTGTAAAGAAGCTCACAAACAGCTCACAAGCCCTTAGCGGGATGACCTCACAAAGTGATTCTGCAAACAATAGCTGTGCAAATGTGACATAAACGAACACATGCCATGACGGACATTGGCATAAGTAGCAGTCCGCACGCACCAATCACTCGACGAAGGAGTGGGAGATAGCGGCTCAAGAGGTCCATTCAACCGGAACATAAATGTGTTCTCCGCGACCTATCTCTACTCAAATTGCAACCGCGACAAAGCATCAGCGTTACAATGAGCGCTGCCTCTGCGGTGAACAATATTTACATTATACCGCTGCAGTGCTAGAGCCCAGCGCGCAAGCTTACACCCCTGGGGTGTCGTGCAAGTCAGATAAGCAAGCGGGTTATGGTCTGTTACCACGGTGATTTGACCCCCAAATACCCAATGATCAAACTTTTTAAGGGCCCAGATGACTGCGAACGCCTCACGCTCGATTGCTGCCCAACGAGTCTGCGTTTCGGAAAATCTGTGGCTTGCAAAAAGTGATCGGGACTTCTTTGCCCTTGTCATCGATTTGGGCCAAGCAGGCGCCAGCCGCGAAGGCTGATGCGTCCGTGTAAACCCAATATGGCCGCTGGGGATCTGGTGTCGCAAGAGCCACCGCCTGTGCGAGACTTGCCTTTAAGGCCTGAAAGGATGACTCCGCTTCTTCAAGAGATAAACTGATGTTCTGAGGCTGGAACAACATAGAAGGGACAGATACAAACAAAGCCTCAAATTGCCTAAGAAATCAACGATGAAAGATGAAAGTCACTGAAAAGGTTAGCCAGCTGTAGGGATCGAACCCACATCTTCTGGATTGCAGGTCCAGGGCTCTACCAAATGAGCTTTTCAGTGACTTTCATCTTTCATGGTTGATTTCTTAGGCAATTTGAGGCTTTGTTTGTATCTGTCCCTTCTATGTTGTTCCAGCCTCAGAACATCAGTTTATCTCTTGTTCAACAGGTGCCGCTTGTGTCGATTTCCGTCGTATGAATGTGTGTATGAGTGAGCAAAAATGTAAGAGTGAAAGGAGGGTGAGTGAGAGTGAGTGGCTGGTTTGTCGTACCTTCAGATGACGCACACCGAAAGTCGCTGGAGAGGCGTGTTAGCTTAGCTCAATTGGTAGAGCCCTGGACCGGCAATCCAGAAGATGTGGGTTCGATCCCTACAGCTGGCTAACCTTTTCAGTGACTTTCATCTTTCACCGCTTCTTCGTTCCACGGAATTTTGTTCGGGATCCGTTTTCCCGTTAGTCGTGTTAATGCTTGGGCAATTTCCGCATAGCCCTTTACATAATCTCGATAGTAGCCACACAGGCCCATAACGCTCCTAAGTTCTTTTTTCGTGACCGGACGCTTCAGGTTAGAAATAGTACGAACTTTCTCTGGGTCGGGTGCGTGAGAACCTGAGCCCACGATGTGTCCCAAATATCGGATCGAGCCCTGAGCTACCTGGCATTTCGATAGATTAGCTGTGAGTCTCACCTCCTTAAGCGTGGATAGCACTGCTTTGAGATTTTGCAAATGCTCCTCCCAGTCTCTCGAATATATCGCAATATCATCGAGATATGCGCAAGCATATTCTCGATGCTCAGCTAGCAGAGCATTAACTGTCCGCTGGAAAGTGGCCGCCGCATTCTTTAGACCAAACGGCATTACGCGCCACGCATACTGCCCAAAATGGGTCACAAACGCTGTCTTTTGTTGACTGCTTGCCTCCAGCGGGATTTGCCAGTATCCCCGGCGCAAGTCTAAGACAGTGATATATCTAGCCATGCCTACGCGAAATAGCAACTCCTGTTGGAGGGCCATGGGATACGCATCGTCGATGGTGTCGGCATTAAGTGCCCTGTGGTCGACACAGAGTCGTACCCCGCCATCCTTTTTATTGACGCAAACTGCCGGGTGAGCATATTCGCTCACAATGGGATACACCAGGTCTTGCTCCAAGAGCTCGCTGATTTGCTTTTCAACCTCCTTCCGCAAAACCTGGGGGGTCCGGTAGGGGTACGCGCGTTTAGGGACATGCCCTTCTCGGAGCTTGATAACATGCGCGCCCACCTCGGCCACCGTTGGTGTGTCGTCGAACACTATCGCGAAGGCCTCGAAGAGCTCGCGTACCTGGCTGGCCCGGGTTTCGTTTAAGTGATAGGTTGCCTCAGGGGGCAATTCTGATGGTCCGACATCTCGCGAGGGTGCCGGTTCCACATTCCCGAACTCCTCTTCGCCTTGGAATATCACACCTATGTGATTCACCCTAGCTTTATATTCGCGAAGATTGTTGGCGTGGATTGTCCGAGTTTTTCCCTCATCAGTGAGCACCTCATATGAGTGCTGACGGCGTCTTCCAACCACTTGATATGGCCAATTCCACTTCGGGAGGTGCTTTGCGCTTCTGGTAGTGTCGAACACTATCACCTGGTCGCCTGGATGAAATTCTTTCGCCCTCGCACGCTGGTTATACCGTCCCGTGTACCCCGCCTGGCGCTCACCCGCGATAAGTTTCGCAGTCTCAGCGGCTTCCCGAAACTTTTCTCTCAATTGTCCCAAATATTTCGCGGGAGCTTCTCGTAGCTGAATGGGAGCGCTCACTTCCCCTTCCCAAGTGTTTTTCAGAATAGCTAGGGGCCCGGATGGCTGCCGCCCGTAAACCAATAGGAAGGGCGAGACGCCCGCCGTGTCATGCGGCACTTCGCGATAAGCCCATAGCAGAAAGGGGATGAACCTGTCCCAGTTACGGAGTCCTGAACAACGTGGAACAGCAACCTACGGAATACGCGGTTCCATCTCTCTACGGCTCCGTTACTCTCGTGATGTTCCGCTGTTGAAAACCTGGGTGAACATCCGATCCGCCTCAAGAATTCTCGTGTCAGCTGCGAAGTAAAGTTGGTACCCTGGTCGCAACATAATGTTTCTGGGATTCCAGTCCTCGAAAATATCTCCAGTAGAGCATCGCATGTTTTCTTCGCCGTTGGCGCTGTCAACGGGGTCACCTCCGGCCACCTGGAGTGGAGATCGGTAACGCATAGGGCGTACCTGTGCCCACGGGCCGACGCGATTTCAAATGGACCTACCACGTCGACATTTACGGCTTGAAACGGGTACTCGGGCCTCGTGAGCGGTGCTATCGATGCCCTGTCTGTCGCCCTCCTGTCCGCGTTTATCTGGCACCCGTGGCAGGACCTACATATTCGCGCACATCGTCCTCGACACCTGGCCAATAGAAGCTACCTTTGATACGGTTTAGCGTTTTGCGCACACCCAGGTGACCACCCCAAGGCGTGTCATGCGCCAGCTGAAGGACCTGCTCTCTCTTGCATCCTGGTAAAACAAGTTGTCTCACTTTCTGCCCCGCTACGATATCACTGCGGTACAGTATTTCATCGTCAACTATCATCCCGTGACTACTCGCCCTAGCCTTATCCCATGCTTCCGCTAGGCTCGCGTCCTCGCGCTGTGCGGCCTTAAATTTGGTCCTCTCGCTAAGCTGCTCTGGCGTTTCTACCTCGCTTCTCAGCGCATTCACAAACGCAACAGGCGGACTATCACCGCTGTCTTCATCTCCGGTGTCAAAGAGATTAGCTAGGCCCTCGTCTTCAGTGATGGCGTCATTACCTAAGCCAGTGTTACCTTCCCCATCGTCTCTCTCTAGATTACTTGCGTGCTGTAGGACGTTCCATGCCTCCAGCGATAGTAAACAGTCGGCTTCTCCTGCCAATTTCTCCGTGAACGCACATTCTATTGGCACCGTCCTGTTCACTTCTACGTAGTCACATTCCGTGTCTGCCAGTCTTAAAGGTAGGATCCCTAGCTCCGCGGGTACCTGGTGCCCGAACGCGCTTTCTAGCCGCAGTGGGGTTCGCGAGTCCCCCTCATACTCGGGAAACAAATCCGCCCGAACCACGGTTGCGTCTGCACCGCTGTCGATTAAGGCGTGGAACCTTTGCTTGCCTGCCTGAAGTTCTACTTCGCGCCTAAGAAGCGTGAGTTCGTTTTCCCCCGTCGCCGCAGGACTAACACGTGCGATTATGGCTGTGTCGCGTAAACCCTCATCCATTGACGGGGGTCCAATGTCATCGCCCTTGACTACACCGACGCGGTTTACACGCCTCTGATTAGGGTCTCTATTGTCCGGAAACTTAGGCGCTGTCTGGTCCGCGTCGGGTCTCTTTTTTGGACATTGGCGAGCGAAGTGTTTTCCGCCACAAATATAACAAGAGAACCCGCTTTTCCCTTCGGGGCGATCCTTCCCATTTACTCTTTGGAGGGGACCCTTTTCTTCCGTTTTCACTTTTTCTTTGTATCCTTCTCTCCGGCGGTCTGGACCTGCCTTCTCCCTCTGACCTAGGACGGCGCTCCCCCTGCCTTTGGCGTCCTCGTACTTTTCTACGGCCCTAACCATGTCATCTTCCGACGGTTTTACGTTGCTGAATTGCAGGGTGACGAACTGCCGTGCCTGATCTGTTAGCGAATCTATAAAGCGGTCGGCGATTAGCAATGTAACTAACTCGTCATACTTTGTTGCTTCTCTCGCCTTTGCGTATGCTGCGATGTAGCTTCGTAGTCGCGCCCAATAGTTGGACCAGGTCTCGTCCTTTGTTTTGGCCGCTTCCGTGAATCGTTTCCTGTATTCGCCGGGAGAGAGACGGAGCGCGGCGAGTACGGCTTCCTTCACCTTTTCGTAATCATTCAGCTCGTCGGTACTTAGCTTAGAATAGAGGTGGCCTACCCTATTCGCGATGAGCGGTAGGATCAGGTGGCTCTGCACCTCCTCTGGTTCTCTATACGATTTGAAGACACCTTCCACCCCCTCGAACCACATGGGGACCTCACGATCTGCTGGGAGTGGGAGCAAAACGCTCTTCAGTCTTTTAGCGAAGTAATTGAGATTCTCCTCGCGCGTGCTCATTGATGGCGTCTCGCTGCAAGACGAGCGGTCATCCTTAGCCCTTTCTAGTTCTAACCTGCGAGACCTCTCCCTCTCAAGTTCGATCTGGAGCCGCAATATCTCAATGCTCTCGCTGTGGACTGTGTCGGAATTACTTTCGCTGCCTGCATCTGCCATTTTTGCCCCGAATTTTGCCTTTTCCTGCCTAACTTTACTGCGCGTTAGCATCCACTAGCACACAACAACCCCGGTGTCACCACCTCGCACTGGTACGCCAACACTAGGTTCCTCCTACGACCAAGCTACAATGTACTACAAAAGCTCAACACTTTCTACCATGAACACTCCAGCTAGTACCCAACGCGGCAAAAGCTATCTACATGGACCTCAGGAGCGACCAACACCCACTTACCTCGTGGAATAGTTCAGGTGCTCCGCCGTAGCTCCGATGTGTTCTCCTATGGCCTGTTGAACCGTCCCGTCACACCATTGCGCTTCCCGGTCATGTAGTCGATGTGGCAGCTGACGTGTTTTCCTGACGCGGCCTCGATGACGACTGCACTGCCTGTCGTCGTAGAATTCGTTGTATTCCTTGTCGTTGATCGGAGCTGTCCCCTCAGTTTCCTGGACGGTCTCCGGTGTGCCGATGCCTTGCTGTACGTTGACGTGCGTTGTACCTTCGTTGCTGCAACTTGCAAGCCTTGTCCCTCCGCCCGGACGGTCACAGTCTTCCGATGGTGAACGTCCAGTCGGGCTTCGCCAGTAAGATTTCTTCCTCCACCTGCTGCTCTCGCTGGAGGATCGGTTCGAAGTGACGTCCGATGATCGGGAACTGGTTTCCATGAAGACGTCTGACGGACAAGGGGCTCAGCAACGACTAGGTTTATTTACACTTATGTACACTGCAAACGAATATGGCTTTCGACATACATACGAAACTCTCTAGGCTAGAGTCAAAATTCACACGGGTCCCAGACCCTTTGCAAGTGTTTTCTCTCTCTCTCCTGGCCCCGACACCTTCTTAAAAGGGTCATGTTTGGGCCACAACCTCAATCCAGGACCACCAATCGACTGCCTCGGGTTCAAAGTGTTTCAAGCCCTAATTGGACTGTTTTAAAACCTTTGACAGGAGCGTCACCTCGTGACCCCCGCCCTCTGGTCCAAATTTACTGCCAACGGTCGCGGCTGTCAAGCCGTGCACCCCGTAACGTTGAGCAGTGCAAAATCCGGGCGTCACTTCCCTGATTTAGTGCCGGGGGGTAATGAGGTTTTCTTCGAACTCTCGAGCGTCCACTGTCGCCCCCGCTGTAGCTGTACAACCCGTACACCAGCCAAACACGCTTACAACATGAACAGCAAAAGGAAAGACACAGTATATTACAGAACACGTGTCATCATAAGTAGCCTCAGTCTATCACGATTTCTTGTGCGTTAATTGCGAGTTCTTTAAATTCTCTTTTTCGCATGCAGTTCGACGATCGCCTTTCGCTCGTTATTGATAGTTACGTCTCGGGGAAACAACAAAAAGGAAATATGAGCATATAAAATATGAAGTTCATGAAGTATGAAATATCCGAGTATGCATACATCGCTATAAAGGTGGCATTTCTGAGCAGGAATTATATATTGATTTCCTGTGAATCTTCTTCATCACAATTCCTGTTAGAGCGCTGAAACATGAAGCTACCCTGGTAGCACACCATGTTGCCGAAACGGTGCTCCAATGTTTTCTTGAAACGTTGCATAAATGTCGCTAATGTCCTCTTCAAGCTAGGTTCTAGCAACGCTGCTAGAAAACGTACAACATTGCTGCAACATGACAACTGCAACATTCCACATAAGGGCAACGTTATGACGACATTTAGGTAATATTGGCAAGAGGTTGGCTGAGGTATTTGTGCGCTATTTATTTATTTCTTCTTCTTCCTTTTTTTTCTTTTTTTTTTTGCGTCGGATCACAGAGGCATACTGACTACAAGCACTTGCACACCATTGGCAGCCGACTTGAGCTCCGCAAATCTCCGCTTCACTTACTGGGGTGGGGCTAGGGCAAACCGCGGCAACTCCTCTTTTTATGTCATCGACTTTTTTGTTTTGTTTTTCATGCTAACGGTGTGAAGCTATTTCAAAAATATCTATCGTGCAAGTATAAACAAAGACATTTGATTAGATTGATAATACAACAACAGCTTTACGGGATGATCATAATACAACGGGAACAGTGACTCATACATTTTTGCAAATGAGTATTATTCTCAAGCATGGATAGTACTATCGATAGTATTTGAATGTCTATCGCCCATCACTAGAAGGAACATCCCGTATCAACAATACGTGCAGCACGCAGCAGCAAACTACGAGAAAACAATCGAAGAGCCGACAGCAGCGCCACTGCGGCCACAGGCGCCTAGGCATGATTCAAAGGAATTCTCCCCCTCTCCAGACGGGCCGCGCGTTGGCGTCGCGTTGGCGCCGTTTTAGCCACCATACCGGTGTGGTGCGGAAACAAGATGGCGCTCCTGCTCTCCCTTGGGCCTCAGTGTCGATACTCTGAAGCGAAGCTTATTTAGTGACTCTTGCAGCGGCCACCATTCCGCCTACATGCACAAGTACGTTTCGCAGGTTGCATCAAATAATTCTGTGAACCCATTCAAGTGTCGCGGAACCAAGGCCAAGGAGGCCTCTTTCCTGTCGCGACATTGATAGCGATTTTTGCGCATGGGACGATGGCGCACCAAAGTCGAAATTATCCTCTTTGGTATTGTGAGGGAGGCACCTGCGTTATAGTGCCGTGGCGTGTTGCAACGCGCGTATCCGGCGAAGCTCACCAACGCACTCCCTCCGCCCGAGGGTGCACGCTCCTCCGGATAGTATGTATACTCAATGGAAAAATGAAAAAAGAAATTACGAGCGCTTATCGAAAAGTACCTATCTAGTTTTCTTTATATAATTTATTTGAGACATTTCCCTACCGAACGCATAGCTTATGACTGTTCTCCGTCGACCGCTTCATTTACAAAATTTGCCCTGAAAACGTCGAACTTTGCAAAAATTGCTTGATCAAACTGTACTGTGGCAAAAGTACAGTGAGGACGGCTTTGAAAATGCGTTGTCTTGTAGAAATGGTTCTCGTGAACAGCCTCGATATTTTCCAGATTTTGTGGCGTCACGCAAAGTATATTTAGAAAATCTCAAACTGCAGGAAAAAGTACGGGAAACCGGGTCCCTTCAAGGTACTAAAAACAGACTAGCACTGATTGTAATCATTACAGGTCAACTCAGTTCTTTCTTAATTCATTGTGAATCAAATAAATTTGCCACTAGAGTCCGTGCATCCTCATTTGTTTTGTCACGATACTGAAAATGATTCACTCAGCGAACGCAGCCACCTTCGCGTGTGTCAATGAGATAACGGCATCGCATCCTTGCGATATCGGCCAGCATGCACCTCAACATAATCGCCGCAAAAACCAAACAAACGTCGCGATGATAACAACAGCTGACGGTAATGCGATGCCGAGTCAACAGCTTATACCAAGGCGGACACCCAAGCAACACAACTGGGGCAGTCGAAACACACTTTCTCTTTATTTCTCGAAAAGCGCCGCTAGGGTGGCTCACTTCCCGCTTCGCAGGTCGGAGGCGCGTTCAAGTTAACTCTGCTTCGAGCTGTACAACAAGCCACTACAAAGTGCGCTTCCACAGAGCGGTATCCCTAGCACGCACCTTTTGAATGGAGCTATGGCCGTCCTGCCGGTACTTCTCACACCGGGTGTGTGCAGAAGCTTATATACGTCGATGACATATGCAAGTGATCATGTGTAAAGCACTGGCCAGTATTACAACGCGATCTCCATAGTGTTCTTGCCGGTGTGGTGGTCCGTCCATATAACGACGATGTCACCCAGCTACGGACACGCGCCACCAGAAGAAGCTTCAGAGCGTGCTGTCTTGATGATTGGTTCTCCCCAGTCCAAACTGCATTTCGCCCACACAGCTCCGTCTCGATGGGTTATGTGTCCATAGACAATCATCCCTCCATGGCAAAGCTGCTGTCTGAGAACGTTGTTCTCGTTATACTTTGCATGTGTCCAAAGCTTTCGACTCTGTTGAACCCACCCTTCTACTCCTGTCATTAGTGTCATTACCCATCCCTTCATACGTCATTTCGTGACTTAAGCACTTTCTCTGGCACCACATGTTCCGCCGTACCGATGACACTTACTCTTCTGGTCAGTAGCGTTAGCGCCGTGGGGTTCCTCAGGGGTGTATCTTATTTCTTCTGTTCTACCTCTTCCTGCGCTTCATCCCCCTTCATCCGGATGCCTTAACTCTCGTGTATGCGGACGATATTGCCTTCATAGGCTCATCAGCCTCCCCACGAGCTCTGCAATCCCTCCTCAAACATTACCTGGACACAGTGCACACTGCACTGGCTGCAGTCCCATGGGCTCTCATCAACCATAGAAAGTGGTCTGCCTTAAAGGAGCATTAAAGTGGTATCTAACATGGCCAAAAACTGCTGTCATCTTGTAAAGCGGTATGTGAAAAGCATCCCCACAAAATATTTCTGTCCAAAGTTGTTTCACCACGGTGCAATTAATTTGGAAAATCGCTGCCGCGGTGACAGGCCGGAGCGCTCCAACTGCAGACCACACCCACTCTACTGTGACGTTGGTGGTAGAGAGCCCCTCATTCGTTCGCAGGAAAAACCGTCTGCTACGAACATTGCGAGCTCTTTCTTGCAGGTGGGTCAAAGTCGCCATCTTGCCATGTATTTCGGCCCATTCCTCGCGTAAAACAACGGGGATCGCCATCTTGTGGGGCAGTTGTTGCCAACATCGCAAAATCTGCCACCTAGATTTGTACCGAAGTAGAAATTATCTGTAAACAATGTGCACCGAGCATGCTATTTCTCAAAATAGCCACTTCAATCCATATTAAATACAGCGTGAGTTATGGCTGCCGTCGCTCCTCAAATGGGTGTGTGGATGTGTTCACGGTATTTCCAATCACTGCGGACGTACGATCCTGTGCGTTCTGTCTGTGGACTGTGATGTTCGTTAAATATTGTGATGCTCGCCAGCCAGCTGAGGCTTTGGATGATGTAGAAGAAGGTGCCCAGCGTAACTCTACGACGCATCTCTCTACGACGACATTGTGCGAAGAAGCGACTACATTTGTACATTCATGCACGTCGTTCTGCGTATGTTGGCTAAAACACTTCTTCGCTAGTGCGCAGATTATGTTTTGTGATGGCCAATGAACGGCAATACTTGAAGTAGGCAGCTTCGTTTTCGCTTTCGCAAGTGAAGAATGTTTTTTGTCACAAGTGCTTTGTGAAACAATTTTCTTCTGCAACGACCCTCAAAGCTATGTTGCGAAGGTTTGCCAATGGAAATTGTTTCAAACGCTATTCATAACTACAAATATTTTTGCGGCTGAGTTGTGGAATGATAACACACAGTGTATGATAATGGTATACTGGATTTATTCGCAAATATATATTTGGTAATCGGTTATGACAAGTTGCATAACCACTTCGAATCCCAAGCAAGTACTCCATGAATCAATTTTAACCACCATGTAACTTTTCTCTTAAAAGTCTGGTTTGGAAGTGGAACAGCTTTCATGCACCTCTTTTTGCAACCGTATCGTTCACGTCATAACCTTCCACACTCAACGAAAGGGGCTTAAGGACGGTGTGTGTTTAGCTGTATCGTAAAAGACCTTTCCCACCGTCCAATCTGATGACATTCATATTCACACGTAGCATATACCTTTCAGTTCTCCACATATGCAGTCATATTGACGTAACATGAAAAAAGATTGATTGGTGATTCACGTGAATTAACAGAAAGCATGATTAACTAGATATAATATGAAACACGGTTAAAACTTGGCCTGGTTGGTGATCACGGGAAGAAAGTTGCAGAATGCCATATTCATATAGTTTACTCTATACCACGAAAGTGTGATAAGGTATATATTGGGGAATCATCAAGGTGCATAAACAGAGCGAGTGTTTTGGCTGGTTGATAAAGCACTGGGGTTTTTCAATTGTTTTTAATTGAAAGGTGCATGAACACTCGTTTAAAAGAACATTCAACTAATACCTCTAATAGGTACGGTGCATTGGGGGACCACCTATTGACATGTGGATGTGACAATGAAAGAATGGCTAGGAAGCAAGCGAGCTGGTAAAGATGATGTATAATGTAAAAACCCCGAGACTAGAGAACACGAAGGGACAGACACAAACGTGACTTCGTGTTTGACGTGTGTGACTTGTGCGAAAAGACATCGTGTTTTTGTCTGTCCCTTCGTGTTCCCTAGTCTCGGGGTTTTTACATTATGTGTGGGATGTCAGGCAGAATAGACGATTTCAGAAATTGCATGGATGGCACACCAGAGAGCGCCGTGCTGCGAAAGCCCCGCTGCACCTTGGGATTTAGTTTTCATGAGCCAGAGAGAAGAAGAAGAGCGCAAACGGTTTCGGTTTTCTTTCTCCTTCACCTCCCGCAATTTCGAGCAACAGGCAGCGAGCACGAATGTAAACCATTTCCCACGACGCATTGCGCGATGCGCGTTACTTGGGCGACGGAGGGCCCCCGTGCGGAGCACGAGGGCAATATCTGAAATCGCCTATTCCAAAAAACAAAAATTTTGTTCAGGTGTAAAAAACGAAGTAGCCTTCTCTTTCGAGAGGCGCATGAGATAAAAAAAGCAGGTAGTAACTGTGTCAGTAACCCCTGTATTTATCTTTGTGATGTAAACAGGAAGTCCAACATGAGAGGGAATAGAGGGGGAGAGGAGGTCTCATGTATTTAAGGCTTTGTTTCACAAAATAAAAGTTCTTTGGTTGGCAGCTCAGTGTGGTGTCCTCATCTTTTTTGTGTTCCGTTCTCGACTTTACCTGCGCAGGGGGTTTTATCGTTTTTAACTACACTCTAAGAAAAAAAGGAGTAAAAAGGGCAGTAATTGCAGCTTCTACTCCCCTAGTCTGCCAATTACTCCCCATTTTAGTCCCCTAACCCAACATTTAGTCCCGACATTTACTCCCCAGGACTGCAAATTGTCACTAAACTTCGCGAATGGTCTCCTGAATGCGACAGTCTACGTAAATATGTGCCCTTGGTCAATTTGAACGGCATAAGGCTGTATAACTCAGACAACGTAGCAATTTTCCAGCCACACAGAGTAAGAAACAGTTAGCGCATCTTTCTTCGCAGATTGTGCCCTAGTATGGCGCAAGATTTTATATCACTCGATATATCACGGTTGACGGTTTGCTTCAAAGTATGTTCATGCATGCGCACCAATTATGTACCTGGGACTCTTACAACAGCGCGTGAAATGCGGTCTTCACTCTGTGACATTCATTTACTCCCGTGCATTTACTCCCGAATGAGACTATTTTTTGTGGCAATGCAATTACTCCCCAAAAGGAGTAAAAGTACTCCTTTTTTTCTTAGAGTGTATATTAGACGTAAGATGTGAAACAGTGATTACGTTCACAAAGCATATGCACAAATGAAGTTTACTTTGTTGTAGATCACTGATTACAGATTTCTTAACAAAATTTGTTTGCTTCGCTTTCGCATGAGTTGAGGCATTCATACAATTAAGAAATCTGTGCAGCTGTAAAAGATAAGTAAATGGTTTGTATTACACGTTACTTATATCTGCGAAATTCATATTCACCCACCCATATGTTGCTTTTTCCACACAAACAATTCCTACTTGATAGAAGTGAAATGTGGAACACCGTCATTGCGTACACAAAATGTGTGCACACATAGTGGCATTACTGTGCTGGACGTAACTACTTATTGCCTTGAAGTAAAATTTGTTTATGTATGGACATGTACAACATATCTGGCATGAGCTCTGTCATGTACTATGATCGTTACCTGTGTCTGACTGGCACGTCGGTCCGAGGAACTTTGACATCACGCGCACTGTGCCTTCAGTAAAATATCTCACTTGTGCACTTCCAAAGCGTTGTCTCTATACGGAAATCTAAAATGCACAGATGACAAGTGGTTGCAAAGCAACATATGCGCTTTGCCTGTATGTATGCTCATCACAGTGAAGAAGATTTTCTCCAATAAGGAGGGATAAGCTATATTGAGACTGCTTTCCATGGTCAACCATCGTACCAATATACGCTTAGTGTAGGCTACTCGTTTTGGTGCAGGAAGAGGGTGAGAGTTCGTCACTGCTGTATCTTAGAATTGAGCTGCTTGAGTAATCACGATAGAGGAAAAGAGGAAGCATGAAGTCATTGACATGTAACATTTTGGTAGATGTCTTGTTTTTCTTTTTTTGCTATATGCCTTCTCCTCTGGTCCATGGAGGCTTCACATCAGGATTATGCCATCGAGGTGTGGTCACATTTCGTGATCTTTGGACGTCTGCATTTATCAACCTTAGCAGTAATTATAATGCGGTGTGTTGAACGTTCCATCCTCCTCCTCCTTTACAAACATATCAAAAACATTTCAGACAGACTTTGGCTCAACATGTAGTTCCAGATGTGCTTGCATATGATAGATATGTAGCACGCCAAAACCCGCAACCACGAAACCGAAACTATCATTCTAGCTTGTGCATGCGTTACAATGCGAACGTTACAACAATCGCTAAGAATGTCCAAGGCAACATGGGTTAGTTATTGCTAACTTTTACATGTTTACTGCATCATTTTTCAAGAAATTCGTTTGTTTAAGCAAATATGACAAAGAGACAACAGCGGCGTTTTTTGCCGCCGTAACTGGCGAACTTCGGGTTTCCGGGTCTGGCAACTGCGTTCCACAAGATGACAGCCTCCGCTGTTTGACGCTGATTTTACGGCAGCTTGACCCACCTGCTTTCTTGTTGACTTCAATTCTTTATATATTTATATCACGTTTTCTAAAAAGAACAAAGCATATATGCAGGCTGAGAAAATAAGATTACGATCACAAGAGTAATATATCCGTGGCTTCTGTGCAATCTCAGAATTCACAGTAGCAGAAAGCAAGCGATGGCGGCGGTATTGTGGCGCCACCTGTTAGCCACAGAACCAACTGCGCGGTGAAAACTGTCGGATAGGCTTCACACTGTCAGGAAGCACGGGGTTTTCGCTGTACAAGCGCAGTTAATTTCGGGCTGCACCACTCATTCTTCCCGTGGTGTCTGCGGCCCAAAAAAATCGTGGTTGTGTCGTGGACAGCCGTCAAACCTTCCGTTTAGGACATCACGTAGCCAGAGAACGCATGGCGTCTCCGAAGCGGTAGCAGACGCTCCGGCCTGCGCGATGTTGCTCAACTCGATCATGTGATCCCAGGTCCTATGAGGAGCGTCCTCACCACTTGCGTCACATAGTGACGCGCGTGGTGGCGCTCATCACGTGCCTATCGTGAAGGCGAAGGAGTGTGTTTCGCGCACGGGAGGTTCGGGGAGCTATTGCAGGCGTCCCAATTTCGCTACGGTTGCACTAATTGTGGGAAAACTGTTTTCGGCCGCCTAACATTCGATACTGACCAAAAACAGAAACAAAGTTGTGGGCCTCTAGACTGCTCCTTTAAGATTATTCTGTTCCCCTTCTACCTTGTATGCATTAACAATTGGTACTTCTGCTTGTCATACTCTTGTCGGTTCACGTAAACTATTAGTAGAAGCATTACTATGTTTTACTCGCACTTTTCCGCTGTTGTGTTCCCCCTCTCAACTTCTTTCTTTGCAGCATTCGCCGCATTTCTTCCCATCGTTATCCTCATTGTCAGTTTGGGTGAGTCCATTGATCTCTTTTTTCCCTCGCTATTCATCTTATCGTGACACCTTCTTGGCCGTCCCCTGTGCACTTGCGAGCGGAAGCCATTCCCCTCACACTTTCTGCCACCTTTATCATCTACTCAGCGTTTTTTATAGTCTGCTAAATTCTCGTCATGGTGGTGGCGTGTCATTTCTGAGCCTTCATTTCTGCCTTCCTGGCGGCATGTTGCTCGGGGGGATCGTGTATCTTAGTTATCGTGTATCTAAGCCGACTTCACCGGGAACGGTGCCGACATTTGTAATAAGGTCTGAAGGGAAATCCTTGGAAAACACCCAGACAGCACAGCCGGCGCCCAGATTTGAACAGGGTCACCTCGTAGTCTCGGCGTGGAATTCTCGTGATGAGATCAGAGTGCTAATTCCGTTGTCACTTGACCATGCGCTATGCGCCAGTTTTGAAGAAGAACTGGCACCGTACACGAGTGAAGTCACGGATTGAGAAGCTCCCCAGTACATCCGGCCCTCTGGGACATTCTGTCATCGCCGATCATGTGGCGGAACACCATCTCCTCTGCATTTGGTGACCCGGACAATGAACACCTCAGTCCGGTGAACAATTTCGCCCTCCTGCCATCCCAATTACAAATTTCAAACCAGTTTCGATAGCACACAGCCGAGGATCGAACTCTGGAAGCCGTTCAACTCGACGACGCCCTACACGTGCGCAACGACTTGACAGCCATCCACGACAACTCTCCTGCGATGGCCCTCGAGCCCGTCGCTATTTTACCGGTGTCGGTACCGTTTCTGTGCCTGCCTCGACTCGCTGTTCGATTCCTGCCTCGACACGCTTCAAACCACTCAATCACACGACTCGATATGACCACACTTTTCGTCGACGGCTTCCTTAACTCGGCAAGTCAACAGCCATACTGCGACCCACATCCACCGGCACACAGGCGACTTTACTGCATTGCGAGCGTCACATTCATGGGCCAGATCATCCCCGCAACGTTTTGCCCTTCTCTTGCCGGCCGCGCCATCAAAGCCCCACGCTCGTCTACCGGTTCCGCTACGTCGCGGCTAGAGTAACTAAATAAGCTACGCATCAGAGTATCGACACTGAGGCAAGAGGGCGAGTTGGAGCCGCCGTGTTGTTTCCGTTTGACCTTCAGCGCCATCCACGGAGCCCTCTTCGAAGTGTTGTCGTCTTCAGCTGCCGAACTTCATCTTCATCTATTTGTGCTACCGAAGTAGAGGTGGGGCTGAAGATCAAAAGGAAACAACGTGGCGGCTCCAACTCTCCCGTTTGCCTCAGTGTCGATACTCTGAAGCGTAGCTTCTTTAGTGACTCTAGTCGCGGCAGCCGACGCCATGGCGCGATTTCTCCAGCGAGTGTCTCGGCACTCATCACAGATAACGCAGCCTCGCCATCCCTGGAACAATACAAGCTCTTGCTCCCGTGCCGGTTGCGGCACCGCAGGCATCGACTTCAACAGCGCCCTACGCTACTTCGCCACATATATCTGGTAAAATTTTGCTTATTTTTTGTCTTCTGTTTGTTTGTCTTCTGCTACTTTCCCACATTCGGCGCTATGATATATCGCCAACGAGTGCCGCGCTGCGTAAGACTTCTGCATCTCGTCCTGGGTCATCATATCACTCGCCTCCTGCGGCTAGGACGAAGCTATCTTCACCATTATTGCTGCTCACCGTCTCAGGAAAGGGGGGGGGGATGTGGAAGCAAGTCACTTCGCTACGGACACCAGAAGAAACTTTAGTTGTATCGGCAACGTACTGGAGTGAAGCCACGGGTCGAGAAGCTCCCCGGTACATCCGGTCCTCTGAGGCATTCCATCATCGCCTATCAGGACTCGTGTAGAAGAATACCAACTCCTCTACAACGTTGTTGCCATATTTCTGTCCAAATTCTGGGTGTGAACTTCTCGTAGAGAGAAGAAAAAACAAAAATACTTTAATTGTCATTGACGCTCCGACACTTTAACCTTTCACGTCACCGTATACATAGGCTCATGGAGCACCGCACGACACACCATTAGTTCTTTGGAGTAGACCTCTATCATAGCTTGTTGTGGAGAGAAGAGGTACACTGCATAGAATATAGATAGCTTAATCCCAGATGAACGTCTTACGTTGTCCTTGTGGCGCCGGCCTGGAACGCTGTACTAGAGTCAGTAATTTGGTGACTGTACGCTGTACGAGGTCACTGCTCGATTACATGGCTCCCTCATACGCCAGGTGACTGTGTGACACCCTTACTGCACCGGTTCCAACGCCCTAAGCGCCACTACAATAAGCCACACATGTTGTGCTGAGTGTAGTGGACAGGGCCGGCGAGAGGGGCTTAAGTCGTAGGATTTTATTCTCTATCCATCATCCACGTTTGATCCTCAATCCATTACTGTCCTGTTCCCGTTTTGTCCCTCTCGGCTTTCACAAACATTTCTGCTCTTGCCTATTGTTCTTTTCTTTATTTCTTTCGTTGTTCTTTAACCTTTATTCTTCAGCAATACGTATTGGAGTAATCAGCTCTGCCGACGTACGGATGAACAACCCCATGTTTCTCTTTTCCAGCTTGATTTTAACTAATCTGATGCCTGTGATTTTTAATTTTTATTATATATTTTCACTGTCGCGTCTTAATACCTGCAACAAAGAGAAAGCAAATGTGTCACTTTTTGTAGCATGATGTCGCAAGGTGCAGGAGCCAGAACCGCATGTAGCGACGGAGCTGGGAAATACGAGCAGATGTTTCATGCTTTCCTTTTAGGCTAGTATCGCCCATGGCAGCGAAACTCCCCATTCATCATCTAGAAACAAAATTGTAGTTGTTTTCCCCTTTAGGCTCTGTAAACTGAAAAACTCCCTTTTGGGTGTATTTGTGGTGTAAATAGGGTGTGAACTTGTAGGGTGTGGGGTGTTGTGTGTGTTATGTGTGTGTTGTGCTTGTTGTATAGTACCCATGTGAAATCCGTCTAGTAAATCTCTCCCACACAACTTGTATATACTCCTTTTTTACTCCCTTATTACACCTTCTAAAAAAAGGAACACCCTTTGAAGGGTGTTAAATGGGTGTTAGAGCTTTCGAACACTTTCTGCACAGCCTGTTTTTGGTGTGAAAATGGTGTACGAGGTAACTATGACACACATCCGCACTATTGTTGGGGATAATTTTTGTTCATAACTTTGAAGCCTTTCTGAAGCCATCACAAACACTTTACTCTTTGTCAATCATAATAAGGGAATTGATACACTGAATAAAAACGTATTATAGTCAATGTGATTACCAGACTGACGAATAATATCACTGCAAATGTGCAAAATACACAAGCAAAAATTCGGCAAAATACTTGGCAAAACATGCACAAAGGTATGTAGCTGCAAAACAGAAATCGATTCCGGTACGGCACCTTGCGTGACCACCAGCGCATCAGTAATATGAATATATCAATAAGAAACAGCCAGTAACAATCACACAATTGTCTACACTGCTGTAAATCGGTGACCTAACACTCTAACATCCACTACCTTTCTTTTCTCTTCGACCAACAAGCCCCTTCTGTTATGCTCAGGGATGGGATTTTTAGTTTGTCGAGTATGTGGTGCATGCCATATTGAGTCCAGCATTCCTGCTGGGTTGCGTGCAGATCACAGGTAATATGCTTAAGGACCCTGCCTGTCAGCAAATCTGCGAAAATTCGCGAAATTCAAAGTTTGGCACGGAATTTAGCAGAATCGCTCATTTTTTTCGGAAATATCCGCAAGAAAGGGACCGATTTTGATCGGCTTTGCGTCATTTCCAGCCATGCACAAGCATAAAACCTTTCTATCGTTCATTCAGCTAGAGAACTGGGCGCGATCTTTCTGAACTTGCAAGATTTTTCAAACATCCTTCGAATACGTTCACAATTTTTGTTCATCAAGCGAGCTTCACCCCGCGCACGCAAACACTGCGGGAAGCCCACCTTGCACAGCCGCTTGCAGCTGGCCCAGAGTTGTGCCTAACTCGTTACAAGTAACTCGTTACTTGGTAACGGTTACTTTTTTTGGTAACGAAGTAACGATTCCGTTACTTTTTAAAGAATGGTAATAGTAACGGAATCAGTTACAAAAATTGGTAACTCGTTATGACGTCACTCGTTCCTTTTCTTCAGCGCGGGGGAGCGCATTTCGGCACTCCGTGTGGCGCAATGCGTGCTGATTTGACCTGCGTGACCCACGACCACGTATTATTGCAGTGCCTCTCTGGATGTGTTATTGTCTTTTCTCTTGTTTCCGTAATTTCCGACCATCGCTCCTTTTCGAAAATGGGCATCAATTGTGCTATGGCTACAGAAAAACGCGTTTCGACTTCTAGCCTTTTCTTGTCTTTGCTAAGCTTCTGAGCGCCCTAATTATGACGCAGTCCTTCGTCTGTTTTTGGGAACCGTTGGTGATCGGTGGCACGAAAATGGTGTTTTTTTCTTGTGTTTTCATAATCTCCGATCACCCCCACTTCGGGAAAAAGGGAGAGGGTCCAGGCAAACTGATATAGACTCATGGTAAGGGGCCGAGAGACACGGAACATGAAGGACGGACGACAAATTTCGAGTATCAGCCTTATCAGCTTTTTTTGAAGTGTAATTCCTCATTAATAAAGAGTTGAAGGCAAGTGACGGCATGTTTGTAGCTCCTTTAAATATGCGGCGGTAACGAAAAAGTAACTCGTTACCTGTGAGTAACGAGAACTCGTTACTTTTGTATGTTGGTAACGAGTAACGTATTTAGTTACTTTTTTCTGAAGTAACGGGTAACGGTATTTAGTTCTTTTTTTTTTTTTTTTGGTAACGGGCACAAGTCTGAGCTGGCCAAGTCATATTTTGTGTGTAATGGCCCAGCCGTTACTGGAGTTGAAATGGCAAATATTTTCACCTTTTCTCCATCAAATGCAATTACTTCAATTTTTTTTAAATTTTAGTGCATGAAACCTTGCTAGCAGCCGTGAAGCATGAATCTCAACTGATCAGTTCATGCGTGACGAGAACTAGCTCTGAGAGATGAGGTGAAACCTAATTAATGCTCATTCTGCCCTACCAGAAACAATACCACATAAGCGTCAGGTGTACGTTTTCTCTGTACAGAACAACCCACGACTGCCAAACCATAAGGAATGTCTGAGCAGGAGTCTATTTCTCTCTGTTGCTGCATTAAATCATGGAATCTAGGAACCCCTGGTGGGGAATCTAAGATCTACCGCAGCAGAAAACCAGGGGCGTTAATTATCTCCTCGCCGGCCGGCATCCACTCTTGGCGCATGCACAAACAAGCTGAGGAATTTGCGCACCTCACGAAGTGTCCAAGCAAATGGCAGTTTTGTGCCTTCCCCTTCAGGCCATCTGCCCCTGTGGAGGCCGGCTGTGGCTGTGGCTAAACTATTGCATCCATTGCATCTGGCAGATCTCGGAAGTTTGTAAGCATGCATTCGTGCGTCATTCAGCTGTGGTCACATATTATCAGAGTTCGAGGTAACTCGTTGCAAGTAACTCGTTACTGTAACTAAGTTCCTTTTTTTGGAGACTTGTAACTTAACTCGGTACTTTTGCGCCGTGGTAACTTTCAGCGGAACTCGTTCCTTTTTCAGGTAACTTTGTTCAAGTAACTTAAGTTAAGTTCCTAGTTACTTTTTACTCGCTTTCCACTCACATCCACATATTTTCTTGTTTTCTCTCCCGTTCCTTCATGGCATTTTTTGCCATGAAACGTGATATTCAATCAATGACAGTATTTTATTCAGGACGTAAGAACCGCTGCAATTGAAATGAAGCTGAATCATTGTGCACCCACAGGAAGTAAGATGTAAAGCGTTCGAATAGACCTCTACCAGAGAAACGTCATCATGACATTGGTAGACAGACTGAAACCGAAATAAATCGGAAGGAGAGGGCTGGGTTCCACGAATGGCCACATTGTTCTCTGCCTCTCATTGAAGGAAGAGCAGGACCAAGGGTCGCCTCCCTTTAAGGGAACATATCGTAGTCCCCTCAAGACCGTGGCTTTCGGGCGAGATGTTGTTCACCTCTAGCTCCGAGCGTAGTTCAATTCTACCAAATTTGTGGCGCTGTCGAACACTATGACGTCGTTTGTTTACAAACAGGGAGAGGTCTTTTGTTGGACATAAACGACAACGATCTAAGCGTGTTGCACTCCTCCGCAGGCAACTCAAGGTCTAACTCAACTGCTCATGCACGCTGCACCTGCGTAATGCTATTTTGTGCCTGAAGTAACTTGGAAGTAACTCGTTCTTTTTTTAAGTAACTCAGTAACTGCGAGTTACGTTTCAGGCTGAAGAACTTCGTTATTCACTTAGTTACATTTGTCACACGGTAACTTAACTTATAACGAGTTCTTTTTGACGGGTAACTTCTCAATCTATGCATATTTTCACACATGGACACCGCAAACACCCTTTCTGAAAGGGTGCAGAGCAAGCTGAAGGTGTAGCATTACACCTAAAAGGGAGTCAGTTAGGGTACCATCCTATTACACCAATATTGGTGTAGAAATACACCAATACACAAAGGGTGTATTTTCTTCAGAGGGTGTTGCTATACGCCTCAAAGGGAGTCAGTTAGGGTACCATGGAATTAGACCCAAAAGGGAGTTTTTCAGTTTACAGTGATACACGAAACATCACGGTCTTTAGGAGAAAATACGGCGTGTCGTCGTTTATCTTTTGTATAGTGATAATCTGCTTAAGAATTTCGACGCTGCAATGGCATTGATCCCGCGATATCTCCAAGGACATTTTCTGGAAGCATGAAGTTCCTCTCGCGGTAGTTCCTGCAACCGTACTCTACTAGGCCTATTCTAATAGTTCTCGCCACGTACTTAACCCTCTGTTCTTTTCCTGGGCCGCCTAAAATGCACCTGAGTGTTGAAACACGTCAAGGTGACAAACAAGAGCAAAAGGTCCTTGTGCCGATTATGTGTCATTCGAGAACGCACGAAACTCCGGCAGGAAGCGTACTCTGAATAGGTGCGTCAGTTGGGTACACGTAGCTGCACAAAGGCACTGGGATCACCAGTGCGACGGAAATGTTTACTCCCTCCACACACCTGCTTGCGCCCAAGGTGTGTCTGCTCTCCTGTGCAAACCGTATCCATTGTAGAATTTCAGGAAAGTTGCGTGACTATTACGTGACCCCTGCAACGAGCGTGATCGTATGAGTACGCACGTGAGGCATTAAAATGAGCAGTTACGTGGATGTGCGACAAGTGTAAACGGTGTGACACAGACGAACCAGAATACTAAGACAGAGCTATGGGGGCTGAGGCGTTTGTCTTTCTTGTTGGGTGTTCTCTTGCCATGATTGCAGGAATAAGCAGCCACGAAGATAGCTTTGGTAAGCTTTTATCTGTTTCCTCTGCGTTCTTCAAAGCACTGCGCCACAATATATGTGCGCGGTGAACGGATGTGTGCATGCTTCTTGGGAACAGATACTGTGGATGAACGTACGTGTGTCCAGTGGAGTGTACAGGGTTAGTCTAGCAAACGTTACACATTTCGATTGCATCGTAAAAAATAGAAGACGGGGTTTAGCCTATCCCAAACTTTGAAGGCTGATAGCCATTTGTCTGAAGTTTTCTGTAAGCAGTTTTTTGTAAGCACTATGGTCATGTAGAAAGAAAATTAAAAATCAAGCAAAAACTCGCCCCTTGCATTTTCAATTGTCTATCCCACGCAAACACCGCCATTTTTTCCCTGTATCTGCTTCACATTCACATCACCTCACACAGGTGGCGCTGGCTACAACGACATACCTGCCAACTTGGGAACATCCGAATTAGGCAGATTTCAAAAGCGGGGGGGGGGGGGGGTAGGGCGTTTGTTGGCAAATGGACTTGCTATGCGATATAGAAGAAAGCTGATGTTGGGAGGCTTTTACGTGCATATGTAAAAAGGGCACGCTTGACTCCAGCAGACTCACCACGCACAAGTTTTGCAGCAACAGACTTTACCCTCTCCAAGAAACTATCTGGGTCTCTGCCTGTGACGAGGCCATGCCACTTTCTGAAAAGAACGTGAAGACACGAAACTATGTCCCTGTTCTCTTCGCCATACTCAATTGCCCTCAGATTCAGCACTACTCGTTCAGACTGCCTCAGTAACGTGGCTGAACTTGAAAAGCCCATCTGGACTTTACGTGAGGCCGACAACGGCAAGCCCTTTCAACATCACCACCACCACCACCACCATCTGGACTTCCCAGGAGAGCTACATAGTAGATGTTGAACAGTTAGTTAACAAGTCATTGAAAAAGTAGTTTGCATAATACATCACAACCATCAGTTACAGTTATACATCGCCGTCGTCAGTTACGTGAACAGCGACTGCAAACACTTTCCGTTCAGCGCGCTTATCATGAGCTCTTGTGCGCGGGTTCGAGCACACATGTACAGCTCAATGTGGGGAGTTGGGAACACGGAGGAGAAGGTCCCGCACGGATAATATCGTAGTCCGGTCCTTGTCTCGATTTCGGAAAAACTGTTGTAGCTAGTACACCTTGTCTTTGCATTTAACGTGGTTCTTGTGCTCCCCCGACGTAACGTGGGTAACAACAGTGTCGGGCCACCTTCCACACGGAATGCTGATGTTGCACTCATAAACAGTGCAGAACACATGATGCCCTTTCCTGGACGCGATCACGCGTCCCAATTCAGTTGTCTATTGCTTCAGAAACACGTGCAGATATACTTGTATCCCTTACACAGAGCCGTGATCTGCAATATGCAAGGCAGAAACACAGCAAAGGCACCCTTGTCGCCCGAAAACACGGACGAAATGCGCGGGAACTAGAAGCGCTAGAACTAGAATAGAAAGCGGCAGCGATACCGATGGCAATCGGGCTGGTATGGGATTGACGTTTACGTCTGTGTGGCCAGGCAAAAAAAGCAGGTGTTCTAGATATAGAGGGGGAAACTGCATTTTCCGGGAGATTTGCTTCTCGATCGTACAATCGTACAAACCGGTCTGAATCCGGGAGTCTCCCAGATGAATCGGGAGACTTGGCAGGTATGCAACGATGTGATATGCCCATTTTAACCATGATTATGACGTTATGCACTAATCCTCTTCTTGGTGCTACCTGTGTGCCGTGAAATGAAAATGGCGGCTTTTGAGTGAGATAGGCCATAGAAAATGCATAGAGTGAGATATTGCTTGATTTTTAATTTTTCCTCTACAGGATCATAGCGCACACAAAAAAATTCAAACAAAACTTAAGACGAATGGCTACCAGCCTGCGAAGTTTGGGGTTGGCTATACCCTGTATTCTACTTTTACGATGCACCCGAAATGTGTAACATTTGCAAGTTTAATCCTATAGATAACCCGTAGCAGGAAAATGATAGGAAGGTAACAGGAACGGATCGAAAGAAGTATAAAAGCAGAGCACACTAGAATCATAACATGTGTTATAGCAGGAACATGTGTAGGAATGCACAGTTAACATTGTGATACACAGGCAGTGACAAAAAAAAGAAAGAAACATACAACCACTTCCCTTGATCTCACCCGATATGGGATATGGGCTATCTGGGGTCTGGGCACTCTCTCCGTTGGAGAGGTTCACGAAGTTTTGGGCGTCAAAATTTTTTCTGTGATATTCGTGATGTTAATTGTGTTTCTGAGTTGATCATTTGGCTGATTAGTTGAAGCACTATATATAGATGAAAGGCGACGTTAACGACGTCGCGCAGACGACGATAACAGCCGTTGCGTGGTGACCAAACGTGTTGGGGAGCGTTGTGACTAAATTCGCGGAGCATTTGTAGACGTAGGAGGTTGCTCTACAGGTTTTCTGGCGCTATAGTCTCGGACACGCTATAACATCGAAACGTTACGTGAAGATCCTTACGTGTCAACCGCGTAAACGACAGGGAAAGACTCCACCGAGAACAAACTCTCGTCCTTGATCAAACTATACCACCAAACCCGAATTGCTAGATTAAGAGTCCAAAGAGAAGTGACCGATAGAAAAAAAAATAAAATAAAATCGGGCAGTTCTCTCCTTTTGACAGGTCCGCGACGCTCCGGTCGTAATGTTTATAGTTTGGTGATCTTTAAGTTAAATTGATATGATGTAAATGCATTTCACTGACTAGTAAAATAAAATTCGTCAAATTAAAGTTACTGAACTGCGCTTAAAGTTAATTTAAGTTCATTTGCATTATGGTGTTTTGTACTGTGCTTAAAATATGCACGAAGCCATGTACTTCATATCACTTTCTTTAAGTGCAATTTTGAGGCACTTTGCGCATGACTGGATTTTACATGTCTTATTACGTAAGGCAATACTATGTGTGAAGGCGTACTTTGAATTATAATACCACATAACTTATTCTGCAGAATTCTCAAGCATTGAAGACATGTCTGGAGAGATTGATGAAGAACACTCGAGAAGCCGCAGGTCACCGAAAGACAAACAGAGTAAGACCAGTGAAAGCACGGAAAGCAGCGAGAGCAAGTCGAAAGAGTCTTCAGAAAAAAGAGATAAGAATACTGTATCTAGTACGCCATCAGCGATATCCTCAAGAGCAACGCGTGAGACAATAAACGCCACCGCTGGGACAAGCACGACAAAGGCCGCAAACTGACGTACTTTAATCGAAAATAAATCGTTGTTTGCCAACGGAATTCATGTACGTATGTACTTCTACAGAAAAGCTGTTACAAGTGGATTATGTCTGCACGTACTTCTCAAGTGGGCTCATAGGAGTGGTCGCTCCCGCCTTCCGACGACCGTTTTTGCATCTAATGATCACCCGCAATCTTCCCAGTGAGCACATCTTCCCAAACCAGTTCCCATGTTCCATACTGTGACAGCTACAGGAATGCTACCAGACGAGACGGCTGCCAGAGAACAACTGTTTAATGTCAGGTAACCAAGATGGCGACCAAACTAAGTTCGTGCGCCAACCCGTGACGCTCGCTCCCACGCTCCAGGTATCATCTGCATCCTTCAGCTACTACACTCCTCCCCCTCACGTTGGGGATACCGTACGGGACGCCTCCTACGTCGTTGAGGGTATCGCGACGGCTCGATGGGGGAAGCAGGCAGCGACGGTTCCTGTGACGTGCATGACGTTTGATCACAGAGACCTAGTGGCATGGTCGCGTCAGTACTGGGTAACTGCAACGTCTGTCTGGAAAAATTGGGAACAGGTAGTGAGGACAACCTAGCCTTCAAGTGATCTGCATGGACGCGACGATGTTTCCCCGTCCCTTCCAACTACACCTCATAAATAACTCGACCAATCCTTGCGCGAACGACTCCTTTTACCCAGTGTTGCTTTCGTGTAGAATCCTTAGCCAACACATTGTCGGCAGCAGCGAAAGTCCGTGAGGCTTTCATACAACCACACTCATTTACCGACTCTTGTTTGCGTTGCGGACGTACAAAATACAGTTCTGTTCGAAACCTCCGCTTATTCAGCAACGCACTCTAAGAAAAAAATGTAGAATTTCGTACCCAACCTGGTAGAACGACAGTACTCCTACCATTTCGGGCCAATCCACGCGCGCCTTTTCCTCAGCGGGTATAAGCGCTGACGCCCCTTTCCCTTGCTGTTCTCTCTCCCATGTTTGCTCTACGAAAAACGGGTAGAATTTCCTACCCAAGCTGGTAGAACGACAGTTCCTACTCTGTAGTTTGTTTCTACTCTGCAGGTATACCCAAAAGGTAAAACTGGTTTCAGTAGAGATGTGGTTGGAAAACAGCTCTACCAAGATTCGTAAAAAATTCTACCTTTTTTTTTTCTTAGAGTGTATAGTAGCTTATACGCGTCTGGCCAACAATATCGACAGCGGAGCATTCATGCGATATGTCTCGCGAAGCAAATCATGCGCCTTCCTCATTTCGTTTGGAGCCTGTTGAAATGCGTGTACCACTCATTCGAAAACGCCGAACAGTACTGTATGTTCGTCTGCTTTTATCATTCCGTTCGACTCGAGCGAATATATTGAAAATGACGAATGCACGTGGCGTAAGCAAAAGCAAAAAGAAAGAAAAACGAAGGGAATAAAGTAAAAGCTCCACAACTCACGGTACTGACGGCGACAATCTGGCGCAGTTTATAGCAACTTCGGCTGGTCGTTTCTGTGCAGGCCAGTGTAGTGCGCCGCTGTAGGGCCCGTGCAGGAAAACTGCGCCATACAGTGCTGCTTACACCGATCCGACCAGCAGATCATGCTAGATAGTGCCAGTGTTGACCAAAAACTCGTGCAACTGATGTACAATATGGAGTCGCGGTCGCAGGACAACCACTTTAATAACAACTTTAAACACAGGATACATGCCAATGTCAGAATCCACATTCACAACCCACATTTATACCATTTGAGTCCAAGTTCGAGCCCGCCATCGCACGAGAAGCCCAAAACGGTGCCCACGACGTATAGTTCTCCACCTTCGAACGCTTCGCCCGTGGACAAAAAAAAAAAAATCTGTCGAACGCCTCAGCATAACTTGACTCATCCAAAGCATTTAACATCAGCGGTAGGTCTGCCGGTTCCATGGCGGCATTGTTGAGCAAGTGTAGACCATGGAAAAGAGGGTAAGAAGGAGCGGAAAGCGGAACTTCAGAGCTCGTTTTCCGGTCCACACCGCCGATATTCTCGGTGTGGCCTAACGGGCACGGATTCAGTGCTCGCGTGCGCACGGTGCACGCGAACGACCAGAGGAACATGTTGCATGTTGCCCTGAAACGACCAGCAGAACATGCACGCCATGGCGACTTTTTCTGCATGAATACGACCAGCTGAATTCGCTACTACTACAGACTTGTACGTAATGCGTTACAAGTAATTGCGTTGCCAAAAACGAAATTTCTCACTCATTCATTAATGATCTGGAGACGTGAACCCCAAAATGGCCTTTCTCAGATTCAACTACTGCCACTTTCCGTATAAATGAGCTGTGAAGTCATTCCGTAAGGCTACGCAAATATGCTTACGTCCATCGCTGAAGTATCCATGATATGCATTGAACCACAGATTGAGAAGTTACCCGTCAAAAAGAACTCGTTACAAGTTACCGTGTGCAAATTGTAACTAAGTTAATAACGAAGTTGTTCTGCATGAAAGGTAACTCGCAGTTACTGCGTTACTTAAAGGGACTATGAAATGATTTTTTTCTCGTTTTCATCAGAAAGAAAACCTTTTCCCGAGTCTAGAACCAAAATTTTACCTTCATCATGCGAGGAGTATTCTCGGGAGCCAATTAAAATGGAGCGGCGAAGGGAGGACAGCTGGCGCCGCGCCGTGGCGAGCTGCAGAGCGGAGACACAGCTGGCAACTTGACGGGACCACGGCCGGCTCGGCAAGACGTCATCGTGACATGTTGCCGAGCCGAAGGATCCCGCCAGGAGCATGCGCCGTAGGATCCCGCGTATGCGTTCATCGGGAGTGGAAATCTCTCACGACGGCAGCTTCCGCGCGATGGTCGCAGTCTATCGCAGTCGCATAGTCGCATCCAGTCCTCCTCCCGCGGACGCGAGTAGGGTATGTACCACTGCGCCCATACACCATGTTGCAAGGCCATTGGCTTAGACTGTGCGCGCGCTCCGATTGGTCGAGAACGTTTTGAAATCGCATTTTGTACGCGTGCATGTGCGTACAGCGTCTCGGCCGTTTCAGTATAGTTTCGAAATAGCATGGCCGGCATGTCGTCCTCCTGTGTTGGAGGTGTCAATCGACAGAACAGTTTGCAGAAATATGGGTTTATTCGTGCGTTATTGTGAGTCTACGCGTGTTGTGCTGTTTCCGGACACAACTCTTATCCCACGAACAATTTGTCAACTGCGCTACCGGAATGCTTCATGAGTTGGAGCGTGAAGATCAAGTTCGGGCGCCGTTGGATTTCGAGGACTGTCAACAAAGACAGGATTACGTGCCACACAAGCGCTTTTCGCTTCGCTATAATGGATGCACCGCAGGCAGCGAAAGAAGATGCTCGTCATGAAATGGTACGCGCTCATCGGCCGGCTCATGATCGGCTCGGTATTAGGAGTTGAACGGTGTGTTCGTTCTGCTTCATGTTCGAACTTTGTCCCAGTGTGTCAGGGACGTAGTGGGCTTTGTACGCACTGTGCACCCATGTATCAGATCTTTGAATTAGTGCTTTGTATCAAATAAATATTTATTTTACCCCTAAATCGCTTCAGTTATTTTGAATACCGAGTAACGGCTGCAGGCCTGAAATCCAGTAGAAGTTGGTGGTAGCCAGGTCCGACCGAAAAGCCAGCCAGACATGGAGGCCCCTGATTGGCCGACTGGTTGTGCATAATATTCACCACGTCGCAATTTCATTGGTCGTGTGCCCAGTGTTGTGTGAATTATCTCAAACTATGGGCTCTATGGGGAGCTGTTGGAGCCTGGTAGCATCCTGTGGTTTTCGTCGACATGCAGAGACGATGTTGGATAGTTGGTTGCCCTAATTTACGTCAATATTCGCCTGGTATCCAATGTCTCATGCTTCCCAGTGAGGACACGGACAGCTTTTGATGCCACGCAGCAATCGGACCGCCGGAGTGGAAAGACGACGTGGTGCCATCGACTGTTCGTGTTTTTAGCGGACATTTGCATGATCGAATTTACGAAGAGTACGCTGAATCTCTTCAACGTACTGCATAACGAGCTCAGTGTCGTCTGAATCAAGGTGTAGCACCATCACGATACCTGTCCACACCGGGGAAAGAACATCCACCTAAACGTCGCAAAGGTGTGAGTATTTTTCGTTATTGGGGCTAACAAAGGTCTCTCAGTCCGTGTGGTTCAAATGCTGTCATGGATTTCAGGATTGCGTGAATGGGTTAATTCTCATCTGCGTGACTCTGAGCCTTGCCGCCGCTTACGGCACGGAGAGAGTAAAAAAAAAAACGAAAATAGAAGTTGCCGAATCTAGTCCCTAAACTCAGGTGGTGCACTGTTGATAAAAGTTCACTTCGTTTAGCATGATCTTAGAAACCATACTTCAACAGAATATTTATGTAATATGTTGAACATACGTATCCGTTCTTTTCTCTTCACTCATCTGCTTTCATGTTTACAGGTGACTTCCTCAGCGGAACCTTAAACTCCTTAGGTGAGACAGCATGATCATTGTAACCCACTATTCAGAGCAGACAAATGCTGTGCACCCTCTTTCCAGATTCCTCTTTAATGCAGTGTCTTGCCTACCATTCGGGCTCTGTATATTGTTCACAAGCTTTTTTTTATCCTTTTTGTTATTTGATTTACAGTTTGCTTCATGCAGTGTGCACAAATATGATATTGAGGGGGCATTTTCTTGTTTACACTTCTTATCTTATAATCATTGCTCAGTTAGATTACATCATTTGCATTCACCGGAACTGGAGTTGTATACTGTGTTATTTTGTTCTCTCAATTCAGGGATGCCCATGAGTAGGGCAGCTGAAGTCTTTCACCAGGGTAATATGCCAGGACAACTCCAGCAAGTGCTCTGCAGGTCACCTCTAAATTAAAGGAACCTACCTTTGATGCACTTTGTTCTCATGAGATTTTATTCCTGCTACAACTCTGCGCTTTGTTTCACATTACCAAAAAAGAACCCTACCAACCATTATCATACCAGTGGTGTACTGCTGTGTTCAACCAGTTCAACTTGCTCTGGGCATCCTGCAAGGCCGTGCAGCTAGTTCAGCCCTTATTTGCTGGTAACACTGGTGCCAATACAGTTGTTAGATGAGCTGTGTGACAGTGTAAAATAGAACATATCCTGTGTTCTACTAAAAGTAAAAACATGTATATCATATAATGTGTATATGTAGATGTTAGGTCTTAGTTATTGTACTATTTTAGCTAAATGTCGACATTTCAGCTGTTTGAGCCTGATACCCTCGTCCTTGACGCACATACAAGTGTGCCCACACCCTCGGAGGAGCCTGCATAGCGAGGACTCTGTCCAGGTGGCAAATGGAATAGTTCTTTCACAAAGAAAGCAGATTTCCGCCAGAAGACCAACAAGCAGTTTACTTGAAATAGTACCAATTACTTGTCGTTTTTCTAATTGCAAAATATTCGGCATTGCCGTCAGTACTGGGGTTTTTTGCTTCTTTCCAGTCATCTCAACTGGTGACTTCAAGCTTACGTAACACAATAATATAAGAGGGCAATGAAGCAGGCGAACTGGTGTCGTGAGATTGTGTTCCCCAGTCTCAGTGTTATGGATGTATTATACAGTATTGGAAACCTCGTTGAACAATAAATTTGTTAAACGACAAACACTTATCAGAAATAAATACGATGTGCAGAACACAGCTTAGTTTTTGTAGGCATGATGGTTGGCAATGCTAATTGTTCAGATTTACGACGTACTCAACATTGAATACAGAATACGTGACGTGCTCATAAATAAATTAGACCATTAGACCACCCAGAATTTTACAATAATTCGTGCAAACAAATCGAGCAACAAAGGGGGCATCTTCCAAATATCACAGTTGCACTTCACAACAAACTTCCTTTGTTGTCAGATTGCCAACACGTAAACATAACTGCAACTGACGTAAATATAACTGCAACGCCAAGCAACCACCAGACACTTTCCATTGGTGACGGCGATACAACCAATACACGTTGCGGTGAATCGCTAGAGGCCCACGTAACTCGTCAGCCAGACTCTCAAAGCCACGGAGGTACTTGAGTTCCTTGTTGTGAACGGCCGCAGAGCAGAGGACGAATACATTCGATGAAAAAGTACAGCTCACATGTAATACTTGCCATCTCAACTGTAGCAAACGATTTACACGCAAAAAGCTGTTCCTTATAGCGTGTTATCCGAACGCCTCCAACCAAGAAAACGTAATGCTTCAACTTCAACCCTCAGACGCGACCCGAGACCTTGTGACCTTCTATGTGCGTCTGGACGGCGACACTCGACAGCCACAGCTGACTCGCACCATTACTTGCCATTGCGCAACACCGGTGACGTAACGGAACACAGAACTGCGGTCCGTACAGTTACACCATCGACGGGAGAATGTGCGCGGGAGAGGAGGAACGCCGAAGAGACATTTCGAGCGCGCGCTCCTCACAGCGTGGAGCGATTTCTTCCGGAAAAATTTGTGGCATATTAGTTTCTCGGCGGAAAGAACAGTTTCCAGCGAAAAAAAGTATGGGGTTCTGGAAATTTCATAGTCCCTTTAAAAAAAAGAACGAGTTACTTCCAAGTTACTCTGGAGTTACTCAGGTGCAGCGCGCGTGAGCACTTGAGTTAGACCTTGAGTTGCCTGCGGAGGACTGCAACACGCTTAGATCGTTTTCGTTTATGTCCAACAATAACCCTCTCTCTTTGTAAACAAATTACGTCATAGTCTTCGACAGCGCCAACATTTTGTAGAATTTAACTACGCTCGAAGCTAGATTGAACAAGGTCGCGCCCGAAAGCCAGGATCTCGAGGGGCTTACGACATGGTCCCTTACAGGGACGCGACCCTCGGTCTTACTTTTCATTCAATGGGAGACAGCAAACAAGTGCCCGTTCGTGGAACCCAGCTCTCCTGCAGATTTGTTTCGGTTTCAGTCTGTCTACCAATGTCATGATGACGTTTCTCTGATAGAGGTCTATTCGAACGCTTTGCATCTTACCCCCTGTTGGCGCACATTGGTTCAGCTTCATTTCAGTGGCAGCGGTTCTTACTTCCTGAATAAAATACTGTCATTGATTGAATATCACCTTTCATGGCAAAAAATGACATGAAGGAACCGGAGAGAAAGCGAGAAAATATGTTGACGTGAGTGAAAAGCCAGTGAAAAGTAACTTGGAACTTATCTTAAGTTACTTTGGCAAAGTTACCTGAAAAAGGAACGGGTTCCTCTGAAAGTTACCACGGCGCAAAAGTACCGAGTTAAGTTACAAGTTACCAAAAAAAGAACTTAGTTACAGTAACGAGTTACCTCGAACTCTGCATTGAGCCAAACAAAAAATCTTCAGTATGCATATGTGAAACAATAAAAGGTGGCAATCGTCAAGCGTGTACAACTCCTTTTGGATTTGCTTGAGAGCTATACAGACACGAATTGAAACGGGCTTCAAGAATCAAGCTCTTCCTCAGGTGCACTTAGGTTTTGCAAGTTGAGTTCATTTCTAATAACGGAATACATTTATGGCAATAATTGCGCTGCTTCATATGCCACGAAGTATGAAAAATAAAGTGACAACATGACAGTTGAATGACAGGCTGGTGAGCATTTATCCGCACTATCAGTCTTTAGGAGAAGTGATCAAATGTCCGATGAGCAATTGTCCGGGATCCAGGACGGGAAACCGCAACTTACAGACCACTTATAACTTATAAGCCTCCGCCGCGTTGCGCGAAAAGGTGTTACCATACCACACCATACCATAGGTTGGCATCACTGGGAAGACAAGTGGCATTTCGACATTTTGATTTGAAGTACTGACTCAGAAAATATACACACACACCAGAGGCACACAGGGAAAGGCCACAGGCACCGCGGGCCTGGCTCTGATGCAGAACCGCATCGCTCAGTCCTTCTGAATACCCTGCTTTTTTCACCACAAACTTCGTAAGGTGTTCAGATTTGCACACAGAGGCGTAGCCATTCCCTGTTGACTTCAATCAGTAACAGTAACGCCCACTTGTTGGCAGTCCCATTTCGCCTAATGACAGCCACCCCTCTCGCATTTTTAATCCTAAAAATCGCATTACACGAAATGAGAATAGGCGACCTGTGACGTAACCTTGTATAGGGTATATTGTCGAATTACACCCAAAAGGGAGTGTAGAGTGTAGAGTAGGTGTTTAGCGTTGCCGCATTTACCTTAAGGGACAACGGAAGCGAAATTTGTCAATTGCAAGAAAGGATCGGAACAAGGTGTAAACCTTACGTAGAATTATGGTGCCACTAGTATTTTGTGAGTACGGTGTACGGATGGGCATATTTTTGACGAGTACGAACCCGCTGGGCCGCACGCAGGACACGATCGCCCATGGAGCGCGCACGCTGCCGCAAAGCTTTGCGGGAGAATCTGAGGAGCGCGTGACGTCAGGTATCCCTCGAGCTCCATGTGCGGCTGCCAGGTGAACGGGATAAACACGGCCAATTCCGAACAACGCCTCAAGATGTTCGATTCGGAGATGTCGTGGAAGTCTGAATGCGATATATCCGATGAGAGATGGGTTTGTAACTGACTATGCTTCTTCTTCTCTTTTCCCCCCGGAGCGGGAATCAGACGTACGCCGAAATGCAAAGTGGAGGAAAAGATTTGTGCCTTCCGTTTTCGTGAAAATACAGAAGGGGCCGCTCCTTCTTTCAGCCTGATGTACTTCGTTGACAAGCCATAGCTAATGAGCACCCCCGGGTTTGTTTGGAACCATTCTCAACAGTATGTCTGCGCACTACTTGTCTTGTTTCACCTATCTCCAAGTAGGCATAAACGGATCCGCGGCGAGACTAAGTTTCCTGTCTTTCCGAAGCAATTGACATATGAGTCAGAAAAAAAGTGAGACATCGGCGGAATTTGAACTAGGCATCTCTCGATTGCCGGTCGAGCGCCAATGGCCAGTACGGCCCCGGAAACAACCAATGACTAGTAGAGCGTGCTTGTTCTGAAACATGTCCTGGCCGAACGCACGGTAAGACAGCCAGCAATGTAAGCAGCAAGACTCTCACCCCTAGAGAGAATGAGGTCACCTTCCTTCGGAAGGATTTTGGGGGCCAGCCTCGGTAATGTTGTCTTTGTAATAAACGTCAGTCGATGTTTGACGCTGTGTTTCTGCTGTCTATCCGTGTATCGTCCGTCCAAGGAACACTCTGTCCTCGCGTTGCCGAAAGGAAGTCGACAACATGGTGTAGCACAGCCAGGAAACACTTCACAAGCATGCACAATTTTTCTTGTCGTGAAAATCAACCTCCGATCGCAAAACAACCGCGAAATGGAAGTCAGGAGCTCCAACGGGAGAGACAACGTGCGTCACTTCCGTGATCTGCTACGACGGCGCGTCGACGCTCACTAGGGGCTCAGAGTGCTCCGCTGCCGAATTTTATATCGAGATTATGGCGGCATTTCAACTAATATACGTAAAGCTAAGTCGATTTCTGCATTGTTTTGGTACACATCACAATATGAGGTAAACAGCTTTGCAGCTAATTTTCGCTTCCGTCGTCCTTTAATAAGTACGGCAAAATGAAAGACCAGTAACTGTGTTAGTGTGTAAATTGACATATTACGTAACTCATTTGTTGAGAGACCTGCAAAATATTACTGCTTCTCACGCGGGCGAGTGTTTCGCGTTTGCTATTGCAATCACTTGGGAGTAGGAATTTTTTTTTTTTGAAGCACACAGAGGCCCAAATTTTTGCAGTAACGGCCCGAGTAACGCGATACTTTTATACTCGTTACTCAATTACATTTTGAGTCGAGTAATTTGTAACGGTAATCAATTACCTTTGCCAGAAGAGTAACCGGTGATCAATTACCGTTGCCAGAAGAGTAACCGGTGATCAATTCCGTTTTTTTTTTTTTCAGTAATGGGCACAAGTTTGGCTATTAGTCAGGGCAGGAATAGAAACTATATACAATGGACCTTTTCCGAGTAAACCAGAGGAGTAAACGGATGTGCAGCCACCTGTTGGCGGCAGCCATGTTAGTTTGGGGGAGGTAATCGGTTTCAAGCTTACGTGGACGTTTGAGGCCCAGACTTGACGACGCTTTGTACTCATAATCACTACAATGCGCTTTCAGTGTTTCCGTATTCTTCTTGTAAATTCCCTTGCTACTTTCCCACACGACGTGCCAGTGCGAAAAGCGCCACCATGTTTATTTGGGGTTAAAATACGAATTTCGACATTCCAACGCTAAGGGCGACGCGAACATGGAAGTGGTACATATATTTCTGGTCGCATGGCTGTTCTGACTTTCTATTGTTGCACGCTTATGTCATAAGGCAACTGCGCTCTTTGTCGGACATAGTCTGCGTGCGTTAAGGCGGAATCAACCCAATGTATTCTCTATGGGCATTGCTTTGGGAAGTTCATCTCGAAAACTACCGCAGTAATGGAGCAGTACGCCGAGTTGGTAATACATGGGCAAATTCTGCACGTCCTGACATATTTTTTATCTGAATACAGCAAATAGGCGAATTTAGACGATTTTTTGTTTCTGTGAATGCGAATACATGGAGTCCTATGGGAGCAGCAGAAATCACTTCCTCAGGTCTTTCAGCGACGAAATAAACGCCTGAAAAATATGTCAGGACGTGCATCTGTGTCCCCTGATGACAGTACAAGCTAAGTTGCAACGTTAACCTTCCTATTATTCAAGATGAACGGGACAAATGTGTGGACATTTGTCGTCTGCTAGCATGGGCTGCATTGTGCTGCCCCCAATGGGCTTCCGCTCCGGGAGAGGGGATACATCGAGATGGGAGGTGCGAGAGCGAGAGGGAAGGCAAACGGCTACGTGCACTGCGTGAGGTTGTTGTTTCAACCTGCCCTGGCGACGGGACAGAACGGCGCGTGTCTTATCGTGGTGAATGACTTTGCCTGCTCTATCCGGCGTCAGCGTCGTGCATCGATATTCCTCACGCATGGCCTGTTACTGCGACCTCGGCTGCAATCAGTAGGACATAAATTGGCGTAATCGTGGCGTAATGCACGATACAAATAGGTGTTGAAGAGAAGGTACGTCTTGTACTTTCTGTGTGTCAGTTGCGTGATGTTTTCCGGGGTGCGCTTGTTTTATTACACTGGTTCACGACCCAGTATATGCTTCAGCCTAAATATGGAGCGAAGGACAGTATTCATAGCTGAATCTGGCATGGTCAAGATGTGCTGACATCTCATGCGACCAACACAAGTGCACGATAACATGAGGTGTGCGTGATAAGGTGTCCAGGATGTTACTAAGCTGCCGCTACGGGAAGGATCGCCGTGAAATGTGGCTCGAGAACGAGAAGACGTGCCTTGATTTTGAACAAGTGTGTCGGAAAGACGCTTGAATTGTGTACCATTATTATTGTGTAGCATTCTACTCATGAGGACCTTTCGAACGCCGTGTGCGGCTGTCCTTATATACAACAGCAGGTTCTGTTCGTCATAAATCAGACCATCTGTTTATGGAATTTTATCGTGCATGTGCTTCTCTTCGTTCCTTAGTGCCACTTCTATGTACTCTGGGTCATTCCTAAGTGTGGGAGCTATGTGTACTAGTTGTCAAGAGGACAAAATTAAAGGCAATCAAATGGACTGTTCATCTGCATAGACAAGTGTTATTCATTTCTGCTTAGTTGCACCACGTACACACAGGTGAGCGCAAATAACATGTATGCGGGTGACCGTGACTACAAGAGGTACAAAAAAATCCAGCTAAAGTTATTGACACTGGGCATATAAGACGACGGTTGATCTTGCCTGCGCCTTGCTCGTTATGGATATGAAAGAACTGATGTTCTGAGGCTGGAACAACATAGAAGGGACAAATACATACAATCCAGAAGATGTGGGTTCGAGTCCTACAGCTGGCTAACCTTTTCAGTGACTTTCATCTTTCATCGTTATGGATGTCCGTTGAGTTTTTCCGGGTCTAGCTACAGGATTTGTGTGAGACCAATCACACGGCTTCATCCACAGTTATTCGCGTGCTTGCACCGATGGTTCAGCACATCATATTTTCGGCCGTGTACCTATGTTGAATTATGCGATTATGATACGTGAAATAACAGACGCAGGCAAGTCATGGGGATATTCCTGCCGTCACCCTATCCCCATGGTGTGATTTGCAAACATTTCGATGGGGGGATGGGGGGAGGGCGGATATATTGAAAGGAATATATATATATATATCTATAAAGAATGAAAGGGAAGCGCCAGCCATGCACAGTCCGATAGCTCCCGCAGTGCGCTCACCAACAGGAGCGTATACAGGGTGTTTCGAAAAACGTGTCATTCGGACTTTATAAAAAAACGGGGCGACGGAAAAATACGGGGTAAACGGCATTTGTGTGGTAACTGAATTTGCCACCTTGTAAAAATATTTTCATTTGATTTTAATTAAAAGAAACTGAATTTCTTTAATTGAACTCCAAAATTTCCCAAGTCAACCTAACGTTTTTTTACAGAATTAGAGAGTCCGTAGCGAACTTAGTCAGATCCACCAAGAAATCCGCTCGATATTGCAAATGGAACTGCCCAAAAAAAAGTCCCGAAGTTGAGGCTTCGGAGTTTCGGGTATTCAACGGCGCACCAAATCAGTCGCAAAGATGCGCGAAGCGCAGGACATGTTCCTGCCCGCATGGAGCTAGAACAGTTTATCGCCGGACCGGCGTCCAGCACAAGACGCGCCGATAACAAGGCGGGTGACATTCCACCATACGTTGATAAGCGGCAAACAAAAATGATTCCGCTTCTTTTTTCCCGCCCTGCTTTTTTTTTTCGACCTTCTCTCTTTCATGTGGGCAGGAGCAAGTCCTCCTCTCCACAAATCTTTGCGTCTGATTTCGTGCGCCGTTGAATACCCGAAACTTTGAAGACTCAATTTCGGGACTTTTTTTGGGCAGTTCCATTTGCAATATCGAGCGGATTTCTTGGTGGATCTGACTAAGTTCGCTACAGGCTCTCTAACTCTGTAAAAAAAAAAACGTTAGGTTGACTTGGGAAATTTTGGAGTTCAATTAAAGAAATTCAATTTATTTTAAATAAAATCAAATGAAAATATTTTTGCAAGATGGCAAATTCAGTTGCCACACAAATGCCGTTTACCCCGTATTTTTCCATCGCCCCGTTTTTTTATAAAGTCCGAATGACACGTTTTTGAAACACCCTGTATACAGTTGTGCATAGCCCGGGATTGCATTGCATGCAGACTGAGTCAGACGTGTACAAGATACTCGAAAATGTATTTAAGAAAATACAATAAATACTAACGTTAGATTGTAATTAAGATAGAGTATAAGCACATGAAAATCGAAGTATTTAAGATAGAGTAAAGTACTTCATATGGTATTTGAAATACAATTAAGGTACTATTCATCCTTGAACGCAAAAAGTCACTGGTCAATGCGGCAAGTTGCTGCTATGTGACATGAATCACCTAAACGCCGCGCACTACGCTAGCCGCCTCTGTGTGGTAGAAGTCATCTAAACATAAGTCCCAAAAAGATGACAAAGAGGTACCACATAACTCCATTAAGTATATGTGACCCAAAACAAAGCCAACTTCTAGCAGGTCCCTGCTCGACGAGGTCAGAATTCGGCGTCACCGCGTCAGGGCACACATAATTGAACCCTCACTGGCCAAGGATTAGTACACACAGGGCAACTGTGTTCCCACATTTCTGGTAGAGCTTACGCGACAGGAATGGGAGGCCGAATGATGCTGTTAGTTCTTGTGCCTGCCTGTACCCGATCCCGATGGAAAGGCATCCTCTAACAAAATCAAAATTTATGCTGTCGTTTGTGGCGGTCACTTTTTCCATCCACACGAAGTGAGTGAAACTGCACAGAGGTGACTTGGAACAACGATACTCCAGAGTGGAGATAAGTCCAACCCTGACTTCTTTGTACAACTGTATATATCACACCACAATATAGACAGTTTTGCTGGTGGTTCAAGGCAAAAAAGAAAGAAAGAAAAACAAACGATTAGTATTAGTTAATAATATAAAAATATGTATGGAATAGAAGGGGTCACCCTGTACTTTGTTCGAAAATGCATTGTCGAAAGCAAAAGCTGTCCGCGGGAACAGATACAAATCTGTCGCAGGCGCCTGTTGTTTTTCCATTCTGACCTTTATGATTACATATGCGAAGTGGGCTTATTTTTTTCAACCTCTTCAACCTCCTGATATCAGTCATTGATGCGTTTCATTAGTGCAAAAACAGTACGAGAGAACAAGATTACTTCGTGTTTCCAGTGCACTTGAAAACGTTCACACATTCCGTGAACTTCCCATTCCATCGTCATTTCATTATTACGTGTGCGTGAGAGTACGTGTCAAGCAAGAAGACTGCTTCGTTTCATTATTTTATTTTTTATTTAGTTGTTTTGTGTTCCACTATTCTTAAACAGGCACGCACACTCAAAATAAGGTGAGGCGCATGGCACGTGAAATCATAGCGATAGTGCGCCGCTGTGCAGCCTGTACTGTGTCTCCAGCCATAGTCAGAATGTAGTGGTTGTTTGGTTCCCCAAGTTCGCTATCTCCAACGCGTGGGCAGTAGAAGAGAAAGCCGGATACCAACGTATAAACAGGAGACATGACCAGCGACTATGTCCATTCCTACCTTTATCGTTGCTCATAAAGCCATATAGGTGTGATTCCAACTGGGACTGCAGCAGACAGGTACAGAATACTGTGCTTTCTCTGTAATACGCCACGCATAGCTACTTGATAGATTTGTATCGCCTAATCCGCATGCTGTAATTGTGCACAATGTTATCATCACCCAAATTGCGAAGAACGAAAAATCAGACACAAGTTGGTCGCTCGGCTTTGCTCAGTTCCGTCTCCCCAATTAGCGTCCCTCATTCTGTAAGCAAGTCCAAATGTATTATCACTTCAAGCCGTTCCCGAAGCGGTCAGCAAAACTGCGAAGCGATGACAAACCAGCCGAGACGATCGGAGCAGTTGAGCCATACACGCCACATCTTGCACACGCGCCGCCACTAAAAACAATAAAAGCATCGACAAATGTAGGAGCAAACGATACGTGAATCATACCTCAAGGTCAGGCCGCAACCCGCTTGCTCTCGACGGCTCCGCGCTTACTAGGAGGAAACCGTCACTACCATAAAGGAGAGCAAGCAGCGTGAAAAAAAAAAAAAGCGAACATAAAAAAATAGCTTTTTATACACCGATTGTTTTTTTTTTTTTATCTACAGCCTTACATCACAAGCCTAGGGGATCCCACTTACTGGTCGTGTGTTCGAAAGAACGATTCTCAAAGGGCCACCAAGGCTATTGCATTTTGTTGAAGCAGCGGTATGCGTATATTCCCCCTCTCTTGATACTGTCACCATTTCATTCCACCCTCTAAAAATCAGAATATTGCCCGAATCATTCAAACTCCAGAGTTTCAAGTCTGCAAACAGCCACAACAACACATACGGGATGGTGATGACTGAGGAAATTCCGCACTACAATATTGGACCACTACCCCATGGCTCACAGGGGGGTTATGAGATCTGTAATGATGATCATAATGAGAATGTGATGCGCAGAGCAGAAACTTGAGTTACGAGCCCAGGGTTGATGTAACACGCTGGACGCATGCACGACGTCATGGCCGACGAAAACAAATTACGCAAACTTGGACTGCATATTGCAGAAAACGAAAAGGCGCCAATGAAACGAGAAAAGTTTCGGCGCAATAGCGGCGTCAGGAGAGTTTCTCGTCTGTGCGCCTCACAGACGCAACACGGATCCCATTGAAACATATGGAATTGAGAGCAGCAGTTGTGTGAACAGTCCCATACACATAAATATGCTCGTGCTCGGCCCATGAAAACTTGTGTGAAATCAGCCTCGTTGCAACGTTCCCTCCGAGCGAAGGTTTCGGAAAGACCGCCGCGCGAGAGACAGAAGAGAAAATTCCTTCAAAGCCACTGCCACTGCGACAGCGACACATGGCACATGCGCAAGCGGGATGCTCCGCCCCCAGCGCCGAGGAAAAAAAAATATGAAGAAAACGATTTCGCAGCGGTGCTGCCATCCCTCGATGGTAGCGCGCAAACAAGGTGCGGAGAGGACCCCCTTAAAGCGCGACTATCGGCCAAAAACCTTGGTATTTATTTCACCTCGTATTATAAAACCAACCTCGAACAAAGACTCACTACGCTAAATATAAATGCTGTCAGACAACACAGCTCACGCATGCTCAACTCATTCGTCACATTATGCATGAGTTAGTATCAGTTTGCATGCTCATGGGTGTGAATTTTGTTAGGTACGCCACGTTCCGCCGAGTAGCACCTGCACCTAGCACCTTTCAACATGAGATTGCTTTTCGACCATGTTCTTCTTCTGCCATTGTAACTGTTCCGAATATCAAGAATGACTTAATGGGCTATAATGATGATTAGGATGATAGTGGGGAGCGACCCACTTCGTGGTACTTGTCCGGCTGATCTACAAAGCGCCAGCAGTAATCCGGAAACTTAAATTACCGTTCACTACAACTTTCCGTTTTCTCGCTTATCCTCACTCTCTCCCTGCTCAACCCTCCATATGCTCACTCATGCTCACCCACTCCCCACACAGCTCTCTGTTCGCTCCATGTGATGTGATGTGATGTGAATAAAGAAAAATGGGGATGTGAGTTTGTCAACTCATTCGCCCCATTAAGCATAAGTGAGCCTGAATGAACATACTCATGAGTAAGTTTTGTCGAGGCATACGGTCATCATGATATACCGTCGAGGCGTTCCTGGCAAAGATGTCCTGTGAATGACATATTATGCAGAGTGTACGCAAGGGCCGATTGGGGATGAGTATTGCATGGTGTCACTCCCCCCATGACATTACCAAATCACCCCCAAGTTGAGAACCCCTGAGATGACATTCGCACATCCATGAATTTTCTAAATATCCTGCAAAACTTCATAAAATCGGATTAGTAGAGGTGACGTCAGAGGATCCACTAGCGTCTGTGTCCTAGCAACAACGCTCTGCGCCACAGTTTCGAAGACTGTCAGCAGCTGTGTTGAGGAGACGGGAATCGACATTCGAGAAGCAATGTTACCAGACGTGTGGCAGATTGATTGTCCATCACATGACGTCATACCAGGCCTGTGCAAGATACCCACAAAAATGTATTTTATTTATTTATTTATTTATTTGAAAGATACTGCCGGCCATCTCTTGATGGCCATGGCAGAGGAGGTGAGTACACTACATACAACACATACAACATACAGCTATACACAGTGCAAAATGTCAAGTGTTAAACATCTGAAGTCAAGAAAGAAAGTTAGTCTACAAGACCTTGTAAAAACCGGGTTGGTGATGAAATTTGTGTAACACAAGAGGGCAATTTGTTCCATTCTCGTACAGTGCGAGGAAAAAAAGAAAATTTAAACACATCTTTATTGCAACGAAACTCACGGATTAATTTACTATGTTTCAGTCTTGTGGATCGGCTCGAATTGTAAGTTAAGTAATCGCAGAACTTGAGCCCATTAGTACCGCTGACTATATCGTGCAAAAACTTGAGACGCCGAATTTTCCTTCGTTGAGCCAAGGTTGGCAAACCAGATTTAGCATAGAGTGAAGTCGAAGATGCGTGCTGACCATATGCATTATATATAAATCGAAGGGCTTTTTTCTGCACAGATTCTAGCATGTTAGTATGCGTCTGTACGTAGGGATCCCAAAGAATATCCGCGTACTCTAAAATTGGCCGCACTAACGTAGTGTAGGCCGTCAGCTTCGTTGCAGACGTACAGTGGCGCATCGTCCTCCTCAGTGACCAAAGTTTACGGGATGCTTTGGTAGCAACTTGTTCAACATGCTCGGCCCAGCTTAGGTTTGATGCTATTGATACACCAAGGTATTTTTGGTTCTCCACTTTACTCAACACAGTAGTGTTAATGCTATACGGAAAGGACAATGACGTTTTCTTCGTTGTAACACACATGAACACGCACTTTTCACATTGAGCTCCATCTGCCACATTTCACACCACGTAACAATAGATTGCAGACAGTTGTTTAATTTGACGTGGTCGTTAGTAGTGTTTATACTAGAATACAAAATGCAATCATCAGCAAAGAAACGACACTCGATTCCCGGAATGGCGATGCAGAGGTCATTTATAAAAATTAGAAACAACAACGGTCCAAGCACGGACCCCTGTGGTACTCCGGAGAGAACTGCCAAGGAATGCGAATGGGCTCCACCAACACTCACGAACTGTTTACGATTAGTAAGATAGGAGTGAAACCATTGCCAGTATACGATCATTACTTATTATGTTTTTCAATTTATACAACAGCTTAGTGTGCGAAACTCTGTCGAATGCCTTTGATAGATCTAGAAACACAACGTCCGTTTGACCACCTTTGTCTACAACAGAGGCAAAGTCATGAACTATGTGTACAAGTTGCGTAACTGTTGAGTAACCTCGCCTAAAGCCGTGCTGCTCTTTCACCAAGAAATCACTTTCTTCCAAAACGCTAATTATGTGTTTAAAGACAATATGTTACAGAACTTTGGTACTAGTACTTAGTAGTGATACCGGCCTGTAGTTAGTAATGTTTGATTTATCACCGCTTTTAAATATTGGTACCACTTTGGCTACCTTCCAGTCAGACGGGATTTCACCCGATCTTAAACTGGATTGGTAAATGATACAAAGAAACTTTGAACACCACTCTGCATACCGCTGTAAAAAAGCATTGGGTATCCCGTCTGGACCACACGCCTTCTTCGTGTCCAGCCGGAGGAGCCTATCTAAGACACCCTCTGTGAACACTTCGACATCGCTCAGACCAAAGCAGGTAGAAGAGAAAGGTGGTTCTGTACAGTCGTCGTTGGTGTACACAGAGGCAAACCACCCGTTGAATTCGTCCGCGATTCTCGCGCCGTCGACAACTGCCACCCCATTGAGTTTAATCTCTTTAATCTTATTGTCCTTTTTAACCAGATGACTCCAGAACCGTCTTGGATTATGTTTAAGAAAGTTGTGCATAGTAACATTAAAGAAGTGGAAACGAGAACGGCGTACTAGTGAACGCAATTTTTGACGCAATACCGGGAGTGAGCCTTTGTGCCCTGGATGGAACCTTTCTATCCTATTTATTTTACGTTTCAACTGTAAAATCTCATGCGTTACCGAAGGATTACGCTTCTTCCGCTTTACTGTGCGCAAAGGCACAAACTTTTCGATGCACTCCAGCGCCAAATTCTTAAAGAAAAGCCACCTTTTGTCAACAGAGACTGCGGTATCCTCACAAAGCACAACAAATCGGTCAAAAGATTCTTCCAGCATGTCCACAACATCAGTATCACTTGCCCTGCCGAAATCACGATATTTGTTGGTCTCAATATTTGTCCCCCAGTTAATTGACATGTTCAATGTGCAAACAACTGCATCGTGGCCAGATATTCCGTCTGCGATCGACACATCAATTAGCGTATTTGCTGCAGCGTAAGATAAGAAAACGAGGTCAATCAACGACTCGCCATCATTGGTCCTACGCGTGGGAGCATCTACCACCTGCGATAAGTTGTTATCAAAAGCGATATCAGTTAAGAGCCGAGAGTGTTCACATCCGGCTGCAGGCAACATGTTTTTCCAGTCTATTAGCGGGAGGTTGAAGTCACCAGCCAAAATCACAGATGGAAATTCCTTAGATTTAGTGTCAAGAAAGTGGGACAATTCATGAAGTACATCTGTACTTGCTCGAGGGCACCTGTAGAATCCTCCCACCAAAATCGAACAGGTGTGACTCTTTACAGCAACCCAAACCATCTCGCACCCGTGGTCATGTTCAACAACTGATGCAGAGAAGCACTCCTTAAAAAGTATGGCTACACCGCCTCCACGTGAACCACGGTCACGGCGGAAAACGCTGAATCCATCAGGAAAGATCTCGCTATCTTGAATGCTTTCGTTCAACCAAGTTTCAGTTACTACTGTAATGTCAGGATCCAACGCAAGTAATATTGACTCCAGCTGCGCCACCTTGTTGACAACACTCCTAGCATTGATATTTAGCAACCTAAAGGGGCGCCGTCAACACGTGTCGTATCAGACGTCAGATTGTCGACATGAATTTTGGCACCAAATCGAAGCCGCCCAAGGAAAGGCCTAAAAAGGCAGCCTTCAGGCCATACATTGGGGCAAAGAAGCCTATCAAAATCAGCCTCCTGTACCGATATGTGGAATGAAGCGTATGACGCATGCCTCGCGGGCAGCTTGGTACATGTAAACTGATCGTTGTTCAATGCGTTTGATACGACCTCAAACAGGTCCTCACTAGAGGTCGAGGGATGCAGCCTGGATACAAAGATGGCTTTCTCCCGCGGAGGTTTTGCCACAGCTCGCAACTTACTGTCTTTGGATGAGCCGATCGATGGCTGGACGCGCCGTCTCGTTAGGATCATACGAAACCCTTCATCGTCCACTGGCCCCTTCGAAGTATCGATGCTCCCTGACTGCTCTGGAAACTTGTTCCGATCATTGGTAGCCACCGCGTTGGGAAGCTGCCGTGCGATGCGACGTTGATTACCACGCTGGCCAACCATTTCTTCCGCCGGCGGTACCATCGGTGCGAAACGAGTCAAGCTTGTTGGAGAAGCTGTGGTGGATGTCGACGAAGCAGCAGCACCATGAATTAGTACTCCCGCGTATCTGTCACACGGCGTCTTAACAGCGTCTTCGACGGTGGTTGACTGCGACATGTACCTTCGAAGAAGATCCGTGTTGCGTGAAAGATGCACAAACAGGGCACCATTTTCCGCTCGCAGGGACTTGACCTCCCTCTAGAGAGCGCTAACCTTTTCCAACAGTGTCCCTAGCAACTTGCATGCGTTCGTAGGCAGGTCATCCGTCGAAACCTGCACCCCGAAGTCAACGGCTTCTGTAGCAAGTGTGGAGGCAACGAAAGTGTCGTCAGGATTCCGTCGTTTGGTGCAGTCAGCGTACTTGAACTTGCTCACGCCTTCGCTGACAAGGAAATCGTATTCCGCATCGGTGATGTTGACGCATTCGCAGTGAAAACTGCGGGAACAGGCTCCCGAGCAGATAATAAACTGCATGCGGCCCGACAACGAGCGAGCGCAGCAGCCACACACGTCCGCTCCGCGCGACATCATGAACGATAATGCTGTTAAGTTAAGTTAAGTTATTATTATTTAATTTATTATTTATTATTATTTATTTATTATTTTATTTATTTATTATTATATTTGATTTAATTTGTTATTTAAGTTAAGTTACAGCGTACCGTGCAGAAAAAGTAACTGAGTAGAGTACTAAACACCCAATCGTGAACAGTATTTAAGACAGAGTAGTAAATACTCAAAAGTAACTTGTTACTTTCAAGATACTTTGATGTCACAATTGGAATTTGCTATGAATGACATAGTAAGAGCGTGAAGCTGAAAAAGGAGATTGCCAAAAAGTTTTATTAGCTCGCAGGAACAACTGCTTTTGAAAATTATTATCCAATAGCCTGCCCTGTCCTCTTTTTTTTTTTTTTTCGTTTTAAACATATCACCCCAAATACTGAACAGACGCTCTAGAGATGTGAACGAATGCTCTACAGAAACGACATAATTTACTGTCGATTTTCTCCTTATCGTTGCTTTAACCTGGTAAAGCGCGAACCCCATAACAAGCGACACGCGACGCGCTGCAGAATTTGTCGCTGTCGCGTCTGGTGATGACGCGACTTCCTGGTCCATTTGAGCAGCGACATTTCGTCGCCGAGAAATGATGTTTTTGAAGAAACAATGCTTATTTTATTCGAGCTACGTTGTAAATTGCCATAAATATACCAAAAACAGTATTTCATTCGTCAAAACGAGGAGAACTTGTAATGAAGGTGCTATGTAATATTCGCCGTAACGCAGTGGCGCTGCGGTTGAAGTTCCCAACGCCCCGCCCACTTCTTCGTCTGCTACTTTTGTTGGTTGCCCCCTCCACCTTTTCCCTTGCCCACGCGTTCAGTTCTTGTTTCACGCTGTTTCACGCCAAATGTAGCTGTTTTTGTCAAACAACAGGCAGCGAACTCAGCGACATGCTACAAATATCTACTGCCACTCTTAAATTTAAAACTCCCTTTAGGGTGTAATCCGGGTGTAATTGGGGTGTAAGCTGGTTTTTACTCCCAAATTACACCAGCTCGAAGAAACACCCTCGGATGAGGTGTGTTAAATGGGTGTAATAATAACTTAGCACCTTATTTACAGCATCCACTGAGCTTGTGTGTAAAAGAGGCGTAAAATGGGTGTAGCGGGCATAGAGCTTTGCACATCAACTGTATATTTCTTTTGAAAGTATAATGATATGCTTCATGCTCCTTACAGATGCATACAATGGGGCACCTGGCTAGACATTTTGAGTCTACACTCTAAATCCTGTGACGAACATGTGCCGGTTAAAAAAGTTCTCCCAGAACGTACAGCCGGTACACAGCCGTAACGTCTGGAAGGAACCGTAACAGTTATCAAATAGCAAGCACAGCGATCCCCATCGCCAAATACGTGTGTCCCACTGAATAATATGTGTGCCTCCTGAGCCGTGTACTCGTGTGCGTGTTGAATAATGCGTGTGCAGGCTAAGTATGTGTGCCTTCGCTGGCGCGTACTACGTTGCTGCGCGCTCCGCCCGTGAGGAGCGACGTCAGCCCCCCCACCAGCTCTAGCAAAATCCTTATAAAAATTCGTGTTACTGCGCACGGAGCAATCTGTGCCTCTCTATTGGTCGGACGCCGCAAGCGTGTCCGGATTGGTTGCCGGAATTTGAAAATGGCGCTTCGCGCTTCCTCACCTGCGTGCTGCGTACTCCGTCGGCGGTTTCATTTGAAATTTGAACGGCGGACACCCGGTCGGCGGTGTCTTTCGTTGGGAGGCAAGTGCGTTCGCCGTCTTATCCGTGTATTATGGTGTCTTCGATCGTGTTGTACTGTTCCACGATACAAGCATCGGTCTACGAACAGCCAATGGGATTTCAAAGTGAAGTGTTGTCATGAATTCAGGCTCGATGAACATGTTCGAGCGCCGTCAGATCTGCATAGCGGTGACAAGAAAATAGGATTCATGAAGCAGCATCATTTTATGTTTGACGTGTAGCAGGCAAGGACATGATGATCAAGAGACAGTGCGCAAGTATGTGACCATTGTTCGCTGTTGGGAAGCTGTGTCGATATGCGTGTTTTGCAAGTTTGAACTTTGTTCCAGTTTGCTAGGAAGCGCTACGCACCGGACTCTACGCTCAGTGCATGTAAATGCGTCAACCTTCCGACTGTGTCAGTATAATGACTCAAATAAATTTCTGTTCATTCACTTTTCACAGTTGTTTGGGGATCACGGAATAACTTTACGGCGTGTATGAAAGCTAGTAGACATAGAGGTCAGGGGTACCTGGTACAGGCCAGTATAGAAGGCAGAAGTCAGCAATAGCCAGAACCGGTAGGGCTGCCAACCGGACGGAAAGACTTCTGATTGGAGGATTGAGGGAGCAATCGCTGCATTCTCAACGGTCATGTGTTTTGTGAATTTACCTATACTATGGGCTCTATGGGGAGTTGGTGAGAGCTGGTGACGTCGCACCAGTGGCACCTCGTATTCTTCCGCAGTGTATTCCTCGCTGCTTTCGTGCCTGTTGTGTGCTCAGCAACCTCGCGTTTGAGAAGGATGACAACCGTGTTTTTAAGTACAGGTTTAATATTTGCTTAAGGTGAGTCAACCTAGCTGAGATGCAACGTACGACGCCTGCGTTTTACATGTGTTTAACCATCGCAGTACATTCTGTTGCAGACGGTGGACGCATTGCAAATGGCGGCAGGAGAGGATCGGCTACATCGGTGAAGCGACGATGTACATTGCAGGCGAGGCTAATTATATCTTTTCGTTATAGGTGCACGTGGGACTGTATCAACTCCAAGGACGCGAGTCACAAAATGCTGTATTATTCTAGCATTCACGTTTGAACAATACCAGCGTGATATTCACTTCGGTTTCTTTACAGGTAGTTTCCTGTCTCAACGGTCACATATACGCGTGCAAAACTGCAACTGCTTCTGACATCGAAGCGTGTATGGTGCCACTAGCTTGGACAATTGTTCATCGGCCATTTCGTTCGAGGAACTGTCGTGGTCGTCACTAAGGATGATCTTGGTTGAGCTATGCAGTGCCAGACTGTTCGAAGTTCCGAGGATTGTGTGTTCGATGTTTGGAGGACTGCCCGGTGCATCGGAGGGGTTGTCTGTCCATGCAACGTGTGCTCCATATGTGTGCGTTAGGGGGGGGGTATATGTTTATTCACACAAAGGAGATGTCAGCCAGGCAAGTGCCGGCTTGCTACTCCTTAAAAAAAAAGAAAGAGAAAGAGGAAAAAACAGGTGCGGGAGAAGCCGCGGTGGGAACGATGTGCTGCGGGCGGTGAGGCTTGCCGCCTGTGCGTTAGGATTAGTGAACCGTGTATGCTTTCCATTCGGCCAACGATGATGTCCGGGATTCAATTTAATGGTATGTGCACGCCAATAAAATTTGGTGTTTCAATCTGGATGTCCTTGGTGCATTCTCTTTTTTCTTTTTCTTTTTCGCGCAGCGTGGAGGTCATTTTTCTCTTAGGGATCCCGAGAGGCATAATGTATCTCGCGTATTAATGGGTACAAGTATTCCCTTAACACGTAAGGTACACTGTGGCTCCTGGCGTCAGCAGGGATGTCGTACCAGTTGTTTCAGGGGGCACAGAGCACCTGCAGCTTTCGCAGGCACCGGGGTCCTCTTGAAGTCATCTGGCATATCTTTTGAGAAATGTGCCAGTTGATCAGGCGGCACCTATCCGTCACTGGGTTTAGAGTGTACATTGTACTGCTTGCGGCGTACTTGTCTGAAATTTGCAATTGAAATTGGGGAGTGTAATTCTACAACATTTCGCTCTTCGTACTGTCACACGGATTTACAGTTTCCAGCTGCTGGCAGCTCAGAAAACTGACATTTCGTGCTGCTTACATGCGCAAACACCCTTTTTTTGGAGGGTGTAATCCTGCGCAGGGTGTTCACGTACACCCTTAAGGGGGTGAGTTATGACACTTCTGGATTACACCCAAAAGGGTTTTTGGTCGAACAGAAAACGCCCTTTTTCTGGAGGGTGTAACCTCTCCTAGAGGTGTTCCCATACACCCTTTAGGGGGTGAGTTATGACACCACCGGATTACACCTAAAAGGGAGTAAAAAATTAAGAGTGCAACTGACTCTCTTTTTGGTGTGTATATACACCCTCTGGCAAGGTTACACCCCTCAGATAGGGTGTACTCTGAACACCTCCTTTGGTGTAATCCAGCGGTACCCTGACTCCCCTTTTGGTGTATGCCTACACCCCCAGGCAGGACAACACCCTTCAGTAAGGGTGTTATGCAGACCTAAACAGCAACATGACAGTCAAAATAACAGGCACATTATTTATTTCGATGACCTATAATACATTGCATGCACTACAATAAGATTGCACAGTCATGGCGTAATGCAAAAGAAGATAATAGTGTCCCCCAACAGAGCGACCAAGATGAAGGTATATAACAATGAGGCCAAGAGAAGCCATGCCTGTGTATGAAGAAACTGAATCTGAACTCCGAAATGTTTTCATCAAACTCAGCGCGAACCACAAATTACACGATAGTAACGCAGGTGGATGAGGCTAGAGAAGAATTAAGACTACACAAACACATGCCTCGTCAACACGCAAACACGTCAATATAGAAAGTATAAGGCAATTGGCAAAGAGTCAGCGAAGCGCCGGTAACGGGACTCGAACCCAGGCTTCTCTGATTTCCGGTCAGGTGTACTACCAATTACACCATGCCGGGATCGCGCCTCTAACTTGCGAGGGCCTTGTTCAGAAGACACGCAAAGCCATTCATTGAGCACATCTGACTAGAGAGGTGTGGGTTCGAATCCCGCTACCGAGACTTCGCTGAATCTTGCAATCCGCTTTTGTTTCTGCCACGAATTGCACAAACCCCGTTTGTTACGTACCTCTTGAGTTTGCCTGAGAAGTGTGCTTTGTGTGAAGTGAGTTTGAGAAGTGTGCGCGTCGCGTTGTAACGGCCACGTGTGGCCGTTACAACGCCACGCACACACTTCTCTGATCTAAACCGTACGTTCCCCTTAAAGTTCAAACAGACTCTGATAATACCCCCTTCAAAGGCACCTCAATCAACAATACAAGAAGAAGAAAAAACGACACCACTCACGAAACAACACGACGCAGCGAGCCGCTCGGAGAAGTTACGCAATCCGATGGCCACAGCGCAGCTGCTGCTTGCCTCCGTTCGAGACACGGAACCGTAATCCTTGCAGTGCCATGCTAAACTCGTATGGTGGAATGACCTGTAGTTCAACAAACGACCTGTCCCAAACAACACGAAAGCAACGACAACTTTCTCCAACAGCCATAGCTGCAGAACACACAGTAAACTGCACACTGTTGCCAGACCTGCGGTAGCGAAGCATTAAAACCTTGATGGCCACTACACCTTTTCCACACCAATTCCCGAAATTACACCCTCCAGAAGGGGACATATACCAATTACACCAATTCACACCCAAAATATGGTGTATTCTTTTCCTTGGGGGTGTAATAGTGGAGTAGAGCAACTGATACAGCCCAATTACACCTAAAAAGGAGTTTTATTTTTTAGAGTGTGGGGAGTAGATGCAGAAATATTCAGCCGGCGACAAAGCTTCTTTGACGCTCGTGTGGCGGTAGTGACGTCGATTTTGTCGCTTCTCGCGTGTATCTGCAGCGCGTCGCTTGTTATGGGATTCGGGTTTAAAGAGTTATTAATATTTTACGTGTCCTTTGTCGCTACGGCTTCCGGCACTGTTTTGTTTCTATACTGCCTTAATTTCTTCTTGTTGCCTTCTATCTTACTCACTTACATTCTTCTATACTACCTGATAGGGGTCACAATAGTTTACTCGTATACCCTTCAAGTAACGCCTCGCTTCATGGAGGCTCCCAAGCCGGAGGCGCTTCAGACCGCCCCTTCCCAGGAGGGACCGTGGATGTCCCGACTATCTCAGAAGCCAAAGCATATGTGCAGCACAAGGCGCATTAGCCGAGACAAAATAATATTTCGCTTGACCGCCGTGCCACGCACAGAGAAGTACCTTCAAAGTAACTTGGAATATGGGTAGAAGTTATTGAAGCAAGTATTTAAGTTAGATTACTAAATTCTGACCTTTGAAAGTATTTGCAAGATACCAAATAATTCGCAGAAGTATTTAAGAAACGTAACTCCAATTATCGTAATTTTCGGTGTACAACACACATTCATGTATAACACGCACCCATTCATTTTCGCCGTCGAAGAAAATACTTCTGTGTATAACACGCGCTCATATGCAAGGTGTTTCTTTTTATGTGCAAAAATTTTCGTACGAAGGGGAGCTGCCGTAGGACGCTTTTACTTTTGTCATGGAATTAGTCGACGGGGCTGCTACAAGGAAACGTTTTTTTTTTCAATTAGGGGACTAATTAACTGAGAAATGTTAATCTACTTTAGTAGTATGTAGGGGGGTTGAGAAACTACAGGGGTGAGAGTTAGAAACCTGGACCCCTGACCGCTGCCCTGAGCCCTGCGCGTAGTTTTCCCCGCGCGACGCGTGTGCGGAGGGTTGTCCACGTGCTTATCGGCGGGGGAGGGCTGCGCGTGCGCTCATCATAGCGTATTTTTCAGCCTGGGCAGACTTCTTTGGCCATACATGGGCCGACTTCACATATTTTTTCCGATACAACAGGTGAGCAGTTTACATGCAGAGACATGCAAAGGATAGCCATACACAAAAGTACAAGTGAAAATATATTTATTAAAATCAATAGTGCAAGGAATTATGCTGTCACTCTGTGTGAATGGGAAATACCCAGAAACCTGAACAGAAGGAACACAATACACGTAACAAAGAATATACTTATTAAAGGTAATAGCATTGAATAGGTATCACACATCAAACACAATATTGTTTATTAACTGTAATCACACAAGTTTTCAATGAATCAGAAGGGATAGCACATTTAATCAAAGAGGATTTATTATAAATAGCCTGAGACGTGAGAACCTGATAGATGTAAGTAATTTCGAGCACAATATGGAAGCTATGTTTAATATTCCAACATGACACAAATTTAACTAATCAATTTCGATTGAAGTGAATAGCGCAGACATAAGGAAATAATTCGGATCAACACATAACATTAATATAGAACCAATCATCCAACATGTAGGGAAATAATAGCTACACCATATCAAAACGAGAAACGATCACCACATTTAATCAAAGAAGATATTCTTAATCAATATGATTATAAACAAAATTATAAGTTGTGTTATAAAAAGTCTAATATTCCTATACGTGAGAACCATCAGTGCAATAGCGGGAAGTCCTGATAGTTGTATGTAATTAACTGTGAACAGCAGAGACCCCGGAAGACTATGGGACACGAACACAAGAGGAAATAAAATCTATACCACTACATTGATTAATCAAAACAACATAGTAATCTAACATTCAGAAAATCAGAAAAAATTAAAATCAGAAAATAGACATGTTAAAAATGAACTTCACCACATAGCACGCTCCTAGCCAACAACCAGACCTAATGATATCTGCCCTGATTTGTTGAAGACGGGTGCCAATAGATGTATGGAAGACCACGGAACACGAACGACAAGAGGAAATAAAATATATACCACTACAAAGAAGTTTTTCTTAATCAAAACAACATAGTAATCTATCATACAGAAAATCAGAAGAACAAATCAAACTCATCAGAAAATAGACATGTTAAAAATGAACTTCACCACATAGCACGCTCCTAGCCAACAAACAGACCTAATGATATCTGCCCTGATTTGTTGAAGACGGGTGCCAATAGATGTATGGAAGACCACGGAACACGAATGACAAGAGGAAATAAAATATATACCACCACAAAGAAGTTTTTCTTAATCAAAACAACATAGTAATCTATCATACAGAAAATCAGAAGAACAAATCAAACTCATCAGAAAATAGACATGTTAAAAATGAACTTCACCACATAGCACGCTCCTAGCCAACAAACAGACCTAATGATATCTGCCCTGATTTGTTGAAGACGGGTGCCAATAGATGTATGGAAGACCACGGAACACGAATGACAAGAGGAAATAAAATATATACCACCACAAAGAAGTTTTTCTTAATCAAAACAACATAGTAATCTATCATACAGAAAATCAGAAGAACAAATCAAACTCATCAGAAAATAGACATGTTAAAAATGAACTTCACCACATAGCACGCTCCTAGCCAACAAACAGAACTAATGATATCTGTCCTGATTTGTTGAAGACGAGTGCCAATAGATGTATGGAAGACCACGGGACACGAACGACAAGAACACAATAGGAAATAAAATCTATACCACTACAAAGAAGATATTCTTAATCAATACGATTACAATCAAATTACAAGTAGTATTATAAAAAGTCTAATATTCCTATAAGTGAGAACCATCATTGCAATAGCGTGAATATCTGTCATAACATTTCGAGCGCAATAGGGAATTTCAATTTCATATTCCAACATTACTCAACTTTTAATTTCTTATTAAGTGAACAGCATAGACGTAAGGAAGTAACGAGAAACAACACAATCAACAGCTACAATTAATAGAGAGCCAAACCTGAGCACCATCCAACACATAGAGAAATAATAGCTAATCAATCTATCAAAGGCGAAATAGCACAGACTTAACGCTACAGAGGAAAATAATCTATCATTGAACCATCATAAAATCGACCAATACACGATCTTCATTCTAACAAACACTACGAAGCTTGATGGAGGTATCCAAGACGTAGGAAATATGCACTGTTTTCACTCTTTTCCTCAAAGCCAGGAGACTTTACGTCTCTATCTATGTGACCATAGCACCGCGCATGCTTTATCACTCAAAGGGTTAGAGGCTATATTACTTCGTCCAGCAAACGGGGCGCTCTAGAGGTCAGATAAGAGAGTTCAAAGGCGATATATTTTATTGTGCAGCGCAAATAGATGTCGATATCACTCGCGGGGGTCACTACCTTTTTGCATCCTTTCTCTGAAACGGAAATCTTTCGTCAATGTGGTTGACAAGTCGACTAAGTTTGTAGAGATGCGATATTGTTATTGAACATGTAGAGAAAGTCCAAATTATTAATTGGTAGCAACGATACTCAATCAAAAACGAGAAACAAATTTAATTGCATCAATTTTTGTAATATCTTGCAACACAAATTTCTAATGAAGCACACAGAAATATCAAATGTGAAATGCAACACAGAGTTATGAGGCATTCCTATCTTAGAGGTACTTACTTATGTCAATCGAGTGAACAATTGAAACAAATACAAGACAATAATTATTTCGGGCAGTAAGTTCACAACTCATAGCATATCAGTCGAGTGAATACTTGAAACAAAATCAAAACAATAATTCTCACGACAGGTGGAGATTATAGCATTCTAAACCAGATAATAAAATTTTAATCAATAAAATAAACATAGATATGCTTTTAATTAAGTGTAGACGTGCACTTGAAAACAGAAGAGACAGTTGCTCTACATTGAAAAGATGGACAGATTTTGTACTCGATACCATAAGTCATGGGACGATGTGATAAAAAAACTGCTTCGAAAAGGAGGAGCCGCGAGATGATTTCATTATCGCTGCATTTCAATACGTCCTAGATATGGTTGTATTCCGAGATATGGTACAAACTACAGAACTGAATCTGCAATAATTTATATGCGGAATCTACAATACTTATAAAAATATCTCCACATCAAGGTCGGAAGGGCCCCTGGGATTGCAGGCGGAGTTTTTGAGGTTTGCTAACGAAGAATTGAAATACACTAGACCAGATGTAATTGTAATCATTGCAATGGGCATTGCGTTCATCAAGAAAGCAGTCGGATCAAATTATCATATACAAGCGGTCTATATCGCACGATTCATTACGGATTTGTTGAAATTACAAATATCTGAGATGGGAAGTACATAAAATCTTATCACTTGATATATTCCACTACCACGGCAACGCAATTATTTTATACTACCAGTCGCTGCAAAGATGTCGAATGAGCAGAAGTTCAATATTGTCGTGCAAGGTCTGATGTATTATCGCCTGTTGAAACTCAACAAACATATCAATTGCGGTGGACCACCGGACGATTTTCATCTAATACTCTCTTGTACGCCATTCAAGAATCTTCATACAAAGAAAGGAAACATCAATAAGAGACTGTGCAAGTTCATCGCGACAAAGTGCAAGTTGTTGAAGCAATACAAACACGGCGACAACATAGCGCCTGCGCGGGTGACCCTTTCTTCGAGTTTTAAGTAAATTTCGTTCAGAAAATATTCCTAACTTTTAATATCCACGACATAAAGAATTTGCATTATGTTATAGTGTATACAGAAAATATCAATCCATTCGATTAACTTCCCTGACATCGTGAAAGAGTGCTCGTCAAAGTGAGCGAACTAAAGCTTGCGTATTGTGAAATTACACATTCTACAACACTGATCATAAATCGCAACACCTGTTCAAATTTTAATTAAACTCTTACTGATGTGTGGTAGTCACCACCTCTCCTGAATGTGAATCGATAAATTTTAGCATTTAATCCACAATCAAAATATCTTGTATAGTATGTTTGAGTATATGCACAACTTTTTAATCTATATCTTTAGAAAAATGCAATAAATAGCGTGCAGTTTTGACTTTGAAAATTTAAAGAAGAAGATGATCTTTAGTGTGGAATTTGCGTTTTACAACGTTATGAGCTAAAGACTTATAAAATTAAAGTATGGCCTTTCCATTTGTAGTGCCCGGATGCTATGACACTAAAATAATGTGATAGTTTTTCTGTATGGCTACGGGAAATCTCGAGTATATTTTGTGAATTGGATCTACGTTTATGTGTGACTTGCGCTGGATCTGGTTATTATAAGTAATATAACATATCTTCCATTGTGTTTATGCATAACGCTCATCTTCATTGTATATTGGTTAAGCACTTCTGATGGCGGTTGTGTGATACGCTTCTCCCAAAATCTGATTACCACTTGGAAATTACTTCATATACGTTTGTGTGCCGTGTGTTACGAAGACTACGTGATTAGAAATGTAGACTTGGCCTGCACGTCATGCTCGTAAAATCTTTTGTTTGCATTGTGGCATCTGATAATAGATTCGCATTTCGGGAAGGCTTCGTATTATCTCCCAGGCACTGAACCCGAATGCGATTGTACAAGTCGATGACACTGTGTCGCGAACGCTTTGAGTTATCCCGCCGCAATCAGTTATCTTGCCTTATTTCCCGTTTTGCCATATCTTGGACGGCTCATTCTTCCTATCCAGTCACACAAACGGACAACTGTGATGACAAAAATATTTATTTGTTCCGCACTCCAATCGGGTTGCTTGTCAAAGACTCCTTTTCTTCTTCTTTTACTACGTCTGGGCTAGTGCAACTGATTGAGAAATATACATGCCCTGTGGAATCTAATTCATGAAATATGATAAGTTTTCACATATACGCTAGTGATCCTTTTTGTAATCATAGACTGATGTATCATGTCTCTAAATTTCAATGACCGATCCTTCTCCAGCAATTCTATCCTTCGGGTGTTGAACTTGTACAGAGTGTAGTCGAGTAAAACCTATTTGGTGCATGACGAAAAACCCGAGACTGGGAAAAAGACGAAAAACAGACGACACAACACAAAGTCTCAAACCAGATAACACAGAGGGGACAAACGGAACAAAGCTTGCATCGTCTTTTTCCCAGTCTCGGGTTTTTCGTCATTGATCTTAGCCACCAGCTCGCTTGCTTTTTAACCATTTTATCCCTATTTGGTGGTCAGGTCTCGTTCCATATGAGAATTCTTACAAAAATTGTGGAATATTCGTTTCCTTAGCGATCACTGTTCTCAGTCTAGCCATGCTAAATGCAAGGTGTTTTTCATTGTGATGCGCAGAATTCATTATAATGATGACAAAGATTACATTTATTGTTTCAGTTATACACTTGTTTATTTCGATAAATTACAGTTCTATTTCAAACTCTGAAGTTTTCGTTTGTTGTCTTCATTGATGAATTCCGAAGACATTAAATAGTTTATTCTGATTATTGGGCTGTTGAATCCAGCGTTGATTAACGCAGGCGCTATGTTCTCGCCGTGTTTGTATTGCTTCAACAACTTGCACTTTGTCGCGATGAACTTGCACAGTCTCTTATTGATGTTTCCTTTCTATGTATGAAGATTCTTGAATGGCGTACAAGAGAGTATTAGATGAAAATCGTCAGGTGGTCCACCGCAATTGATGTGTTTGTTGAGTTTCAACAGGTGATAATACATCAGACCTTGCACGACAATATTGAACTTCTGCTCATTCGACATCTTTGCAGAGACTGGTAGTATAAAATAATTGCGTTGCCGTGGTAGTGGAATATATCACGTGATAAGATTTTATGTACTTCCCATCTCAGATATGTGTAATTTCAACAAACCCATAATGAATTGTGCGATATAGACCGCTTGTATATGATAATTTGATTCGACTGCTTTCTTGATGGACGCAATGCCCATTGCAATGATTACAATTACATCTGGTCTAGTGTATTTCAATTCTTCGTTAGCAAACCTCAAAAACTCCGCCTGCAATTCCAGGGGCCCTTCTGACGTTGATGTGGAGATATTTTTATAAGTATTGTAGATTCCGCATATAAATTATTGCACCTTCAGTTCTGCAGTTTGTACCATATCTCGGAATACAACCATGTCTAGGACGTATTGAAATGCAGCGATAATGAAATCATTTCGCGGCTCCTCCTTTTCGAAGCAGTTTTTTTATCACATCTTCCCATGACTTATGGTATCGAGTACAAAATCTGTCCATCTTTTCAATGTAGAGCAACTGTCTCTTCTGTTTTCAAGTGCACGTCTACACTTAATTGAATGCATATCTATGTTTATTTTATTGATTAAAATTTTGTTATCTGGTTTAGACTGCTATAATCTCCACCTGTCGTGAGAATTATTGTTTTGATTTTGTTTCAAGTATTCACTCGACTGATATTCTATGAGTTGTGCACTTACTGCCCTAAATAATTATTGTCTTGTATTTGTTTCAATTGTTCACTCGATTGACATAAGTAAGTACCTCTAAGATCTGAATGCCTCATAACTCTGAGTTGCATTTCACATTTGATATTTCTGTGTGCTTCATTAGAAATTTCTGTTGCAAGATATTACAAGAACTGATGTAATTAAATTTGTTTCTCGTTTTTGATTGAGTATCGTTGCTACCAATTAATAATCTGGACTTTCTCTACATGTTCAATAACAATATCGCATCTCTACAAACTTAGTAGACTTGTCAACCACATTGACGAAAGATTTCCGTTTCAGGGAAAGGATGCGAAAAGATAGTGATCCCCGCAAGTGATATCTGCATCTATTTGCGCTGCACAATAAAATATATCGGCTTTGAACTCTCTTATCTGACCTCTAGAGCGCCCCGTTTGCTGGAGAAGTAATATGCCTCTAACCCAATAAATGAGTGTGTAGCCCAATAAATGTGTGTGAAAGTGATAAAGCATGCGCGGTGCTATGGTCACATAGATAGAGACATAAAGTCTCCTGGCTTTGAGGAAAAGAGTGAAAACAGTGCATATTTCCTACGTCTTGGATACCTCCATCAAGCTTCGTAGTGTTTGTTAGAATGAAAATTGTATATTGGTCGATTTTATGATGGTTCAATGATAGATTATTTTCCTCTGTTGTTGTTTACGTGTCGCCGCGTGTTCCTCTGTTCTTCAGCATTAAGTCTGTGCTATAGCGTTAAGTCTGTGCTATTTCGCCTTTGATAGATTGATTAGCTATTATTTCTCTATGTGTTGGATGGTGCTCAGGTTTGGCTCTCTATTAATTGTAGCTGTTGATTGTGTTGTTTCTCGTTATTTCCTTACGTCTATGCTCTTCACTTAATAAGAAATTAAAAGTTGAGTAATGTTGGAATATGAAATTGAGATTCCCTATTGCGCTCGAAATGTTACGACAGATATTCACGCTATTGCAATGATGGTTCTCACTTATAGGAATATTAGACTTTTTATAATACAACTTGTAATTTGATTGTAATCGTATTGATTAAGAATATCTTCTTTGTAGTGGTATAGATTTTATTTCCTATTGTGTTCTTGTCGTTCGTGTTCCGTGGTCTTCCATACATCTATCGGCACCTGTCTTCAACAAATCAGGGCAGATATCATTATATCTGGTTGTTGGCTAGGAGCGTGCTATGTGGTGAAGTTCATTTTTAACGTGTCTACTTTCTGATGAGTTTGATTTTCTCTTCTGATTCTCTGAATGATCGACTACTCTATTGTTTTGATTAGGAATACTATCTTCTTTGTAGTGGTATAGATTTTATTTCCTCTTGTGTTCGTGTCGTTCTTTGTTCTGGTTGTTGGCTAGGAGCGTGCTATGTGGTGAAGTTCATTTTTAACATGTCTATTTTCTGATGAGTTTGATTTTTTCTTCTGATTTTCTGAATGATAGATTACTATGTTGTTTTGATTCAGAAAAACTTCTTTGTAGTGGTATGGATTTTATTTCCTCTTGTCGTTCGTGTTCCGTGGTCTTCCATACATCTATTGGCACCCGTCTTCAACAAATCAGTGCAGATATCATTAGATCTGGTTGTTGGCTAGGAGCGTGCTATGTGGTGAAGTTCATTTTTAACATGTCTATTTGCTGATTTTGATTTTTCTTCTGATTTTCTGAATGATAGATTACTATGTTGTTTTGATTAACCAATGTAGTGGTATAGATTTTATTTCCTCTTGTGTTCGTGTCCCATAGTCTTCCAGGGTCTCTGCTGTTCACAGTTAATTACATACAACTATCAGAACTTCCCGCTATTGCACTGATGGTTCTCACGTATAGGAATATTAGACATTTTATAACACAACTTATAATTTTGTTTATAATCATATTGATTATAATCATATCTTCTTTGATTAAATGTGGTGATCGTTTCTCGTTTTGATATGGTGTAGCTATTATTTCCCTACATGTTGGATGATTGGCTCTATATTAATGTTATGTGTTGATTCGAATTATTTCCTTATGTCTGCGCTATTCACTTCAATCGAAATTGATTAGTTAGATTTATGTCATGTTGGAATATTAAACTTAGCTTCCATATTGTGCTCGAAATTACTTACATCTATCAGGTTCTCACGTCTCAGGCTTTTTATAATAAATCCTCTTTGATTAAATGTGCTATCCCTTCTGATTCATTGAAAACGTGTGTGATTACAGTTAATAAAAATATTGTGTTTGATGTGTGATACCTATTCAATGCTATTCTATCATACCTTTAATAAGTATATTCTTTGTTACCTGTATTGTGTTCCTTCTGCTTCAGGCTTCTGGGTGTTTCCCATTCACACAGAGTCACAGCATAATTCCTTGCACTATTGATTTTAATAACTATATTTTCACTTGTACTTTTGTGTATGGCTATCCTTTGCATGTCTCTGCATGTAAACTGCTCACCTGTTGTATCGGAAAAAATATGTGAAGTCGGCTCACGTATAGCCAAAGAAGTCTGCCCAGGCTGAAAAATACGCTACGATGAGCGCACGCGCAGCCGTCCCCCGCCGATAAGCACGTGGACAACCCTCCGCACACGCGTCGCGCGGGGAAAATACGTGCAGGGCTCAGGGCAGGGGTCAGGGGTCCAGGTTTCTAACTCTCACCCCTGTAGTTTCTCAACCACTACATACTACTTTCTTTTTAATTATTGACTTCAGGGAGCACATTGCATATTAAAGCCTGATGTCCACATGATGTGCCCGAGGCACTGATGAAGCACAAATGTAATCACAGAGCGCGCTACGGACCTAAGTGTTTGACCGTTGTCATTTACTGCAAACCACAAATGGTCAGCAAAAGAGCGTCAGCGACGTTGATATTTCTACCCTCACTTAACGTCACAGAAGAACGTCATACACAACGTAGGGAACCCTTATCGCGGTATGTTTCACTATCTTTGTTTTGTATTTAATTTTTGCTTTATTTTCCTCTTTCATGTGTTCGGAGCCGCTCGCCGTATCACTCCTCTCATTCTGCTGGGCACAGCTCTAACCTTCCGCGGTATGGCAAGCGCTGATATGTAGCGGTGATGTACGAAGCTCCTTGCAAGCAAAAAATAAAATAAGAAAAGAAGGATCGTGAAAGATACCGCGAAAACGGTTTTCCAGAATTGCGTGTGACGTCTTTCTGTGGCGTTAAGTGAGGGCCGAGATATCAACGTCACTATCACTCCTTTGCCGATTACATGCTGTTCACAGCAGACGACGGATGTAAAATACTCAGGTCTGCGCTGTGATTACTTTTGTGCTTCATCAGTTGTTTGAGCGCATCATGTGGAGATCACGCTTTAACATCGCAATTGCAATGTGCTCCGTAAAGTCAATAATTAATAAGTTGATCAAAATATATCTGTTAATTAGTGCCTTGATTGAGAAAAAAATACGGGTTCCTAGTAGCAGCCCCGTCGACTAATATAATGACAAAAGTAAAAGCGTTCTAAGGCAACTCCCCTTTTTATGAAAATTTGTATCAGATAAAATGAAACACCCTGTATAACACGCACCTTACAGATAGCTCGTGTCGCCGCATACGGCGTCGATATGCGGCATTAGTGCTGACAATTACAAACTTAATAATCGAAGCAGAAAATACACAATACACCCTTTGGCATCGTCTCCAGCAGCGGTCAGCACCGACTCGCAGCAATACCCCAAACAAAGCTCTAGGTACCATGACACCCTATTGTTCATGATCTACGTCACGTTTTGTCGGAACGTAGCCTCATTAGTGTACAATCAGTCAGTCAGATTTCAAGGATTGAGGTCAGCTGTATGCCCTCGGGAACGCCGGTGTCATCACCCTGCGTGCATGGTCACTGGCTGTCCTATGCGGAAATGCATCGATGTACACCACGTGCTCATAGATAACACGCACGGTGGGTTTTTTTTTAACTTTTTTTTAGCTTAACATGCGTGTTATACACCTATAGTACCTTACTCGCAAGAGTATTCAAGATATGTAACTTAAATACTCTACTCAAGTTACTGTACAAGTCTGCGTCATAACTTTCGCGTCGCACGGAGAAAGAATATTTCGGGAAAGTACAGTGTGAGAAACGTCCGTAGATTGCAATGTCATAAATTGATTTCGAAGGCACAGGATTTAGAGGCACTCTAAAGTACGCTGCTGCAACTATTTGGGGCACCCTGAACTGAGTTAATTTGTTACTGGACGTTTTTCACATACACGTCGCAACCTAGCGGCTCTCCAGCGAATCACGCTCGGCGCGAGCCACGTGTGGAGCGCAATGGACCGAAACCGGTCCAGAATGGGACCAACGAGCTCTCGCCGGTCGTGCGGTCTCCTCGCTGGTCCCCACTTCTGTTGCAGTGTTGCCAACCTGCATTCGCATTTTTGTCCCGGATTGGGCGAAAAATGTCCCTAGATTTCCCAAGACTGCGAGTTCGTCGGGCAGCGACCCATATACTCATTGAACTACAGGCGACCCAAGCGCAACCTTGTCCTGTGGTGACAAGCGAGTCGGAGAATGCGAATAAATGCGTGAGAGACTTGTAATTGCTTCGTGATTTCATGGTACACTCAACATTTCATAATAGTTTCTCTCCAATAACAAGCAAGCAGGAGATGCCAAGGGCGACTTGGTGAGAGGCGGTGAGCAGAAAGGAAAACAAAGGCATGTTTCCCTGTCCGGCGAGCACATGGGCGCGCCGGTGTTGAAGTACCTGCCGTTGGTGATTGGGAAAATTACGGTACGGACTGAAATCAGCAATCAGCCGAAGTCCTTCTGTGGTGGCGTTTTTCCTTTGCTTGAGCCAGGGAAAACTGTATATCATGAAGTGTGACTGCAGAAAAATCCCCTAGATTTCGAAAGAAATTGTGTTTTTCCCCAGGGAGCCTTCAAATCTCCTAGATCTAGAAAATTTCTCTAAAGTTGCCGGCACTGTTCTGTCGTCCTCATAATGCGCCATCTAGTGAAGAGGGAGATAACCCTCTTGGGCGCCTCAAGGTCATGCGCATCCGCATAGGCCGTTGTGACCGTATTGAAAATTCCATAAAAAATTCCACCAAAATTTGCGGGTGGTCCATAACTTGTACGAGGCGGGGAAACATGAAAACAGCATCTTGAACCTGGTACCGACTCTTTCACGGAGATGTCAAGCGTCTATATTTTGAAGGTTCAGGGAATGCCACTAGTAGACAAAACTCCATGAGGTGAAGGAGTCATGAACGGACGCTATAGGACTGACAGATAATAGCTCTACAAGGTAACGCTATACCGCCATCCCTAAACCGGTCAGCAAGCATTAGTAGTCCTTCTATGCGAAAAGGCTTGGGACAAATGTCTGCCCTTCTATGGCGCAATTCACACGAAATACATGCAGAACCAAGCGTGTATTTTTTTAAATAATAAAAGCTTTCTATACGCTATGTGTTGTTCATCCGCAAGATGCTAAGTGCGTGCCGCAGAAGACGGGCAAACCCTGAATGGTCTCTGGGGCAAGAACATGCAAAGAACTGTCGCTCCCGATTTTCAAATGGACATACCGGAATGAGAAAAACGACAGCGACCAGTCAGCGGTCGTCTTGCACAGACAACGATAGAGATAATTCGTGTGACTCATAATTGTATCACTCATATCGGTGATATGTCACTCATATCACTGTGATAACGTGTGACTCATTTATTTGCATAGAACTGCACTCTAAAAAAGGGGGAATAAATATGAGAGTAAGAACAGCTTCACTCCCTATATTGCCACTTACCACTCGTTCTAGTCCCCTGGTACCGAATTTACTCCTCAGTCCCTAAACTTCGGGAAAAAAATCGTGCATTTACACCAGGAATAAGGGGCTAATATCCTTGAAGTGCCTCTCCTCCAGAGAAGAACTACAGTTAGCCATTTTCTTTCTTAGAGTGTATATCTACGTATATTGCGTTAGACGAAAAAAAAGAAGAATGTCGAAGTCACAAAAGTATGCTTGAGAATGGAAGACGTAGGAAGCATCCAAAATTTAGAGATTTATTACAAGCTCAACTTCTCTCGGGACAACTCCCCAGTTGTCAGTGGAAACATCGAAGTAGTCCTTGCAAGTAGCGGTGAAACTTTTCAGAGATAGCCCAATGTAAGGCAACTGCCGTGGCACTTTCGAGCGTGGACGATTACGGCAAGGAGCTCCACCACAACCGCATCGCCTGCACAACCAGGAGCCGCCTCCGCAATGACCATTTTTTGTTCCCTCTAGCACTTGTTCAGGTAGTTTTGCTTCGTTACTTACGTAATGGTTACTTACGCAATCCATCTGATTTATTCTTAGCTATGACTACGTATCTTCATGTGTCTATTCTTGTGTCTAAATACATCTAAAAATGTTCTGAAATCCGAAACAGATCACACAAAAGTACACCGAAGTGACTAATACCCCTATTACACGGCCAGCGTTCGACGACCGTTGAAACCAACTGCCTTGAAAAACGCGCGTTGCGCCAGCAAGCACGTAATGTGTCAACTCCTAAAAGGGCATTGAATCCAATTAATCCATTGAATGCACGCATCTCTTGGCCCATATGCTGGAAGCGCGACGGATACAAAAAGCCGTCCATTGACACATCTGTAAATTGGCCAGATATCACTGGGGGAACTTTGCTTCCCCCCTATCTCCGCGTACACCTCTGTCCCGAATATGGATGGTACTCAGAGGACTAGACGAACCTGTTACCCAGAGAGACCCGTTCCGATCACTCTCCGTGACCACAGGAAGTTCCGAATTACAGCTGGCAGAGGAGTACTGCGGCAGACTTACGTCAGGCTCAGCGGCAGCCCGTGACATCCCGGTTGTTCCGGACCCACCAACTCAGCCCTCTCTGGATCAACCGTTCTCCCTAATGGAACTGGAATCGCCTTTGCGTCGCTCACCAATGCATACATCCCCCGGGGCAGACCTTGTCACCTCAAGGCTCTCCACAACCTCCCGCTGCGTGGACAACAGCTGCTTTTACGGTTACTCAACGAGTCTTGGTGCGCTGGCGCTGTGCCCCAGGAGTGGAAGGTGGCGGTTGTTGTTCCCATCCTGAAACCCGGAAAATCACCTCACGACATAGACTCCTTTCGGACGATAGCCCTTACTAGCTTGTGGCGAAGATCATGGAGCACATGATTCACGCATGGTTGAGCTGGTACTTTGAAACCACGAGGTACTTCCCCGAAGCCATGGCGGGCTTTCGGCAGGGAAGATCGTCCATCGACAACATGGTTGAGGCCGTGTCTAGCGTTCAAGAAGCAGGGTCTGAAGGCCAACTCACAGCCGCTGTTTTCCTGGACGTCATGAAAGCCTATGACAGTGTCCTCCACAGCGCGGTCGTCGCAACGCTGCAGGAGTCTGGTGTCGGGGCCCGCATGACGGCATGGATCCGCGACTTCCTGTCGGATCGGACTCTATTTGTGCGCACCACGCAAGGTGACACAGTCCCGTTCCCAGTCCATCGCGGCGTACCGCAATGCAGTGTGTTAACTGCGCTCCTATTCAACCTCATCATGGCTTCACTTCCGACGCACTTGTCTGAGCATACCAACATTACAATTTACGCTGACGACATTTGCATATGAACCTCTGCCATGCGGCGTGACGCCATTCAACATTGCTTACAAGACGCCCTGAACACCATCGTGTTATACCTGGCCGATAGGGGACTACGTGTCTCCCCGAGCAAGACAGTCGGTATGGCGTTTACCGGGCGGTCATTCGCCCGCTACCCCGAGCGTGTCTGGACTTGCCTAAGACGACCGAAATATACTCAGTCCTTGCGGAGGCACGTGGACCACCTGCAAACATCCTGCGTGAGAGGGAGACCCTTCGAGTCTACACGCGGATCCTAACGCGGCACCCCTTCCACTATCTCCGACTCATAGGAAGTGACTGCCCCGACTCTGCCTTTGGTGGCGCTGTCGACCGCCTGCGGTTTGTTGTGCCCCAGCCTTCTTGTACTGTGTCCTTTGCCCCTCCTTTGTGGGCACTCGACCGGCCCTTTCACCTTTCTCCCTACTGGAGAGTAATATTACTCTCCGGCGGGGAGAAGGGGTTATGCTACTCCCTTGAGGGAGTGAGGAGACACCCTTTTGAGATTAATTGTACTCTCCAAAAGTGTGTTATATATGTGGCAAGGAAAGGAGTTAAAGTACACCCTTTTTTTAAGAGTGTACCACTCACGGCATCAGCTTGCCTCCTTCAAATTCGTCGATGGTCTGCCTCTGAAACCCGCCACTTCATTGCAGACGCTATTCGATGCAACACCTTTCTTCGAGCCATCGACCCCGCGATGCAACTTTACCCCACCCAACACCTTACCAGGGCTGAGGAAACCCTCCTTCTTCGCCTCCGCCTTAACGTCGCCTACACTCCGTCACTCCTGCACAAGATGGGCCGACGCGGCAACGCAAACTGCGATGCCTGCGCCGCCATCGCTGACGTAGCCCACCTCCTGCTAACGTGCCCGACGTTCTCGGCGCCCCGTGCCCCCCTCGCCCGACGCGTCCAAGCCTTGGGCCACCATCTGCTCTCGCTCGCTACACTCCTTGGGCCTGTCCCGCGCCCCGGGCAACGGGATGTTACCAAGGCACTCTTCGAGTACCTCAAGGCCACCGAAATGATGACCACCCTCTGAAGCACAGCCGGCAAGCCTCATCGCCCGCAGCACATCGTTGCCATCGCGGCTTTTCCCCACAACTTTTTTTTAAGGAGTAGCAAGCCGGTACTTGCCTGGCTGACATCTCCCTTTGTGTGAATAAACATATACCCCCCACCCCCCTCCCCCACCTCCTAATGCTGCTCGACAGGTTCTGATATTAACCGTTGTGAAGCGGTGTAGGGTCCGGTGGCTACCATGGGGAAACATCCCATGCCATCATCACTTCTCCTTCATTTATTGTTGTTGTTGACAGGTTGACACGACGCGTTGGTTGGTTGGTAAAATAACAAGGGGAGGTTGAATTCGCGTAAGCGAATTCTGCTACCCCGAAAAAAGAAAGACGGTAGACCCCAAAGCAGAAAGAAAGGAAAGGAAAAGAAAAAAGAAAGGAAACTGTACGATTGCACCACAGAAGGTGCGAGCGCACCGCAAAAGTTCACCGGGGTGAGCGTCTCGACCGCGACCACGCAGGACCGAGCGCGCCGTTCACATCAAGGATCATAGTTATGTCCACGCACCGTCTAGTATAGGGTTTCTAGTCGAGATTTCCCAATGAAATTGACAAGAGCATTGAAGGCCGCGTCCCTGTGGTTAGCGTCCCATACGCCTAAGACTTTCGCTATGCTGAAGTCCCTGCTGTCGAGATTGCCAAGGGTCTGTCTCAAGATGCCTCTTTGTGCAGCATGTTTCGGACAATGCATGATGATATGTTCAGTGTTTTCCACTGTCCCGCACAGTAGACAGTTGGGCGAGTCCACCTTGCCCACTTTATGAGGAAACTGGCGACCATAGGGCACATTCAGGCGTAGACGATGCAGGTGAGTTTCTATGTGTCTGGGCGTTTTTGAAGGTATGGTAAAATTCAGCTCCGGGTCTACACTCTAAATCTTTTCACACCTTTAAAGGTGTAATAGCGTGCATGGCGTACGCCTTTTTCGGTGTAATTTTGGTAACATCATAAAGGAGCACGGTTTCGCACAAATTTTCTTTACTCGAGCGTTGTCTGTCCTCCAAAAATTCAGTCTTCCAACATCTCAACATTGTTCAACAGTATTGTAGACACCTGCGCGTGCTCGATTATCGGTAGCGATGCATATATGCATTTGCTCGTACCTACGATATCGAAGACATTATGAAAGCAAGATTTGCACTGACACTTGATCTTTAGTAATGCTTTCCGAATTTTGTAAAATATCATCCTGGAGATGCAATGTTACGCAACCATGTTGAATGTGCATAGCGCACACCTTTAAAGGTGTGAAAAAGTTTACAGTGTAGCGTGCGCAGCAGTGACGGACCACTGTCGGCTTGGTGCCATTTTGTCCTGCGGATGTCATCAGTCATAGATTTTAGGAGAGATTTTATGTCCTGCTTAGAAAACGTGACAAGATATTCTGTCGATGACAGGTGTGAGATGTTCGCCATTTCGTCCGCCTTCTCTTTACCACTTATGCCAATATGGCCAGGTATCCACTGAAGAATGACGTCGTGACCGATGTCTGCGCACTTGCGATACCCTAACAGGAGGTCTCGTACTGTTGACGCCGTACGGCCTTTTTCCAAGAACGATGAGATAGCTTCAAGGCCGGCTTTGGAGTCGCAGTACAGTATCCATTGCGCAGGCAGCTCGAGCGTGGCAAGGTAAGTCATGGCTAGCTGTACGGCTACCAGCTCCGCTGTCGTCGATGAGGTCCTGTGAGACAATCGTGCTATGCCTTCCCTATTGTGCTCTGGTATTACAAATGCGGAAGCAGACCCGGATAAAGTCGTGGACCCGTCGGCGAAGATGGCTACACGACGTTTGTGCCTTTCCATCAATTCGAGGCAGTGCTGTCTCATGGTCAAAGGCGGGAGGCTTGACTTTCCCTGGCTGATCCCGGGTACGGTGGTACAGATAGGAGGTGTCTGTATCATCCATGGAGGGTGTGGGTCCGTTTGTTGCGGCCGTGCTGTTGGCAGTGTACGTCGATATGGAGAGAGTGCTTTTAAGAAAGAAGAGTTTCGGCGAAGCAGCTTCCGCACCAGGGGATGGTGATCATGCTGAGTGCACATGTGAAGGTAATGCCGAACCGTTTCACGCACCCTTAGTGCCTCGAATGGAGGTTCTTTGGCCTCTGCTACGGTCAGTGTGTTAGAGGTGGCGCTGGGTACCCCAAGGCAGACCTTCAAATTCCTTGCTAAGACGCCTTGCAGCATATTCTCCGACGTAGCGCAAATGTTGTTCAGAACTGGAAGGTGATACGCTGCCATTTGCTGGATGAGGGCTCTGTGCACAGTGAGTAGTGACGACGTTGACATTCCCCACCGGGGCCCCGTGAGATGCCGTAGTATGTTAATCCGAGTGTCGGCTCTGCCCTTCAGATACTTGGTATGGGCGGCCCATGTTAATTGTGCGTCGATTATAACTCCCAGAAAGCGATGATGTGAAACCCGTTGGACTGGCTGTGTCGAGAGCTGCAATTGGAAGTTGTTCATCTTTTTCCGTGTGAAGGGTAGGAAGACAGTCTTTTCGGGAGATATGTCCATTCCCCTCTGTGTCAAGAATGCTAGCGTACAGTCGAGGGCATCTTGAAGCCGCCGTTGCAGCGCTGGTAACTGCACGCCCGATGTCCATAGGCAGATGTCATCGGCGTACATACTGATGTGTATATTTTTGTGCAGGTGCTGTGGAAGGTCCGCCATACCCACATTGAAAAGCAACGGACTGAGAACGCTGCCTTGTGGCACTCCACTCGGGAGGTCTTATCTGTCGCTGTCTCCATCTTCTGTCTTCATGTATACAGACCGCCCTCGAAGAAAATCCGCAACCCAACGTAGGGTCCGACCCTTGATCCCGCGAGCATACAGTTCATGGACAACATGGCTGTGGATTACCGTGTCATACGCTCTTCGGATATCGAGGAACACTGCGACCGTAATCCGACCCTCGGCGCGTTCTACAAAGGTAATTATGTCCAGGATCCCGTCCATTGTGCACCTGCCTTTGCGAAAGGCAGTCTGGGAATTGCTTCTCCGTCTCTAAAAACCACTCCAGTCGGCTTAAAACCATCTTTTCTAGCACTTTACATACACAGCTCGATAGACTTATTGGCCTGAAGGATGATAAGTCTCGGGGTGATTTCCCTGGCTTTGAGGCCGGGATGATCCTGGCTACTTTCCACGATGTGAGAAGTTCAGCATCGTACCAGCTTTTGTTAAAGATATCTAGTAAAGTCTTCTGTGCTGCGACATCCAGCCATCACTCTTAAACCCGTACCTTTTATTGTAACTTTTAGAAACATGTAACTTCTGTATAGACGTAGATTTCGAGATTTCTTATAGGTTACACCACTGTAACGTATATTTAGAGGTTAAAAGCGACCACGGTCATGTCTTTACAACACGAATAGAAGTTACATCTCGGAAAAAACAAAAACAGCTTGTTGTAACTTATAAATGTACCCTCTACTCCGACACTGTAACTTCTAAGCGAAATCTCCAACGATAATCTCTTTGTTAGTTTCTTATCGTTTGTTTTCCTTTTGTTTTTCAGCATAATGCCGCGTTTCAGCCTCCCATTCGAGACGACAGTTGCGAATCTACGCTGTTATTTTTTATCTGTTTCAGCGTCACCTATACGTCAACTACATGTTATCAATGCTGTATGAACACAGATTATAAGTTTGCAGTCTGAAATACTGATTGTATGTTTCTTTCTAAAGGGTGGAAAACAATTGTCAATGCCGCAACCAACAAGATTTTCGATTTCGCTGCGTAGCCGAGCCTGGTCTAGGTCTATCCACACTGAGAGCGGTTTCCTTGAAACGCTTAACGCTCGTCGTCCGTCCGTTAACAAGTGTAATCTGTTTTAATCAGTGGTTTTCCTCGCGTTTATCATAGTATCGTCAGGAACAACGGAAAAGCTAGATGTCGCTAGCAAACAAGTATATTTTCGGTGTTCTCAGGGGAAAGTGTAGTGAGTGCGAAGATTGCAAAGAATATATAACCGAAAACGAACGTCACCGCCGCAGCCCTAATTCACACACTTCATACACTGGGTAAGTGTACATTTTGTGCTAGGTACGTGCGTTATTTTGATAGCAAGAGCTCTTAGCGCAGGTTTGTTGTGATTATGGCAAGCGTTTTGCGGTCCTGCATATGAACGCCACTTACGCTTGCTACTTTTCTGCTCTTACTTGGTCGCCAAGTCAATACACCGGCGTGCATTTTGCGAGCTGCGGATATATGCATCGAGATATATAATTCGCAGCTTCCTACTTGTTGTATTCTTACGATATTCTAAGACTCAATCGCGGAGTGAACGCCTTCCCGCATTTATGCTGCTTTGTACCTTGTGCTTTGTACAGATTTGAATGGTTCCGTAAATGCTACTCTCATTGCCCAAACTTTTGTTCCCAGGATCCCACATGCAGGTTCACATACCGTCACCAGCGCAATGCAGTACCTCACAAACTCGTCCCAGAGCGCCTCCAACGCTGATAACGCAGTAATGTAGTGTCTCCTGCGTTACTGTACACTCATATTCCTCAAGGTTGTGTGCGTTTTATGTAATACTGTATTGCCATTTGCGCTCGCCTCTGCAACACGAATGTGGAATAAATTTTTTTCTGCTGCAGTTCTCCATTTCGTTGGGTCTGCTCAGCTTAGCAAACATAGGTCAGTTGTTTTGACTCGCTAGCTTCCTCGCACTTTTATGCATTGCTTCTCACTTAGAAGATAGTTCTTTTTTCCACATACATGGTAAAGCGACCATGGTTTCTCCTCACACCAGAATCGCACTTGTGGACAATGTGTCACCTCTCGACAGACTTCTGTTTTTGTAATATACATATGTTCAAGATCTCCTTTTCTGCTGGTTCATTTTGGTACCTTGGTGTGTTCTGTAAATGTCTGTCCATATCCCACGCACAGGGTGTTTGTTTTTATTCGCATCACACCAGTGCTCATTTGACAGGTGGGTTATGTTAATTTTCGCAAATTAACCCATCCGTAGTTACAAACATTTCCGACATTTCCTGACGCATGTGTTTGTAACTACGGATCGACTAATTAGGAAAGATTCACATAACCCACCTGCCAAATGAGCGCTACTCTGTTGCGAATAAAAATGAATATCCTGTATAAAAAGCCGCACGTTGGCGTAACCTTTACGGGCAGGTGCTGGATTGAAGGCCGTAACCTCTAATTAGTGGGTTTCCTTGTAACTTTTATAAAAGGTGTCACTCAGAGGGTACCTGGTAGCTTCTGAAATAGAGGGTAAAATATTGCGATTTTTTACCCTTTACTAAAGGGTACGGAGTTAAGAGTGCAGCGGATATGTTTGTACGTCACACCGTCGGGACCCGGTGATGATTTGCTGCTTCGTGATTGTGTCGCTGGATTAAGCTCGGCGAGAGTGAAGCTCAGGCCCAATGCACCTGGAGAGGCATCTTCGGTCAGTATTGTAGTGTTCTTGGCGATCTCTTCCGACAGGCGATATGATTGAGTCTTTGACGCCTCGGATGGCCTAGTAAGCAGGAGGCAGAATTCGTTTGCGATGGATCGCTCATCGGAGTTTCGATGCAGGGCAAGTGCTCTGAACGGATACAGTTGTCTATTTGTTGATCCAAGTGCCTTTATCATATGCCACACACGTGTAGCGGGGATAAATGGTGTAAGTGTGGAGCAGAACGACTGCCACTCTTGCCGGGATAACTTTTATAAGTGACGCCGGATGAGACGCTGGAGACGGCACGCTTCACGATAGTCGCATAGGTTCCCAGATCGGCGGAATCTTCTTTCTGCTCGTCGTCGGATTGCTCGCAACCGTTCATACTCCACGTCAACCCGAGCATACGTTTCAGGCACTGAGACTACCTTACAAACACCCTCCGCTGTGCTTTTCAAGGCAGTAATAAATTCTTCAGCTGTTGTTGCGCCGGCTATATGTTGAGCAGATTGGGACCTATACTTCCTCCAATCTGTGACACGCACCTGTCGTTGTTTCTTAAGACGGCTGGATGCATGATGTGTGATGAGCACTGGAGTAGGATCACTTCACATTGAGTCAGCATAGGTGCACCACGCGAGCTCACGGGCAACTTCACGGGAACATATTGTGACGTCTATTGAGCTATGGTAACGCGTGCCACGGAAGAACGTTGGTGACCCGTCGTTGAGGGCAACAAGGTGGAACTCGCCCATAACAGCTTCAAACAGTCTGCCGCGGTCATCGGTGTGCTCACTACCCCATATTACACTGTGTGCGTTCACATCTCCATAGACGATTATGGGTGAATGTACAGCACTGAAGAGAGATCTGCGTGTTTGCTGGCGCTATGCGCTTTTCAAATGAATTGGTTTCAACGGTCGTCGAAGGCTGCTTGTGTAACTGCAGTATAACAGGGGCATTAGCAACGTCACAATTTCATCATACGTGTCGTCTCCCTGCATGGGAGGTGAACTAAGTAAAGTATGTGAAATTTAGTGTGATTCTAAATACTTATTATGCACGTTTTGCATGTGTAGTGCACATAAAGGTCGAGTTACCATTTAATTGTTGTTGTGGTGAAGGGAAAAGTGAAAGAAAGCTGGTTAGTAAGGGATAAATAAAATGTAGAAAAAGGGCCATGCCTGTTCAGTTCTCTTCTTGCGTGTCCCCGAAAGGAGACAAAGTAGAACCACGTGATTGCGTTTCGACAAGCAAAGCCTTTTCGCTTCTTTCCAGCCAAGCTTGTACAACATACCCAAAAGTGTATTTCCGTGACGTTACTGAGTTCCAGGCGAAAAAGTAGAGTACTAAACATTCAACCTTGAAAAATATTTGAGCAGAACACGAAACACTCATAAAAGCCTTTGTTTGAATATACTACAGTGTCCTATAAAATTCTACCCGCGCTGGCATGCCGTGTTCGCCGATTACTCAATGCAGGTAGCACATTGTATTGTCTACATATAAAGCTCGTGAGGACATCCAATCACGGTAAATTTCGAAGTGATTGAGCACCGCAGCGCAAAGTTATAACGCAAAAGGTGCGAAGCCGGTAACCAAAACAACCAAGATGGCGATGTTGCGAAGCAAAGCAGAGACGCTGTTCCCCAGAGGACGACCTATCGCTTTGGCAGAGACGTCTCCTCGTTATGTTATTTCAATGTCTTTCATTAAGCAGACGGCATCCCTTTTGGTTGTCGTCTGCTAGATACGTCAGCAATTTCGTTCCTCACGTTGCTCAATTCGGGAGCAAAATACGACAGTTACACGAAAGCCAAGTGAAAACCGCAGTTGTATGTGGGCGGCAGTATATGCAACACGTCTCTGTCTGGGGAACAGCGACTCTTATCTTCGCAGGACCGCCATCTTGATTGCTTTGACTCGCTTTGACTTGATTGCGGAATCCCATGTTTCGCTTTCTAACTTTGGGCTGCGGTGCTCAATCACTTCGAAATTTACCATGATTGAATGTCCTCTGAGCTTTATATGTAGACAACATAATGTGCCACGCGGCATGCCTAGGCGGATAGACTTCTGAAGTTCCCACTGAAGACGAACAAAGGCCGCCACGTGTAACACATGTAAGAATGGGTCACTTACGTTCCCAGAAATACACCGATGTTTGTCAGCACTGCCTATGTCTTCAGGGATTATGGTAGGTCGCCTCCTGCCACCTCCGGTCATAAAAAGTACCAAAAAAAGTGTGGGGGGAGGGGGGAATCCGGCGTACTAATTAAGATATACATGTCAAATTTTAATACGTGACGGGGGATACATTTTATATCGTTCGACGTCAAGATCATTCTTGTGGCATCATGGAAGGCTGGTTGAGAGTCGGACGGAGCGGAGCTTAACGACGCGCGGCGCACCTCCGCTGGTGAGTTCATAGTTGGGCGCCACTCGGCAATGCGCGGCTTCGTCAGCCGCCGTCGGGGAAGTAGAACATTGCTCTACATCTGGCGGTTGCCAACGTACTGTGCACGGCGTGGGGTGGGGTGGGGAGGGGTGGGGTCCGCGGTGAACTCGCATTCCCCAGCATTGCGTCACCCATTGAGCTTTTGATCCAAACTGGAAAGGAACACCCATGCCTATATAATAAACGACGGATGGACTATAGAGACAAGCACAAGAAGCAGGACAGTTGGGAAGACACGCGACTTCGTTATTCAATTCAGGGTCCATGATTGGGGTTACCGTATTACAGTAGTACAAACATAACAGTGCCAACGATTGGAACATAGATTGTCTTTAGTCTGATTCCAGCACGCGGGTACAGACGTGACTGCTTTCCCACTACGAAATGTGAAAATGTCAGGTGATGTTTTCGTTGCGCTGCGGCGAATCGCATCAGACCCGGTAGGACGAGGAAGTGTGGCATAGAGAACGCTGGCTATCGGCGCGCAACGTGGGCGGCGATGGGCGAAGGCTACGTCGGACTCTAAACCAGACTTGACGGCGAATATTCTGCGGATGTTACATCAAGTGGCGTACCGTTCACAATAAGCATAGCACGTCGATGGCGGTCGAATGTGCTGGAGCCAGGGGCACTTCCAACCTTCGAACCAAGTTCCTGCCTGGAGCAGGAAATGAGCAAGAAATGGCAGTTGAGCTTATCAGTTGTTTTCGATATACGATGTCTCTCAAGTGCTTATACAACTGTAATCACCTTAGTTTACTATAATGGTGTTTCTTTTTAGCTGCAACAAATTTATTTTCATAAAAGAGGGGTTGCCTTAGGACGCTTTTACTTTTGCCATTGGATTAGTCGACGGAGCTGCCACTAGGAAACTGTATTTTTTCTCGACCACGGATCTAATTGAGAGATATATTTAAACAAACTTTTTATTTATTAACGTCAGGGAGCACATTGCAATTGCGATATTAAAACGTTATCTCCTCATGATGCGCTCTAACCACTGATGAAGCACAAAAGTAAGTACAGCGCGCACTACAGACCTAAGTATTTTACTTACATGGTCTGCTGCGACAGTGACGTCGATAACTCAGCCCTCACTTAACGTCACAGAAAGACGTCACACGCAATTCATGCAAATCCTTTTCGCGGTATGTTTCACAATATTTGTTTTCCTGTTTTGTTTTTTTGCTTGCAAGGAGCTTTGTACATCACCGCTACATGTCAGCGGTTGTTGTACCGGGGAAGGGCGAGAGTCGTGCTCAGCAGAATGAAAGGAGCGATACGGCGAGTGACTCCGAACACATGAAGAAAGAAAAGAAAGCAAAAAAGAAATACAAAGCAAAGACCATGGAACCTGCCGCGATAAGGGTTCCCTACATCGCGTATGACGTTTTTGTGTGATGTTAAGTGAGCGCGGAGATACCAACGTCGTTGACGCTCTTTTGCCGATCACTCTCGTTTTACAGTAGACGACAGCCGTCAAATACTTATGTCCGTAGCACGCGCTGTGATTAGTTTTGTGCTTTATCAGTGCCCCGAGCACATCATGTGGACATCAGGCTTGGATATCGCAATTGCAATGTATGTGCTCCCTGAAGTCAATAATTAAAAAGTTGACTTAAAGATATCCGTTAATTAGACCCCTAACTGTCCCCGTTTTTTTTTTTCCTTTCGTCTAAAAAATATATCCCCCCCCCCCAAGCTGAGAAAAAATACGGTTTCGTAGTAACAGCCCCGTCGAGTATTCCAATGACAAAAGTAAAAGCGTCCTAAGGCAACACCCCTTTTTATGAAAACAAAAATTGCTGTAGATAAAAAGAATAAGTAGGGAGTGACTTTTTCGGGTTAAACTCGATTCCGCCCGGTTATTCCCACCGAACTGACCTCCGACCAATTCCGGCCAATCGTCGGTAACCCCGATTTCTCCCCGAATTCCATTTACTGTGAAATTCTCAAGTGACGTTCCCACGGAAGACGAACAAAGTTCGCCAGGCGTAATACGTGTAAGAATGGGTCACTTACGTTCTCAGATATGCACCCATGTGTGTCAGCACTTCCTATGCTTTAGGGGATTGGCCCTGATAGGTTGAACCCCTAAAAAATAATATTAGGAAAGGACTTAATAGACAAGACAGTTATCGTCCGATTTCTGCCCGGATTTCAAAATAGCGTCCGATCCCCCCCCCCCCCTTTCCGAATCTGAGAGAAGGCTCTTTAAGGCTTCGGTCCCGCTCGTCTTCTGAAAACTGCCATGTTTGCCAAGAGATTGCGTCGCTCCTATTTGTCTGACGTTGGAAGTATTGATATCCTAGGAAATCATTTTTTATATAGAAATGTGCTACAGTGCCCTTTTGTTTATACATCGCTCAGCTGTTCTACTATAAAACCAGGAACATGACCATATTCTCATTTTTTGCTCATCTTTGCCAAGGTTTTACGCGAAGAAAAAAGAAAATAGCGCTATGTAGTTTTTTGCAGCGTTGTGCCCTGGGATACGCAAAGTGTGTCACAGCCCCGTATTATTGATATTTGACGTAGGTAATTTATAAACACCCCTAAGAAAACCTGAACAATTGGATTTTTCAACTTATCATTTAGGATTGTTCTAGCGCTTGTTGGAAAACAAAATCCGCACTGAAGAGAGATAATTATGCACAGAACAAATCCTGAAATTTTCACCTTAATCGGAGTGTATCAAGGGCAGCCCGAATGCCTAAGAGCTAACCGCTCACCGCCCAGCGAAACCGAAACCGGTGTGCTGTGGCAAGCGAGATTTACCGCGTAAGTTGGTAACCATGGTTTGTAAGCCCCAGCCTTCCCCGAGAGAACAACAACAACAACTTTATTTTCGACCTTGGAGAGTGGGGAGTTTCATCGCCACAGGCGATACTCTACCCCATTGCTGGATGGAATGGGGGGAATAAAATAACGAGCCCCTTCACAATAACGATCGAAGTCCGATGGTGTCCAGAAATGTCAGAAGAGCTTTGAGCGCAGAGCGTTGCTGGGCTGGATTGGGCCAGGGACCAAGCAATTTCGAGAGGGAGAAAGGGCGAGAGTCCAGCTGACGAAGAGACTCGGAGAATGTGGTTCGGGAAGGTTCGTAGTGAGGGCAATGAAGAAGTGCTCCAGATCCTCAAGAGCACCACAGTGGCAGCAGGTGGGAGAGTCAACTTGCCTCAAGCGGTAACGACACTGAGCTGTAAAGGCCACGTCGAGGCGCATTCGGTGGATTAATGCAGCATCTTGACGAGAGGTGTTTCGTGGCATGCGGAAAGCGAGCGTGGGATCAACTCTGTTCAACATAGAGGGGGGAAGAATGTCGGTTGTCCGTTGGCGGGAAGCCAGGGGTGTCACTAGGCGTCGCAGAATGGAACGGCGGTCTCCTCTCAGCAGAACAATACGGGTCCGTTTCCGATACGAGAGTGCTGCTTCTGCGGCGCTGTCGGCCTGCTCGTTCCCCACGACACCACAGTGGGCTGGAACCCACTGGAGAACTAGCCTGTGGCCTGCGGCGTAGATAGTGTGGTAAGCCATTAGCACGTCTGTGACTAGGGGTGCGGATGGGCCTCGTATGCCGGAATTTTCAATGCTTGAAGGGCAGATTTGGAGTCTGTAAAGACTGCCCATTCCCGGGGTGGAAAATCAGCGATGTGTTGTAGAAAGAAAAGAATGGCATAGAGTTCCGCAGCTGTGGAGGAGGTTGGATGTGAGAGGCGTCTTCCGTGCACGACGCCTTCGGATGGAATGACGAAGGCTGAGGCGGACTTGTTGTTTCGGGATGCGCCATCAGTATGTCGCAGGCAAATACCGAAAGAAGACGTTTTCTGCTTCAGCTGTTTCTGCACTTTTCGTTGTCTTCTTTTTTTTTTTTTTTTTCATTTTCTATTATGAATTTTCTGTGAATTATGCCGTTCATTTTCTTCATTTTTGTTAATGTAGTGTGTTGGTTTCATGGAACTGAACTCGGGAGCTTGCCGTCAGTCACTGTAACCGACACAGGGGTGGCATCCAATGCATTGCTCCGACGAAAGCGTGCTGGGCGAATGCAATGCATCCTGGACAGGTCCTGGTCGCACGTCACAGCGAACGTCAAGACACACGTCACCTTAAAGATGGCGGCGCCCGTGATCGGCGGCCAAACCGTTTGTAAACAATGCGGTTGTAGTTTCTGCGCGACGTTTTGGACGTCTTTCGCTCACGGTAATTATTTTTATTCGATAATCTCGCGGTAAAACGCGCAGTTTTGCACATAAGGCCTCGTACCGTTGACGACTTTCAAAGATGTGATGACGACCGAGCGTTAAGACCCACTGAGCCGATGCGATGTACTTAAACTAAGGAGAAATGGGCTACCATGTTGCGGAAGCAGCACCGCATAGTTTAGCTGGCAAAATACGTTCATCTCTTGACTTTATGACGACGAAAATATGTCGGTAAGCGGAAACACGACATGTAAACAAAGTCAAATGGCCTCAAAATGACGTGTTCTAGGACATGCGACCAGAACAAGATGGCAGTTTTGCCGCTTGAGGGTAGTTACAACAATGGCGGGTTTGTGTCACCCCTGTGGTAACCGACCGTCTGCGAAGTTTTTTTTCCTTTTCAACCGTATTTATCTTCCTCGTGTTTACTATTATTATTATTTTATTTTATTTTGGAGACAAAATGCGAATGGCACATGCAAAAGCACGTAAACTCGCGAACTGGAAGTTCTTAACTCAAGTGCTCAATCCACATACCAAACAATGCGCTTGGTGCCATTTGCTCTCCACAAAATCTGCCGTGCACTTTTGGTTTCGATAAAGAAAAGTTGGATTAGCTTGTCAATATTATCAGCATATTTACTGGAATTAACATGAATTAAATACGTAACGGCAGATTACGGCAGAGGTTCACGCTAACAAGGCTGCCTACCGCATACATTTTTCCGGCTTATATTTTGGAGTGGTAATCAGGGCGTGTTACTCGCCCATCTCAGAATCACAATATAATTGTTCTTATTCCTATCTTGTGTTTGTATCTTATTCGTATCAAGTAACAATTTGCGAAATTCACAGCGAAACAAACACAAATTGAATATTTAAAAAATCACTGTACTCCTTGGCGCACTAACAAACGCGTACGAAATGCGATAGCATCGTACGCAAATAAAGATCGTATCGCAAATAAAGCATTGCTGCAAATGAAGGGCGATCCATCCGCTCTGATCGCACATGATAAGCGCGATAACCATAGATTGCCATGGGCCTCATGCGGAAACGAGTGTGTCGAATGCCAACCTGTTCAATTCTTGTTAAAGTAACTGTACCCTTTGGTGCGTATGTATGAACATCTGGACGAACGTAATGGCGACACACTTTGTCGCACACCGATTTTTGCCATTATAGCCCGCACGCCCCTTGCGTTCCTCATTTTCGGCTTCCGCATCTGCACCGCTCCGCAGGAATGGCGGCACGTCTGCGAACTCTATACTTGCGCGAATACTCAGTCTTTAGCACACCGCCGCGATGTTCGTGTTGATAGGTGATGTAGACGACATCATGTGAGAGGCGCTGTGCAGGCACTGACGCCCAATTCCCACTTGAAGATGCCCGATGCGACGTCGTTTGCAGGCGGCGGGAGTAGACGCGCATATCCATCGTTCTGAGACGAAAGACACGAAAGACGCCGAGACAAAAAATTCGATATGCCAACCTTCCTCCAAGTAGTGATGGGCGATACTATCGAAACATTCGATACTATCGATGGTTTTTTTCTAGCGATTGTCCAACTATCGAGTGAACCGAAATATCGATAGTATCGCGATAGTTCTTCGGACTATCGATAGTATCGTGAATGGTGCATTTGGTGCGTCGGTGGTGCACTTCACCGAGCTTCTACGTGAGGCCGACAATGGCAAGCCCTATCACCACCACCACCACCACCTTCACCGAGCTTCACGTTGCTGAAGCCAAGCCAATCCAGCACTTCGCTCCTGCAAACTATCCATACGTTATTCACTCCGAATTTAAAGTTTTAGCTTCTTCCTTTTGAAAGCGAAACTTTCTGCGGAATTTCCGTTTCGCTCCTGTAAACTACCAATAGTTTGTTTATTCAAAATTTAATTTTAGCATGTTTTTAGTATGTTTCTTTTGAAAACGAAACCTTCTGAATTAGCATTTCGCTCCTGCAAACTATCAATAGTTTGCTCAATCCCAAGTTATATTTTAGTTTTGCTCAGCAAATTATCAAGAGTTTCTTCACTCCGAATTTAAAATTTGATGAGGTAACGAAACTTTCTGAATTCGCGTTTCGCTCCTGCAAATTATCCATAGTTTATTTATTCCAAATTTATAAGTTCAGCATGTTTCTTTTGAAAGTGAAACCTTCTGAATTCGCGTTTCGGTCCAGCAAACTATCAATACTTCGCTCTTATGATCTTTGTTGTCGTTGCGGCATTAAACTCCCAATCATCATCATCATCAATACTTCGCTCACTGCGAATTTAAAATTTTAGCTGTTTCTTTTGAGAACGAAACCTTCTGAATTCGCTTTTGCTCCTGTAAACTGTCAATAGTTTGTTGATTACGAATTTAAAAATATACTCATGTTTCATTAAAAAATAAAATAAAACGCATGAGTTCGCGTTTCACAAATGCAAACTATCGCTTAGTCACTCGGAATTTTAAAGTGAACATATTCCCATTGGAAACAAAGCCTTCCGAACTCTCGTTTTAAGCTTGCAGTTCGACGATCGCGTTTCGCTCGTAATTGCTACTTCCCTCTCGGGAAAAAAAAAAAAAAGATCATGGGAATATAATATGAAGTTCATGAAATACGAACTATCGGAGTATACATCTACACACTGCTCTAAAGCTGGCATTTCTGAGGAGGAATTAGTGGCCCTTAATTGTCACAAACCCGTATTACTGTGACAGTAACATAAACTAGTTGCAGTTTGACAGCGTATGCGGCTGCTCTGAATAATATTCCCATACGCAAAACGCATAACAATCCACGAAATCCTTTTTTCTGCTTTGGTTGCTTAAGCAGAACAGAAGCTCCCCCGTTTTTAGACTCCTCTGTATATGTGAGAGAGAGAGATTATGGGTAATCGCTTCTTTTCTTTTTTTTTTTTAATGCTAACGGTGGGAAACTACTTGGAAGATATCGACTGTGCAACTATAAATAAAGGTATTTGATTAGATTGATAGGTATTAGATTGATAAACAACTCGGACCAGTAACTTCTACATTTTTGCAGCAAGCGGGTTTGATCTGCGTCCTCAGCTTACTATCGATAGGTGAAACTATCGATAGTTTTGAACAAAACTATTGATACTTTAATGAGTAGTCATCTGAACCATCGATAGCACTATCGATAATATATGGACTATCGCCCATCACTACCTCCAAGGCGTTTCGTGGCGATCGCCAGAGCTGGCGAGACCAATGTTCTCTTGGCCAATGAAGTGACATGCCCAAACTTCTCGTTTTCCCGACTGCTGGTTTTCGCAGTTGTCGTGGCATTTTTTCTTTTTTTCATTACTTTGATTCCCAGGCGTTTGCACCATTAAAGTACCTAAAAGTTGAACGCGATGCGCTACAAAAGCGTCGAGATGAGGGGAAATGCGCGCTGGTTAGATGAAGAACACACTAAAAAGTCAACGGACCGAGAAAATATCACGAAGAGTCCCGTCAACCCCGAGACATAGCGGCAAGCTCCCCCTAGTGAGAACACGAAAAACGTGCTTTCTCCGGACGTCCCTCGACGTCACCATACGCGCCGTGACGTCGCGTTGGGCGTCGCCGAGTGGGAATTGGACATCAGAGCGACCAGCAGCATCGATGAGCCAGGGAAAGCGTCCGCTCGTTGGTGTCAGCCAAGGTCGTGCGCGTGCGCTTTGTGTTGTGGTTGTCCAAGGAGGAAGGAAAACTAAGGAGGGGCGCAGCCGTTTGTTTTCGAATCACGAAAGTGTAGTGGAATTGACGACATATAGTGCATGTCATATAGGTCAGATGACCCTGCCGACAAATCTGCGGTGAAAACTAAGGAGGGGCGCAGCCGTTTGTTTTCGAATCACGAAAGTGTAGTGGAATTGACGACATATAGTGCATGTCATATAGGTCAGATGACCCTGCCGACAAATCTGCGGTGAGACGTCGCCACAACTGGGACACACAATTCAGCTGCCAGCGTGGGTCACGTAGACCGTGTTAGCAGATTCGGCATAGAAGTGAGGTACTAGCGACGGACAAGTGATGCGATGAATTTCATAGCAGTGTCGCTGCACGCTGTGAACTTAAAGGAGCATGGAAGTGACATTTAATATGGCTCGAGACCCTGCTTCATCTGTGAAGCTGTGAAGAAGGGGTCACCATGAGCCACACAAACGAGCCCCGCGTGACGTAGAAACTGCTCAGTGTCTTTTTGTCTTTGTTTTTTCTGCTCGGCTCAGGCGCCGCTTGTACATGCTTGGGCTGTGCCCTTGGACGTCACTGGTCACGTGCCGGAGCCCGTGATACGCCACGACGTCTTGTCGTTCGCCGATGCGCTCTTCGCATGTGGAGAGGTTTTTTTAAGGGTGTGCGCAACAGAGCCTTGCGCGTGCTCTTTAGGGCACCTGCGCTTATCGTTCTTTCATAGGAGCTCATTTTATTCGTTACAGAAGACGTCGTAGTGAAAAAAAAAAAAAAATGGGGGTCACTTCCGTGCTCCTTCCATGTTCCATATTCCATGAATAATTACGGTTCAGTTAAGCTACGAATAAGTTACACGATCGGCCCGGTTTAACATTTGAGTCGAGATCAACGGCCCTTTAACTTGAATTTGACGCTTAACTCTGCTTCGCTCTAGGGAGTTATTGTCACTGAAACATTCCGTGTGAAATATAATTGAGTGTTAACTTCAAGTTTTAGCAACCCTTGATCTCGATTCGAAGTTAAGCAGCGTTAGTGAAACCGATGAAACCGAGCAACGGAGCTGCGGCGAGCTGGGAGAGGTGAATTATTTCTCCCAGTTATTTCTCCTCCTCCAAACTTCCCGAATCGCATGAAATGACACCACACTAGCTCCTTGTTTTCTTTCCTCCTTGTGGTTGTCCGTGTTCGTGTTTTTCGCACTTTTAACACAATGGAGGTAGTGTCGAAGTTTAGGAGGTAGTGGGTTCGGGTCATCTAACGTTTTCCCTGGTTTTTCCGGTACGCGTTCCAGACGAATGTCTGCACAGTTCCCCTGAAGTCGGTGCATAGCGCATACCTACGCCCCTGTCCCCCGTGCCTTCCTGCTATCCTCTCTCCCTCTGTCCACGCCTGTACGCCGCTCAAAGCCACAATTGCTTTGGGGCACTAGCACGAAATGAAAAAGAAGTACGCAGTGGAGGGTTTTAGAACATCGGAAGCGCTATACGAAAACTATGCTTTCAAGGAAGCTGTCAAATCCAAGATCAGCAACATTATATCAGCCAGTTCAAAGGAACCAGGTGCTTTGCGCATTATGTTATCCTAAAGACCTTCCAATATGCTCAATCTCTTCTAATCCTTCCAATCCTTCTAAATCCCTCTACTGAACCACGATAAAGAAACCCCTCCAAGCAGAGTGACGCGACTTGGACACCGAAGCCCCAAAACTGAGTTAAAATACTTGTTCAGATAGTCTTGCTTCCCCGCAATATCGTCTTATTAGTGCGTGCTATCTTTCTTGTTCACCACCGTGAGCATTTCACCTGATAAAGTCGCTCTTGCTGATACCCGATGGTATGCTCAGAGGAGGAGTAAGAACCACGCAAAACGAACATGAGCGAGCAAGCCACCTTAAAGGGTCTATCGCACGTGACTAAACGCGTCCGACGCTAACCAGAAACAACATCCCGCAGGTCTATCACAGAGCAGACGCCGTCACTTACTATTCCGGCTCGTCCGCCCATCTGTCGGTTAGTCGGTCGCCAAGGCTACCAAGGTCCCTCCAGCCGCTCCCTAATTGGTCCCGCCCGCCCCAGAGGGCGCTCACTGATTAGTCTTGTGTGGGTCACGTTTCAAGAGAGGGAATCCCAGAACGCGCTCACTGATTAGTCTTGTGTGGGTCACGTTTCAAGAGAGGGAATCCCAGAACGCGCTCACTATGCGTCGTCTGCTATTGCCATGTGTTACATCAAACTCCACAGGAACAGCGGCACCTATTCACGTTGGATTTTCAGCGTTATTACCAGTAATGAACACGGAGTAAAACGGCACTACAGTTTCGGAATCAACCGGGACTGATGCAATAGTCCCTTTAAGAGAGCACTGAGGTGACCCCCCCCCCTTGTTTTTTTTTTTTTTGGTGCAGAATGTTTTACAACTAATAAAATTAGTTCCTGCGAAAGAACGATAAGTGCAGGTGACCTACAGAGCGAGCGCGAAGGCTCTGTCCCGCACACCCTCGAAAAAATCCTTCTCCTCGTGGGAAGAGCGCATCGCCGAACGCGAGGACTTGACGTAGAGGAGCACGTGACGTATGCTACTCCCCTCACATGACCCGTGACGTACGGCGACACAGCTCAAGCGTGTATAAGCAGCGCGTTGGCTGCGAAGAAAACGAAAACGAAGGAACAAAGCACGGAGCCTTCTCCACGTCACGAGAGCACCGTGTCAGCCACCCGCGGCTGCTTTCTCTAACCGTTTTTGGCAAATTCGATTGCACAGCTATAGCGCACCGCGGAACGAAAATATTCTGCATGGTGACTCCTGGTGGACAGCTTGACAGACAAGGCAGGATTTCCAGCGATGTTAAATGTCACCTCATTGCTCCTTTAAAGGTAAAGTAGCAACAGGAGCTTTATGTTGACGGCTTGTTCCTTGTACACACAGCGCAACAAGTTCTCCCTGTGACGGAGAACACTTGGCTGGGCTGATGGCTATGTGGCCGACACGTAGTAAACTTTTTTCGTTCAAAACCCAGTGTTGTGCGCATATAATGCAGTATTGTCGCCGTACTTGACCTGCAATGCGCAACTGGTGACGCCGTCGATACAGTGTTGCCTGTAATTTTCAATTTAGCTTTTCTAAGAAACTGTGAGAGCAATTGTGACAAAAATTGTGACGTAAGAGGACTGAAGGCTCAGGCTATCGAACAGATACATTTCGTGAGATTTTACCTCTACTGCTTTGCGGTACATTTAAAATGCGTACGTCTGTTGTTTTAATCAGCTATTTCTTTCACACAACATTTGTAGCCGTCCTCGCTCAATATGGCTACGTGAGCCAATCCCCTGTCCTGCCTTCTGCAGACCACGAGCATTCACCAACATGCTCTTCAGGATAACACATTGTCAGGACAGGAGTACCACGGAATGTCTGAGACGAAAAATATGCATATCTAGGCGGTATACCGCCCGGCCAAAACACAAAAACTTCATTTTCCCCCCCGAATTTTCTGACTGCTAAAATGAATAAATGAAAGGACGTAGCTTAAGAAATAACTACTGGTTACCAACGAAGTAATTTAGATACGAAATACTGACTTCTAAAAGTATTTGCAAGATACCAAGTTACTCTCAAAGTATACTTGAGATAGATGAGCCATAGTATAGTATTTAGGTAACGTACAAATCTTTCCACCTCATTCAATAGAAACGCATTTTGCGTTGGATTGCAGTAACTACGCCATACCATTCGGAACCTAAAGCAAACCGTAATGTTGAGGCCAGAGCAAACACACTGTATCTAGTCCTCCTGCGGAAAGCAGGGGTCGTTCCAAAACAAAGTTTATCGAAACGTGTGACAGCGCCGCTTTTACGACACCATTTCTCGGGCACAATAAACATGAAGAGCTTCCATGCCATGTGTCGTACCGTCCGTTACCGCAGAACAATCCCGAAGACCATTCCACGCTTCGACTTGTGTCTGGTCCCATGTCTTGGCAATCCACGCACAATCGAAATACTTTCTGCTTCAGGTCGAGCTGTTTCTTCGGATCCGGATTTACAGCTCGCGTGCATCAAGTGGCACTCCCGTCTGTACTTGGGTGCATTTGCGGACGTTTCAATGCTGCTTGTGTGTTTTTCTTTTTTCTTTTTTTACATTGCCTTCGTTAAGTGTACCTCGGAAAAGACTTTATGACCACTCCGTACATAGGTTTGAGTGATGTATAGACAGAGAAAAGGAATGAACATATTTAGGAAAAGTGTGTGTCTGGCCTAGTTTCGTGCCCGCTTTCATTGCTATTTCTTAACGCTATTGTTCGTGGTATGCTGGGCGGAAAAAGGTCGAGTACTCAACCTTGATTATCGCGCTGTGCCTCCAAAGTCTGCTTTTACAACCGAGCGCAGATTCAGAAGTTGCATGCTGATAAAACTCGAGGAAAATGAAACTGCCTATACTGCATAGAGCTGCGAGCATGAGATGCTCGTACGGATAAGGGGAGGAAAAAAAATGAACACGCGACGTTTCCGCGGAGTTCCAGTTCTCTACAATGAGAACCCGTCAGGATCATGAACGTGTCTCTCTCGGTCACAAAGAAGCGACACAATACTGTGCTAATGAATGGCTCGGGAGCACCTAATTATGGTGGACATTAGACAAAATACAATGTGCACGTCCTCAACATCCGCTCCGATTTTAATTCAATTTCGAGGAATCACTATCAGCTGTTTCAGTACAATGCTAACGCTCGCTGCATGGGTGTTCTCTTTAACCGAGACTCATTAGGTGGACTTGACGTCGTTCGGTCTTTCTGTATGCAATATTAAAGTGAACCACCGAGTGAAACTTCCACAAATGCGGCATGGCCGAGTGGGTTACTGCGTCTCGCTTGTTGGTGTCGGGCTGACTGGGAGGTGGTGGGTCCGAATCATACCACCGGCTGTGCTGTCTGAGGTTTTCCGTGGGTTTTCCGAAGACTTTCCAGACCAATGTTGGCACAGTTCCCCCTGAAGTCGGCCTAGGACGCATACTAACCCCCCTGTCCCCCACTCCTTACTGCTGTCCTCTCTCCATCTGTCCTCATCTGTACGCCGCTCATAGCCACAGTTGCTTCGCGGCGCTAACACGAAAGTAAAACAAAAAAAGTCTACCAATGACCTTTTCGGACTTCAGTATCCCACGTTTCCTTAGTAATTACATTTGGGGATGAACCGAATGGTGAATCATTAACTCTATTTACGGTAATGTACGCCACGTCTCAATAACAACGTATTGGCAATTTCGCGAAGCCGTTGTAAGATAACCAGGAATATAGGAAAAATTTCTTTTCCGTGCGTGCTGTACAAAATACAATCTTACCTGCTGTACCACAGTAGCTAAAACCTCCCGGGCATCTACGTCTTTTTTCTTTTTGAATTCATATTCATAACTCCTGCCTTTGATTGCAACCGGCCTTGGTTACTTATTTTGGTCCAAATAGGTTCGTGTTGCAGAAAAATAGCCCAGTACGGTAGGCACGGAGTATCAACTCTTCTCTGTAAACGCTACATAGCAGTGCAGTGTTGTACCCGTTACCGAAATATGGTATCGTGATACCGATACTCGTTACTTGATACTTTCGTGTATCGAAATACCGATATCGATACTTCTCTTTTAAAGTAACGGAGTACCGCTACCGTTACTAAAAAAAAGTAACGCGATACTTTGCAAGATACTTTCGTTGGAAATACGAAGATGGTGCAATAGAAATTTCGCCCTCGTGAACACCACATTTGTATAATAGCAAATTGGGAGAAGATTTAGTTTTGCAGCAAAAAGACATCATATTTATTATGTAGCTCGGACACTTTGCTTGACTTCTATCAATAGCTGGTTCTCAAAGTGGTCTTCTACCATCCTAGCAGGCCGTGGTTTTTCCGGCAGCTGACAGAGGCCACTATGACATTTACGTAAGTGTCAGGCCCACACATGCCGTGCAGTCCAATGTCTAAGGAAACCTATCCAAAGTTAATAATACCACAGTATATGTGAGCGTGACTCAGTGCGACGCAGCAGCTTAGCAGTGGAATCCAGAGCGCACTGTCATTTTCTGTTGAGTGCAGCGTGGTTATTTCCTCCACGTTCGAAGAAAAAAAGTGAACATGTGTTTGGTATTATTCCCGTTACGGAGCACGTAGGCGTTCCACAGGCTGTCGAGCACTGAGCGGACCAGTGACAATGAATATTACTACAAAATATGGTCGGTGAAGAAAGGGTTGGGCACTAAACAAGTATCGGTAACGATACGGAGATCGCGTTACCGTAAATTTGTAACGGAAATACGTTCCCGATACCTATTTAAAAAAGTATCGCGATACGATTTCAGGAAAAAAGATCCAAAGGGAAAAAAGATCCATAGGGAAAGAAGATCCACTAGTGGCTCTTCTTTCTCGCTTGGATCTTTTTTTCCTTATGGATGTTTCTTCCGTATGGATCTTTATTCCCTCTGTCACGAGACCACGTTGGAACTTCTTTGTGTTGTACAGTTGCAGTTCGCATTGCGACATGGCTCCTTGCGTACATGTTTTCCTCCTAGGAAGTAATGTAGTACCAATCCACGGTATGATTTGCATTCGCCAATTTCCTCCAACCCCTTCACCCCCTCCTTTCTCCCCTCCTCCTTCGCCCCTGCCTCCAGCCAACCCAGCGAATCAGCTACGAGCTCTTCAAGCCCTCATCACATTTTTAACAGCAACAGGGCTCCCGCGTGAGCTCTGAACATTCATCATCATTCACCATTCCCCTTCAAGCAATGGGATAGGTTGCCGCTTCAGCACGAAACATCCCACTATTAAGCATTCCGAGTAGGGTTCTTCGTTTTCGGGTTTTATGATTTTTCAAATTATTGAGGGAAAAATCGGGTGCTATTTACAACCGAGAATTCGGGAGAAATCGGGCGCCATGATCTCTGTTTGATATGTCACCAGGGAAGTTTCGTGTGAAACGATAGGCATATGAAACAAGCCGCTGCTGTGACACGGAGACGAGAAACAAGAAGGATTTATATTTCCGCCTGGAAATAGGGGTAGTGAATGACCGCGGTATTCAAACACTTGCCCGAGCTCCACAAAAGCTCGGCTTTGACTCCTGCAGGAGGTGATCATAAATAGAGGACAAATAGGTTGTCACAAATAGCTGCCTTTGCTGATATTATGATTTACTTTTCCGACAGTTTACAGAGAACGACAAGTTGAAAGACCACAAGAATTTCGGGTAGATATCGGTTTTGTCCGAATTCTTGAAAACTTGTTCGGGACGGAACTATCGTGAAAAATCGGGTTTAACCCGAAAACGAAGTACCCTAAGCACTCGTTGTTATTGTTGTTGCTTACTGTATTTCATGAATTCTTCACAATCGATATTTTTAGAATAAGCAAATAATGATAAGTAATAATATATCCTTAATATGTAAATGTGTGTATCCTTAGTATGTAAACTGCAAGGAAGATGTTATAAAAAATCGGTCGCTAATACCGCCAACAAGCCATCTACTGGTTCCCTGTCCGAATGACAATCCGTCAGTTCAGTCGAAGCGATTCCGATCACACGGTACTTCTCCTGGTACTTCGAGAGCTTCTGGATCGAAAATGCTACCATCAAAGACATATGGGGTCAATTCAAGAATACCGGGCCTCGAATCACGAACATGGTAGAAGACTGACACAACGGCCTACTGAGTCGAATCGACAGGGGCACCCCAGTTTGGCAGAGCTGTTGCAGTGGCTTCGAACGTCGCAGCATGTCACTCAGAGTCGGATGCATGCTCTGAGGCTTGATCCCCTCGCCATAGAAAGACCACAGTGCCCAAGCGTGCTTCGGAGGAACAGATTGTTGCTTTCCGAGATGGACAGATTAGCAACGTATGTAGCAGAGCACGCCCCCACGTTTCCTGATGTTGTGAACTACTTGGACTCAATTATTGATATCGGCGTGCAAGTTAGGGATATCTTGAAATGACTTGTAGCTGTCGGAATGCAATGACACCTTGCTGCAAAACGAGAGACTGCTCAATTCGTGCCCGAATAGTGGTTATTCACAACGGTCCATTTTCTTCTCTTGGGATGAGGAAGCTGGGGACTATTGCAAAACTCTAATGTGCGTGGCTCCAAATTTTTGCGAATCTGACAGAAGGCATATATGCCGTACGGCCTGACATTTTTTGTTATAGTTTTCAGCAGAATCGGGGTGGGGGGTGGAGGGGGGGAATAGGGTTATATATTTCCCCAATAACTCCTCAATAACTCCCACAAGTTCTGTGATCCTGGTCCTGCGGTCTTCGTGGAAATATCGGGTTAACCTTAAAGGGGCCGTAAACAGGCCACCAAACATTTCTGAAATAATCATACCCCATGAAAGAACGCAGATAATAATACCCAAATATACATTTCGTTCGGCTCGTGCCAGCTCATTGACCCATATAACTGCTTTCAAAGATGAGTAACCAGCGAGCCTCTCTCCACCACGCATACGTCACATGGCTACGTAACGTTTTGCCGTCGAATCGGGGGGCCGAGCTGCGCACATGACGTTTCAAATTACCAGCCAATAAACATACTTCGTTATCAGCTGTGAGTCGGAGCGCTCAGTTTGTTTGTGTGAAACGACGTTTTACGCTCCGTGGTTCCGAAATTCAACGTCATGACATCTTCAACATCTCCGGCTGGCGCAAACGTCAACAGTTGGGCTGCTATCACATGACGCGATTCGAACCCGGGTTCCTCCCAGTCACGACGTGACATCGCCAGCACGCTATCCACTGTATCATGCGAGCTGGTGACGCGATGCCGCGTGGCTCAAACCAAAGTACGGCAGCCCAGTTGTCGGAACCATTCGAAGATGACGAAGATGTTCCATCGCGCACCTACCTAAGATTCCGGAACTGTAGTCCCGGATATTCATTCGCGCTCGTGGTGTGCTGCGTGCTACTGCCCAGAAAACGTAGTGCGCGTATGATACCGAAATTAAACGCATTTCTTTTTCAGTTTGAGGCTGTAACTGTTTAGATTTTGCATAGAAGAGGATTCACGTTCATCTAGTCCAATTCCGCATTTGAAATAAAATCGTACGTGGAACACTCGATCGTAATTGGTGAGGAAAGCGCTACGTCAAAATGATGTAAAGTGAGAGCGCGGGGCGGAGCTAAAATGCGAAAGAGCGCAGTGAATATTTCATCCGTATGCAAGCGCCTTTTGTTTTTGAGCGTTAGTAATTGCAAGGAGTTTTCACTGCATAAGTTTCAATAATATAACACAAAGAAATGCGCACCTTTTGTACCTGTTTACGGCCCCTTTAATACAAACTAGCAGTAAGATACAATGCCCCGCTAATTAAAGTGACAGTCCGGTCGAAAACATGGGTCTGGAAAACACCGTCTTATGATTTCTAATACTCCGCACAATAACCGTGCAAAATATTTCAGAACAAATCCTATCGCGCGATTTATAATCGATTTTTTTCTATGCCGCAGTTGGTCCTGAGTAAAGGCCGCAGCGAGCTCTCGCGTGACGTGCATAAGAGCAAGGCCGCACGTGACTTGCGCATGCCTGTTTGCGCGATAATTGGTTGTTGCGTGCTAGCATTTGCCCATTATGATGATTTCGAGTAGCAATCACAAGTTATGCAGAGTAAAATCTGAGTAGTGTCACTGTAAATACAGGTATAACGACGCAGCCTACGGTTCAGTACACTCATAGAAAAAAACACCTCTCTGCATTCCCAGCAACGGCGCAGTCCTGCGCCCCACTGTGTCTATTGGGAACGTCATGCTCACGTGACTCATGACGTACATAGAGTATACTTGGGGCAAGGAGTATGCGAGGGAGAAAAACGAAACCGGATGCCTTCAGAGAAGTTTTTATTCGGTGTCTCGAAAACCACGCCGTTTTATGAGCTGAAACTTTCCACACAGCATGTAAGCTCCGTGGCAGTTGGAAAAAAATCAACTTCCGGTTTTCCCGGACAATCCCTTTAAGCATTCTTTTCGATCCGATATACACATTCATGCGCTTCCTCGCTTGGATTCCCTTTCCCTATTGACCTTTTTGCCGTGTGGATCTTCTTTCCCTATGGATGTTTCGTCCGCGTGGATCTTCTTTCTCGTTCGGATCTTTTTTCCCTTTTGATCTTTTTCCACCTGTCACGTGACCCCGTTGGTGTTCTTTCCCGACGAATATTTTTTCCCGTTGGATCTTTCTTCCACAAGCGTGCATAGCAGTAGGGAAAAAAAGAAAGAAAAATGTGCTAAATACGGCGGAACGCTATATGAAAGAAACCGGTTAGGATCGATTTGGAGTCCCCGTGTTTGACGAGACAGGCAAAGTGTGTGGGTACTGGGTAGCACAAACAAAATTGAGTCGAAAGAAAGGAAAGAGAGCATCTTCGCGTATAGTTGTTTTTGAGTGTGTCCGGATTGTGAATTTTCTCTATATTGCGCTTTCTAGACACCGGCTATCAGTTATCTACTATTTCACAAAGCGAGAAGTAGGTCGAAAGCGTATGGGCCCGTAATTATAAAAAATAATGCAATTTTGTTCAATACTGCATTCGCAACCTAAGCGAGCTAATGTTGCTGAGCGCTCGGACACGGGATTTCCGGTACTCATTAATTCCACTAATTAGCTCTGTCAGGTTTGCCCACAAAAGCTGTCAAATGGATAGATGCAACTGCCAGACTAGGTTTTCCCCTAACACACCAGGACATCGGTATCGTTTCTCGGGAACCTCCTCCGTTTTCAACGCAGACGTATAAAGGTACTTTCAAAATGAGTGAAATCGACTGGAATACTACTCTGGATATCTATCCGGAGCAGAAGCCGAAAAAATGATAGCGCTGGCCGGTTCGCAACAAATCGGTCCGGACATGAAAGAAGTCAGCATAAGAGTTCAATTGCCTCTCAGTCCTCGAACTAGGACACATTGGTCTCCATATCACAGATTTCGCAACTGTGCTAACGGATTTTGCGCTTTCCTTACGTTTCCTCAGTAGTCTGCTTTTTGCTGAGAAGGCACCATTAGAAAGTCAATCTGTAAACACAGAGGGAATAGGAAAATGATTCGTGTTCTGTGTGTGTGTGTTCGTCTGTGTGCGTGCGTGCGTGCGTGCGTGCGTGCGTGTGTGTGTGTGTGCATGCCATCACCTTCACCATGTGCCTCCAGGTTACCTAGTAAGTATGGCGGTTTCAGTGGTTTCGTGCGACCTACAGGGTGATAATATAGCATAGATGCAGGCGAGCTTTTTGAGAGGTTGTGTCGTGCCTGTTTCTTTTCTTTTTTGTGTGTGTATCTTCGCAGCCAAACGCGAACAAAAATTTTCAGGACACATTTGAACCCGAACCGGAGCAGAAGCCGAAAAAATAATAGCGCTGACCGGTTCGCAACAAATCGGTCCGGACATAAAAGAAGTCAGCATAAGAGTTCAATTGCCTCTCAATCCTCGAACGAGGACACATTGGTCTCCATATCACAGATTTCGCAAATTTTCACTTAGCAGTCAAACGAGGACGTATAATAAGTATGCTCTCAGCGTCTTTTTTAACACGTTGAAGCGCAGTTGTCCTTGTGAGCGCCGCCGCTAGTGCCAGACGCGCACGCTGCGGCGTCTGCTCATCACAGAGGAGGTGCCACGCGGACGCTTGTCAAACACTGGGTTTCCAAGCAAACGTCGCGACCGTCCTCTGCCTGCAACTGCTGTATTTTCTGAAAGGTGAGCCGTCATCAACCGAATGAAGCAGGAATGGAGTAGGCCAGTTGTATAGCTCTGTAGGAAGAATATGTGATTAAGCAAGCGCCCATGATTTTCCTTTATACGCGAGCAATCAAAATTAAACAGGTCAGAAATATGAAAAGTGAAAAAAGAGCGTACGCAGAACGGTGCCTGTGTGACTGGTGGTGGTTTGAAAAATAAATATAGACCTGCGTACTGGTAGTGCAATTGTGTTGTAACACATTGCCTTTGTGTTGTGGATTAACTGGTACACTGCTGTGACTTCGGATAGAGCAAGGGTGGCAGACTTATTTTCGACATGATTCAATACGGTTTCAGATCGATTCACGCTGAGAATGCAGTGTGCCGGCTCAGTACCGTCGTCTATGTAGAATGCTGTTCCTCGTACTTCGCTTTCTTAAGTGCATCTTGCTAACACTATGCGTGTGAAAAAAAAAGCGATTTGGGGAACAGAGAGTAGCAGGTCGCTATTAGCAAGTGCTCATCCATTTCTCCTTTCTTTCGCTAAAGCGAATACCTGGCCACTAATAACGTCCATACACACAACGGCAGTAAGCTGTTAGCCACGCATTTCCTGATAAAAGCGGTTTTACGTGAGATATAATGCGGAAGCGTTGAACCGTTTAGCAAACCGGTTCCGGGCTCCGAAGTGGTTTGCGAACGGTTTCGATGTTTGGCACGGCCGAACTAGAACTGAACCAGAACGAAATTTAAGCAACACGAACCCGAACCGAACCCGTGTTGTTTGCGATTCGACACCCTGATTAGGACACTTTTAATTTTGTCATCAGCTTACTCGACTTGGAAGCTATTAGCAACAAGGTTGCTTGTGTGGCGAGGTGGCCAGTTAGCAAATATTGCCATTATTTTTATAATCAGAGTCATTATTTAAGCCGACTCTGTTTCTTTAAAATCCTGAAACGTGCAGGCACACCGAGATATCCACTGCCAAATTTTGCTACGCAACAACAACAACAAATAGGTAATGGTGATGCAGTGGGATATTTCGCCGCTCTGGCGGCACCCTATCGCTTCGCTTGAGGGGGAGAAGATGGTGAATGATGATGAATTTTGCCATGCAAATGAGCAGAAACCGACACAAAGCGCGTCTCAACCGGGAGGAAAGCAGTCTTCGTTACACGTCGGAGGGGTACGTGCTTTGCAGACATGAAACTGATCCGAATAGGCGCTGATCGACCGGCAACATAAACCTCTCTGCGACCCACATGAGCTCCCTGAGGCGAAGGTCGGCGTCCACTTTCCGCCTCCGGGGAGACAAGTGGGAAATTTGCGCCCCCCATCCGTATCCTTGTTGCGCGTAAGGTGTCTTTTTGGAGCCACTTTGTGTGTGCTCAAGGGAGCAGTTGCCCGCTGCCCCCTGCCTCCCCCCCCCATACACACACACACACCGTGTAGCCCTCGGTCGAGTCTTGTCCCAGATTGAAAATCCGTTTGGCAATGGAATTCTCGATTTCCCGGCCCGTTTCAAGATTTCAAGGAGACAGAGAGTGGCTTTATATCATGACTCCTCCAATTCTACTATCTCACATTTCCCTGACAGCAGCTAATTAAAGAGTTAATTGGTGTATCTCTGTTAATTTGTCGCCTCACTGAAGAAGCAACCTTATTCCTAAAATGACCACAAAATGGAGTAAGCTATAATGACAAAATTGAAAATGTTCTGACACAATTCTTTGTTTTAAATTCAGTGCTGCTAAAACAAACTAAAACAAACACGCTGCATATGTATTACAATAACTGTGTCGCAACAAATTTTCATAAAAGGGGAGTTGCCTTAGGGCGGTTTTACTCTTGTCATTGCAGTAGTCGACGGGGCTACTACTAGGAAACCATTTTTTGCCGAATTAGGACACTAATTAACACATATATTTTAATCAGCTTTTTAATTATTTACTGTATTGAGCACATTGCAATTGCAATATTAAAGCCTGATCACCACATGATCCGCTCGAACCACTGATGAAGCAGTAAAGTAATCCCAGCGCGTGCTATAGACCGCTATAGAAGTGCTATAGAAGTACTGTAGACGTGCTATATAAGTATTTCACCTCGGCCGTCTGCTGGAAACAGAAAGTGATCACCAAATTAGCGACGGTGACGTCGATATCTCCGCCCTCACTTAACGTCACAAAAAATCGTCATACGTGATTCAGGCAAACACTTATCGCGGTATGTTTCACGATCTTTGTTTCGTTTTTCTTTTTCCTTGCCTTCGTTCCTTCATGTGCTCGCAGTCGCTTGCCGTATCAGTCATTTCATCCTGCTGGACACAGCACATGCCCTTCCCTGGTATGATAAGCGTTGATACATCGTTGTGATGCGCAAAGCGCTTTGCACGCAAGCAAGAAAACTAAAACAGAACAAAGATCGTGAAACATTACGTTTTTCTTTGACGCTAAGTGAGGGCGGAGATATCGACGTCACCGTCGGTCTTTTGCCGACCACTTCAGGGGCACAACGCACACAGAGCTGAAATAATTCGGTCTGCGGAGCGCGCTGCGATTGCTTTCGTGCTTCGTCAGTGGTTCAACAATTCCAATGCGCTTCCTCAAGTCATTAATTAAAACATTCATTAAAATATATCTGTTAATTAGTCTCCTAACTGATAAAAAAACTGGTTTCCTAGTAGCAGCTCTGTCGAGTAATCCAATGGCAAAAGTAAAACCACCCTAAGCAGCTTCCCTTTTTATGAAAATTTGTTGCAGATAAAAGAAAACACCCTGTGTATATATCCTGGCGTCGTCCTGGCGTCTTCGTCCTGACGAAGGCGGAGCTTCAGCCGTAACGTTGACTTCCCCCCTTAACTTTCCACTAGTAAATAAATAACTCCCCCTTTTCCTACTTCCTACATCTTCGTTGTCTGCCTCAGATTGTGTTAGTGCCTAATATATATATATATATATATATATAGAGAGAGAGAGAGAGAGAGAGACAGAGAGTCTCATGGAACGGTGCGGCAGCACAAGAGGACACGTGTTTCGCCGTGTTTGCGTCAGCTCCGGGTAGCTGCGCGTCGTTCGGAATTGGCAAACCAGGGGTCCCTCAGCGAGCGATATACACCTGGGAGGGTGACTGAGCACTCCTCAATGCCACAGTTTCTCTGCGTGCAGCCATAGAAGCCATCTTAATCTGGAATTTTGAATTTCAAACACATCTAGTGTCACTTACTTGTTTCTTTAATGGCTTTTTCCCTGCATTATAATTCACTGGCTTGCACTGTGACATTGAGGAGTGCTCAGTCACCCTCCCAGGTGTATATCGCTCGCTGAGCGACCCCTGGTTTCCCAATTCCGAATGATGCGCAGCTACCCAGAGCTGACGAGCCGCAAACACGGCGAAACACGTGTCCTCTGGTGCTGTCGCATCTTTCCATGAGTATCTGTTTCTATGAGTGCAGCCAGAGAAGCCATCTTAATCTGTAATTTTGAATTTCAAACACGTCTAGTGTCATTTACTTGTTTCTTTAATGGCTTTTTTTTTCCTACATTATAATTCACTGGCTTGCACTGTGGCATTGAGGAGCGCAATGGAATAGGGAATAGACCGTTCTTTTCAAAGTTTCATAGTATACTGTCCTTTAACTTTTCGCATGTAAATAAATAACTTCCCCCTTTTTCCTACTTCCTATACCTTCGTTGTCTGCCTCTCGTTTTTTCTATTATTCCTAGAAACTTAGGAGAGCGGTTGACCACGATAATGAAATAAGCAGGAAAAATCAGAAGACGACAAAGAGCACACAGGAAAACACAAAGGGGAGTTTATTAACACATATATGGGGATAGGGGTCGACGTTTCGGGAGTGACTGCCTTCGACGGGACTGGGGTTTGGTGACAGAGAACAAACTTTATATATGGGAGAGGGTTATGTACAAGGGAAAGAGAGCAGCGCATGCGCTTTTGTCATGACTAACGCAGGTTGGTGACTAAGTGAAACGGGTATGACCGGGTCTGTGCAGCAGGACCTTGAGGGAATACCTGTGAGCCTGAAAAGAGACAAAAGAGCGTGTGTATTGTGCTGGATTATAAATGCAGGTTGCGAATAGTAGAGAGGATTCCTGGATCTTCGTTTATCTGACACTGTAATTTATGAATGAGATAAGATTCGCGCTGTTCCCTGCGCCGCTGGGAAGGAAAGAATGACTGTAGGATGAAATAGATATGTATAAATAAGAGACACTGGCAGATTAGTAAAGTATTATAGTAAAAATGACACTGACATTTTAGTAAATCCGGCCACTCAATTAACGACATAGCCATTTTCGTTCTGCAATCGGGTTTTCCATCCCAACGCCTTAGAGAACAAAGAGAATCGTTCCTGATCTACAAATTTAAAAGCCAGATTAACGAGGACCCCGGCGTCCTCTCAACAGTTCGCAACCTAAATTCCTAACTTTCTCCGAATACATACACTCTTTTGTATCTCTTTCAGACTCCCCGGTTGGTCAACCCAGGAAATCATTGCCCTCCTGCGAAGAACATGACTGCCTGTGATTCATTGTACCCCTTTACCTCTGTTTGAGAAAGCATGTGTGCTGCCCTTTCCCATTGTACATATTCCCCTCTCATTCTTTGCAATAGTCTTGCGTCACCATAATATCCCATTCCTGTTGAAGACAGCGCTGCTGTCGAAACGTTGAATACCCCCTCTTAGTTTTTAATAAAGTTCCCCTTTTATTCCTTGTCCTGTAGAAGCACCGTCTCCACTTCTGATCTTTATTGAATAGCTTTATTTTTCGTGGTCAACCGCATTCGTTTATTTCAACTATATATATATATATATGTTCATGTTCATTACATCAGTTAGAATTCAAACATCTCGTCCATTTACGGCTTCAAGCTACGTAGTTTTCACGCGATCTGACCAATTTCGGTGTCCTGTGAGATAATTGCAGTGTTTAACAGAAACTCGCTGACGTACGAAGTGCCTACCCCAAACACAGATAGGAACTGCGAACAAAAGTACGGTTGTAGGCTAATTAGAGGTCCTCGCCGTTATATCCGGTGGGACAATTCATCATGGCTAGCTTAATTAGTTTATTTGCGGCAGCAACGATGTCGGAGGTTAACAAAGGAGCTCGTTGCTTCAGCCTCTCTGTCAGAGGATTCATTCATCTAAGTTTGGACAATGAAGGAGGAGGACACCGTGGCTGCATCGCCCACGCACACTCTGACATTACGGCGTATTTCCTGGTTCACGTCTGCGGAAAGTCCATTACGTCGCGCCACGCAGATAATGCATTTAATGTATGTGGTGCCAATGAAGGAAGCTCTTAACCGTTACGTATTTTTTGCGAGAGAATAACAAGCAACAGACTCGTTCTGAACCTATTGTGCATTTCATTAAAGTAGCACAGAAGTCATTTTTAACACCCAATTTTCTTCCTATAAAACTGTTAAGTAGGCCAGTAAGATGCACCATGCGAAGTAATTTACACCACAGAGTCATTATTATCGCAGAAATTGAATTTAAAATACGCCGCAAAAAGCGACCGTGCGCAACGGTGGTCAAGAGCAGTACCAGCCTATGATCTGCCTGGAACCTCGTGCTGACGCTATAAGGAGAACGCTCGCTGATTGGCCTAGAGAAATGTTGTCTGCTACTCCGCTGTCATCTGCTACCTGGCTGTTCGGGGTTCTGATAAAGCCTTTCTCCTTGCTCGGTAATGCATCGGCCGCAAAACAGGTTTACGGCGGCAAAGGGACAAGGCGCTGACCCCCACTGACCGGCGAACCAGAACAAGTCTCCTTATACGGTCATCGGCGACGTGTCATCATACCTCCTCATCCTCGTTATAGCTGGAGCGGCGAGTTAAGGGTGAACGCGCGGAGCTGTGTTTATGTGAGTTTTTTTTCTGGGAAACAAATTGCACACATCAAAACCTTTCGCGCTATGCGGCATAATGACACACACACTTTCATCAGATGTCTTAATCTGAAAATTTTTTGGATGGCCCTCTGTACTCCTTTAAAGTGACAGTCCGGTCGACAACATAGGTCTGGGAAACACCGCCTTATGATTTCTAATACTCCTCACAACATCTGTGCAAAATATTTCAGAAGAAATCGTATTGCACGATTCATAATCGACTTTTTTCTATGCCGCAGTTGGTCCTGAGTAAAGGCCGCAGCGAGCTCTCGCGTGACGTGCATAAGTGCAATGCCGCACGTGACCTGCGCATGCCGGTTTGCGAGATAGTTGTTTGTTGTGTGCTAGCATTTGCCCATTATGATGATTTTGAGTTGCGGTCACACGTTATGCAGGGTAAAATGCAGAGTAGCGTCGATGTAAACACAGGTATCACGATGCAGCCTTCTGTTCAGTACACTCATAGAAAAAAACACCTCTCTGCATTCCCAGCAACGGTGCAGCCATCCGCTCCACTTTGTCCCTTGGGGACGTCATGCTCACGTGACGGTTGACGTACATAGAGGATCCTCGGGGCAAGGAGCATGCGAGGGAGAAAAACGAAACCGGATGTCTTCAGAGGAGCAGTTTTTATTCGGTTTCTCGAAAACCATGCCATTTTGTGAGCTGAAACTTTCTAAAGAGCATGTAAGCCTCCGCGGCAGTTGGACAAAATCAACTTCCGGTTTTCCCGGACTGTCATTTTAAGGCTAATTTAAATGATACACTGTGTAAGGGAACCGAATAGAATTGCTCTTTATTGTTGACTCGGTACCTAGGACCCGTTGGGTTTGCTCATCGTGGGTGAGCAACGACTGTTGGCTCAGTAGGTCAGTATGGTAGCTTTGCATTGAAATTTACGCTAGCACCCCGCCTGCGGTCTATTCAAGCAAGTATTTCTTGTGTGGGTTTTGAAGCTACACTACCTCATTTTCCAGAAGTACTAGACGGGGGCGAAGATAATCGTGTCACAAGCAGCTGTCCTTAGACATTAAATCACTTGGGATTAGATTAGATTAACGAAATGAATATACGAATAGAATATGGAGATCATGGCTGGAGATCCAGCGCCACACAGACCGCAAATCCTTCAATGACACGTCGCGACACGTGTTGTATCCAACTGGAACATTCGGATTAAACCTTACGAACCGTAATTATTCTACAATATTCTGCAAAAGACATTTACTAAACTCGGTCGGTAATCTCTATCTTGCTTATCGCGCATCAGCCTCATTTCGTTCTTACGTTGCTTTTGCTAGGGCGCATATATAAAGAAATAATCAATTACCGGAAAAAAGCACACTGGCACCATGCGTTCTCCTAAAGACTGTTTGAGAACAGGCATTGTCGCTGCACATTTCTTGTTGTTGTTTGTTTGAGGAGCGATCCTTCAAGTCGGACGTGGAAGGCAGCAGTGCCTTTGTATTTGCTCACCGAACGGGAGCAGCACCACGGCTGCAAGATGATTGAGGACGTCGGTTCGCTATCTCGTTGTGGCTTTGTGTAGGAACTGAGGTACACACGTCATATACGCCTGTGGTTATACTTGTGGATGATTTCTTCATGAGAGAACTTCCCGGGACGTACAACGCTATCTACGAGGTTTCATTTCCAGCCCCCATTTTGATGTGTTTTTCTTTTCTTTTTTTTTTCTTTTTTCACCAGCGAGATGCAAACACGCGAGAAAGAGGAGAGGAATTTCGAAAATGAAGACACGCGATTCGGGGTTGTAGTGTCCTATTGCCAAGCGATCCGCCTGCTGATATAGTGGCATGTTGCTCGGGTGGGATAATGTGCCTTCGGCCGACCTCACAGGGTCAGATCTGGTTGCTTTCCACAAACTGAAATGTGGCAGTCGTCGAAAAAGCCACACAGCAGCGGGGATACAGCGATAAGTATCGGCACAATATCGGCACATCAGTGAAAAATAAATGTCCGCACGTTTTCTTTCTAAAGTGTACGGAGATGATTGTTCCACCACTTTTTGTACACGCCTGATTCGGTTTTCTTACACTAAAGGGCTTATTGTGCATCATTATATGAATCATAGCTATGACATATTCCCATGAAAGAGGGAGCGCTTTTGGATAACGACCACCACCCTTGCTGGACACGAAAGCTACGACAAGTTTGACACAGAAAGTGTCATGCACAAAAGAAAGTTGCATAATAATGTCGGGAGTTTTACACAATTTTTGCACGCCAGTGACTCACTTCTATACATTGCAACACATTATGAGATCTCATTGACTGCAGACATGAGCAATGCTCAATCATTTCAATACACGGAGCAGGGAAGCTCTTATCACGAGCCCACAAACTGGGAACATTTTAGAAAGCTAGAAAATGCAGAGTTACTCGAACTTGATTTGTGCTTGTACTGGAAGTCCTAGAGTATATATCCAGTGTCCTTCACCGTTGATTATAGACCTCTACCCGAGAAACGTCATCATGACGTTGGTAGACAGACTGAAACCGAAACAAATCGGAAGGGGAGGGCTGGGTGCCACAAATGGGCACTTGTTCGCTGCCTCCAACTCAAAGCAAAGTAGGACCGAAGGTCACGTCCCTTTCAGGGATCATGGTAATCCCATCAAGACCGTGGCTTTCGAGCGCCACCTTGTTCGTCCCTAGCTTGGAGTGTCGTTCAACTC